>NW_027120658.1:2512949-3141187 GCF_030686945.1 Centruroides vittatus | reverse complement strand
ATTGCAGAATTACGTTTAATAAGATTTTAATTACAATTAAAGTGTGGAAAATAATTTTAAAAAAATAGGCTTAAAATTCGAATAAGGCTTTTATAGGCCTATGTATTATTTAATTAGATAATAAGATAAAGTAGGAATTTATTTATATTATTGACAGGAATAAATTGAGATAAACTCGAGCTGACTGATAAGATTTAGCTTTTATTCTGTTTTTCGTCTTGGCGAATTTATTTCGATTTTTGTTTCCACATTTTTCAAGTGTTAAACTAAGTCTGGAGTCAAGAGAAATGCAATATGAAATGTAGTCTTAGATAGGAGCCATTATTCTAATCTCTTAAATATAACTCACTTCAATTTAAGTTGAAGAGAGTCCTGACAGTTTCCTGTCTTTGTTGAATATTATTGAACTTGTACGCATGCTCTGATAGGGAAGAAGGTGATGCCCGGGCCGCCCATCATCCGAAACACACGGGGCAATCCATCATCGTCATTTTCGAATTTTACTTTGTAGACAACATTGCCGCAAATACACTTACCGCAGCTTAATGTTAAATATTCCTTATTGTGCCCAATCTTTCTTGTTTGACGGTTTCAAAGTACTGTTTTATACACCCAGGCCCCTGCTCACACGACGGTTTTTCGGGCCTGGATCGAGGCCCCGCACTCAGGACGGCCCGCACTTTCAAATTTCTAAGAAACTTTTATTAGAAAGTTGTTTGAGAGGCCTCACTGATAACGTTATCTGGAGGCCCCTCAATACTTCCAGCCGGATGCATCCAGAAATTACAATAATATACATTACTATAGGCCTGCTATATTGTAGTTTTACAGAATAGTTTGTGAATAACTTATTATAAAATGAATATTTCTGTTGGATTTTTATATAGGCTGTGTACTACATTCCAAACATCATATTTAGATTTATATTATTAAAAAAATTATTATTTCAATGTAATTTTTACAATATTTATTTAGTAACTTGCGTTATAATTAATCCTGTATTGTTCCTATAATATAAATAATAGGAGATATAAATGTAATTTATATAATATAATCATGTATTGTTCAAATTAATACTGTATCCTTACATAAATCCTGATTTTCAATCGAAAATTAAAATAGAATTGTGTGTAAATGGAAATTAACTGAAGGCCTCGAGGCAAAAACACGTTAACTTAAATTTTTCCCCGAATTTCTGGAAAAATTTTCCTAAAGTTTCAAATTTTCTCTTTATTTAGGATACATAATTGGTATTAATATTATAGGCCAATCTGGAAAGCCAAGAAATTATAGTTTCCCTATATTTGTTGAATTTCTACAACATTCAACAAAGAAACTGAGTTAATACGTTCTTTCCTCCAGGTCTTCAATTAAAATATTCAATGTTAATTAAGTAATTAAAGCAATATTCTGTTGAATATTCCTAATTTTATTATGGAAAAAATATTAACCTGTTGAACGGGTTTGACATTTAATGGTTATAATTTACATAATAGCATTCAATGAATTTATCTGAGGTTTAATATTTCTAAAAATTCGATTATTTCGCTGTGTTTAATACAACGAAAATAATGGTAAAATTTAAATTTATCACTTAGAAAATTGCTTATTAAAATAAATTGCAGAAGCATTTTATATGAATAATAATAATAATAATAATAAGCGTTAGGCAACATCCTCCATAATTGTTGTACTTAAAATTAAACTTTTTAAAGGTGAATTTCAGAAAAAAACTTTTAAATAACAATTTAATATAATTTTAATTAAAGTGAGATTTATCTGAGATTATCCATTTATATAATTTTACGAGAAATCTCTTGATTTTTCTTCTTTTTACAATAATCTTTCATCTCAAAGTTTCTCTCTCCTCTAGAAACTTTATTTTTTTTTGTTTTTCTATATATTTTTTTTAACTTTTAGAGACTATATTTTATAGCAATCCGGTGCAGAAGTCAATATACAATAGTTATCAATGGACAGTAATCTTAAGGTCGATAATTTTCACCCTACAATCACCTCGACTGTCAGTTCACTGTCTCAAATGTTGCAACGAGCCCCCTTCTCCGTCTCATATAGTTAAGTCGAAATGGATGGTTACATGACTGAACAATCTGTCGTCATTTACAATCTTCCGAACTACGGATAAATGCGACTGTGTCAGTTGCAGAACATTCCCTTCATTCGACCAACAACTGCATTAAACCGTGTACGGCACACACAAATGCGCTTTAACACTACCAAAGACGTGTGTACCGTAGTACGTTTGATACATGTTTACGAAGATAAAATTCGATCAACAACCTTCTAGAATTTAAATCAGTCAAAAGTTTTGTATATTAGAAAAGATATTTATCGCGGTAAAAACCTGTGTAAGCCGGAAGCACGGTGAACAAGTTCGTTTTAAACGGGGTTTTTTTTTCCTTCTTTAACGTAGAAATTCGCTCTGTTCCGATGAATTTTTCCGTCTAGACAGGTTCCGTTTTGGACAGGTTTTACTGTATATATTTACACCTTGCTAGAGGATCGGATGCATTAAGATAACTCGAGAATTATTCTAGAAAAATTTTATTCGGGACTGTAGTAAGAAAGTCAAAGATCGATTGTGTTTATGAATAAATTCACTCTACGTTAATAATAATAATTTAAATAGTTTTTTTGTAAATTCAGTTCGTAGATAAAGAATAAAATAAAATAAATTTAAGATAAAGTTCGTATATTAAATTTTATTTTTTATTACATTTGAAATCTCATTTTTCTTTCTATAATTTTCGATTTTTACAATGAATAAAATTTGTTTCTTCGCAGTTATTTTAAATAATTCCTATGTTATTTTTTTATATAAAAAAATTCTCTAGGATGTCGGCAGGAACATTTTAAAGAATTATTTTAAAACCTGTCCAAAATGGAAACCAGCATAAACGGGAAAAATCAGTGATTTTCTGTGTTAAAAAAAATCTACTACATCGGAAGAAATATTCGCTATCATAAGAATCCAGTTTACACAGGTTTCGCGGTATTATTAATATTAAAATTGTTTTATAGAAGGTCCTAAATTCATAATTTTCTCGAAATTAAGAGCTAGGTTTTTTAATAAATTTAGTGATTTAACTTTATATCAAATATCTGAGAGCATCGAGCAGGTGTTCCGGAGGTTATCTTGATTAAAAATGTTCGAAATATTTGGTTTCAGGTTACATAAACAGATGTCCTCTAAAGAAATGTAACTAGAAAAATCGAATTTTTAAAATAATTTTATTATATTTTAGACATGATATAATTTAATATACAATAATTCTAAAATTTAATATTTTCTAAAATAATAATTATTATTATATAAAAATATTTACGAGTGACCCAAAAGTCGTTTAAATCGTTAAATGCGAACAGAAATTTATAAATAAGATATATACAAATTAATTCGAAAAGAAGGGAAAAAAAGGAAAAAGAAGAACTGAAATTGTATGGATAAACATCAAATGCCCGAGGGTAGTATTGTCACTAGTCAGATTGTCCCTTCTCGTGTTTGTATCGGGTAGTGTCGTGTCTGTGTTTCTCGAGACGTGATTGATTTGTGAATCGGAGCTGTCGATTTACCGCTATCTGCGCCTTCTTTTGTAAGATCGGTTTTGGTAGCGACAACAGAGCAGGCTTCTAGCTCACCCGGGCGCCGAAAGCACGACACTAACCCCGGTGACAGGTAACAAGGTGCGTCTTAAAAGACCACGAAGCAGACGAAGAATACGCTTTTCCTCTTCACTACTGGATAATATATCATGTCCGGTGCTCGAAAATGCTTCAAAAGGAACGTCTACTCCCCTTTTTACTTAGCTAGATGGTAGGCTAACCGCCCCCCCCACCCGATAGTGAAATGTGAAGTGTTCTCCTATAAGTTATTGATACTCAAAACTGGAGGGGATACCTCTCACAGTAACCACAGGTCTTGATCACCTGTCATTACTCTTATAAATGGTTCTAACTCCCGAAAACAAGAATTTATGCAATGGTGCAGGATAAATGGCGAGTGTTCTAAACACAGGCCGCAGTTTCCTATTTGTGTGGGTAAAAAAATAATGACGTTGTAAATTCTGGAAGCGTTTAATTCGCTTTGATATCGCATCAAATTGATGAAATATTCATTCGAAACGTTAAATTCAATTTAGTCTGTCGCATGAAAAATTCATCTGATAGTTGACCTACATCCGAGATTAAGATGTTCTTTAACTAAATCAATAATTAAAACGTAAATCAATGGGGGAGGAATCAGAAAATAAGTCTAGCGAATGAAAGATTGAGACGCATGATAAAGCTACAATGAGTGGTTTTATTGTTAAATTTACAACAAAATTTTTGATATAAATCAATCTTTCAATTCTCGGAGTATATATTTTACAATTTAAAGTAACAATTCGAGTATTTTTCCTTATTGTCACTTCAAATTTTATTTCGCGTGGCCCTATATAAACGCTTATAGAGCGCATTAAATTTTAATTTCCAGCAGTTATGTACAATATAGACTACTGTTTACTTAGATATATAGTCCTAATAGAATTCAACATGAAATTTATTCAATGGTTAGTGTTTTTTTTTTCTTTAATAATAATTGGACAAAAGCGAATAAAATTGATAAATTCAGCCAATGGCGGGTCTCTAATAGTCACACACTACATCTTAATTTGAATGAAGGGAAAAATTATTATAATGGATACTTTTGAATCATTTTAAAAATTATATTTTAAGTAATAAAATAGTTTTTAAATTTAAAATTATATTAATGTGGTTCTTATTTTTATATATTCGAGAATATTTAATAAATATAATTGAGAAAAATAGTCTAATTTCTGACTATTCTTGCTTGTTTTTATTTAATTTTAATTTTTTTAAATAAACAAAATAATTGGCGGAATATTCGCATTTTGCTTTAAAATAGGAAGAATGATCATTATGTACTGTACAGTACAATACTTTGTACTCTAATATTAAAGTACAATACACATTACATGATTATGATCATCATCATCATCATCGTGTTTAATACTTTGAATATTAGAATATATTTAATAGCAATTAAGTCTCAAATAGTGGCACATTTTTTGAAATAATCTTAAGTTCCACTTTTAAGTTAATATTAATAAAAACTTAAATTGTTTCTTTGATACTTTTTTACATTTTAAGAAATTGCAACGTTGCAGTTTAAAATTATTAATCATTCTTTTCAGACAAAAATTTCGATTTAAGGAAAAATAAACTTTATAAATTATCTCACATCATTAGATTGGTTGAATTGCGTTTGATAGAATTGTATGGTAGAAAATATTTACATAGTTTATTTGGATTTAATACATTGAAAATCCTAACCCTATCCCAAGTAGAAAGAATAGAATCTTGGCTTCACGGAATCATTGGAACTAGAGCAAATAATTAAATGTGAAACAGGCATTTCATCAAAGGTACATACTTGAGGCAATAAATCGGGTACAAGAGAATCACACCTCCATTTAAAAGGGTGCACCTTGATGTAAGACCTTTTACCATGTTTTCTTTTTCTCTTGGGACATTGAACGATACCAGATTCTTTTCTAATGGCTTTTTTTTCACCCCTACCAGGATATTGACTGACGATACGAAGGCAAAATAAAAAAATAGAAAACTCCCCGCTTTCTGCTGGGAGGATTTTCAATGGATTGTGTGCTGGGTAGAGTGGTATGTGAGACAATGAAATATCGTCTGTAGAATGGTAGAATGGTGAGGGGATTTTTTTAAAGAAAAATTCTTTGCCGTCACCAACTGCTTCGCTTTGGATTGACGGCTGAAGAAATAAGATCTGAAAGTTCCTCATTCTGAGTTCATAGTCAACCATCTCCTACAGCCTTTCACCACTCATTCATTTTACACTTTGCCAGCCATTTTTTTATTAAATTCGGCAACATATAGCTTTCACTATTATTTCTAACGTTAATTAAATCGGAAAAAATGTCATTTGTATCATCCACAACTAAAATACGCTATAAATTCCCTATAAACGGGAAAAAATCGAAACTTATAATTATTTATTAGCAGAAAATACTTATATTTGACTATGATCTGGTCTCGTTGTACATGATATGACTCTTTTTTTAGGTATTGACCCCTCTTTGGGGAACTTGATTGTATTGAAGGCGAAGGTCAAGCAGCCAGACTAACTGGAGAGGCCAGCGGTCAGCCATCTCGGTGACGGCCAGGCCTGGGCTGTATTGGGTTTGGCATCGGGGATTGGAACAATGCCACACAAAGGTAAGGTTCTGACAAGAGTTAAATTTATCCGTTGACAGGCGATAGCCTACATGTTTCCATTCAAGTTCAAATGAGATATATTACTTTATCCCAGACTTTTCAATAATATTCTAAGAATAACTTCTGTGTAAGAATCGTAAATTATGGAAAAAATTTGATAAAATTTATGAAATTTTTAACAATCGAGTTACTTCTTTATTTATAAGAGCGAATATTACTCTTCGAATGGAGCCATTTCCTTTGGAAAATTTATGGAAATTTATTTATTTATTTTTTACTCCGAAACAAAATTAATATTTATTATAATTATATAATGTATATAATTTTAAAAATTTAAGTTTTATTTAAATCTGAAATAAAAACGTTAAACTTCCAGGCGTTGGTTTAAAAAAATTATCGCATAAAATACAATTATAAAAACATAAAAATAAATAAAAACTACATTTTAAAAAGTCATTAATATAGAAATAATTAAATAATTCAATACAAATTATTCAATTTTAAAAAAATTCCATGGATAAAATCACTTGTTATTGATGCTAAACTATCAACAAATTTTCAAATTTTATTTAACTAAATTACATTTTTTACAAGCTAATACAGACCATTTATTGAAAATATATTCTAGAAAAAAAATTCGAGACGATTTATTAACAGTAAAAAAAAATAGTCCTACCAATCTTATCTTTCCAATTCATTAAACATGTTCATCCATTATTGTAGCCTTATCCTTTAATATCAAATACAGCTATCAGATTTAAAAAAAAATTGCTCCAAAGCATCTGGAATTAAAAATTATTATACAATGGTGAAATTAATTAATCAAATAGAAATATTGAAGTGGCTCTTAAAGAAAATCTGTGATAAAATAATAAAAATATAAAATATCTTTTGTTATAGATTTAGGGAAAACTTGTGTAAATTAAAATAAATTATACAGATCTATCATAAAAGACGATTTTATATAATTCTACAGACTAAAATTTATCTTATTTTTTAAATATTTAAAAAATAATATATATTAATTAAATTACTTTAACTTCAATTCCTGAAACCATTTAATTTATTAAAAAATAAGTTCTATTTTTTTAAATTTTGGTCTATTCAATTACATATAAATTATAATATATTATATTACATAAAATTTTTTAAATATATCTACACATCAATTTGGTTTAATTTTCAGGCAGACTAAACGTTAGACTATTCATGCTGTACATACATACATACATACATTAGATTTTCTAGTTATGCACTCAATTAATGTTTGCTATAATAGCTAAGCAAACAAATAATCAATATTTTGGTGATGATCTAATTATTGATCTTATCTCACTTTATATTTATAAGTCCATATAATATAATTATATGGCTAGAAATTAAATAAACCAATTATAAATAAAATTATATTATCCTAAGTTCTTATTAAATCAATTCATGAAATAAAAATAAACCTTTGTGATCTGTCTTAAAATCAAAATTTTTAAATTTTCAGTTAATTTTTTACTCAAAAATAATGCCAAATTTAATAGAATTGGCATCGAATTAGGCTTTAAATATAAAAAAGGCAAAATTGAAATTGCTAAATTAACTGTTTGTGTGTCTGTCATCAACTGTATTTAGTAAATTATATTTCATTCGATAAGTTTTCTGTTAAATGACTGTTTAACTATAATTTATATCGTGCGAATGTAGCGTAAATTATAGTTAAACAGTAATTTAAGGCGCATTTAATGAGTGCCAAGTTCTAATTAGCGCTTATTAACTTTTCATTATTTTCTAATTACTCTTCTCTACTATAGTATAATATTGTCAAGTAGGCTAGTGTATACGTTATTTAAACACGATGCTTTTATTTTATTAGGCCACAGCGGAATCAATCAATTGGGTGGTGTGTATGTCAACGGCAGACCATTGCCAGATTCAACTCGCCAAAAAGATAGTCGAATTAGCCCACAGCGGTGCCAGACCCTGTGATATTTCTCGAATTCTTCAAGTATCTAACGGCTGCGTATCAAAGATTCTTGGCAGGTATTACGAAACGGGTTCCATCAAACCACGTGCCATTGGAGGAAGTAAGCCACGTGTTGCCACCGCATCTGTAGTGACAAAAATAGCGGAATTTAAAAGAGAGTGCCCTTCTATATTTGCCTGGGAGATAAGAGATAGATTGTTATCGGAAGGTGTCTGCAATAACGATAACATACCTAGCGTAAGTATTATATTATAATTAGTTTAGAGTGAGTTATATTTAAGTATGGTTTATTATTTGTAGAAGTGATGTGGAAGAGTAAGTGTTGTTGCTAACATTTAGGCCTGTAATAGTAATTTAGTATTATCTTAATAGATCTTATCTAATATTTTCGGGATGATAGTACAATATGTGAATAATAGGTGGGATTAAATCAGAATTGTAAGCCGTCACCAGCAAATACAAGTTTTTTATTTAAAAAAAAATTAGTCGGAATGGAAAGCTTGATAAAAATTGATCTAATTTTCAATTTAGTTTTCTCATTTACATGCCTAATTGTTTAGAATAAGTTACAAAATAATCTAAATAATAAATTTAAAAGGCATTCAGATGGAAATTTATCTTGTCCGATGCTATTCTCTTCCAACACGTCTTAGATGCGAATCTCTCATCATTATGCATGTATAGGATACACTTTCAAGTTACAAGCTAATGAATGTTGCTAAAGAATAAACATTGCCATAAGTAAAAATAACATAAGTTTATATTGAAATAAATATTGGTAATGTTTAATATTAGTTAACTGAAATCAGTGATGTTTAGTTGGAGCCGCAAATTCATGAATAAATACTTTAATGTAAGCGGATTATTAATGGTAACATGAAAATAAACGTGATTTAAATCTTAATTATTAATTTAATTAAAAAGCAAAAAGAATTAAGCCATATATTTAAGTATATTTTAGAAAAATCTGTTGCAATTAGGATACCTTTTCTTAATAAATACGCTTAGTATCAATTTTAAACATATATTTTATAATACGTAAAAATTATATTATAACATTTTCCAAGCTTTAAAAAATATTTTTATGTAGATTTTCGTTTAATATTTTGAATTAAATAATTGCAAGGAATAAAATGTAAATCCGAAACGATTTGCCTTTCGATTTGAAACGAGCTCCTCCCCGTCATCACTTATTGGATGATAAAATTGAAGCCAACAGAGCATTGGTTATGCCGAATACAACCGGTTTCTTTTCAGCTTTCACTTTTTATTCCTTTTCATAACTATTACTATCTTGTTGGACTCCTTAGTGAGACCAATGACGTCGCATCTTCAGCATCCAATCCCTGTCATTCTTCATTCTCCCTTCGGGCGACATTTCCATGAATAAATTTTCTGATCGGTTTGTCTGAAAAGGCGGCTCTGTTTCTCGCCTCGTTTCCCCTGCCAGTAATTGGATTCTTGGTTGTTCTTATTCCATCTACGATCATTTCTGTCGTTCCATGTTCTGTCGAAGGGGGGAGACCATTCACATGTTAATTTCCGGATTCGCCCCGGAGAGGGAGGACTCGACCAAGTCCCTCCTATTTTTACTTTTTTTTTTCCTCCCCCTTGGTCTTTCAGTCCCTGCGCACACCTTCTTCCGGTCTGGTTGAGAGGGACACACGTCCTCCACATGAATAATTTCCGGTCGTGAAATAGATCGTTCTGTCAGCATCAACCAAAGACCTGTTGATCTAACGAGGCGTGAGCAAGAAGGAAAGCTAAAGATCTGGATAAATACTATTTTCAAAAGCGAAAGTTTTTCATTTCTCTTTCCTAAATGAAATTATTTTTGTTTCCTTTTAGTTCTTTTTTCTTTTGGAAGTTGAATGAATATAGAAGAAAAATATGAATTTCGTTTTATTTAAATTGTCGTGAAACAATTTTATATTTTATTTTCTTATAAGACTTATGTATTACGGTAATTGCATGAAGAAAAAAATCTTGATTTTTTTTTCTTCTTGAATTTTTCGAAAGTTTCCGCAAAATTAAAATTATAATAAACACATTTAGACACTTTTTAAATCTACAAACAAATACAGTTGGAATCATTATTAAAACGGAAGAATTTACTCGTTAAATTAACGTTTGTAATATTAATCAATTGATTAAAATTTATCCTAAGATTTTCTGAAACGAAGAGATTTAATATGTAAGTCCTGTAGAAGAATTTACATAATTAACACAAAAAATTAAGTATACAAAATGTAGTTAGAATATTGAGCTAATTAACACTTACTTATGTAATATAATTCATTAATATACTTAAGTTTTTTTTTACAATAAATTTGACTTGTATACATAAAATATACATAGCTCGATATTTAAATTAAGGATTATTGTGTAATAACTTGTTTTATAATTCATACATTAAGCAAAGTACAAACACATAAAAATTGTGTTTGATAAGTTGATGCAATTTAATTCAACAAATTAATATATTTTTTTAATTATATTTCTTAAAAATAATTTGAGTATAACCTGAACTACGAACTGTACGCCTGTTACAATTAAGGTAAATAATTTTGTCACTCGCTAATTTACTTATTTAGATTTAGTAACTAGGTGTATTGAATGTGAAGAATTAATGTATTTAAAGATCTGTTTCCTTTCTAAATAAGCGCCTCTGCATATTTCACATGGGGAAAAAACAATAACTTGTATTATTTTTTGAAAGGTCGGTAGATAGGTAAAAGTGATAGTGGTACTAGTGTTTCTTAACAGTTTTTCGTTAATTCCTTTGTGAGTTAACGAAGGACTGCCATTCTTAATTTACAATGGATCACAAAGAAATTCACAATGGTTCGCGTGTTTTCTTGTGATCCATTGTGAATTCATCCAGTTGTATCGTTTCCTCGATCCATTGGAGATGGGAAACAACTAATTATAGGTGTGATCATTGATTTGCGGACTACTTTGTTACTGGTCTGAGAGGGATTCGACCAATCAAAACGCAATTTATATTTCCAAAATTTGCATCACTTAAGTGTCATATCGTTACTCGTTCCTCGCCAATCATCGAAGCGAATACGTATTGTTTAGAATGGCTATTTCCTGTTTTAAACTTTGACCTAGCGATATTGTAAGCGTTTGCTAGTAATTTCAAAAGAACAGTTCATTATTTCACATTTATTTCAAAGAAGTCTACAAGACGCTATATATAAAATATAAATGTAATTTAATAGATTTATATTCTATTTTCCTCCCGTTTAAATCAGATTAAATATTCTGGAATAGGCCCAGCAGAGTATAAATGGTTAAATTGAACAAGAATTAAAACAATAGTTTGCAATTTTATAAGTTTATGATGTGTTTTTAACGATTGTAATCAAGAGAAAATTTAATTGTCATTAACTTAATTGAATAGTATCGTGTACAGTACAATACATTTAAAAGTAATGTTAAGGAAATTTAAGATTCCAGGAAATTAATCGAAAAATAACTGAAAGGACCATACTGAAATGAATATGTCTAGGACTTATCAAGCGTTAAAATGTGTGTTATTTCGATGCACTTGATTTAATTTCTATTGTGCATTGTTAATTGGGAAGATGCAATAAGCTTGCCGGATGATTCCTAAACAATATGGGAAACGTGAATTAAATCCCTAACTTTTATAATCCTCTCGTCTATCGTATCACCTTTATAAATTGAATATAATTTCAATTATCTTTGCTCAATCGCTGTTCGTTTTCTCGTCTTAGACCTATTGTTTTGAGCTCTACTTTAAAGCTCACTTATAAAATTATTATTAGATTTTTTAAATTATTAGTTTAATTTTGCATATAGAATATCTCACTAAATTAAATTTAGATTATATTACATAAGCTAAGCGTCGTAAAAATGGGGAAAACTTTAAAGCGCAATTATGAGATGTTATAAAATTTAATTGTTTAAGTTGGTAAAATAACACATATTTTATAGAATAATTAAATATTGATAACATTTTTCGATAATCCAAGATGTTCTCAAAGTTTTCTAAGTAGCCTATATACGAGGCCTTATATATGTTTATAATAAGTATTAGTTTATAATTAAATTATGAATTTAATGAAATTTTATAACGTCTTTTTAAATGAGATTAAGCAATATTAATTTTCATTATCATCGTTACAATCTACCAGATGTTAATTATGTAAATATTTAAGTATCAAATGAAATGAAAGCATAAAATAGACAATAAAACATTAAATTATAATTAAATCTACACTCGAAATACAATTTTAAATAGATATCATCGAAATTTCTCACTAAAATTAACCTTGAATTTGTTATATTTTTACTTTTTAAATAAACTTTTTATTATCGAAAATTTATAATAATTTTACTTCAAAAAAATCGCCGTACGCATCAATAATTACCCGAATTAAATATAAAATATAACCGCAAAAATAATTTTTAAATACAATTAAAATTAACGTTATTTACGAATAAATTCGATTAAGATAATCATTTAACTACACAAGAATTAATTAATTATAAAATTTAATAAGCTTATCGATTCAGTTAAATTATTTTAATACAATTAGCAAAGAACACTCTTGACTCGAAATAAATATTGTTGATTATGAAACGTTCTTAAGCGATAAATTTTGTTTTAAAGTATACCCATTTTTAAAACCGAAATAAAATTCTTCTTCTTTTTTTACCTATATCTTAAAAAAATAATTTGAAAATTTAAAAATTAGTAAAATTTCCATAATGCTATGTGTATTCGTAGTCGCGTAATGGATGGTCCACGACAATTCTTCCAGAATCAAACTACCCAGAAGCATTAGAGGGGGAGGGTCTGATGGACAAGAGGGGGAAGTCGGTAATTTTCCCGCAATGTTGCCTACTAATTTAGATCGGGAGTTTAGGAATTTGGGAGCGCGAACGCACTACAAAGGATCGTCACCAAGCCAGGTAATCCACGCTACCAACCTTCATTACCCGCTTCTCTATTGTTTCCATTGTTCGCCTGGTTGCAGTAGTACCTCAGCAATTTGCTTCTTCCTTCTTTTTTTCTTGGTGATAATGTCGCCGGTTTTTTTTTATATCGCCCTCGTTTTTCTTTCCTTTCCTATCTAAATAGTCACACCCCTTGTGCCATCATTCAAATTTTATAATCAACTTCCAAGGAATCTCTCTCTCCTCCCATATTTTCCCATCCTCATACCGCTTACAAACAGTTTTCAAAGCAAGCATCAATTTTTTAAAAAGAAAAAAAAGGCATTTTTGATAGAAAAAAAATCATTTATTTTTAAAAATTTGTTGTGTTTTTATTTAGTTTTCGAGTTTATTAAATCGATGCGATGTTAAAAATTACTCTGCAGACACGACTCTTAAACAAAGAAGATGGCACTTCACGTAAAATCCTGTAGAATATATTTATATAATTTTTTTTTTTTTACAATCTCTTCGTTTGCATTAGTCCAAGACTAGCAGCAGTATCAGCAGCAGCAGCATCAAAGAATAAACTACTGTAAAATACGCATACGTTTTTGTCAATCCTCACTACATCTGCACAATACATAGGTTCTGTTTGATCTTGTGGGAAAAGGTATTTCTCGAAGTGAATAAGTCTTTTGAGAATTTTTTTTCGCCACCAATCAAATCCCAAAGGACACCAAAGTAATTTAAGGCGAGGTCCAGGATCAACATGAATACCGGGATATTTTGTTGGGCTTAGTCCAAAGCACCATACGCAAGAACTGTACACATACATATATATGGAGGATGTGGCTATAAATTAAATTTTTTCGAGATCTTTGAATTGGTAGACGAACTTGTGTACACATGGTTTGGTGTGAAACGTACTGTACACCTAAAGAGAAACGCTACAGTTCTTTAAAAGAAAAGTCGTTATTTGCTTAGAAAACTGCAATCGAATTTGCTTTTCTTTCTACGTAATATAAAGATTTTTTCTATTTTTTTCGTCGGCTCACATTCTTTGGAATCTAATAATTATCATTATTTGACTTTTATGTTCGACATCAATCTGAAATATTATAAAAGTAGAATTTATTTAGGATTATTTTACAGAATTTATATTTTAAAAAAAAACTGATTAAAATGCGAAATTTAATATTTTTATTTTTAAACCTTTCCTACTAAATTCTATACGGTTAAAATTCCTCTAAAATTTTTATATTTTAAGTGTTAAATATCGTTGATTAAGAAAATTAGCCCGTATTTTCATCTATATTAATTTTTAAAGTTTCTAAAATAAACTTAACATAAATTAGAAGATATACTTAAGATTTAAGCTCTATTGTTGACAGTTTAAACTTTGCTGTGTTAAGTTAATTGTTTTGTTCTGTAATAAATAAATTCGATAAAATTATCTGTAGGCCTGTATTTAGTGACCATACTCTTCATTGCCCAAACCTGGATAGAGTGAGAAAATGGGTCTAAAATGATTGAAATTATTATATATTTAAAAAAGTTATTTATATATTGGCTTATAAAATGGTTCCATTTAAAATTTTCTATTTTGTGGGGGTTAGAAACAGGAGAAATCCCGGACAAACTGCGATGTATGGTCATCTGCTTATATAAGCCTTAGCGTGACAAATTTACATAAATAATTGAACAATAATAATTGTTTAGGTCTGTAGATAAATCACAATCAAATTTAGCATATTTAATTAATTTAACCTTACATTTTTGGATAAAAAATTCTTTTATTCGTGTTTTTTACTGTACAGACAAACGAGAAAATGCCTTTTTGGTGTTTGAAAATGATTTTTAAAACTAAAATTATAACTTCTAAACCAGATTTTCTGGTAAATCAGAGAAGAAAAGTAAAATACTTGACAAATTTAACCAGAAAATCGACCGTTTACTATAGAATTTGCAAAGAGTAAACTTAAACTAATAAGCGTAAGGAAACCTTACCTTACAATATAATTAAAAACCTTAAAATTTATGATAATTTAAATATTTATATACATAAATTATACCAAACTTTTTAAAATTAGCAATTAAAAGTAAATTAAATTGTTTCGTCACGACGATTTTAATGTTGTTTATAGTTCAATAGATATAATTAATAAATCAAATAAGTGGTAAGAATACAAGGGAAATGTTTAAATGAGTTTATATATTTCCTCAGGTATCATCCATCAACAGAGTTCTGCGTAATCTTGCCGCTCAGAAGGAGCAACAACATCAGCAACAATTAACAGTTGCTGGACCGGAATCTGTTTACGAAAAAATACGCATGCTCAACGGACAACCTTGGCCCTGGTATCCAGCTGGTGCAACTCATCTCACACCAGGGGTACCACACGCACCATCACCAGCGGGTCTGGGAAGTGCTGCGGGAGCGGGAATTGTTGGCAATGCTGTAACGGGTACCCCTAATTTGACAGCATGCAATGGACAACACGGCGAAGATTCGTCGAGTAGAAAAGGTGATTAAATTTATCGCTCGAATTCAACTAATTATTCATTTCTACCATTTATACAATGAGAAAAATATTCGACAAATTAAATGCGCGAGGGGTGCCTCTCCGTAGAGGAAAGTCTTCCACGTGATCTTACGTCACGTAAAATCACGAAAGTTATAAATTTAGGAACCTTCAGTGAATAAAATTAATTCGTTGTAAAGAAATCTTAATTCAGAATTTTCGTGTGTGTTCTCTTAGGGATTGGTGTTCGTACGGATCAAGATGAGAAAAACGGAAAATTTAACTATTAAATCATCAATTATCATTTAAAGATATTTTAATTGTTCTTTACGCTAAAAATTTAAGCAAATAACATAAATTTCACTTGATTAGGTTGGAATTATATTCGTGTTTTTACTTTATCTATTTACATTATTATAAATTGGTGTACTGTACTATAATTTCCACTGGTCGATTTTACTGTTTCATGTCAAAATATTGATAAACTTTCATGGAATCTAATCTCCAATCTTAATCGAAACACATTATAAAATCATTATATCCACCATACTTCCATCAACCGATCCGAACTAATATAAATTTACATTCCATTCACGTAGTAACCTATACTAGTCGTTGATTTGCAGCATCATTATAGTATATACTATATAAAGGGAGGCATTCTTTGATTAATTATGATTAAATAAGGGTTTTAAGAAGATTCTATGGATCATAAAATCGAGATTATTTGGGTATTGTCATGATATAAACCCCATGCATGAATGGGAAAATGTTTATATAGTAGATTTTTTAGATGGAAGGGGGCATTTTTTCATTTAATCAACATTAAATAGGGGCATTCTTTGATTTAATTAATATTAAACAGGGGAGAATTTAATAAGATTTATAAAATCGAGATTATTTGAAAAATGGGTATTGTGAAATAAACCCAGTGGTATGAATGGGAAATGATGGTTTATACAGTGAATTTTTATGGTATTGTGAAGCTAAAGAAGGGAGAATTTAAACTTAGTTTGATTTTAGTTATTGCGGGTCGTAGACTGAATGGCAGTCTGCAAGAAATGGCAAGCGTATCCTTGAATGCATCAATATTCTGGTCACACTAAATATAGCCCCGGCTTCGATTTCCTTGCTGGAAGAGACATTGCCTACTCGATTTTCGCGTGTTTTGTCGTAAAGGCCATCTCTGTTGCCGTCTGTAGGTATTTCTATTCGCATGCCATCAGCATTGCCGACGGCTAAAGTATCGATCGGAATCGAGCATTCTCTTTCTACATCTCGCTCCTGTAACAAAGTGCTAATGAGTGTCTTACGGGATACGGGACCAAGTATTCAATTTGCCAAATTATATCAACGCTGACCAAGTATGGGGGGGCTGGATGTAATACAATCACGTGCGATTCTCCCACCCATGGGGATGCAGGAGGGGAGGGAGCGGTGGGCGGTTTATGGCTGATGCGGCACTTTCCTGCGATGGTGTCGTTCACACATTGACCAAAATGAATCGCGGTAACCTAGCAGAAATACTTTGTTTTATAATAAATCGATAAGTCGACGATAGTTTAAGACAATTCGATTCGAGAGTTTAGCTTTTTTTTTTTTTTCCGCGTGTTTGCGGCCGGAATAAATCGATCTCGCTTAAATGGATCAATCAAATGATCGATCCTTACATTAATTAATTCGCCATTTATGAAGGAAGAAAACTGTTTACTTGGGTATAGTACTCAAAAATTAGCCAAGTTAGAGGTCAAAGACACCGATTTGTAATTTCTGAGAGTGTAGGTGCTCGCATTTTTTAAAAATATTCCACAAGTTTTTGTTGTTTAACGGCGAAATTCTCGAAGACGGATCGATTGGAAAGAATAAATTGGTTATTTGTAATAGAAGAATCAAACGAAGCCAAGCCACTAATATCGCGACTCAGTCAAGTTTATGTATGCTTGGTTGAACATCAACCCGTTTAACAACCACATCCAAGAAAACAGAAAATCGTTGTCATTATAAAAATTCTGCAACAAAAGGGGCTTAGTAAAAGTTCGCATTATTTCATTTTCCGCATCTTTTTCTCCTGTTTTTTTCTAATCGAACACGAAGGAAATAGAAAAAGAACCATTTTTGTTTCTAATGGTTCTCGGCCGACATAAGTTTAAGACACGAATACGAAATTATAAAACCACTAATCGATTGTCTTAATTCTTAGCAACCCTCTAAAGGAAGCCGCGTTTAACAAGTTGAACCTGTTAAAGTAGGACACAAATTTGGCTCGGTATCACTGACATAGATATACAACAATAATAATTATCGGTCGACCTCTTCCTGCCTATTGTAGAACGTGGTGTTTACACCCGACAACACTGTAATCCCCTATTTATGCGGTTATGCTTTATTGTAGTTAGACGAAAAAAATGACGCAAACAACTTAAAAGTCATATATAAATACAGAACATGGAGGGTGAGGACCGTGGGAGAATAGAACTTAATCCTTTCCGATTCTTACTTTCAGATCAATAGAATTGTTTGCCTGGTTTTCTGACCAGAATAATAACGTGCGCCCTATATTATAGGAAGTGCCTCAATGTATAGGAAGATAGTAGAGAGGATAAGAGGCTTGCTGCAATTAGGGGCACTAAGTGTGCACAGGCCCACGTACAAATGCAGGTGAGAGAGGGACAGATGGACTTTTCACATCACTACACTTCGGTAATGGAAACCCAGAAAAGACTTACACCAATCCTGACGTATTCACGGCATCCTGCACATTGCAGGTTTTAAGTTTTATTGTACTTAAAAGAGAGTTGTTTTTTACGGCTTAGCATCGTTCACGCGCTGAATAAATGGGTAGTTTGCAAAGGGCCTACCCAATGTCTTCGATTGTTTTGCCCATTGTTCCATTTTGTATTCAGCAAACCCCTAAAGTTTTCTCCTTTTTGGCGGTCCGAGTTCGGAATCTTGTGGCAACTAAGAGATTAGGTTTTTGCCTTCTTTCTTCTGTTGCGAAGCAAAAGACGCGCTAAACTTTAAACGCTCGGACTTAGAGGCGACCGCTGTGTCCTTTTCCTGTGTCGGAATCGACACAAGAGATTAAACAATGGATGCCTTTAAAGGAAAAAGATTTCTAGGCGCCGTCTGAGATGAAAGATAAACCGAGAATTTAACTCCAACAAGCAATTTCTGAAACGTTCTTTAGCAGAATGCACTACCTTCGCACCGCATTTAATGCAATTTATGCATCCTGATCAATAAGCAGCACCACAGATAGATATTTTTTTTTTACCATTTTCCGCCATGAAATTAGTTTTAAATGATTAAATTCCATGCTTTAAGCCCAGAATTTGGCTCCAGAAAGCAATATCTAAGACGTTCTTTAGCAGAATGCGCTCGCTTCGCTCCGCATTATATGCAATTTATGCACCATAATCAATAAGCGCCACCCATAGATCCATAATTTTTACCATTTTCAACCATTAATTTAGTTTTAAATCGTTAAATTTTATAATTTACGCGTACAATAGCGCCATTTTCAATGCAGATCGCGTGTCTTCAGCAAATTTCGCATTAAAAACAAGTAAGAATTAATTATATTTAGCGTTTACGACTTAATCTAAATTAAGGAAAAGACCGTAAACGAGCAAAAATTTTAATTAAAATTAAAATTTTAAGATTATTTTTTGCTACCCCCCAAAAAAACACTAATTGGCTTACCAACGATCGGCTTGATATCTGGTTAGGGTCATACGAAACTCTCTTAACAAAATGATGAATTAGCCTTTACATGAATATAAATTGTAAGTTTACATATAAATAAGCTGGAAAATACAATAAAACGTAGGGATCAATTGCAAGAATGGTTCTTACAATTCTATCAAGAACAACAAAATTGAATTTTGTGGAATGCGATGATCGATAAGCTTTGGGATTATAATGAGAAGAGATAAAGGTCCAACGTTAGAGATAGACTTAAAATATTATAATAGAACAATCAAAAATATACCATTTTACGAGCGAGGGAATTATGCAAATTCCTTGGGGGGGGAAACTGGATAAACCTTTGATTTTATATTACTATAGATCACATACGGTTAAATTATATTATATTCCACTCGAAAAATAATATAAGATTTCAGTTTAAATGTCTTTCAGTTCATTTATTTTATGAATAAAGCGAGTCAAGTTCGCTGTTTTAATGAGATCTTTGCGTTTTCTGAACTCAATTGTTCATAATTCAAAAGTCGTAGAGGAATTGTTTTGTTGAGGATGACAAGAGACGAATGAATGGAGGTTCGGGGATAAATTTAGCCTATCAAATTTTAAGAAATCATTAAATTTATTATATTATCTAGAAGTAAATGCTTCTAGGGTGTATAGGAAAGCAGTAAAAATTATTATTTTTTTATTAGATTTTTTCGCTTAGTGTCGTCCAATTTTAGCCTTGTTTGTACTTAGTTTACTCATTTTGTTAAGCTAATCGATTAAATAAATTAAGCGAAAATGTGAATTAAATTAGTAAAATTGCTTTTTAATGTAGAATTTGCCATTTAAATAAGTTTCCATAGGGTCTTAATTACGTTTAAACTTTTTGTTTAGGGAAAATTGAGCTAAATTTTGATTCCCTGTTTTTTAAAAAAAACGTTATACTTGTGTTTTTTAATTAGATTTTCATCCTCTTACATAGTCCTACTTGTTTGTTCTCTGATGATTTTTGTCACCCGACTTCTTAAACGCTCACTTTACAAAATACTTCACTTTACTTCACTTTATAAAATATGTATTTTTAATTGCACATTTTATAAAATCTCGTGCTTTTCACTCGAAAAAATCTTAATCTCAGGCACAAACAGTCTCTTACAATCCCTTACTGATGCGATCCGTTAAGCATCTATAACTCGATTAAACATTTTAAAAAACTCTAGCATTAAATTTCTCTATAATTTATTAAACGTCTCGCTTATTTTATCTTACCCTTTAAAAAACGCCTGCTTAACTGGAATTAAGAGAATTTCCAGGAGTTATAGACTTTTTATGCAGAGAAGTGTACCCATAAACAGTAAATTTCCCAGTTTTAGTGACGTTTTTCTTCGATCAATTGAGTGATATCGGATAGACAGACGAACGTACTCAAATTTCGCAGAAATTCTTGAATTCTTCGGCTTCTTGGGCTTGCTTTAACCTGGCACATCTGCGACAGAAGATGGCTCCATCCAATAATAATCCTGTGTTTTTTCTTCTTCTTCCTTCCTTCCCCCTTTGGTAAGATTGATTAATAGTGTCTTCTTGGTTAAGTGAACATTTTCAACTGAACCGTTAGGAAGTATATTCGTTAATGACGATAGAAATAAATTCTCGAATTAGTTGAGTAAGTAAATAAATGTACTTTAAATTAGAAAAGATTGCACAAATTCTAATTCGTATTTTAAATCTGTTTAAAGTGATTTTTAATTGAATTCGAGCAACTCTTAAAAATTTTACAGGTAACGAATTAAGTGACATGTGACGATTTAACTTATTTTTTGAGAAATATTTCATTAATATTTAAAGCAAAGTAATCAAATATACCTTTTAGGGAGTAATAATTATATTTTTACATAAGAATCCTGGCTCCAAAGTTAGTTAACTGCTGTGAAATCTAACTTGCCTGATTTAAATTATTACTCGCAGAAGGGGATACTTAAAATCCAATACAACACGCTAATTTATTTTACGTGTGTAAATACTACGTAACAGAATGTAGTTGAACCACCCTTTCAGTATGATTTTCGTAAATGAAAGCCGGTCTTGTATGCGGTTGGAAGGTTAGAGACTTCATAAATTTTCACATTATTTTTCATTAATTTTTTCGCAAAGTTTCTTAATTATACAATTTTTTCTTTTTCATTAAATATTAGACCCTGTTTTGTATTCAAAGCCCAATTCTTAATAAGAGAAAGAATTTATGAATGAATAGAATTTTCGTTTGCTCTCATATTTCAGTTGATTCGAACAATTTCATTTAATTCTAATTAAATAATTCAATAGAATTTAAAAAGAAATAATAATAAATAAATAGTAAGATAGAATTTTTAATTTATTAAATAAATTAATTACCTAATATGCAAATGAAGCTGGGAATCGCAGCGTGCGTATGACTAAATGATTTAATGATTTACACTGATTTAGTGGTTATTTTTTGGTAAAATAATGTAAAAATAATTTATTTAAAAATTTCCGATTTATTATTAGAGATAATTTTTAAAATTTCACTTTAAATTCTAATTTTATTCCCTTCTTATCAATGATTTTCATTGGAGTAACCATTGATTTATATAGCGAGTAAAAATCCTATTTTAAATATAAAAACTGCATTTAATCTTTGTGGAAAATAATTTAAAATTAACTTATAAACATTTTTAAACGGTTAAAAAACGAAACAATAACTTAATTTCCACATAAAACTTTACAGAATTTCTCAAGAAAATTTATTAAATAGTTCTACTATAAAGAGGAGGATGTAGACTGAATTGTTAATGATTATACACGAAAATACTACTATATTAGCTTTTTAAATTCGAAGTAAAAGTAAATTAAATGAAAAAAAAAATTTAAAAAAGACTTTCATAAAAAGATAAACATAAGTTGAACTGAACGAAGAGCAATGGGTTTAATGAAAGGACGTCAACGTTTAAGATCACCTCAGGCAAATTACTGAATTATATTTAAATAAGTCAAGTTTGTTCTTCGATATCCGAATATTTTACAAAAGAAACGTCGAAATGAAATGAAATCCGTTGAACGAGCAAACGAAACGATTCTCCAGAGATCTTACAAGCAATTCATTGCGTATCTCCCAATCCAAACGGCATCTACATTATTCACATCAATAATGATGTCTCATCAAATAATTCTTACTTTGAAGAACTTTATTTTGAATCCGAGACGATCCTCAATGCCCTACTAAACTAATTCTTATCATAAATCGATAGAGAATTAAGAGATTCTTGTTTTTTCGTTACTCGTAAATGGACGTTGCCATTAAACCTTGCAGCGCTTTTTTTTAAACCACGTCACAAACGAAAATTTCGTTGATAATTAAACCAATTGAATTATTTTAGTTTAAGTGAGTGTTAAACGATCACATTTTATAATTCTCCGAACGTTAGATCGTTCCGACGATCACAGAATATATAAAACGTGGCCAAATTAAGCGATGATCGGCTTGAAAATAGAATAAATTTCTCTCTTTCGTGTAAATTATACGGTGTTAATGTTAATTATTTTTAGTTTTATTGATAAAATAATTAAATTTAAACTTTTGCAAGTACTTTCTATTTTATTTTTTTATTACATTTTTTCATTAATTTTTATAGTTTCTCTTATTAAAAATTCCTCCCTGCCGTGTTAATTAACTTAATATTTTACTAAAATTCTGCAATAATTATATTAAAATTTAAAACACTAAGTTTAATTATCGGTTAAAACTATTTACATAATCTATAAATTAATTTTTAATACTGTTTAAAGTACGAATTTAGCCTTAAATAGCGCGTTATAAATGATTTTATTCGTGTTTATGAGCGCGTAAAATTCAGTTAATGCCAACTTGAATTTAAATCTGCCCTCTTCTATAGTCAATCCAACAATCGGTTTTTCATTTTTTTTTTTTCTTTATTCAATAACGGAAGGCAAGTTTAACAGAGAAATGTTCCAAAATACCCGTCACTTTGAACAATAGGTTTCAACATTGAAATCATGCTGTGTGCGTGTCAGTTTTGAACCATCGTTCGGTTCTCGACAGTTGCATGAATGACACTCGACTGAGTGACAAGAATTCCCCTTTACAAGTCTATGATCTTGTTTCAAACATTTATAGTTGTTTCATTCTTTCCGCTGTCAAGCATTTCCTTTCTGAAAGATTGACTTGTATTGAAATGGGGAGGGGGAAGAGTATACCGACCTTTCCTTGCTAATTCGAAGCAAATTATAAAGCAAATAACTGGTTTATTTATTTATTTAAACTGTTAAATTTTTATATAATATATAAATCAGGTGTTAAATAATATAAATTAATCGATTTTTACTACAAAATAGGTGTGTATAATCCGAATTATCGATGGTGAAAGCGTTAGTTTACATGGATCCATTCTTGACCAGCTGTCAATCAATTCACTAAAGGGGTTACAGCGGAAGTGTGTATTGTTTCTAATTAATGATTTGTAAATTTACAGTATTATCCAGGGAAATTCCATCTATTGTTTGATTTGAAGTCCATAAAAGTTTTAAATAGCTGAAGGGAACATTTACCTGCTTTCTGATCAGTAGGTTTCAACTCCTTGGCTTCCCCCGCAGTGTTTAGACAATTACACACCCCATTCTATTAAAAATTTCAACGAATTTGGAATTGGGTTTTTACCTCCTAGTATGGGTTACAATCCACTTTCAGGCAGATTAAGAGCACGTGCATTTACATTTGTAACCTCCCTCTTTACAGGATTATAATTCCAATCTAATTAGTTCTTCTTAGCTGACTTCTCTGTGGGATTTAGGAAGGTTTTTAAGCTAAATGTTCCTGAAAATGTTTTAGATTTTCTGGAAAATCATCTCCTGACTTCTGTCATGGCACTCCTATTTTAAATGCCTCGCATTCCGCTTAAACAGTTTTATTTATCTTTATGTAATCATTACTAAAACCCCTTTAAAATAATAAATTTTTATATATCAAGTGTTAAAAGTTGTAAGTAAGATCGTATTTTATACGGTAAAATCGAAAATATCTCGTTGCTTTATACCATTTCTGTATAAATCTCTGAACAGCGGACACTGGTGGAAACGCGAGTGGCCGTTGTTTGGTGGTTCGACCGTATTAATGCTAAAAATTCAATTTTCTTTCGTAATTTATTAAAAAATATTTAAATTTGTATGGAGTTTGAACGATATTTGGGTGTTGAAATTCGTTTCGTAAGAGGTGGGTTCGAGTTAATCTTCTGTATTAATAAATGAAAAAAAAATTATCTTTTTAAATTATCTGTTAATGGATTACTCAACATTTTTCTAATGGGAAATATATGACAAATGCAATGTTTTCTTTATTTCTCTATGGAAAATAAAAGCAGTGACCACCTGGGTTACTCACCGCAACAGATCCCTAGATAAGAATGAAACCATCTGTTGTTACACAGGAACATGTTGCCCATGGGAAACTATGGTTTCATTTAAAGATCATTCAGAAGATAAATTCTCTTATTTTCCATAAATTCGATCCGAGCGAAATTCAATCTTCTCATACATTAAGGGTGCCTCCTCCATACTCTTTGGCACATTATCATTAAGATTAATTAGCGGAGACGCAGCGTGACAGACAGGCAAAAAAACACCACGATAATTTCTTAATTCTATGAGTATTCACTCATATTTTCGTGTATGGGAATTTAACTTTGATAGAAATAAAAATTAAATTTATAATTAAAGAATGGCGAAAGATGAAAGGAACTTTTTTAAAAATTGGTTTTTTTCAGGTACCAATGAAGCTCATTCAGATGGCAATTCGGAGAACAATTCTTCAGCAGACGAAGATTCCCAAATGAGGATGCGTTTGAAACGTAAGCTTCAACGCAATCGCACCTCCTTCACCAATGAGCAAGTTGAAGCGCTGGAGAAAGGTACTCCCTCAGTCCTACTCCGACTCTCCTTAATATTGTCGCTATCCTTTTTAAATGAAAATTTACTTTCTTAACTTTCCCTCCTGGTTGCTTTTAAATCTAGTAGGCAATCTCGTTGGCTCCTGAATTTAAAGGCAACCAAGGGGAAAGTTCAAGAAAACGGCTGAGGGTGTTCCCTTGATCCCGTAGTTGCATGAATGCTTTCTACCCATTTTAAAAATAATTTATCTATATATTTATATGTATGAATGCTTAATTAATTCGAGAAAACATTTAAAATCAAAACAGAAAAAAAAAGATAAAGCCGAACTTTTCAAAATTACTTATATTTTACGACAATAGATGGCGCCATGTTAAACCAGTTTCGTTTGACGTTCCATTTAAAAAAATTATTATTATTCGGCTGTTAACCCTTTAACTTAAATAAAATTTTAATAAATTAGTAAAAAATTATAATTTAACTTTGCATATATTACTGTAAAATCAAATTAGAGTCGGCATCCAACTGAATTTAATTTTCTAAGTAAAATTTAAAATTGTTTTAAAGTACAATTTATTCGGGTTTCTAAAAAATATTTTTTTACAAAAAATTGAGAAGAGTTTAGTTGCAGAAATCCCGGAGAGCTTTTGTTTAGTAATCACCTGGCATTAGTAGAGTTAGCGTGTGTATTTCACAGTCTGTAATTATCGGGTAGAATCGATCAAAACTAAAGAAGTGTCTACAAAAATAATAGAAGTTCTGCAAATTGAATTAAGAAGAGCAAGAGAAGATTTTTTAAACTGACATGCCAACGAGTAAAAAGCAAAAAGAAAAGCTTCTTAAGAAAACCTGCATCTGTTTCGACTTCTTAATAACCTTCCATAATTTCCATTATCTTGCATCGCTATGATTAATTCCCACTTTGCAATCGATTTTCTTCCGTTTAAGTGAATAAAAAACGCAACGTTACGTCTCTAGAAGAAGAAGGAAAAAAGTAAAATTGATTTATGATTTGCTGAAAATACTTTTTACATTAAAAAAAATTATACTCAAACTGTCAATATTTATGGAAATAAATTGAGATTGTTAAAGTAGCCTAAAATTATTTATCATTTTTGTTTTTTTAGTTTTGATTTTAACGGGGATAAAACTCTTATTTCGTATGGGTTTTATCCCGTTAATGAGAGTAATATCCCTAAAGGGGATTTATTGAAATTGTTAATGGCAAATAAATAATTTAAGGCTACTTTAACAATCTCGGTTTATTTGTTATTAACAATTTCAATAATTCCTTTAAGGATAATATCTTGGTTAACAGGGATATAACCCTTATTAGTAAGGGTTTTCTCTGTTAATCAGGGTAATATCCCTAAAGAATATAAATCTAAAAAAATTTAGATTTTTTTAGATTTATATTCTTTAGGGATAAATCTAAATTTTTATTGTTTTTTTAGTACTTTAATAAAATTTGTAAGGGAGACAATTTATTTAATTAATACGGCAAGAAAATTCTTAGAAAAATTTTTAAAAGGGGATTTTTGAATTAAATAAGCCAGCAATAAATATGGCTCATCGTGGAACAAACAACATGGAAAATTTTTCTTATAATATGCTTAATTATATCTCTTCAACTCATTCATTGGAAAAATAGCAATGGGTTTAATGATATATTATTTATTTATTTTATTTTTTCCCCCCCAATTTACTCAGGTTTTGCCGGTTCTGTTAATTAACAGAAAGAATTTCTACTTTAATCATTTTTCTAAAGAAACGAAACGATCAATTAAAAATGTTTATAAGAATCTCTTCGGGGTCTTTTATATTACAAGAGGATTAAATTCAGTTGTTTACGAGTTATCCAATTATGTTTTTGATTGGCCTCGTTAGAAATATGCAGACTAATTCATTTTTAAAAGAGAATTCTGCCTGTTACGATCTCTTTTTTTTTCTTATTTTATGATAGAATTCGAAAGGACACACTACCCCGATGTTTTTGCGAGAGAGAGATTGGCAGAGAAGATCGCTTTGCCTGAAGCACGGATACAGGTGATTTATTTATTTATTTAAATTCTTTATAAAGCCGAAATGTATAGTTTCTGTGAATTAAAATTATGCTTTATATTTTAATGTAAGATATTTAAAATCTTAGGTATGGTTTTCGAATCGCCGAGCAAAATGGAGAAGAGAGGAGAAGTTAAGGAATCAAAGAAGAGCTGCGGAGCAAGCAGCTGTGGTTACACCATCAGCGGGTCGTTTACCACTGAATGGAACATTTGCAAACTCCATGTATCCCTCCATTGGTCAACCAATGGGTGGAATGGGAGATACTTATAGGTGATCATTCTTTAAACTATATTTTTACTTGATTTTAAATGGGGATAAAATTGAAATTGTGAATATATTCTGTCGTTTCGCTTAAATTTTCTGATAAAATATAAATATTTTGGCCTTATTTATAATCTAAATTCATTAAAACGTGTGAAAGTTAGATTCACCCAAACATAAATTCAAATTTATTCACTTTTTAGCGCATTTTAAGCCTGCCAATTATTTCTTTACTGCTGTATATAATTGTAAAATTTCACTTTTAATACTTTAAAGTATCAAATGTTAAATATTTTAACAGCTCAATACAGTAATTTCCATTGGTGAAAGCAAAGATCAACACTGTTTTAATGGTCGATAAAGCAGAAATAGGAGCGCAGAAGAGCTACAGTAAACGCTGTTTAACCTTACATTATATACTGAAATGGTCACAGAAACGATTTTCTTTATTTAGTCAGTTCATTTTTCATACTCATGAACTGTTTACAATCCGAAATTTGATTCGAGGAAAGAATTAATCACGCACCACATTTATCTCTTAGATCATTAGCCGTGCCTACACCTCACCAACAGGAATGAAAACGATTTTTAAATTAGATTTGAAAAAATTCATAAAATTCGGCCAATTTTTATGGAATGTTAATGCACTTTTACGTATTTATGTTCGTTAAGAATAACTTGACGATGTACTAATGATTTTATGCATTTTGCTTATCGTCAAATTTTTTTAATAGTGATTTTATCGTAATTAACTAGAAACTTTGCAAGATAAATTATTTAATTTTTTTAAATTATTTAATAGTAATATTATTTTTTTTCAGCAATATGCCTCCTGTTTCCAGTATGGCTCCAAGTCCTTGTCTTCAGCAAAGGGAGGCTTCCGCTTACAATTACATGTTACACGACACGCTTAGTTTGGGCACATATTCTCGAGCTTCGTGCACACCCGCTCAGCCTATGACCAATCATCCCTCTTACGCTGTTAGTGGTGCTAGTCCTCATGGTGCAGGTAAGAGATTTAATTGAAGTAACAAAAATTCGATTTAGATTAATTAAATGTGGGTTTATGCGTGTGAACTAGAAGAAAATTTTTTTGTTTCAGCTGGTGTGATATCACCAGGAGTGACAGTACCTGTGCAGGTACCGGGACAATCTCCCGATATACCTGTAACAACTAACTATTGGCCAAGAATCCAGTGACAAAAAGCATCTTGTTCTGTCATCTGGAGCGATTTGAAGAGGTCAACTCAATCAATGCCGTCGTCGGTAATGTTGAATCTTCTGAGAAAGTGATGGCAGTTCAAGTGCATCACATTAGAACCTATGTAAAAAAAACAACAAAACAAAAACAAATATATATTAAATCAGCGAACGTTAGAAGAGATGCGAGATGAAATTACAATCCTCATTTAGAAAAATGATTATCGGAAGTTTGACGTGAAAAATATTTTATTTGGAGTTTTTGAAAGCTTGTTACTTTTTAGATACGTTTGAAGACCATTTACCAATTTTACTAGTCAAAAGTTATGTATGATAATGCAATGCAATATCAGTCTTTTAGAATTTAAGGGAAAAAAGATTTAAGCTCGTATGTTTTCCTTTTCATTTTAGAATTCAACCGTGTTTTAAGATGAAATTTCGTCCATAATTATTCATATTAAAGAAAACAAAAATTTGCTCACCATATTCTTAAAAGAAAGCTGACCCGTTATAAACACAGTATTTTAGTCTTCCCTTTTGAAAAGAAATCTGATGACCATAACCACCCAAAAATTTCATCATAATGTGACGCGTGAAATGCGCGTGAACGTGACTGTGATTCACCCCATCCTTTTTCATGATACATTAAATAGGGGTGTTGTCTGCCTGTTTACCCGTTCCTAATAAAGCCTTGCTTTCCCACCACATGATATTGTACAGGCCATTTTAATGTAGTCATCTCTAAGAAAAAAAATATAGTCAATCAAATAAACACTTGGTGATTTTAAATATTTCATTCTCTAAAAAAACAGATGGTTAAAAATTTGTAAATATCAAAAAAAATCTTCGTGACAAAATGGCGGCCATTAAAAGCGCTCCTTAGACGCAGAAATTTCGTTTAGAATTTCAATTTAATGTATTTAAATAAAGTCTATTTATATAGTAGACAAAGTGTCGAATATTTAATGAACAGATTTTGACATTGATGTATGAGTGCATGTGTAATACAGCACGAATTAATATATTCAAATGTATGTTTTAATATTTTTGTGAGGTTTTTTGAATCGTGTGAATTGTTAATGCTTCTCAACAAAGAAGAAAACGTGAAAATTTCCTTTTATGCAATTCAAATTGATTTATTTGAAAAACTGTAGCAAACGAACGAAACTCGCCATCAATAATTCAGAAAGAAAAACTGATCTCTCTTAATCACAATTACATATGATTTTAATGCCCTTCCAAAGCTTATTAATTTTTATTTTAATTAACATAAAATTGTTTCCGGGATACAGTTTATGTACATATGCCGCGATTCACTATCATCACGCACAAATTATTGTTTTGTCAACATTTCTGTCACTAACGGTTAATCTCTGCATAACGACTATTACCATTTCCCTCGTGTTACGTAACAGAACCGCTGCATGCGATCGTCGCAACTCCAAAGATAAACTCTAATTGAAAAGGGGGATCGATCGGCCATATCCGGATACAAATATGAAAATTGTCCAAATTTACAATATTAATTGTTTGATATTCACTCGAAATAATTACACACGATAAATTCGCGCGCGGGGGATATTTTTTTTCCTCCTCACCCCAACGTTAACTTCAACAGCATTCTAACGTATTCCCTTCACGTTTTTTGGAAGTATTAAGCATTTTTCTCCCTTCTATCGCGCTCTTTCTTTATATTCTGGATAACTGGAGGAGAGCTTTTTACAATCCTCCAGTAATTTTATTCGCACAATTTACCGCGCGCATAGGGCCGCTACCCCGAAAAATCGCTTCATAAATATTGAAATTTATAAGGATGTAGATATTGGCCGTTGTTTGGCGCCAACATCAATCAAGAACACAGCACACGGAGACGGCGATGCATCTCTAGTTACGGCCTATTTGGAGATGAATCAGTCATTGAGCTACAAAGTGGTGCTTTCCGATGAGTGCGCAGAATTATAAAACGCCTATACATAAATAAATTTATTATTTTTTTTTTACGCTTTGCAGTATAAAATTTCGATAAAAAATCCAACTTAAATGGCTTATTTCTAGTAAAATTTTAATTAAAAAAATATATATACCAAATCAAAATTTCCTGTATTTGGAATGGCTGATGTCTCCTCGTGAGAACCTGTTTTTCCCCCTCATTGAAATCTTCGATATCCAACAATATATATTTTCTTTTTTTGTTGTGTTTATACGTTATAGTGTAGATCATATTTGACAATAAAAAATTTAATTCGTTATCTTGTCAGAAGTGATTCATTTTTATATACAAGAAGAAGGAAAAAACAATGATTTCCCTCCACGCAAAAATCACGTACACAACGAAAAGCTATAGTCGATAAATAATTCAGGTTTCAGGTATAAAAACTTTGTGTATCCCCCTTGTAGCATATGTGACAGTCTACAATTCGAAAATAGAATCGAATACTTGGCTGAAATGTAGGGATCAATGTGACATTTTCAACATACTTGATAGTCTTATGTCACGTGAAATGCCAAGATGACATACATCGTGAATCCAATTTTCACGGAAGGAGGGCGGACAAGAATGACACAAATGTATGAGATGGGAATTGTCCGGGGATTTTGATAAAAACTGTGGAATACAAATAGTTTCTGGATTTTGGAATCGAGAAAATATTTCTAAACAATACAAGTATTCCTGCTACTATATATTATGAGAATATTTTACAAGACGAATCATTTTCAATAGGGATGTTAGTGAAAGAAAATTTGGAAATGATGAAAACATTGAATCTTCTTACTTTGCCAATTATTTAGAAAGAAAATATATTACTGCAATTCATATACAACAAAAATATCTGAAAAATCGAATGTTTATACGATTTTCCGATTTGGGCCGGAAGTCACATTTTTATAGTTAATCGGGACCCCTAAACTTTCCATATCTGCTCTCGATTTTCATCTATCTATTCGTTTTAGAAATTGACGGATGACAGTGGGAATTTTTACGAAATAACCGACTTTTGAGCCACTATTTATTTAACTTTAAGAACTCTGACTCATGTTAATTGACTCGGGCCATCTTGCATTTATAAAATATGTACAACACAACCACCGTGAAGCATAATTTGCTAAGTTTTGAGCCTTCCCGTGTGTTCAATATCCAAAACTTCCATCTTCTTCCTATATCTAATTATATGATAGAAATGATGGAGAATACTTAAAGTTCTCTTGACAATTGGTAAATTTTTCAAGTCTACATTATACAAATTATACAAATACATTAATACAAATTAAATATCGAATTAAGAAGAATAAAGGGGGTTGGTTTTAAGGTGTTTTCATAGGAAGCAATTCAGTCGTAAAAGCGAGGTTTTTGCATAAAAATGAAATTATTATACAATTTATATTTGAGTTTCCCACTTTAATATAAATAACAATACAACAAAGTGAATAATAAGTGAATTTATAACGTGTAATTCTTATTTAACATAATCATATTGTAATAAAATTCTAATTTATTTTAGGGGTAGATAATTAGTTTTCAAATTCCGATTACGAACAGTAAGCCTTTACAGCAAATTTTACTGCTAAGATTTATTAGTTAATATAAATTATAGTTATTAGTAAAGTGTGGTGAAAATCGCAAAACGTCAAAGTTAAAATTCATACTTATACATACAGAGGACGAATTGTTCTGAAAAGGAGAACAATATGGATATATTTTTTCTACTTTAAAACAAATGATTTATTACCGAAAGAAAAGTTAATTGAGTTCAATTACTTAATTTTGACAGTAATTCTTGGGAACGTTTTGTAAAATAGAGAACATTTTTTAAATCAAAATGGAGGACACGTCGTCCTTTCGGATACCACGTGGTAAGTCTACTTGTTCGACCATTTTTTATTCATCTGTTCAATAAAATTAGTTACGTTTATTTATTTAAAACAAACAAGAATTATATATATATATATAAATAATATACAATAAAATCTCGCTTATGTGACCACCCAAAATTTATAGAAACTCCATCTTGATTATTGGCGACCTCGCTTAAGAGTCCAAGACAAGCGCCCTAAATTGGGATTTATCCCATTTACGTGGCCAACAGGACAGAAAAATCCCTGTTTGCCGAGACCTGCATTCAACAAAATTCAGTATGGTACTTTATTGCAGTTATGTCAATTTTTTCATAACCTGATTGAACAGATTATGTACTCGAAAGGTGGCCACACAAATTTCTAGCAGCTTTGGGGTTTTACTATATTATATAAGAATTTCAATACTTTTGTACATTGTACTTCAAGTCTTAGAATCATATTTACTAAGAAAAATGGAATTATCAAGCTATTTTATAGAAATATTAAAACAATTCAGCATCAAGGAATATATTGTAACACATTTTTGATATTATCTTGGAAATATAAAACAGTTCGTTTTGAATTGCAACAAATTTTTTAATATATAGATCAATTATAAATTTGTTTAGACACAACGATATCTAATTAATTAGATTTACTTATATAAAATTCTAAGTTTAAAATAATGCTCTTATAATTTCTTGTTGAAGAAGAAAAAACCCATCTATGAGTTGCTTAACTTTCCTTGCGAAAAACACAAACACATAATAAGTCCAAAAGTAAAATTGTCTATGGCGCCATCTGTTACGAGATTTAGTTTAAAAAATATTATTATAAAATGTCAAGAAGCTTAATTTTGAGGGTAGAGATGCGTTTTATAAAAAAATGGCAATAAAGATTTTATTCGTTATTATCATTTAAGTTAGATCCCACTAGAGATATGACATGATCCTCCATTTCCCCCACCCCTTTGACCTTTAACTCCCAAAATTCAATTACATCAATGTCCGTCATACACGAGTTACCATGACAAGTTTCGTCTTTTAATCATTATCCTATCCTGAGCTATTAAACGAAAAAAACACGAAATTCTTTGACTTAATTTGAATTCAGATGTTCAAAACGTGAAGATTTGCAAAGAAAACAACCAGGAGGGTAAAATTTGAAACGACTCCAATACTTTGGGGTGTTATATTATATACACTATATTTTCTAGACCTATATAAGAATCCTGATGATACGAATAAAATTCTTGTTTCTAGTTATAAGCATGCCATCTCCATAAGATTCCAGAATTCATTCCAGGAGTAAAAAATTCAGCAACGAGTTGCGTAACTTTTCCGGCAAAAACATTTAAAATTGTGTGGCGCCATCTACTAGGAGATTTTATTTAAATTTTTAAAATATTCTTTATTATAAAATGGCAGAATTTTGACAGTAGAGATGAATTTTATAAAAGTTTGTAAATATAATTATCAAATATAAAATCTTAATTATGCCCGACCCTACTCGAGATATGACACACGACTCCCCCCTCTCTCTGCATCCCGTCGACCTTTAACCACCAAAATTTAATAGTGTCAATCCCCCAGGCACTTGATGTACTGGATGGTTAAAATATTTGTTCAAATCTAGCTTATCAAAAAATCCCGATTTGAAAAATACAGGTAGGCCTCCTACAACGCGGTACCTTTACAACGCGTTTTCGCTCCAACGCGGTTGGAAAAATGCGGAAATTTTCTTACAACGCGATACTTTTACAATGCGGTTTTGGGTATTTAGAAACGAATTATCTTTCAAATAATAGAAAAATCGCAACGGATCACGTAAGTGCAGTGGAACTTGATGGAACAAGCTCGTCTTGAAATAAGGCCAGTCAAACATTCTCGAACAACTATAATAAGTGACGATGAGGACTGAATTTGAGCATAGCATTGTTTCTTTTTGATTTTGACTTGAAATTATAATCTTTTTAGTTTTTATATGATGTTGAATTTTATTTAAGCTTTTTATGTACATAAATTTAAAAAATGATGAAAATGTTACACCATAAAAGGCAGTTTTTCTCTTTTTAGAACTGAATCCCAGTTTTTGTATTAAGTTGGTGTCTCCTATAACGCGATTTCCCACAATGCGGTATTTTCAAGGAACATATCTACCGCATTGTAGGAGGCCTACCTGTATTCTGGATTGCACTGAACTAGAATTCTGAGTAAAACTGAAACATGTCCCATTAGTCTTGGTCGACATAAAAAAATCTTTTTCCTTATATAAAGACATTCTATCCTCCAAATGAGAAAACTTCACTTTTAAGAACATTGAAATGGTTGTTGTAAATTACAACGATCATCTTTGTCTAAATTGCAATAAACAATTATGTAGTTTGTAAATATAGTATATCTTGTTGGTTTTTGTCTTAATAATATAGCATTTAAAAGCACCCAAAGTGGTACCCAAAACAGAGAAAAAAGCACCCAAACAAGCACCCAATCCATTCTAAAATTGCACCCAAAAATCCAGACCTTAATGAGAACACAAGAGGAAAATAGTTATTTTTATTTTTTCTGTGTTCCCATGAGAAATAGACATGCTATATTTTTACCATTGCCTAAAATCGCCTATACATAAATTTCATTTTTAATTTAACAGGACGCCAGGCACTCAGAAATTTTTCAAAAAATCCCAGCTGTATTTATTATTTCATGTAACTTTAAACACAGGAATTAATATTTATACTATCAGTTAATCTCAGAGTTTTGTATTTCTGAAATACAGGTAAATTTGTTTTTTACTACCAACCAAAAATAATGATTATAATTTAAAATTCAATAATTCAAATACCGGTAAGTAGAAGACAAAATGAATACAATAAACTACAATGATTTATATGCTGGACTTTGAATTTTCATATTGCCATATTCACAATACATTTTGTTTTATTTATAAAACTCTAGGAGGAAAGTGATAAACATTTGTTTTCGCAGTCCTATGTCAAGCAACAGGGAGCAGTAAAGAAAAACTGAGAAATCAAATCAAGTGTATCGACAAAATGATTAAAAGTTAATGGCAGGAACTATAATGGTATACATTTTTGTTCCTGCCGTTAATTTTTAATCGTTCTATTGATGTATAATATATGACTTCTAGACCATATCACACAGCAATTTGACATTGTATCCTCTAAGTGAAAATATCCAGTTAACTTTTAAAGCTAATTTATATTGCATCTACAATTCACAGTTGTCAGTTTTCTCAATAGCTATTATTTTTTGTATAGATTTATGTAATTTAAAATTGTCTTTCAATAATAGTTAAAATGTTAATAATTGTCTCTCTCCAAACAAGTCATCATAGTGAAACAACTCATAGTGAAATCATATAAATTATACCAGTAATACCACATTTTGAATTTCTATGTAGTTTTAACTCTAGAGATTTATACAATATTTTGTTCGAAGCGGGATACGAACCCGCAACTTCTGCTATCCGTGCAGACACGTTACCAGTTACGCTACCCGGTGTCAAACTCAAAATAAATGAAGAAATTAGAAATTTTTTTGTAAAACCATTCTAGTTTATTGTTACTCTCATTGATAGAGTTGGAATCAAAGAGGTGTTGGAATTGAATAAAATCTTATTAATGTGGATGTAATTACTATCGTATATAAGTGATTATGATATAGAGAGATATTTCCTGGGAACAACAGTTCAATTTAAAAGATACCTTTAGTAGCTTGTAGGATTATGCTTGAGCATAATCTGACTGACGCATGCATTCAGGCATAAATATGGAACGACAAATTTGCCCAATGTTGCAACTGCCACTCTCCCTCACACTTATAGATGACCAAAGCTGGTATTCCATGTGGTCTCAACAAATGCTTGATGGTCAACAAATCTGGAGACCTTGCATGACAAGAAAGTGTGGCAACATGACAGAAAATCTTGGGAAACCCTAGTTGTTTGTGGCCAAACATTATATGGCTGTTTGCAGCCCTACCATAAAAGGCAACAGGACGACACAGGATTTCTTGTACTTACTGTTGTGCCATCAATGTCTCTTGTATATTGCTAGGAATAACTAACTGTCGTATGCATGGGCATCCATAGAAGATTTTCCAGAGAGGAGGCAAAACTTGGGAGCTAATTACATTAATAAATTTTTATTTAATTTTTTGGGTTTTTTCACTAATAGATTATAGTATTTTATCAATATAAAAACACAAACATAATACATATAAACTTACAATATAAAGGAAACAAGACTATTTTACTTGGATGGGACACTTGTCTTGTGGGATCATTTGCCCCTCTGTGGATGCCCATGGTCATATCTGATGGCTCTCCCCAGACCAGCATACTAGCGTGGGGACAGTTTGCAGCTCAATAGTAAAAGCAAGATTGAAATGACTACAATCTAACATGATGGTTGTCCATTCCCAAACAGAATCAGAATTCTTTGCTGAAGACAATACACTGTTAGTCTCAACAGTCCATATTACTCTATCAGATCACCATTGCAAATAAAGCTAATAAGCTTGTCATTAGCATACTAACATTAGTGTGCTAATGACAAGATGCATAGCAGTTGCTGTGCATGCAAATTTTTCTCTGCTAGTCATCAATAGTATAGGAAGAGATAGGTTCTGTAGTGAGGCTTCTACCAGTCTCTGGATAATAGACAAAAATGCCAGTGAAGCTATTCATGCTTGTCTCGTGATCAGATGACCATCTCTCCTGGTGGTATGTCTGTAATGTTCAAAACCTGGCCTCCATGTTTATATGTCCTACTGATTCCTAGTAATCATAGCTTCAGAGAAAATGATTAATATCAGCAAGCAGGTTGGGAACCTCTCAGTGGCATAGCGAGGGGGGTGCAAGGGGGTGTATCATGCACCGGGCGCCTCTCTCAGAGGGATGCCCAAATGGTCTTCAAGACAAACTATATGTGTTTTGGAGGAGGGATGGGGGTGCCAATAAAGTGTCGGGTGCCAGTTATGTTTGCTACGCCACTGGAACCTCTGATCTAAAACATTATAAAATTTATTGGTGTTTTGCTTGATTCTTCCCCTCATATATAGATAAATTTTATTTTCAATTTATCATTTGAAATTCTGGCAATAAAATCCTGTATACATATCTGTAATAGATCTGTTAAAAGTATTTGAAAGCATATATAAACAAGAATCAATATACAGGGTGACAATAATTAACCCGTACAAGTTTTTTGCATCGTAAATTTATTAAAAAAATAAAAATTAGGAAAATAACAGTAGATAGCAGTGACAATACTTTATGTATTAACCAGATTTTCAACCGGTTTCAAAGTGGCCTCCTTTTGCCTTGATGCAGAGCCCCAAACGTGTTTTGAAATTCTTGGCGATGGGCCGCAGCTCTTTCGGAGACAATTTGTCCCACTCCCGGCGCAAGGATTGCTTCAGCGACTCCAAACTTTCATGGCGCTTAGAACAGGCCCTGGCCTCCAAAATGGACCACACACTGTAGTCCATTGGGTTCAGATTCGGCAAGTACGGTGGCCATTCCGCAGACGAGATGAAATCGGGAAAATGAGCCTTGCACACTCCTGAGTCTTCTTCGCCCTGTGTGTCGGCGCCGAGTCCTGCTGAAACGTCCATTTCGCACTGACAAAATGCTGCTGAGCCCACAGAAGTACCACAGCCTCGAGAATGTCATGGTGGTACACATCTTGATTGATTTTGGCCCCTTGATCGACGAAAACAAGGGGTGTCTTGCCGCTCGCACAAATTCCGCCCCAAACCACGACTGACATTGGATTTTGTGATGTTCGATGACGGCTGAGCTTCCAGGAGCCCCCGCGGACCAGTTCCTGTCGTTTTGATGGTTGTACGGAGAAAAGCTTGTTGTCTGTGAAGAGAATGCACTCCCATTGTCGACCTGCGGCCCGACGCTTGAGTTAACGGGATCTTTGGAGTCTCACGCACTTGTTTTCATCGGTGAGGAGCTGAACCTTTTGGAACTTGTAGGGCTTGAGTACGAGTTCCTTTTTCGCCATTAACCGCACCGATTCGCGATTGATTCCGATCTCGCGAGCAATTTTTCTCATGGAGACCTTTGCATTTCGGTCAACTCGCTTTTTGATGATCTTGCGGTTCCTAGACGTGTTGACGGTGCACTTTCTTCCACGTCCGGGACGGTCACCATCGTGGCCAAGCTCCTTAAATCGCCGAACTGCATCTGAGACTGTCATTTTGGGAACACCGAGCAAACGAACAATTTCACATTGTCGTTTTCCTTGCTGGAATAGCTCTAAAATTGCACAACGTTTGTTCGCCATCCTTAAATAAGTAAAAAACTAACTCTTATTACAACGAAAGCACATCTACATGCGCAGGAAATCACGGAGAATTAAACACAACAGTATACAAATTAGTGACGTAAAAAAATTCAGTTGCAGCATTGCTACAAACTTTGTACGGGTTAATTATTGTCACCCTGTATTTGCAAATGTAATCAATCATCAATCCAACTATACAAGCTTATTGGCACTTATTGTCATTTGCACACAGTTGAATATGGACTTGAAAAGATCCACAGAGAGCGAGTTAAAAGAAAAAAAATGTATATGAAAGCTAAATTGGATTACAAGTCTTCTTTTTAACTGAATTTTTTGAACTTAAAATGTCTGACTAATTGTACAAAAATTGCCAAAAGATCATAATATGCAAAAACTTATTTGAATTTCCTGACAAGATATATTATTCCTGAGTTTGTTGCCAGTCCAATGTTGTACTGGCAACAAACTCAGAAATATAACCAAGCAATATGAGAACAGCCACTAAGCAAATTCCTGATTTCCAGCTGGATCAGTCCACCACTACTAAGCAATAAAATGTGCACTTCTCTCTCATCTTTCTTGGCAGTCTAACTTATGATAATATTTTTATATATTATTATAAACTTTTGTATACGGGGGAGAGAAAAAGAAAGTTGATTTGCCAAAATTTTACAAATAAAAACCCAAGTATCAATTTTTATTTTGCCATCACTAATAATTTCCTAACTTTTATACTTTCTCTGTCTAGTCTGTTTTATGCTTTCTCTGTTATGGTTTTATGGTCTTGCATTGCCCAAATTTTCTCTTGTTCTGCCTGAATTTGGGAGAGCAGTTGCCTCCTGCTTCTCTAAATCATACAATCCTCATTATCTCATTTAAATCTCAATTTTGATCTCCACAAAAGCAGGGACAAAAAAAGTATATATGTTTTACATGGTTGGAAAGATTAATTAGTTGTTAATCAATTTATAGATTATTTATTTTCATAATTATCAATATTACTGCAATTTAATCATTTACTTGAACATTTTAAACATAATTTGGTGCAGCATAAGATCAGATAGTGTTTTTTATTTCCTACTGTTAAGATTCAGAGATGAACATTCAGAATATGATTAAAAAAGAGAAGGAGAATAAATATAATAGTTAAAACATTTCTATTACTAACTTTTACATTTTATCAATAAAACTGCTTATATTATTTTAGTAACCAATAAAGAAATGAAATGACAACCAATATATATATAATATATAAACTTAAATAGCAAAACTCATTTATTTCTTTCACTAACAAATAATCTTCAATTAAATTTGAACAACACAAAACCCATATAAGCATTCTAAAAGTTGCCCTTTTTGTATTGAAATAGGAATAAATAATCTTAAAGTGTGCATTTACCAAAAAAGGTTTTGAATTATCTTGGAGCTAATTCAGAACTATCCTATTCAGAGTCAGTTCAGAGCTATTTCATCTGTCCACATTAGAATTCAGAATATAAACTGTGAACCTGTGAAGAACAAGCTTCATGTCTGAGCACTTTGATATACTGCTCCTTGATAAGTCAGGCTTTGATTCAGAAGATCAAAACCAGAAATATACTCATCAAATTCAGAACTTTTGTTGAGCTGGTTTGAAGTACTGTAGTTCCAAACTTATTCAGAACTTTGGTGAATATGCACGTTTACTATTAATATCTTGATCAAAATAAATAACAGCTTTAACCATCCAGTAATGAAAAATGTTTAACAAGATATCTTGATCTACAAATATTTGTAGGTAGCAAAAGATAATTTGATTTATAGTTGTATTTAGTTCCTATACTTACATTATTTCCCATTTTTGTGTCAGATATTTTGAGTTTTGGATGTTGACTGCTATCTCAACACTTCTCAAGTAGTGTTTCATTTCATAGTAAGATTTGAATGATGAATGAAATTGCATCCCATATCTTTAATATTGTACTCAAACTTATAAACAGAAAAAGTATTTATGATTTATTCCTTCAAATGGATGTTGATAGAAATACAAGTTAAGCAAAATCTTATTTCTTATAATCATGTGTAGAATGCAAATCAGCAAATGTATAAAAGAACATTGTCAAACTGACAGAGCAAATTAGCTTGCCTGCAGGAAGCACGTGACTGATTCAAGCATTTAATATTCCAGTAGAGTCTAGCTTTCTTGGCACCAAAAAGCACTTGCAAGTATTTTCACCATGCCTCTCTCACTCCGCTTAACAATTGCCCTCACAACTGGTATCATCTCCCACGTTGGTATCTTCCAATATTCTATATGTACTTCAACAACACATTTACCTGGTCTATGCATGTGACATTTTTCTGCAAAAAGCTTGCCTGAGTGGACTTCTTTATCAAATTTTTCACATTCATAATGGTATCAGGGCAAGAAACTTTTGTTTCTTATCTTCACCACTCTTCGTCTTTTCACAGAATTTAGTCCCACTCTGAAAGAGGTCCTTCAGTGCTATCCACTGCATCTCACCATTTCTCAATTTAGCCCTGTAAATCACAGTGGGTCCTCCTCGTTCAGTATCAACCACTTCAATGTACATAGAAGTTGGTTTCTTCTCCCTCTGGACAGGATTTCAGCTTCAAAAGGCAGTCTTTCTCCTCATCCACTTGTCCCAAGGAACTTATACACTGCTCTAGGCCTTGCATACGATTAATGGTAAAAATATCAACTTTATCCCTGCTATATTAAAATAACACATATAGGCATTCAATGCTTTCTATCAACACTTTGTGCCCAACTAAAGAATCAGAATTCTCATGGATACACTACCATCCAAAAATCATGTTCTGCTGAGATTTTTGGCACACATTTTCTGACAGCTAACAGCAAGCACGCGGTCAGTTAGAAATAGAGTTAAGTTATTATTTGGGCTGTGTCTTACTCTGGCCTTAATGTTGGGGCAAAGTCACACAAACATGTGATCAGGATGAATTTTCATTACTCCTTTTCACATCAACATGTATGTTGTTAAGGCACCTTGATGCCTCACAGTTATAAAGGTATTACAGTTACCATAAAAGTTCATTCCATAATTTGTCAAATTTATTAGTAAATCTCAAAGATCTGAAACAAACTAGGTGACACAATTGTCCAAAATAGTACCTAGCTGAAAAGCTTGAGAAAGACAAAGAAATGGAAAAAAAATTTTTAATTCTTAGTCTTTATTACCAGTAATCTTTTATTCAACTATAACTTAAGTATTAATATATTTCTGGATTGAACACCAGAAGAAATGCTAAAAAAAGAAATAAAAATGTATTTGTATTTTCATCCTTTTTTTTACACCTTCAGAATCCAACAATACTCTGATGTGTAAATAGACCTTTTCTTTGAAGCCCTCATCTGTCTTAAAATGCAAAGAATGTAAAACTTAAAAAGGCCTTCCTGGTGATGGTATAATTAAAAATACATTACAAAAAATTGCTTTTAGCCCTTGGTATAATTAAATAAAATATCTACAAACATGAGACAGATAATAGTAAGGGCTTATCACACCAGTGATAATAGACACAAACATTCAAGAATCAAAGTAGAACATTTAATAAATCAAAAAGAGGAGTGTACAATAAAATTGACTACATAAGTATGAAAACAAAAAAACCAAAATGCATTTCGGACTATTGGAAATAGTCCCTCTTCAGTTGGTATTAAATTAAAGGAGTTGATATACTTAAAACTATATAAGATAAAGATAAACACATCGCTATAACAGTACGAGCAGTAAACATCATCAAAGAGGACAAGTGTAAAAAAATCTTCATAACATTGCCAAGTGGCACGACATACAGCATACAAAACAGTAAGATGACAGAGTTGAAAGTGGCATTACAACAAGGTTCAGAGCAGTTAATATCTTAAGATAGACTATTAAAATTTGCTTTCTTTGCCATTATTCTGTTAAATTCATTGTTGGGGAGGCAGAAGGTTATAAGCATCAAATCTGTACAAATCATGTTATTGGCATAAGAAAAGTATGGCATAGATGGTGCATGATCTGGCAAAATATCGCACATCCACTGCAACCCTTTACACCTGTACGTCAGTACTTTCAAATAGTTGTATACACCTAACCTTTCAGTTATACAGGATGAAACATTACATATGCAATTTAGCTGTATTATTTAAAATATTTTTATGCAAGGGAAAACTCAAAATGCATTGGTTTGAATAAGTTCAGAAGGCCTTCATTCATACAATATGTTGTTGAGCTTGTGCCACAAGTAAGCAAAGAGGTAAACAGTTTTTGCCTCCTCCATAAAGTTGACTCATTGGCACTTATGGCCTTTTGTCTCCCCAGCAACAAATTATGCATTACTGGTTAGAAACATTGCAGTTGAAATTAATAAACACTGCAATAACCTAAAAAACAAATGGATGAAAATCACACTATCAATCATACTTTTCAAACTGATTACAATATGTTTTACAGCCCCTCTTATGACAATGAGAAATATTGCACAGATGTATATATGAAGCTCTGGATTAGCCCCAAACTCTTCACCAAAATTTGCAAGAATTTTTATCAGCTAAATAGAAAGAACAAAAACTGAGAGATAAAATATTGTCATTTAAGTTTACATCACAAAGGGAACTGATATAAACAATGTAAACTATGATCAACCATCTCTGGTTGATATTTGAATTAAATGTCAATGTCAATGTCAACCTCTCCCACAGCCAAGCTGATCTCAAATTACCCTTGGAAAAGGTATAAGACCAATCAGAAAGCATGGACAGGGAACCAAGATCAATTGAAATGGGTAATCAAAGGGCCAAACAAATATGAACCCATTTCTCAAACACAAGTGTTCTTTCCAAAAAAGTCCCAGTTCCCAGGTTTCCTTTACTAAGGTTCCACATATCTTGAGGTTCCTTTTCCAGCAAGATATTCTCTTGTCAGTTTTGGCTTTATGCCATTCCTCTCAAACTATCAGTCCTGCACTCCTGCGAGAAAGATGCAGTATCCCTTGGAGAAAACTTGAGTGTTCTCACATACCAGGTGTATATTAATTTGCAGTGCAGAATGCACCATACTATGCACTGCCTTTCTACGACAACCATTCCAAGTGTTCTCTGTATTACGGCATCTCACAATGCCATCACCATACAGCCACGTGCATTTGAAATATTTACATTTCAATATATCACCATCTGTATTACGTATCCTGGAATTATAATACATAGATCTAGCACTACTCGTACAGGAACACTTGACTCATTGACCTTCTTTGGTTGTCATGCTTTAATATTATTTAATTTAATTTTTTTTTTTTTTAGGTTAAGTTTAATTTATTTTTAATTTAACTATTCTTAATATAATATTGTATCATCCTATCCTAAAGTCTAGTTGGAATGAAATGTCTACTGGAAATACCCTATATTGTAACCTTGCCAGGCCTTCTGGCAGGGTACCCTCACCTCATGCCACTACCATGTATTGTAACAATCTTCACCATCTATTCTACTCTGTCAATCTGTAAACAAATATCAGCAATTCAATCTGTCTTTTTGTATAAATTATGCCTTATGTAACTACTTATTCTCATCATCTGTAATTCCATTACTCATGTAACAACTATGGTACAACCATTCCATCTAGATGTTAATTCTTTCTTTATATTTATATACCATAAATACTGTAAAAATGTTACACTCAGCTATGTTTTGACAGTACTGAGTATGCACGTTTGTGCCTTAATAAAAATTGAATGAATGAATGAATTAATGAATACCAGGTAATTCCAGATCGCACCAAGGAACAACTGGCAATGAGAGGACAGACACCCTGGCAAAATCAGCTTCCAGTTGTCTATAGCAATCTAAGCTTAAAAACTGTCAAAAGGATCTTATGGAACGAGTTACTAAATAGATGGAAAGAGTTCTGGAATAGGTATAATGAAAAAAAATCACACAAATTTTCCCTAACGTCAAAAATATCTTCAATTACCACAACACGCAGTTTTTTATGAATCATGGCAAATTTAACAGCTATCTCTGTAGGTTTACAACACACAATACTCAACTATATCCCTCTTGCCAAACCTGTGATGGCAGCCATCACTATATATTCAAATGTAGCATGCTAGAATGCAAATGCCAGCATATCAAAACGATTCTGCATGACCATGGAGGCACCTGGCCATGCAACTACACTGACTTAGTCAACAACAAAGAAATCTACAGCTACTTCAGCAATCTCACTAAAAGTACAGTGAGCTAACAAATGTTAACACTTAATCCCCCACTCTGTACAGCAACATCTTTTTGTTTACTTATTGTAAAGCTAAAAGCCATAAATATCACCCTCCAGATGTAACGGGTGGCTTTCTTTTATGTATTCTTCAATGCACTTATGGACGTCGTCATCAGGTGAAAACGAAACTTAGTGAAGAAACACCTTAGTGAGAAACACCCTATTGGTATTCTTCAATGTATTGTTAGTCTACTCATTTTTATGTTTCTATGTATACACTCTTGTATTTTTTATCTACTATACCAATGTTTCCCAAACTTTTGACATCTGTGTACCCTTTGTATAATTTTCTTAATGCTGAGTACCCCTCATCAAAAAAATTGCATATACTTTAAATCAAAAACCAAAGATAACGAGGATATTCCATTTCTATATGCTGCTGCAATTGAAAAATTGAAAAAGCCAAAATAGAAGACTATGTGGAAAATATTGTTCCTAGATATAGCGATATGGACTTTAGGTCTCATTTTCGTCTTTCTAGAAGCACTGTCAAAGTCTCTGCTAAGAATTGTTAGTTGTAGTAACTAGCTACAGAAAAATTGGTTTATTCGGCAATTTTAGCTTTTTATTAATACTAAAGCACATAACAAACCTTTCCTGTTAGAAAAATCGCACAAAAGCTAAAAATACACACCCGCACATTGTAACAATTCAATGTGTAGATACTGGAGGTTTTTGTGTGACACTGTTGTCTTGGCCATAGGGTGGAGGAATACACAGAATCACAGCACCCAGCGAAACCGCTAAGAAGTAACGAAGTTTTTTTATTATTTTTCTATGTTTGTAATCGAAAAAATGTAAACTGCTTGTTGCACCAGGAACAGCCAAAGCATGGTGCAGCGTGTACCCCCACTAAACTCTTCCCGTACCCCTGGGGGTACGTGTACCACACTTTGGGAAACACTGTACTATACTAAAGTAAAGTCTACACATTATCTTCATTGTGCTATGTGGCACCAAGAATGTAAATGTAAATATTTACGTTAATAAAAGATGTATGATGACGACGATACCAGGTCATTGCTGACTGCTCTTCATTCACCAATTGTATCTCTTGATGCTCTCCTTGAAAAGGATGACTGTCTAGCCCTGTGAATCCTGAACTTTTCCTAGCATTCAGATAGACATCTCAATGTGAGAGCCTCATTACCTAGACTAATGACCAGGCAAGAGACTTTCTTTTTCCAAAGCAAAGAGTGAACTAAGCAAGAATGGTGTAAAAGTCTCTGAACTGCCTGAACCTGCCTTCTGCCTACAACACCCCACATAATTGACCTGTTTTTCATGCTGTTCTAGTCATGCTGTTATACCACCTCTAGCAGAATTTGGCTGTTATCTACATCTTGGTGTCAGATATGAGGCAAGTCACATGGACCTCACATATGTCATACCAAACGTAGGAGAAATATCAACAACTACACCAAGTGGCAATCTTTTGAGAAACCAAATAAGTGTGAGGCTCTGGAAACATTCTGGAACCACACTAAGTTCATTAATATTTTAAAATATAATTTTTATTTCTGTAAAACAGAAAAATTAATAATAATGAAAAAAAACCTTTTCTCAAAAATAAGACAAAGGAAAACTAGGCAATGTAAGTCCTAAGATCAATTTTCTCTGGTTGAGATTGAATTAAATGTCAATTTTGACTTATCCCATGATCTAAGTTGAGATCTCGTTACACTTAGTAATGAGTAATGACCACTTAGAAAGTGAGGATGAGGAATGGTGACCAATCAAAATGGACAATTAAAGACAGAAAATAAAAACTATGAATTTCAAAGACAAAAGAGCTTCTCTCTCCCAATTCTCATAGTTCAAGTACTTAGTGGCATTCTCCACCTCATCCTCAACTCTATCAGGACTGACTTCTTTTCCTCTACAGACTGAACAACATTGCCTCAGATAAAAGATAAAAGATAAGAGATAAAAGATGAAACTGAATGATCTTGCTCTCAGAACTCTCTCTTTCAAAAGAAAAGGCAGAAAATTCAGTATTGCTCTCACTGTAGAGACACTAAGAAGACATTTCTGTAAGTTTTTTTTTTGTTTTTAAATCAATTGGGACAAGTTTTTTGTAACTGTTGAGCAGGATCATCCGGTAGATTTTCTCAGTATGATGCAAGTCTTCAAAATGCCGCCCCTTATATAAATTATTAGGCTTATGTAGGCTATAATTCTTATTATTTGATGTACCTTACCAGGGAAGTGCGGTAGATTTTCTCAGTATGAAGCAAGTCTTTGAAATTCTGCTTCTTAAATGTTTTTTATGCTGTCCCCTTACAGTGCCGCCCGATGCCACCATCTCTCTGCATCATAGCACAGCATAGCACAGCCCTGCTGTTGAGTCTGACTTGGTGTCTATCACACCCACATACAAATTGGTATCTCTCTTCCATTCTGACTTGAGCGTACAATTCAGCAACTGCACATAAACCTATCTCAAAATTTTATGCATGTTTTTTTGCTTTTAGTTCAAATGTGTGCAAAGAAATACTTTTACTTTATATTAATTTTAATTTTTTATTCTAATTAAATTGAAATTAAATCATGTAGTTTTGATGTTACTTACATCATTTATTTCATTTAAATGATTTTTTTGAACTATTGTTTCTATTAAGTAATCAGTACATATCACTCAGTCATGTTAGTTTCACTTCATCCCCTCTCAGAAATACAAGAGGATGCCTAGCTGAAAAGATGTGAACATTCTTCCTCTAAAATTTGTAAATGCTCTCTAGTGGGACATACCATATAATAACAAATAATTACAATATCACCAAGTAAGGTCAAGTGATCTGGTTGCTAATCATTTCTTACCTTGTCCTCCTGATATGAGGACATATTTGAATATAATAAACAGCAGATGACATGTATGTAATTGCTTCTCTTATGTGTCTGTTCATTATTTTTCTGTAAGAAATCTTTTGACTGTGTAGTAGAAAACTGACCAGAGGCATATCCAGGGGAGATGCTAATGGTACTAAAGCAACTTGTTAATACCAAAGCAATCAGTTTTGTTACTTTAAAATAAAAATAAATATAACAATGTATATCACAAAAATTTCAATGACAGAAAGTAATCTTATACAAACAGAAAAAAGTAAAAAAAGAGCAATTATTTATTGTGACATTGTCACAATGCTGGGCTGCATTTTTAATCATATTTTTAATTTAAATAAATACACCCTCCATCTCAAATTAGTAGACTTGCCCCTATACATACTTTTCCTTTAACAACAGCATTATGCTGGTATATATTAATTTCTTTCAGGGAAAGTTTTGAATTGAAATAATGTGATCTCTGGCTTGTATTGGAAGTTTGTATACAGTTAATCTGGGTCTCTAACTCCTAAGATTTCCAGATCTGGTCTTGTCTTTCATCTGTCTAACTCCATTCTCAAGATTAAGGAAAGACAGACAGGTAGACAACAGTGGGAATTTATACCAATATTTCTTGGAAATGATTCTTCAAAACTGGAAGAACTCACATACATGAAGAGCAACACCTGAAACAACACAAATTAACTCAACATACTAAGTTTACTATGATTTTTATCTGTTTGTAACATATCTTCAGGTAAAATACATAATAAATGAAGGTCCACCCAAATGCTGATTTTGGGTGTTGGCCTTCATTTATTTCTTGGAAATGTGTCTAAAAGTGCAGAACACAGATTACAGATAATTACATATAAATTCAAAATAATTGCAATTTCAACAATTTCTATCAAAAATAAAAATTGTAATGGTTTTATACCTTTTCTATTCCTCCTTCAGAAATCATACGAAATATAAATCATATCATAATTTATAAACAAGCTATCAGCAGTTCGAAATTATCAATTATGGAATCTATTTTTCATTCTCCATTTAATGATTTTAAAAAGCTAATGAAAGAATAATGATATAGAAAGTTAGGTAACTAAAGTAATTACATAACAATTCTCCAAAACATGACGGAGTGTGTGTCTTGCTACCTCTCAAATCTGCCTTGATCATCATCAATATTCTCAAAATTCTGGATATGTCCCTGAAACTAACAAATGAAAGGTTTTACCAAATCTCCACATAACATTTACCACAGAGAATCTTACTGTCATCCTGGGTGGTGATGTATTGTAAGGTTAAAGGCAGACCCTTAAAAATCTCCCTTATGCTGATTGCTGTTCATTTAAATGGACTGCTTTACTATCCTGTGCTACCTTAGTGGGACTTCTAGCAGGAGATAAAAAAAAAAATAGGGGAGAAAATTGGGAACATAGGAATGTGCTCTCTTAAGTAAACTGCTCCCTTATCCAATGCTTTGTTAATTAAGTGGACTCAACTGTAAATATAATTGTGTAATAAAATGAAATGAATAACTTAATCAATGTTTAGTTTTAAAAATATTTTTATTACTGTATTTCAATTTTAAATCTGAATTAATATTTAGATTTAAAATATTAGAGAAAAGCAAATATCAATGGATATTAATAAATTTATTAGAACAAAAAAAAAAAAACACAATGTGAATGGATTGCTCAGGAAGTGCTAGACTTAACCAACAAAAAAAAACAAAATCAAGAATACTGATTCCACACAGCGGAAAGATTATAAGAAATACAATGAATCATAATGACTCAAGATAATATGAATAAATTAAGAAAAGATAAGCAGAAAGTTAGATGAGAAAAATTTACAAGTTCAAAAATAAATTAAATGAGAGAATATTTTTTTCCATTTTTGATTATTTATATCCTGAGAGCCTTTTAATCATACCCATTATGTGTTCAATCCTATGCCCACAAGGGGACAACCAGGTAATGAGGGATAGGATCTGACACATCTGGGACAGACCACAAAAAATTCCTGGGATTCACTATCCAGATTCAATCCTAGGTTCTCCCAACATGGATGTAGGGTTTCCACATGTTGAGATGCTTATTGCAAGATAAATTGACAAAAAAATAAAAATAAAGGGATTAATAAAAGAAAATCAATATATATTTTCTTAGCACAATGTTGATGTTGAGAACATATCACACAGGAAACACTTTCAGTGGAAAAAGATCAGTTTATTGGTGTGAACAGATATGCATTTCGAGCATTGCTGATAAATATGTAATAATAGAACTGAAGAGGGGCGTTAAGCCCCTCTTCAGTTCTATTATTACATATAGTTACAGTTTGTTACATATTGTTCAGTTCTATTATTACATACATATATTCTCATATTACATATTATTACACATTTATCAGCAAATTGATTACAGATTTACAAATTTACAGAATGCATTAAAAAAATTAGGATACGCAAACAATGGTTTATACAATAAAACTTAATTACATGAGATAGTGACAGTTAAACCAACATGACTCGTGAGAAGATATACACGCAGTTGAAAAAGGAGAGGAAAATGGAGCCAAAAGAATTTTTAGCTCCATTTTCCTCTCCTTAACATCATTTCTGCCACCAGAACATAGGCTGACACCTTAACCATATCAGCCATCTGACTATCAATAGACAGGATAATTAAATAAACAAACAATAGTTCTGAAAAACTAAAAATAAAGATAATTAGAACTGAAAATCATAATTACAATGAAAGAGGATGAAAAGAAATATTTTTAAAATTTTAGCAAAATCCATTAAAATCAAGTAAATAAAAGACAATAATAGAAAATAATGAAAAAATTTACAAATACTAGTATTATTATTATTATTACATTGCAGATATCATGCTTAGCTGATACTGGTGCCAAGTGCTAATGCCAAACTAAAGTCAAGGCATAGCTACCCAAACAAGTATAACATCAAGTTTCTGTGTTATTGGTATGTCTGTTGCTAGTAGTTGTAGGCTATAGTTGATGCGATATGGAGATTCGCGGCTACGAAGCAATAGAACGGCTTGTTTGCTAGGGAGAGCTGCATAAGTTGTCTTTCAGCCCTGATAGTGGCCTGGACTGGAGTGTTGCCTCACTGACCAATATATCGGATCCAGGGCAACCCCATCCAAAGGGTGAATGAGTTAAAGTACCTTGGTGTCATCATTGACCAGACACTATGCTGGATGCCCTATCTGAGGAGTGTCCAAAAAAGGACAAACCTCACGATAGCAGCACTATCGAGATTAGCTAGACAGGACTACAGTCTTAGCGGAGAAGAGATTCAAGCCATCCACAAGATGAGCATAAAATGTGCGTGTGCCTGTTATCTGCTATGCCTGTGGTGTATGGTGGAAAGATTCTGCCAACGTCAAACAGCTGGATGCTGCTAACAATCCAGAGACCTGCTGCCCTGCAGATCATAAAAGCATACAGAACTGTGTCTTCGAAAGCAGTCTTGGCCGGGCTGTGGCCGTTGCCTCTGGTAGTCAGCCAAGAAGCAGCCTTCTACAGAACAATGGTAGAAGGTATAGAGGCTAAGCATTGTAATCAGATGTACCCGGTCAGACATAGACATCAGACAGATGTTCTAAAAGTCCATCCAGCCTATAGAATTGGACTACACTGGGATGTCGGTGAACAGACAGGAATTGATGTTGAAATATACACTGATGGTTCTAAAGATGGCAGCTTAGTAGGTGCTGTGTACTGCGTCTTTTCTGATGGAGTGCATGTGTACAGTCAGTCAGTCAGACTGAATGAAGAAGTGTCCATGTTCCAGGCAGAACTGGTGGCCCTGGAGAGGGTGTCCCAGTGAATCCTACAACATCCGGGTCCAGAGCCAGTCACAGTTTACTCTGACAGCCAGTTGTTGCTTCAGGCCTTCAGCGACAGGTACCACAGGGATATGTTGGTACAGGAGATCAGAGGTAGGGTACTGAGGGTGAGGCACAAGCAACACATTGCCTCGAGGTGGGTCCGAGGCCACATCAGGATCCCGCATAACGAGCGTGCTGACCAACTGGCCAAGGCAGGGGCCCATCTGTAACAAGGAAGTTGGAACCCTCGACTACATACATAAAAAGTACTCTACTGCAACAATCGACGACATACTGGCAAGAGTGCTGGACCCTAAGTACAGTAGGTAGGTCAACCTATGCCTTCGTGCCTGAAGTTTGCTGTACTCCAGTATGTTGTAATTCGCTTAGGATGCAAATACTGACTGGACACAGGAGGTTTCCCCACTTCAAGTCCAAGTTTGGACAAGGAGATGGTAGCTGCTCCTGTGGGTGTCCTTGCGGTGATGCGAGGCACTACATTCTTGACTGTCCTCTTACTGAGGATTTCCACCATAGGGCTGTCCAAGTCAACTGGTCTAAGCCTCCTGAACAAGTACTTCGTATGCTAGCAGCTAGTAAAGGTATCCAAAAGAAACTAAAAGAATTGATGGAAAAACTGATAGGTCTTTTCGACCTATGAGCTCAGTGGACGCACTGGGCAGGGACCTCGCTGACAGTTAATAATAATAATAATAACACATGCACTAAAAAAATTAGCAAGTATGCAGATCTCACCCAGGAAATAAGGCATCTGTGGAGGATGGATAAAGTGCTTATTGTACCTGTTGCTCTCTCCTCTACAGGTGTGATACCACACACGCTAAAGCCTGGGAACATTACAATTGAATATAAACACATACATCACACTCCAGAAGGCCACTATATTGAATACATGCCACATTGTTAAGAAATTCCTGAATACTGACACTGACACACTAATTTTAGTTTTGTCTTGGTTGCTATGCCTTGACTCTGGTCTGGCATAGTACACAGCCACCGGTGTCAACCAAGTATAACCCACTAAACCCAACATAATAATAATAGTGTGAGCTGACCAAATATCTAATATGAGCTGACTGAATCTACATGTGCAGTACATGCTGCACTAACAAAACGTATGTCCAAGTAAGCAGGTTGAACTTGAGAGTGAGGAAGGCAATGAAGGTTGGTGGCCCACTTGGGTTACACCAGAACCAGAGCCCGAGCATTAATCTCAGGTTCAACTTAAAAGAGTCCAAGCCGCCCGTTGTAGCAGGGTGTCCGACCAAGACCAATGATTAAGACAGTCTCTTTGTACTCTGTAGTGCCGTTTGGTAGAGAAGAGGCAAATTTACTTAGAGTTTGTATATGAGGTTATTGGTATGTGTGTGAACATCAAGAAACTTCCTAACAATGTGACATGTGTTCAATATTGCAGCTTTCCATAGTGCCATGTATATATTTTTATTAATGTTTAATGTTTCTAGACTTTTGTGTAGTGTATATGATCAGCGCCGGATTAAGCCTCTAGCGGGCCCTAGACAAAATTTAAATTGGGGCCCCATTTAAATAAGTTGCTTCTAAACAAATCTTATATAATGTGACATTAGCGTAGCTAGCATGGGTGACACCCAGTGCGGATATCGTGGTGTCAACCCAAGTCACACCGTAGTGTCACCCTTTTTAACTCTTTTATAAAACACTATTGAATTGTAATATCTTCGCACTCGAGCAACTTGAACGCTATATCGAATATGTGATGTCGCGATGTATAAGTTTAGATTTAGAAAATAAATCATAACCATACATCAGTACTACCATGAAAGGCAGTCCTAGGAATATTTCTAGATGGTGAGAGAGATCTCGTGGCATATTTTTTTAGGTAATGGCTAGTCGAGCGGAGCTAGTAGAAATTGTTAAATACAGACTTTTCTGTCCTATCAAATTTCTTAAATAATTTTTAACTCATTTTGAAACAGAGAAATCTTCTGCACTGAAGCTGGGCCCTCCAAATTACGGACCCTAGACATTTGTCTACTTTGCCTATTCGATAATCCATTTCTGTATGTGATATAACATCAGTAGAAGAGAGGACAACAGATACTGTACAATAAATACCTTATCCATCCTCCACATCTCTCTTATTTCTTAAGCAAGTGAAGTGTACTTGTTGATTTTTTCAGTGTGAACATTTTTCATGTTTGTTATGTTATGAGTGTTTGGAATAGAGATGTCTATTATATACCATATTTACTCATGTATAAGATAATCTTGTATATAGGATGAGGTGTGACTTTAAGATCAAAATAAAATATCAAATGCACATAAATGCACACATTGTCCTGCAAAAATTACTGGCATTTAAACTTTAAGGAATAATCTTGTAAAATTGACAACATAATTTGTACATGTAAAGCTGAACAATCAGGAACCTGTTTTGCCAATAAAAGATTATTATTATTACACTTCACGCCAACATAGGTAATGAATGATTAACACATCGGTGTTGCGGCGTTACAAACGGTGATTTGTAATATTTCACATGTACTCGCAAGCACTTTCAACAACTTACAGTTGTCATCTTCAGGCGAAAATCGAATACTGTAATTTTCGAACAAATTAGCTTTTTAATGGACTATTTAAATTACGTCACAGTACTTTTTTGCCAATTCTTGACAGTTGCATCCACTCTCCATTGATTACACTCAAGAGTTTCTCTGAATTCTGATTTCTGAATAATCATCCGTTTTCACATGGGAATGGATTAAAACTTATATTGGACTCCTATATGATTTTGGAATTCAATTCAAAAGCTTTGCTTTTCCTATTTCTATTCATCTTTACTCCTGATAATACACAAGAATGATTCAAACAACCCAGATAAAATACTTTTGTTTTTAAACACCAGAGGATGAGCATCCAGTAAAAAATGTGAATACACAGTTCACAAAAATTATTTCAAAAACACAAAGAATCCTTTGCTCGTGCATATAGGACAACCTAGATTTTTGAAGCAGTGAAAAATAAATAAAAACATGCAAGTAAATATGGTAAGTATTCTTATTGCATTAGTCAATGAGAGTGATGTCAAGTCTATTGTGATGGGATGTTTTATCTGTGATTATAGCTCTGTCATAGTATATTTTGTATGTGTCATTTTCTAAAACTGCCTATGAAGTATATTTGTAGTATGGTACCTGGATGTTTAATAATCTGTTTGTGTGCAAGCTCTTGGTGTATTATATTTGCTATTTGACTATGCCTATGTAAATAGTCTATGCTAAGAGCTTACAACCAGAAGTTACGCTGTATTGTTTCAGGCTGAATGTGGCATTTTCTGCAAGTGTCATTTGTGAGTAATGTATCCTTCAGGATGTCTTTTTTTCTGTAGTATTGGTTGCCTGAATGGCAACCATAAACCCATCGGTCTCTCCAGACAGCCGGTCAGCCAGTAGTTTGATGCAGTTTTGTCAACATAGCCCTGAGCTAGGTCATAGGAATGCCTGCCATGAAGTGCCTTTTGGTCCCATGACTGCTTAGTGGTGTCTATGTTATATGTGTTGAGCTATGTCTAGGTGCTCAGAGTGTAAATTTAAAGGTGTGTGGTTATTGTCTTCCAGTTATATCTTTATGTAATCTTGATGTTTCTTGTTTTTTGTCAAAAAACTCTCTCAGAATTTGTTTGTAGTGCAGGTTAACTATAATAGTTAGGCCACAGCCACCTTCTTTACAAGAAAGAGTTACTCTTTCTATGGACAATTTTGAGCAATATTGTTTATGCTTAGTAGGTGTTATTCTTGTTTTCCTTTGGAGTTGCTCAAGATCTGTGCATGTCCAGTGCATACTGTAACTCCAAAAGAATAAGTGAGTACAGAGACAACATATGTATTAATAACTTTAATAGTATGTTTTGCATTTAGGTATGTTTTCAGTACTGCATGTAATCTCTTCTGGTATTGGAGTATTAAACTTTGTTTTATCTGTTCTTATTCTGTAAGTTTGGCCTGTATATCATTTGAAAACATAGGTTTCATTCTTTGTAAAAAAATAAGAACATTTATGGGGCCCAGAGATAAAGCAGATTTCTTTTCCCAATATTTTTTTTGAATAAATGAAACATGTAGAATGTTTCTGTATTAATAAAAAATATTTTAACTAACAAAAAATAAAATTTTTGAAACTATCATTAATTTACAATGACAGGATCTACTACAAGCCAACCAATGCCATATGTCATCAGGCTAAATATCAGCTATAATACTAATAAATTATTTGAATATAATTGATTAATATAAATGAAACAATTTGGTACTAGGATCTACTACAGGCCTTTGTGTTTTCTCTGGGTCTGGGCTCCTACTCTCAACAGCTTTGCTCATCATTATTAAGTAATGATGGAAAAGATCAAAGAAATTTTGTTATATTAATATACAATTGGAGTGTTAATTGCTACTTGGAATGTTTGGATTCTGTTTATGGCAGGAAAACTTGCCAACATTGTAGCAGAGATGTCTAGAATGAAGATTGATGTAATAGACTTGAGTGAAGTTCGATGGCCTGGCTCTGGAAAACATAAAACAACTAATGGATATTTATATTATTCAGAAGGTTCAGATCCAAATCACAGATACAGGACTGCTATAATAGTTTCAAATGAATTAGCTAAATCAGTCATCGACTATGTGCTTCTCAGAGACTGAGTTACAGTGGCGTAGCGTGGGTGTCAGCCGCCCAGGGCGGAGGAAAATTTTGCCGCCCCCTTGTTTAAGTATCTCAATTTAAAAGACTAAAATATACAGTAATTCTAAAGAACTTTTCGGCAAGAACAATCATCATTATTGTGTATTGTACAGGTTACAAATAAAAAAGTCATGGATATATATGTTTTACAATATAATAATCATATTTATTACAAACATTTTTACAAGATATTATTATTTATTGTGAAATTTTGCCGCCCCCTAAAAGTGCCGCCCGGGGCGGGCCGCCCCTGCCGCCCCCACTACGCTACGCCACTGCTGAGTTATGTTAATTAAATTACAAACAACATACAGAGTAATGAACATAATTCAAGCTCATGCTCCCAATACAGATGTTGAACAGTTCTACAATGATCTTGACCAAGCATTCAGTACCACTAAGAATGAAGAAATAATCATAGTGTTGGGAGACTTCAATGCCAAGATTGGTTCAGGTGCTGAAAGAGATATCATTAGGGGATATGGCCTGGGCAAAAGAAACGCTCGAGGAGTCCGACTGATTCAGTTCTGTATTGCGAACCAACTAATTGTGTCAAACACTTTTTTTGGTTACATCCAAGATAATACATGGCAATCACCGGCCAATGATATCCAGGGAATCGTGAGGAACCAAATAGATTTTATACTAGTTAGACAGAGATTCAAGAAATTTATAAAATCTGTTAAAACATATCCAGGTGCAGATGTCAATAGTGATCATAACCCAGTCGTAATGGAATTCAAATTTCGACATTCTACTCATGTTGTTGACAGAAAAGAAACAAGGCAAATCAATATAGGTAAAATAAAAGACCCTGAAATAAGAAAAAAGATTGGCCTCAAATATGAAATGCGTGTTGAAAGAAACATACCGTTACAGCATGAACAAATCGATGAAACCTGGAATCAAATACGAAACAAGATCAACCATTTACAAGAACATGACATCGGATTCACTGAGAATAGAAAGAGGCAGGGATGGATGACATCAGAAATCTTGGAGCTTATGGACAACAGACGGAAACATAAAAGAAATGATGAAAAATACAGAGAGTTAAATAGAATCATAAGAAAAAAATGCAAGGTTGCAAAAGAAAAATGGTTGTCCAACAAATGTAAAGAAATAGAACTGTTACAAGAAAAGTATGACACATTCAACATATATAAAAAAGTAAGAGAGATGGTGAACCGGCACAGAAAACAACCTGGATTAATTCTTAAAGACAAGAATGATAACAGTCATAGGCGTCGAAGAAAAACTGAAATGGAGAGAATATATTGAAAAACTTTTTGATGACAGCAGACCTGACAATCCACCACCAACAACTGATATTAACGAAGAAATTCCTGAAATTACAAAACACAAGGCCATAATGTTTATGCCATAAATTTACAAAAGAATAGCAAAGTTACAGGGCATGACAGAATTCATTCTGAGGTTCTGAAAGCTGTAGTACAACAAGAGGGTACAGGATTGAAATTACTAACAGAATTCTTCAATACTATTTATAAATCTGGATACCTAGAGACTGGCTAAAGTCCACCTTCATTCCTCTACCCAAAAAGATTGGTTCTTCTCGGTGTGATGACTACCGCTTGATAAGTCTAATGTCTCGTGCTCAAAATCTTAAAAATCATCCATAGATATATATACAGGAAATGTGAACTAGATATTGAAGAAACACAGTTTGGATTTCGTAATGGGCTTGGTACACAAGACACACTGTTCTGCTTAAACGTATTAGTTCAAAGATGCAGAGATATGAATGTCAATGTTTACGCCTGCTTTATAAACTATCATAAAGCTTTTGACTGTGTAAATCACCAAAAGATGATTGAGATCTTAACATCAATTGGCATTGACAAAGGCAGTCTGCATGTCATGAGTGAATTGTACTGGCATCAAACAGCAGAAGTCAGACTTGAAAAAGAAACTTCTGAAACCACGTTAATTAAGAGAGGAGTACACCAAGGTTGTGGGCTATCTCCCTTCCTCTTTAATATATACTCAGAGGCCATATTCAAGGACACATTAGAAGACAATGATTGTGGGATCAAGGTAAGTGGCAAATTAATAAACAACATTAGATACACAGATGATACAGTGGTTATAGCAAGTAGTCCCAAAGAATTACAACAACTGATGGACCGTATTGTTGAGTACAGTGAACTGCATGGTCTCTTTACGAATTTTACCAAAACCAAACTTCTTGTGTTCTCGAAAACAAGAGAAAATGCAAATCTTGTTATTCACGGGAACACTATCGAGCAAGTATCATCTCTCAAATACCTTGGCACAATAATAAGTGAACAATGTGACCAGCGTAAAGAAATAAGAGCAAGGATCGAACAAGCTAGAACATCATTTATGAATATGAAAAAGTTTTTTGTTAGATCCGAATTGAGTTTATGTCTGAGGATTCAAATGTTAAGGTGCTACAACTTCTCCGTCCTGCTATATGGATGCAAAAGTTGGAGTCTGGACCCCCTAACTGAGAAAAGAATTGAAGCTTTTGAAATGTATCTGTACAGACAAATACTTTGAATATCATGGGTGCAAAGGATTGCTAATGTTGAAGTCCTGAACCGCATGAACAAACAAAAAGAACTCCTACTGACCATCAAAACCAGGAAAACACAGTACATTGGTCATACAATCAGAGAAGAGAAATATCAAATACTTAGACTAATATTAGAAGGCAAAATACAAAGAAAAAGGTCTGTTGGGAGACCAAAGAATCAATGGTTGAAAGACATCACAAGGTGGTTCGGGCTTACATCTATGGAGATATTCAGAGTTGCCATATCAAGGACAATGTTAGCTATATGGATCGCCAACCTTTGACAGGAGATGGCACATTAAAAAGAATAATATACAATACAAGAATAAATAAATCTGTATATTTTTCTTTGTCAGAATAAATTATTTTTGGAATTAAATTGTTTGTATATTTCTGCACATCTTCAAGAATTAAAAATAAATTCAAAAACTTATTTGGATATTTAAACAATAGATCTCTAATGGGATTTAGTTTACAAATTAATAGTTTATTATTTACTTAATATCCAAAAATTTTACATCAATGATAAAATATTGTAAATATCAGACTTAAGAGTTTCATGAATAATTTTTAAATAGAAATTCAAACAACATAATTAGTGACTTGTGAGTACTAAGATTGGCCTTACTTTACCGCTAGACTTATTAAACCAACACAAGACATCAAATTAGACTTAGAAAAACACTATTTTATTTTTAGAAAGCATTTCAGACCTGGAGTCCCTCATCAGCTTTTTTGCTACATAATTAAAAGAAAGTTAACAATTTTAAAGTACCATAATTCACACAAATGAAAAAAGGCTGTAGATTTAACATGTCAATCCGATGTTTAGAACATTAAAAAATTAAACACACCATAAAACAAAAAAAATTATACATAAAAAAGGGTTAGTGCAGATACAATAAAACAGAATAATAAACTAAGGTACTGATAAAACAGCATAGTAGTAAAAATATACATTGTTAAAACAAAATAATAAGCAGATTCACTGTAAAACGAATAAAGTAACAACATGATTCGAAGTACGGTTATGGAACTTTAAAATTGTTAACCTCCTTTCAATTTTGTAGCAAAAAAGCTGATGAGGGACTCGGGGTCCGAAATGCATTCTGAAAATAAAATAGTGTTTTTATAAGTCTAATTTGATGTCCTGTGTTGGTGTAATAAGTCTAGTGGTAAAGTAAGGCCAATCTTAGTGCTCACAACTTATTAAGAAGACTACACAAGAAGCATATCATAGTAAATATAATTAGTGTTAAAATTATACAAGATGTCTTCATTAACATATATTGAAAGAAAACTTCTGGATATTTTTTTTAAATTTTATTTTATATACTCGGCTTTCCAAAAACATCTATAACATAAAATAACAAATAAACCATGAATAAAAAGATAGTATACTATTTTTAATACATCAAACAATTACACAATGATTTATATCTTTCATACAGAGTTTGTAGATTCCCAGTTTTCCAGGATTGCTCCTTAATCTCAAAAACAATGTTAGATATCAACTTAACTCTACAGGAAACCTAAACATATATACAACTAAAGGAAGGTGGTTACATAAAACGCAACAGTAAGCATAAATGCATAGCAGTACCAGCATATAATAACAACTTACAATAAAAACAAATTATAAACGCAGGATAACAGACAAGGTACAGCCAAAGAGAATTACACTAATTGATTGGAGTAACCCGAAAGTACCTGTCCATTAATTTGAGGAATAAATTGTAGGTGTCACTATCGTGAGTAATCTCCTCACAATTACGTGGCCAAGACTTGTTTTTGCCCCTGATGAAGATTTCAAGTTGTGTCCTTTCATGCTCAATAATGGGGCAATTATAGATATAGTGCAGGCTGTCATCAGGAACACCGCAGATAGGGCAAAGGTTATTGTTGCTGTGAGAGAATCTGTATAGGTAGGCATTGAATTTTCCTTGATTGGTAATGAACACTATGGTGGTTAAGCTTTATCCATTTCTTGCTGAGCAGATCATATAACTTTGGAAAGAACTGTCTGGTAATGGAGTTGTTGTCCCAGTTGGCCTGCCAGTTGTTAACAAGGACATTCCTCAGCATATATTTAAGAACCTTGGCAGGGATTTTGGAGTACTCGATGGGAAGGAAGTGGTTATTGGCTGCATCCTTGACCAGAGAGTCAGCTCTCTCATTACCAACAGTGCCATTGTGGGAACAAATCCAGTTAATATAGTATGTATTCCTGGGGTTAGTGAGGCAATTGTGAATCTGAGAGGCAATGGGATGAAGAGTTCTCTTCCTTTTGACCAAAGACAATGCTGAGGCACAGTCAGTGGCAACAAGAATGTTGTTGCTTGTAAAAAAAGACTCGCACCACTTAATGGCCGTTAAGAGGGCATAAAGCTCAGCCTGAAATGCTGAACAGTTTGGCCAAGCCAAAATTGCTCAAAGTGGACATTGTCATTGTCATGATAAATCACAAAGCTGCTGCCGACATTCTTGTCACACTTCGAGCCATCAGTGTAGACAGTGGTGTGACAATCTTCAGGGTGATCTTCGTTATAATAAATTGTGGCGTAGGGACTTGCAGAATGCTTAAAAGAAACCTCCCTCTCAAGATCACTGGGGGAGATGATGTCTGTTTGAAGATCAAAGGCATTGCTGCCCCATTTCAGCTGTCAGAACTTTTGGTAGAAGGCAATAGTTTTGTCAATGGGGGCCTGCGAGCAATAACCTGTAAACTGGTGTTCGATGTGGTGTGAAAGGCTTTTGTGCTTAGAAGAAGGGCCCTACGTTGGGCCAAAATCAACTTGAGCCTGGGATGGACCTTGCATACAACATCCCCCCAGCTTCCACAGCCTTAAGTGACATTAGGAGAAAAATTGCATTGTAAATGATGTCCATTGCTTCAGCATTAAGCCTCCAAATATTCTTTGCAACCCTGGCAAAAGCCTGAAAGATAAGGCCAGTCCTCTGAGAGATGTATTCAACATGCTGATCCCAAAAGAGCTTGTGATCCAAGATCACTCCCAGGTACTGAATTTCTGTGTAGACCTTGATGCACGCATTGCCCATGCGTAGCGTAGGGACGCAGTAGGGAGCAAGAGAGCTGAAAACAATCTTTGTTTTAGTGGCATTAAATTGCAGCTTGTTGTCTCTGCCCCATTAGGAAATGTCCTGGAGAACCTGATTCCCCCTGGTCTCCAATTCAGCACAAGGGCGTCCCCTGATCAGCTCCAGGACATCGTCTGCATAAGCCACAATGTAATTGTGATTGAAGTTACCTCTGAGGAATGTCAAAGATGATGATCCAGAGAAGTGGGCCACATAGAGCCGAGGACACCCCCTTACAACTTCCTTGTGGAAAGTTTGGTCCCCGACGAAGTAGAATGCTTTTCTGTTGTCCAAAAAGGTCTCATACACCTTCATTTCAACCAAATTTGATGCATCCCAAAATCACTCCCATGACATCATCTACAAAATGGTTACATACGATAGAAGACTGTCCCCCATTACAAAGAGTTTGTCAAAAATAATCATTTCTGCATGACTTTCAGAAGTCTCTCTATTTTCACCTTCCTTCATAACACTAATGACTGACCAGACATGGCTCCTCCCTGGGATGTATGCCTATCTCTTACAGATCACAGATCTAACTGCAACAATGTAAGTGGGAGCTAGAAGTCAACTAGTAAGCATCTGTCAATAAAGGGCTCACCACCACAGCTTGGCTACATATGAAACTGATCCAAATGTTGAGGTGCATTTTGAACAAGCCTATCTCTTCCACTGCACCTCCCACAATGAGCAGCTTAAATATTTAAAACAGTTGGAAATATACAAAGCAGCTAGAAACAAAATTCAGCAATCAACTTTAAAGAGGCTGATGCTTTCCCTTGGCATGGAAGACATTTATGATGTTTAGTTTCACAAATCTCCCCCTACATCACCCATTATATTATGTAGACAGCACCCACCAATCTTAAGAACTTACTATAAGGATAAGAAAATGGAAAAGCAATCAGAAGTAAAATAAAAATCTTTTTATTGTTAACTGTTTAATGTTGTAATTTGTTACCTTGGGATCAATGACGATTGAATGTTTGTAAAAATGAAATACAGTCAGTTTTATCCATTTTAACTAAATAATCAATCCCATTGAATAATTTACTATATTTGAACCGTTTGTTTTATCAGGTGCATCTGAGTTTTCAAAGGTCATTAACCTGATGATAACTGTTTAACAAGGGAGAAAACATTTGCTAATGTTGTTTGTTAACATTTTCCTGCTGGATTTTTGGTTTTTTGGTGCTTAATTAACATATATTGAATTGTTTGGGTTCTTGAATGAATGGAATGGTAAAAAGGTTAACAATTGTTTCTCTTCAGATAAAGCAATTCTTTAATTTTTTGATACATCTATGACAAACATAACTATAACAATAAAAAATTGTTGTATAATTTATTTGATTAAAACCATGACTTCTTAAACATTTCAAGGTGTTGTACATCTCATTGTCTGAATTAATCAATGCATCTTTAAGAGTGGGTGAAAGCTCATTTCATACCCATATGGCTAAGTCATTGAAATTCTTGAATTTTACTAAATTGATGGAACATTTGAGAGAAATTCGATCCAGTGTTAAAATATGCATTGGTTAATTCAATAGAGTGACTACATTGGCTAGTTTATCCTCATCTCATCATCAGATCCACAGCACAAATAAAAACAAAATTGAACAAAAAAACCTTGTCGTTTGTTCGATTTTGTGTTTATATATGTTAATTTTATATTATAAATATTACACAAGTGAACATATCCTTGGACAATATATAACTTATCCTTATTTGTTTTTTCTTTTCAATATGGTAATGTCTTTTCGACAATTAATGCCTCTCCTGTTGAACAAACAACCTGAATTAAAAATGAAGTATAAGAATAATACAATAAAACATTAAATTGTAACAACAATGGCTAACAAACAAGTTATGATACATTCAAAGATACTTGAATATAAAATATAATTAAAAATAGACAAACAAAACAATTATACAATGTAATTGTATAATTTTGATTTAACAACCAAAATCTTCTTTCCAATTCAAAATTTCAAAGTTAATCTTTGAGATTAACTTTATATAATATTACTATGCAGTTCTGTTCAGAGTTTAGTAATAGTGAGTTTATGACGTATGCTCAAAGCATCATTGCACTTCTAATTGTCTGGAAGCACATCATAAGATTTCATTTATTTTTCACTATGTAATTGTTTCAATTCAAAATAGTTTCTTCTAACATAACACATGTTTCTGATGTTCAAACTCATTCATATATGATAGATAAGTAGAGAATAAAATCACCAAAATGTGAAATTATTTATTTGTTCATACAATTTTTTAAAATGGCTATACTTTATGCTATATGTGGCTTCCTCATCATCTCTAATCTTTCCTCAGGAAGGCATTTGATGTCAAAACCATCATACAATGAACAGTTATGTTTATTATTATTATTTTAGAAAGTATAACTTATGTCAAATCTCTTAAATGCGAGATCGCATAAGACTGAAGATCAATTCAAATCGATAATCAGCAGCAATCAGATAAACTTTAGTTGCATATTGCGGCAAATATTCAACAAGTGTTTTAGAAATTTAATTTTCAATAAGCAGAATAATGTAATAAATATTCTCCATTTCTAATACACCAGGATGATATACTCAACGTTTTCTCCAACCTATTAACCATCGAAAGCGTTAGCAAATATCAAAAAGTATTACTCCGGTTAATAGGTTGGAGAAAACGTTCAGAATAATCTATTTTCTTGGTGATACATACAACCAAATATCTACATACAACAATTTCTAACAGCGCCTTAAAAAATACTACACCTTTCTTCTTGAACTGGAAATTCAATGTGTTCAGTGTTTATGCTGAATCTGAGTGTTGTAGGAAACATTTCATCATATCCCAAAATTGCTTAAAAAGTGATAAATCTGAAGATATGGCCAGTCAAAATATAATATCAACATATAACACTGTTTGATATGCATACAACATAACAGTATGTTTTGTTTTATTGGAAAATGACATTAGAAGTGTTATAAAGGAAGAAAAGGAAGTAAGATTCTGAATATCTTTTTGTATCATTGTGCTATTATTATTATTTGAATAAATATTAAAAGATAATTTAGAGTCTAAACTTCTTACATCCTACACTAGTGGTGACCAAACTTTTTGAATGGCTGGCCAAATTGCACATAAATCTAGAGTTGTCATATGTCCAAATTTTTCAGGATTTTTCCAATTTGAAACACTTTGTCTTGATTGGAAAATTTTCCCAGAATGTCCCAACTAGTCCATCTCTACCTGAAAATATTCTGATTTGTATTAAAAACAGTCAAATAAGAATTGTAGTCAATAGGTGTCTGCAGGTGTTGTGCATGCATACCACCTGTGCTCATACATTTATGCCTTTAGTAGTTTACATTATGTGTTCTGTTGGACCTGTGTAGTGCTGTGCAATGATTTGAAAACCATTGATTGTTTTGTGCAATCATCAAGGATGGATCAATACCAAGACATGAGGCCATAGTCTAATTTTTTTTTTTACACTTCATCTTATGGGAATAAACAGCATCTTTATTTTTAATCATGTTCATCATAGTAACGTAGAAACTTTTCAATTTCTACCGTACTTAAAATAAAGGACAAACAGCATTGATCATAATGCTCATCACAAGTTTGGCTATGTCCACAATGGGAGCAGCTGGGTTTTCTAAGATAAACTTAATTGAAATATGCAAGTCAAACAAGCACAACAAATAATAAAAAATGTTTAACAATTGATAAATCAATAAAATTAGTTTAATTAAAATTATTCACTTATTTTCCCAAGTAGCTACTTCCTACCTAACCTGAATATCCATAAAAGTCTTCAACAGCTGGAATGCAAATTAAACCTACATACCATACACAATCTTCCAGCAAATAATGTGTTTTTGAATTAAATACAAACAATGTTTTCAGCTTCTTTCAGAGGCATGCATCAAGCTTCTAATCTTAGATCACAAGAAAAAAAAACATTCTAAAATCAGAATCTCTAACTTTCTGTAATGATCAGAGTTGAGTTGAACAGATAAAATAATTTTTAATGCAAATTCAATAAAATTCCCATTTTATGTGACCACTATGTAATTCATTAGCAGTTTATAAATAGAAGACATAACACAATATAAATAAAATGAATTTTAATTAGGAAAACGCTTTTAAAAAATATAGCATTTTTTTCTTTGGGATTTGCCAGGGCTCCTTGACCCTCCGTGGGTGCATTTCATAGTAAGACTTGAATGATAAATGGAACTGCATCCTATTTCCTTAATATTTCAGTCATATTTATAAATAGAAAACTATTTAAAATTTCATCACTCATTTATTTTGTGATCCATTAGTGACATGACACAAATCACTGCGTGCATCATGCGATGTAAGGGCAAATGTCTGGCATGCAATTTAATTATTTTCTTATGTTTGTTTACAAGAGCTAAAGAATTTTTAAATTGTTTACTCTAGTAATGACCTCGAGGAAACAGAAGTTCCTTTTCATTACAATTTAAGATTCAATTTACATTATTAAGAAATCATGCACAGAGAAAATGGAGAAATGCATGCAAAAAAATTTGCATAAACATCCGTATTATTAATAAATTTTCACTATTTTAAAAACCCTGTACTAATGCAAATGATGAAATTATTTTCAAAATAAAAACAATTACACTTTTCTCAAGTTAATAAATTGAATAAGTTAGGCCATTGCACAGTTCACATTGCATGTGCAAAGGATACGCTTGTGTCACATCATAAGAATGTGTATAAGAAATTCTACATTTAATATTTATAATACAGACAGCATCATAAAGTGGCTATTTGGCCTCTCCAAAAAAACAAACATATCCAAATGAAATTGCCAGAAAACAAATAATAAAAGTGAAAACAATTACAGAAAGAAAATAACACTTGGGAAAATGAACAAGTTCTACAAGTAGAGATCTGACTCACATAGCCTTTTAAATTTTAAAAATTCAATACACAAGAAACATTCAGTTTTTCTAAATTACGTGCCACTTGGTTGAAAAAATAAAAAGATCATTGTGTTACACGCCTACGTAAGTGATTTTGTGAATTATATAGTACAAACACAATTTGTTTCAGGTATTTCTTGCTACAACACTTAGATATAAAACTCTCAGATCAATAAAACCATTAAAAAATTTATAAAGTAAAATTCTGTCAAAATGTGTTGCACATGCTTTAGTTCTGGAAATTCTTGATTCTTAGATAGTAATTTAATTTTATTAGAATTTTCATCATTTATTTAAAATAAATTTTAAAATCAAAGCAACCACAATGATTAGAATAATTTTATATTTGATATTAAAACATTGTTACAGTTAAAAAGTAACATTACATACATACAAATATAATTGAAAGGTTGAAAAATATTTAAAAAAATATAAAAAAATTATCTCCATGTACTCTTTAGTCTTAAGATGATCAGTTGGGCAAAAAAGCATGTTAAAACTATCCTTTTAAATCAGGCGATCTTGATTACATGCTTTTAATAGCCAAAAATCTAGGCTTCTTATCCCTCAGACACTTAACCAAATCAAAAATTAGCAATGTTTAGTTTTCTTTTTTTGCTTTCTCTTTCTTTATATTAATGCAAGCCCAAAAGAAACAACAGAGTGAAAAAACAACCATTTAATTTTTATTTATGGTTTGATAAACCACTTATTCGTGAAACAAAAAAAAAATGAAAAACAAACACACCACTAGAACAAACAAATCAGAACTACTGTGAATTACTTTTTTCTCTACTGGACTTTCTATATTTAACAATGGCAAAAATTACAAAGTAAATTTACAAATAGAAAAAGTTTTAACTTAATTATAGACAAAAAATAATTTAACAAAAAGAAAATACTCAATCAAGATTTCAATAACTTATAATTCAACAAAACCAAAGCTGATCAACATATCCAAATCATAGCTTTTGAGCTTTACAATCATCTTTTATATATATATTTGTGACACCATAGCAATTTACTTAAGATTTACAAAAATTATACATATTTATAGTATGGCTTTGAATTAATATAGAGAATGTTGCAGGAAATAAGTATTTTAAAAACAAATAAACACTGTATAATTTCTTGGAAAAAGTAATGGCTCTTCATTCACAATACAATACAATGCTAAAAAATATCTTTGCTTAGCAATATGATGTTCAAACAACCATTTTTTCTTGGGATTCAAAAATATACACAGTAAAATTTCTGTTATGAAAGCCTACATAACAAATTTCTCTGCAGAATGTTGAAAATGCATTTTTTCTTATATTTATTACTGCTACATTTTACATCTAACAAATTTTTAACAACATATTCTTTGTCTTTTTCAGTGGTAATTCTTTACACAGACATTTGACAGTGTATAGGGTAAACATTACAGTTATTGGCCATTTCAAATTTAAACCTCTTAATAAGTTATATAAAAACTACTCTGGAAATATTACAGGGCAATATTAATCCAAGTCTCTACTGTTAGTAGGCAGCAAAAACTCCAACAGGTTATTCTGTTGCTATATATGACCAATAACTATACAATTTTGCATTTTTGTAAAATAAGGCATATTTTGGATTAAACAATTGGCATTTGTAATTTCTAGATATTGGCAGTAGAAAGGCTATGAAAAAACAAATTTGTCAGTAAATGTATTTCCTGATTTAATCTTTGTTATGTCATAGAATTTTTAAATAAAAATTTCAAGTGGCTAATAACTGTACGATTTACTGTATACATCATCATATTGAAGCTTAGAAATAAAAGTATTAATTCATTTCAGATTTAACATTGGTAATATTTAAGAAAAAATTTCAAATTATCATTTCAATTTGAATTAACCCTTTCAAGTTTCTAACATTTATATGTATGGAGTCATCTTTTAAAGTTTAGAGATGTAAATGCCATTATTGCAATGGCATATACTCAGAGAGGGATAAGGGGCTCGGCACACTCCAAAGGAAAAAAGATAGGAAAAGATTTTTGAAAAATTTTCTAGTAATTAAAATTAATTTTTTTTAAATGTGTGTTGTGTCTTCTAATTCTATACTATTTATGAATTAGCTGTCACATAAAGTGAAAATTTTATTGAATTCAGATTAAAATTTTTTTTTTCTATTCAATTTGGCTCACTCTAAGATTAAATCCTGAGTGCACCACTGCATTATTGTATTCCAGAGCACATCTAGTCTGTAAGTTTGTGATTATTGTATTAATTAACTATATAAATTTATAAACATTTCACAAATAATTCAGTTAATTAGAAGTATAATTTAAACACCAGTATTTTCATATTTTAAAAATTATTTTAGTTCTAATTGAAACTCTGATAAATTACTTTTATTAATTTTCCATAAAACTTAAAAACCATTGCTGATTAAAAAACATTAAACTTTTACCATAAATATGGATCTGTTTACCATATACTTTTATCTAATGTTAGTTAATTGCCTAATTAAGTGCTTTCTATCTTACTACTTAATGTACTGTACAGCATAATGATTGTACTACACATTATTGTACAATATTTTGGGTTACTCAGATAGTATAGCATCTGCCTACAATACAAATTGATACCAATCTTATTAGATAATGGATTCTTCTTAACACTTATCTGCCAATCAGTATCTCACAACGATCCCGTTAGAGATGACAATCAATATTAGTGATAACCATGTCATTTCCTTTTTTACAACACTTTCTAACAAAAATGGACACCATTGCCTATGCCCAAATGCCTTATAATATACATAAAGGATTTCAGATTAATAGTACTGTACAATATATACAAGTCGAAACATATACTGTATATAAATTGAACTATACAACTAATTAGTACATAAAGATTTAAACTTGCTATGTAATTCTTGATCTATCTTCTAAATAAACAATTAATCAAGAGTAAATCCAAATATTTTTCTTAGAGTCATCTTTCATTTGAAACATTTGACATCTGTCCCATTAAAACAGTTTAAATTTTATATCTCGAATACATGTTCATCTATTATTTCAACATCAATTATTGTAAGTGTTAACTTTAAAAATTTTAAAACCAATAAAATAATTTTTAACATAAAACATTTCAACTATTTGTTTCGAATTCAAAATAAAATTTATAAAAAATGTAATACTGAAAAACGTAAGACAGAATATATATTTTTTTTAAATGTGTAATCAATAAAAATTGTGAATTCTAAAAATACTGACATGTTTCAAATAGTTATTTTAAGATTTTTATGTAAATATTAAAGCAGAGATGTCAATATTTTATTTTTCAGAGTAGTAGTTCTAAATAGATTTGGTGCCCTTAATTTCAAAAATAAACTTTAATATAGGTTGGTGTAGAAATAAGATAGCAAGAAGAAAATCTAAAACTTTTACATAAAAATAAGTAATTGACTTTATATAGAAAAATTGACAATATACAATGAACAATGAAATAAAATATTAATGACTATATTAAATAAATTTATGCAGATATTTTTGTATTTATTTAAAATATTCAGAATAACTCAATTAGTAAATTAAATCTCAATTTATTGAAAAAAATTATGGCAGAAATGTTTACATTTGTTTGACAAAATATACATGCATAGATTGATTTATCATTAGTATACTCCTGGTAACATTTTATGTAAAAAAATTATTGATTTTCTTAGATGGCATTTAGTATATACTGTATTTAAATAATAGCTATTAACTGAAAAGTTTTCACTTGTTATCTAAATGAAGTAGAAAAATATCATATGTGAAAATTATAGAATAGAAAAATTTCTTAATTAAATTGGAAACTAAATTCATTTGGATAGAACAATAATTCTTCAAATAACTTTTAATTCAGCAATATACAATATGAATAATTTAAAACATTGTTAATTTCAAATTATTGAAAACCTTGTTTTACTACACTAATGAAGGCTACTATTATTTTATTTGTAAAGTTCTTAATAATTTTAAGTTTCTAAATCATGTATCTTCTGAACATTTTTACTACACATATCAGTTAATTTTCAGAAATAATTCAATTAATTTCTATAAAACTGAAGTTTGTGAAGGGCACACTTTACTTGAGCAGAGTTAGCTGAAGTTGGCTGAACAGACCAAAAACATTCCTAGTAAATTCTTATTTTTGGTTTCCTTAAAAAGTAATTTGAGTTTCTTTTTATTATTGTTCATTTAATAGTAATTCTATTAGTGAAATGATGAGACATTTGTTAACACAGATATTATATACACTGATGTGCATAAATCAAGAAAGTAAAACAAATTCAAATACATAAACAAACCTGTACAGAATTTAATCTAACTTTGTATAGGCATAAATTTTGCTTTAACTCAAACTTCTGTAAAATACCAAATAATGTTCATTGTGACAAACATAAGTTGGTCACAATGAACATTACAACATGTTTTGCAGGTTGGTCCAATGAAAAGTAAAAAAATTTATCATTGTCAGGTCTTAAGCAGATATAAAAATAAAATTAAAGCATATCTGTTGTGTATGGTTGTGTTAGGAGTAGAAGCAGATATGTTTCTACTCCTAATTTTTGTAGTATGGTATAAAATAAAAATACATTTGAAAGGAGTCAATTTTCTAGTACAAAAATATTGGAAGAATACATTCTTCTAGCAGTTTTTGTCCCATAAGTTGTTTTTAGAGGAAGTTTATTATTTGTAAGTATCCTGGCATACTCAATGGAATTTAAGGCCTTGAGGCTTGATTAATTCATTTATTGTACATCTTCACTTTCAAGGTATTCATCCACAAATCTTACCTTATGAGGATGGATATTATCATTACTTAAAACAATCTGGATCAACAGCATCTCAAAGAAGTGCACATGGTGTTCTAAGATCTCATCACAATATCGAGCACTATCAAAGTTTCGTTATTGACAGCATTAAGTGAGATGTAAGCAATTAATCATGACACCTATCCACACTAGTATCTCTCCACTTCTAAAACTATTCCTTTCCATTATATTGAAAAAATGATTTTTAGCACTAAATTTTTCCCAGATGTATTGGTGCTAAGTCAAACCAGCTCCATATTTTATGAAGCCCAGTGCAAAATATAAAATATAAATCGAACTCACTTGTGCCTATTGACCGGTGTGAAATAAATAACTTCAATTCAACGAACGTTTTCTGGACGCCTTCCGTGTCCTTCAGGTTAACTGCTGGATTCTATTATTTTTAAAAAAAGAGTTTTTTAAAAATAATAGAATCCAGCAGTTAACCTGAAGGACACGGAAGGCGTCCAGAAAACGTTCGTTGAATTGAAGTTATTTATTTCACACCGGTCAATAGGCACAAGTGAGTTCGATTTATATTTTATACACCCCGGTGTGTAGGATGATGATATGCAAAATATAAAGGCAAAATGTTTCCAAAATGTTGATGGTCAAGCAGTAACTGAGCACAAGCCCTACTTACATACAGGTACACACTCATGATGCTGCCCTGGTGCTAAGAATCATTTAGTAGCAAAACTCAACTCATCTGTAGAGTAAATTTCCTTCTGTTCAGCTGTCCAATTTTAACTGAGATCTTCTACAATCCTCCTTTGTGAAGTCTTCTGAATATAGTATACCATGATACAAATCTACCTGTTGCTAAGGAAAATTCCAAGGATAGTTGCAAGCTGTCATATGTCTATTGTGCTTTGCAGTTAAAACTACTTAGCGTTCATCCTCAACCATTGTGCCATATCAGCCTTTGGATATCCATCTAGTATATGTTTCTCTCTCTTAAAACTGTCATAATAGTTTTGAAGTGACATTTTTAGACACATTCATATATCTTAAAGCTGCTGCTTAACTTCAAACAACTTCCATCCTGCTGAAGGTGCTCTACCTCTAATTGTCAACTTCAAATCAACAAGAACATTTAGCTTTCCCAAAATGTTGCTACATCAAAAATTAAAGGAAGAGCATTTGCAGAGCTGATTTTAGTTATTCCTACTTTGCATAAATGTTGCTGCACTAGAACATTTGCATACAGTTTTACTAATCAATGGATAATCAGAATGCATGTATGCTTGCTAGTTTTAAATGAAAAAATCAACTTCATTCTTTTAAAACCAGTAAAACATGGAACTTCCTTAATTTATGCACACTAATGAATATTAATCAGGTTCTTTTTGAACAATTTGGAAGTGTGTTTAAACAATTTAAGAAAACATGAACTCAACAATACATGCATTTTGAAAAATATATAAAGAGTTAAAGATTAACCTTATAAAGAAAACACTAAAATTTTTAAACTAAAAGTTAATGAACAAAACAGTGTTAGTAAATGAGAATATGTTATTGAAAAGTGCATGTTCTTTTGTTATTCTGTTCTGTGTCTACAAGATTATAAGAATTTTTATCTTTGTCATAAACAATTTCCAAGAATTGTAAACCATGTCTACAGAAACAAAGATCAAAAATAATTCAAAAATCTACAAGCTATTTTTAGTGAATTATTCTAATCTAGTTTTTCTGATGTCTCTTCCAGTTAAACCAGACACATCCAAAATATTTATATTTTTAAAGTTACTTTAGTAGCTTGATAAGAGAACATTACAATCTATATATATTTAAAAAATAGTTCATTATTGGAGTATATGATGCAGCATTGGCTTTAAATAGGTCTGGATGTCAATGAATAATCACAAATCAGCAATATACCTAATATAACAAGCAATTTTAGTATTTTTTTTTTACTGTATAAAATGTAAACAATCTTAATTACTGTTTTAGGATATTTTTCCAAACTTAAAAAAAATTTTTCCCAAAATCATTTAGATTATTTATAGACTTGTGCATAAAAGATTTTTTAAAAACTTCCTTAATTCTCAGTCATTTCCACATTAGTTTTCCTGAAAAGAGAAAAAAATTTTATAACAACTCTTTGCTCTAATTCCAAATCCAAGACTATTTAGAAACTGTACTAGAATTGCAACTGTCAATGAACAACTCAAAAGTTAGAAGGTAAACTTGTTTAAAAATACACAAAAAAACAAAAAAAAACAGTAGTGTGTAACACACAACAAAAGTGACATCATCAATTTCACTACTACTAAAATGTTCATCATCATTAATATATCTTAAAATAATTTTTATAGTATTATTTCAATACAATTACACTTTTATTCTATATATTTTATAAATATAATCTCTTAAAGATATTAACTTAGTTACAAATTTTTGTACACAAATCTTAACACAAAAACCTTTAAAAATGCAACCTTTTTATTCACCTCATCTATTTTCTTACAAGTCTAAGAAAATTCAAACATTTTAAAAAGTTCCAGAACAAATTTCATTATAGAAATCAAAATCATTCGATTTTTCTGTTCCCGAGGAAGGCCATTCAAACTGGCCAAAAACGTTTGGAATAAAAAGGCTGCATTTTTAAAGGTTTTTGTGTCGAAGTTTGTGTATTATTTAAGTGGTTAGAGAAGAGTACAAATTTTTCTGAAAGTTATCCTTCAGATTACACACATTATATAAGTGTGACTTGTGTTATAAAATAATAATGTGTACATACTGCATAATTATTTTTATTCTAATTCCTCAGACAAAACATACTCAGATTTTAATTTTTGAAATAAAAGTTGAAAATTTGATATATTCAAAACACATTCAGTAAAGTTTACTTTAAGGACATTATCCATATAAGTATATACATAAAATTAAGTTCTGAACAAGGGATTTGGACCCCTCAAATTTTTACACTAGAGGACTGATTTCAGGGATCTATATCTCACAAAGGGTCACATGTGGACTATTGGTTCCTTTGACTTTTTTTATTCCTACAGGCATAGTCTACAGCTCAGATAAGGTCCCAACCACCTCGTTGGGGTTACATTCGTACCAGTGTATTTAATATATAGCTAATCCCTACTCAGTGGCATGTTATCCTATGGGCAAAAAGGGCAATTGCATGGGCCCCCACCAACAGAGTCCAAAGCAACTTTTTATATGAAAATATTCTCCCCCCCAGAAAAATGTCTGAAGTCTGAACACTATACATGGGATCCTCCTAATTCAAATTTGCATGGGGCCCCATGAGGCCATAACACACCACTGTCCCTACTAAAGACTCAAACCATGATGTTCTGTACTTTTGAGCCAATTTATAATTAGATTTAATTATTTATTACAGCAGTAATAGATGAACATGTTAATATTATATTTACGAAATAAACATATAAATTTAATTTTCTTTTATAGATTTGGCTCTTAGAAAATCAATCATACCAGAATTTAAATACCGTAAACTTCTTCCATGCAAAGCACCTGAAAAATAAATCATAAATATTTCAACGCTTCGAGATCAATATATAGTTTCGTATCGAGAAAAAATAAACATAGATACGTATGCGATAAAATAAATATAGTTACTATTTCGCCATTGAAAACGTTTTTGAAAATTATCATTCAAGAGTATCGTGTCTCTTATCGATTCAAATTCAAAATTTTTTTTTTCTATTGTTACGTATGACAGCAACACCGAAAACGTATTGGTCGACGATTCCGAATTTAGTTTCGTAATTATTATTTGGCGAAAATTATAAAACGTCACAAAGCTATATTTAATTGTTATTATACGTTATAATTAAGAATAAGACGGTATTTATCGTTTAAATTTGAAAGAAGTAACGCCATTGGTATATTTGTGGCACGAGCGGTATCGCGGTCAATCCCGTTCGATCAACATGGACGTCCGAGGCGAGCGTTGTTAGGATGTCAGGCGCAATGTGATTTCTTTGATCGGCAGGTGTTTAAGGCGCTTAGAAGCGCAAAAATTTCGATGGGAAAAGAACAAGAACTCATTGAAGCAGCCAGAAGTGGTAATATATTGGTAGTTGAGAGAATATTGAGCCAAAGAGCCAAGAAAACAGGACCTTTAGCGAGGTAAGACCTGGGGAACTCGCACTTAGATCCGAGGGGTGCTTGGTTCGGATGGGATCTCCGAAACTACATTATTAACACTCTAGTAATTTTCCCATTCTTTTATCTATAATTATGAAGCGAATATGAAGAATTTCGATCAGTTTTCTGCACGTTTTTGTTTTCTTACGTGCGGCATTATAAAAGAATTAACAAATAAAAATCATCCTTGTAAATATTGATCTTAGTGATGCAGAGTGATGTCATCCGGCTCTGCTGCTATCGTCATTGGAGAGGACGTGAAAGAAAACGGAGAAAGGAATAAATATATTGTGCGTGTGTGTGTCTGTGTGTGTGTGTTTTCCATGTTTTCTCTCATTTCACAAGAAATGGAACTAATACAAATATTTAAATGGTGAATTTCTGCCGGTTCGTAAATACATTTCATTTCCTGCTTAATTGCGATCTCTTTGTGTGGATGGATGCAATTTAATTGATAAAAATTTTTTTTTTACTTCTCTGCAATGTTATAACGCGAATTTATATTTATATACAGTTCCCCCTTTTTTTTCTTGTAAAAATGGCGAAATTTATATAGTTCGTATGTCAGAATGATTAATATACGAGATACTGTAGTCCTGTATTACACACCTGTTTTAAATACAGGTGTCAAATGATTTTAGCGAAAATATCGTGTTCACTTTAAAATTATTCCCAGCAGCATTAATTATATAAATTTTCGCAGTTTAAAATATAATTTTACTCATAAATTCCTTTTTTTTCCAGCCGATTTTACCGATTTATTTCGTGAAATATAAAATAATGTCGTATTCTGTGAAGCAATTTATATTTTTATAAGCTGTAAAAATGCTAATTTTGTTTTATTTCAATGAAATTATTTTAGTTTCTATCGATAGTTTCATTTCCTATCATCATAAACATCTTTATCTTTTTTTGCTCCGATATCTTTCAGTACAATAATTCAAAAACATCGATTATTTTTGGCCGTAATCTTATCACAAATATAATAAAATCGGCAAAGATTATTTTATCTTAATATTCATTGTATAATCGAGTTACTTATTTACTTTCAGAATACCGATTTATCATAATTTAGCACGCGATTATCCGTAAATTTAACTTAATAAAGGTAAAAATAATAATATAACTTAATAGTAATCGATACAATCTATATTTAATACTAAAATATACAAGAAATATAAATGAAAACGTGTTTTAATGGCTTTTTTTTAACTCCAAGGTATTCTTATGTGTGTAATTATTTTAAATTATTAATTTAAATAATAATAATTTCTCCATTGATACTTGAGAACTTAAGAATTCTGAACATTCAACACTGATTTAATGGTGAAATAATGTAATGAAAACAGAAATCCAATACAAACTGTTACACAAAATCCAATTATTTTTATTCATTTTTCAGTTGAGTGTAAAATAATTGGAATGGATTCTTCTTCAAATTAAAAATGATTTATTCACAAAATTCCACACACTCAATTATAAATCTATGGAAACAATTATATGCATCTAAGATTTCTTAATTTTTCCATTATAAAATTTAATAATAATAATCATTATTATTATTATTATTATTGTTTTATGAAACCGAATTTTTTAATTAATGGAAATTATTTCCAATTGAAAGGATTTCAACAATTAAATTTTATTATATATTGTAGTTGAATCTTTTGATTTGTTTGTAATTATTTTGCAATGAAATATTCTATTGATAAATTGAAAAAAATATTCTATTATTCATTCATTTTACTTCTCACAAGCTGTATGTAGGGAAAGCAAATCGATTGTTGTTGTTATTATTAGTTTTATTATACTTTGAATTTCAAATAGGTCAGTGAAAGAGAAGATTTTTCTTTGAAAAAATTTAATTTTTTTTTTAAATATTATTATTATTATTATCAGTAATTGTATGCCATAATACATTTAAAAAACTAATAAAATAAACTTCTATTGGAATGAATTTTAATATACTACTATCGAAATTAATTTAGAACACGAATTTCTTCATTAATCTTCTTTATTGAACGTTTATAGACAGCTGATTAACACCTTCCTCTTAATGATTTAGTAATTTTAAATGGAAGAATGTGAAGTGCTAGTGCTTAATTTCGGTCAAGAAAAATTTGTTTATTTAATAAATCATCATCTGCCTTTCATTTATAGTAGAAATAGAAGTGACCTTTGCATGTTTGTTAGGAAGGAAAGCTGCCACAAGATCAATAACTCAGTTTTTTTTTTCTCCTCAGCATTTTCTATAAATTTCGTTGTAGATATACCACTGTTAGCTAATGCATTCATTAAATATACATCTACAGTATTAACTATTTAATGACGCATTGATTTTAATAGGAGAGAATGGATACTTAAGTGAGTTTTTAAACTCGAGATTTCGCCTTATTGATTTCACATGGATTTCAATATAATCGTTGATGTAGAAGAAATGCAATTTGAAAAGAAATACGCGGCATTTTTAATTAAAAAAAAAAAATAGATGTAAACGTTGCATTTACTATAGGAATTTGTATTAAAGCGAAAAACTTAGTGTCTCATTTGTTGAACACAATATTTATTTATTGATACTGAACACGAAACAGCACTAATGATAGTTTGTCTCGCTAGGAATATATATACACACACATTCCATCTTAATATAGATATTTATATATTATTAATTAGTATAATTTGATATATTTGGCATTCAGAACGCTCTTTATTCTATTAATAAAGCATGACCGCATGACCCCAGTGAATAATATCGTTTGTATTTTTTCTTCTTTTTAATCAATGTTAAAAGTTCATTTGGGGGATGAACTCTAGCTTAATCGTTTAAAAAAGTGGAAGTTTTATCATCTGAGAAGTTAAAACATGCAAAAATTTTGCTTTATAACGCTTAATTGAATACAAAATCTGTAAATATTATATAGCATACACCCTGTTTAAATTTTGATTCATTTACTTAATTAAATTTAACAAATCCGTCCGTGTTTTAATTAATTTTAAAATTATGATTCATTGCTTTGTTAGGTTTAATTACATTTCGACTCCTGTTTAAATTTAAAAACTACCGATTTTCGTGTAAAATCGATATATATTAAAGGCTCCTAATAGCAAACCACCCCCTTAGTAAAATAGAAACAAAGCAAAACAGAAGAAATTGCAAGACCCTAAGATATTCGCCGAATTAATAATTTCCGAATTAATTTTCCAGAAAAATAGCCGTAAAATTTTATAAATTACTTCCTCGGGATGTTGCCAAAAATAATTTTAAATAGAATAAATGGTCCCTTTGGACAAAGGACACGTTAGAGTTTGCAGATGTGTCGTAGTCAAAAGTTGCTAATGGCCTTGGGACTGTCTGGATTGCCTCTTCACTTGGAAACAACAGGTGGTATAGGGTCATGAGCTTTTTAGTGGTACGTGTTCGATAATATACGTCACGTTTTTCGATTTGTTACGATGATATCGGAAAGAATTTCACGAGAAAAACATTTTTTTTTTTTTAAGATTGCTTCCTCCATTGCAATAATAATTTTGACCTATGGAAATCGGTGATAAGATCGAAGGTCCAGCCCGCTGATAGTTATCAGGAAACATTGTTTTTTTCTTTATAATTTAATGGTTTGATTATTCGGAAAAAGTTTTATGGTTCAATTTAATATAGATTAGTTTTTTTTCAATGCAACATGAGTAACTCTCGTTAATTCGATTCAGTGATTTGTGAACTGTTAACCTGGATCGGTTAATTCGATATTAAATCTTAATATAAAGTTATGTAATGTAGTTTTAAAAAAAATAAGTTCGATTGGTCATCATCAAAAATCATTTTCCAAATTTTTTCTTTCATTCTAGATTTTTATATGGGATGTAAAATAAGTTAAATTACCTGATATATTAGTATTAATAATAATGTATAATTTGATATTCACTCTGATATTATCTAAGACAATGCTTCAATTTTTGAATTATAAAACCTTTTATTATAATTAAAATATTTAAGGGAATTCCTGTTAAGATTTAAATATAAATTAAATAGAATTAAATTAGAAAAAAATAATTGTGGTTGCATCGAAAATTTCATTTTATTTAAATTTTTCTTTCGTTTGTTTATTCAGCAGGCGCTTTATTTATTTTTTAAAATTGTTATCTCAATTAATTACTCGTTTATCTTTTGTATCTCTCGATAGCAGAATGCTTCCTGTAATATTAAATTTAAAAAATAGTAAGCTTTGCATTAAATATTTAATGATATAAATCTGTAAAGAATAATCTTATACTTTGATACAAAAATAGATAAACCCCACTTCATTTTTCTCTAATATTGATTTTTATTCACCTACCAACTATTAAGTCCTGGAGCAATGTTTTTCTTGTTAAATGTTTCTTTATACAGGATTATTTCCGGTTTTATATATATATATATAACTTTCTTCTACTTATTCCTTATACCCGTTTCTTTCAGCATGACTCTAACCTTTTTTCCTGTTTTTCTTTCTCGTTTAGCTATTTACTTTTTCATTTACTATTTTTTTTTTTTTTCCTTTATATTATTTGGAAAGCTTAAAGTCGTTAGTAAATGAAGTACAGGAAAAAGTCTTTGTGTACTATACAATTTTGCAATTTTTAAGTGTATTTTGTACATGTTCTTAATGGAATATCTTACCTTTTGTACGTTTTTAGTGTCTAAAATATAAAGTTTTACTTGAAATATAATGAAATACCCCATGGATTCTTAACCTGGGGTTCGAGGACTCTACTAGATTTCTGTAGATCAATAGATTTCGGGAGGTCGGTGTACTTTGGTATGGAAAAAATTAAGTTTTTTTAATAATATTTTTACCGATCTCTAATTATTTAATCCATTAGTAAATTAGCTGATAATTTTTAATATTTAATTAAAATAGTTATAAAAAAATATATTTTAATACACAGGATTACAAAGTAAATCCATTGTATTTTATTTTATGTATTTATATTATTCTGGAAGGGGTCCACGGCGCATAAAAAAGGTTAAGAAACCCTGAATTAGGTACATTTATTTATTATATAGAAAATTATGTGTATAGAGGAAATCGCTATAAGAAAATTGGAGGAATTGAAGTAATTTTCTGTGAGATTAATTGGTGAACAATTTTATTTTATTAGTAAAATCGCCGTATTAATTATCTTAATTTTATATTTCACTCTTTGCTACCATTAAACAAATATGTAGAGAGAAATGTTTATTAAATTATGCAAGATTTATTAATATGGGCATTGGCGTTATCCATAAAAGAAATCAATTAAAGTAGAACATATTTACAGAGAAATTTAGAAAAGTAAGGCAATATTCTGAATTAGTCGAGTCATTTTCTTGAAACGGAAAATATAAACTGTGAAATATTTCAAATCTTTCAGTACGAGGAAGGAAGTGGAATCGTTTTCTAAATGCCCCTCGTGAGATCATTGCTGTGAATAATGAACACTCGGTAATAGCACCGGAAATAGCGGCTTGTTACTATAATTATTGAAATGAAATTTCAAATATTCCATATTTAATATATTGTAGATATCTGTTTAAATACAAATTTAAAAAATTAATTTAATTTACTTTTACTTTATACAGGAACAAGTGAAGAAAAAGTAATTGAGTTTGGAGAAATAATTAATTAATTATTATTATTATTGAAAGGAAAATATTGTGGGAGAGAAGAAGAGGAAGATGCGGATTAAGGAAATAGAATATTTTTCTTTATGATAGGCCCGAATTGGGACCCTATGAGGCCCTATGCAATCAACTCTCGTGAGATCCTACACGATAAACATTAACTTTTCATTTAAAAGTCTTGTTAAATAACGAAGAAAGTTGGTTTTTATGGGCCCTTTTTACCTTTCGTCACTATACAATTGCGTGTTTTGCACAATGGTTAATTTATCCCTGTATTTTGAATACTTTTATACAAGAAAAATGTTTTTTTAATTGTTTTTACTGTTATTTTGGGACGAAACACTCGAATAATTTACTGTAATATATAATATAAAAGCTGTACAATTTAAATATTTTCTGAGTAAAAAATTAGGTATTTTAATTTATTAAATTGAAATTTATTTACTTTCTCGTTGCTTTATTTTCAGTTCTATTCCGTATTTAAATATTTAAACGGCTGTATTTTTAATTACCCTAAAGTCCATTTTGCTAAATCATTTTTACAAGTACATGTTACCTTTTCTATTTATTGCACAATTGTTAGCAGACTTTACACTCATTTCCATTATTCTTTGAAGTTACGAAACTTTAAACCGCTGCAAACTTTTAAAGTGTTTTTTACAGTCCTTTCATGGAAATTTAATGTATTTTATGTTTCCATTATATATTTTCAGAGCTTTTAAAGATAAATTTCTTGCTCTTATAAACATGCCTTGATATAAACTTTCATAATACTATAAAATACTTTAAATAAATCGTAAACAAGTGCATAAGAGAAAACGCGTCGTATGATTTGTTGACGTTCTTTTATATTTATTTATTTTATTTTTTGTTGTAGCTACGAAAATATCTTTGACAAAAATAATTCAGTGGTACGAAGAGTTACGTCTAAAAATAGATTTTAATACTACGCTACTTTAAATAATATAAAGTAAATATATAGGCTCTATATATACTGTATTTTTTATTAGCTTATGAATGAATTATGGCTTTAAAATTTAATTATATATTCGTAAATTTCAACTTTTTTCACGTTTCCAAATTTAAAATTGAAGGTTTAATTTCTAATTTTCATCCTTTTTTTTTAAATGGTGCATCTTTAAATCGTGGTTTTTAATTATAATTTAATCTCCCCCTCAAAAAAATCCTTTTTGAAAATCGGAGTGCGCCTTAAATTCGAGGGTTATTATTAATTATAATCCATATTTTTTTCCTGAAAATTGTTTTAGAAGGGTGAATCTTTAAATCCCATATTTTGATCCTTCCCCCCCTGGAAATTCCTTATTAAAGATCAGTTTGTACGTCTTATATCGAGGTTTTCTTCCAATTCTCATCCATAATTCTCTGAATATTCATAAAAATTGACTTAATTGTTTAATTTAAATATTCTTTTATGGTATTAGTATTACTATAATTATTTCCTGTTAGGAAATTATTTTTCGTTGCACCGGTGTTTTCGTAATTTCCTTTCAAGAATTAATAAATTTCGCATACATTTTATTACATTATACAATATTTTAATTAGAATTTATCTGCAAATCGTTATTATTTAATTAAGAAATCTCACGAAATTTATAAGTCAAATTTTTATTTTTATTAAATACATTTTAAATTTTATACGTTAAAAAAATAATAATAATAATAAAAAGATGAACGATCGTTACTTACCATAAAATTAATAAAAGGTGTAATTTCAATATTTTTACTAAAAATTTAATGTAGTTTCATAAAACTAATGAAATGAAAGCAATTTCGACATCTTAATTAACTAAAATCTTTATTCTTGTGAGTCCACCAAGCGTGAAGATTTCAATTATTACATTATCAAACCATCACTCAATAAATTGATCTGCACTGATGCTTAGAAATAAGATTTTCTTGTAGTATATTCTTACACAGGATTAGATAATAATTACACTTTTATCTAAACTGAAATAGTTTACGCGTCGACAAGGCTTCCATACAAAAATTATAGAATTACTACAATTTGTATTGGAAAGTACGTGGCTGCGCTGTTTTTATTGTAGAAATTCCTGATTTTTGGCACTGTAAAGAGGTGTAAGAGGGGGGATATGACAATTAGAATGAAATCTGAGGTTTTACCCCTGAAAATTCCTTATTAAAAGTCAATTTGTACGTCTTAAATCGAGGTTTTCTTCTAATTATCATCCAGAATTTTCTTCTTCCCGAAAATTTTTTCGAATTTTTAGATTTATTCCACTTCAAAAGTGCATGTATATATTTATTAAGAAATTAAAATCGAACCTCTGATAAAACCATCTCTAAACGGCGACCAGTTTTGGGAATATTTCTTTTTGAAATGTATACAAAAGTAACCTTTGAACAAAGGTAAGTTTTATGTTCCCGTTAGTGATCGTTGTTCACAGGTTTGTAAATTCATAAAATTTATATAATGCAGGCTATTATTTTGCATTTAAGACGTAGTTTTTGCACGTTTTCCAAGGATTACATCTTAAATTCGGGAAATGCCTTGTCACTCTTATAATGAAATTTTTTAGTTTTCCTGCTTATTTTGTATTTTCTGTCAATTACATCATGCTTTAAATACATTAAATTAATTTATTAAACGTTTTTAGCGTTTAATAAATTAATTTAAACTGAGAAAAACGTTAATAAAATATACTTATTTTTTAATTACCACCTGAATGTCTTCCTGAAAATCGCTTCTTGAAAATGGGGCATGCGTTAAATTCGGAGTTGTAAATATGTTAATATAGAATATATCAAAAAAGCTGAAAACGTTGTTGCTGGACTTTCGCAGCATTCTTTATTTTTCATTCCTAATAATTACTACCATTACCTTTAAGTCTTCATATTGGTTCGTGAGATATTAAGGGAGTGGAGACATATCTCTCGAATCTGTAGTCCAATTTTCCTGAAAATTTCTAGGAAAATTTTCCCCTAATATACAAACCAACCTGCAAAATTTCAGAAAATTTCGACGAAAGGAACGAGAGTTATTAAGCTTCAAAATGGATGAAAAAATCGTGCTTTTCTCACACACACGTGCACTATACGTACAGAAGTACGTATAGTGCAGAAGTACGTATAGTGCACGTAACAACCATACGTACAGAAGAAACCCCAACTTTATTGCATTTCTCGACGATTCAAGATCTCTCTAATTCAAAAATGTAAAAATTTTGGGGGAGGGGGGTCATTTTTTTCACCGATTACCATACTTTCCCTCTATTATATAGCATACAACAGAGGGAAAGTAATAACGAGACTAATTGATAATCTTTGTATTATTTTCCACTAGTTCTTAATCCAGGAAGAAACTAGAAGTAGAAATCATCATTATTATTATTCTTATTTAGAGAAGCAATGAAATTATAAATAACACAGGATCTTCTTTTATAGAGAGGATAACTTATTAATTTAGGTTAAGAGGGTTCTCCCGGGGCACGACGTGTCCTTATTAGTGAGTAGAATTAAAACGAATTCTATATAATTTAAGCTTGCGGTTTCAATAATATATTATTAAAATTTTATATATATAGGCTATATATATATTGATTATTATGAAATGAATTAAATTTGATAGAAACGTTTTATTACATTTTATGCATGTAGGGCTTCAGTTGTGTAAACATATAAATCTTGATCAAGGTAGCTTTACCATTAATTCCACCGGATTGGAAATTTTAAGGTAGAATAATTACGAATACGTCGAACAATAAATGGTTTAAATTGCATCTTTGAATATTTTACGGCGATATTCAAATGACAATTGATGTAGATTAGTCAGTTCTGTGATTAAAAAAAAAATTATTCTAAGGTGAGGAGCAGACATTTAACACGAGAATCCCGCTTATAAAGTCGGGAAGTGGCGTAAGCTCTGCGAGACACATCATGATTAATGGATGAGTCTCATTCGATCGTTCGCATTCAGTATTTCAGTCAGCTTCTATTCTGTTCTGTACTCGACTAAGAGACTGTAACAACGAGAAAAAATTAAAAAAAAAAAAATGTAATCGTTTTTATTAACTGCATACAAATTATGGTACACACTTATATCCCCCTCTGAAAAAAAAAAAAAATTATTTTCTGGCTCGTTTTCTGCAAATAACCTGGCTGTTTGTCTGTAAAATTCGATAGTTAATTGTAATTATATTCATCCAGTTTTAGATTTTTATGTATATATATTAATTATAATCTAAATTAAATTCCGTGATTATATTGTATTATGCTGGTGTACAAGCAAACGGGGCGAATATTAGTCTCCTGTTGTTTGATGCGAGGTCATCGTCCTTTCTAATTCAGGTTATTGGTTGTTTAAGAGTAGAATTCCCCGATTTAGGGAATGGACTCGTACGTATTCGGCTTTAGAAATAATAATTTGATATTTAAAATTTATATTATCGAATATTTTTAATAAGGTGGATTGATTTTCTGGTGGTAATTTATGCAAGTTTCTGTTGAAGTTTACGTAGAGACGTACTTGAAGGATGTACACCGCTTTAAGTATATTTTTATACTTCCTGTTTAGTGCAATAGGTATTAGTAGTTTAATATTTAAGGAGATAATTAGACTTTAGGGTCTAAATGCCGATTTAATTGGTAAAAATAAGGTTACGTAATAAGACTGATATTAACCTATTTATTCATTGTTTCTCTCAGTTAAATAATATTTTATGATAAAATTTAACCTTGTATACGTGAATGATTCAACAAGTTCGTTGTAAAATGACGTAACGAGTGAGTCTTGTTAAGGAAAAAACTAGGTGAGATGACGTCATTTATTGCTTCACCTGACGTGTTTCGCGATTGTTAAATACGTCCAGAAGGTGCTTCGATTTTAATGTTCGAGGAATAAGAAATACATTTTAATGCATTATAAAATATGAATAAGCTATTTCGAAATTTCAATAAAATATACCTGTGTCTGTTTGTTAATTTGACCTTTCGAAACACGTGCTACACTCGACTACGATGACGAAACTCGATATTCTTCCAGAAATTAGAATGTCATCTTGTAAGATAAATATAATTTAGCGCATGAAATTAGATAAAGTAGAGAATATTTTCTGTTATTCGCATGACAATTAATTAATGGGCTTTCAGAAAAGTGTGTCTATGTTTTTTACATAATTACTTTAGCGTGTATATCTATGTATAAGGTGTTTGTACGTAGTGTGTTTTAGAATTTCACCGTAAACATTTACCGCTGTTATTTTTTGATGACGTTATCTATGATGTCAACCGCATCCATGTATTTTATTATTAGAAACTTCTAATAATAGCGCATAATACTAATAAGGATGAGATTTGAAATTTTATGAGGATATTGTGCTCATTATAATCTTTCACTCCCCAACACTTTAATCCTGGTTTTACAAATTCTTACGGACTTGTTTTTTGGTATTATTAACAAATGGAAACAGATGAAATTTCACTAATGAAGATGTCTTTGTGTTTTCTTCATCCATAAAAAGTGCTGTTGAGTAGCAACACGCGTTTTCTTTAGTTAGCTCTTTGTGTGTTCGTGACACAGGCCCAGATCGGTGTGCATGGTCTTCAGACTTATTTTCAAAATCTTAAATACTACAAAGGGTAACTTAGAAACCATTATCGTTAACTTCTCGAAAGCACCTTTCTGCGTTTTGGATCTATCTATCTTGTGTATCATCGACTTTCTGTCCAAAAGACGATCGATTATTACAGTGTCGAGACTATCTGTGACATGGGACACGTTTGTATGTCGCCGAAGTGTCGTCGCATTGTTATCCTATCTCTTTCGCTTGAATAGCATTCAACCGATTGGTTTGTCCTGTTCTCAATCTGTCGTTGAAATAAAATTACAAAGGTCTGATGGCTTAAATAATATATCATGTGTTTTATGTTATTCTCCTGATAAGAATATTAAAAAGAAAATAAAAAAAGGAAGAAAATCACGTCCATGTTTCACTAAAGAAAAATCTCGTATCTCGTTAGCACTTTTATTTTCGTCTGTATACGAATGAGATTATTCTATAGGAAAACCTGTGTAAACTGGAATCGCACGGTACCGAATATTTTTCTGGTTTTTGGCAGGTTTCCGTTCTGCACAGGTTATTTTTAACGTAGAAAAATCGATCCGTTTAGGCAGGTTTCCTTTTTATTCGGGGTTCCGCATTGGACAGGTTTTACTGTAGATGCAAACTTTTAATTCTTTAAAATTGATTCTGTTCATTAAGGAATGTTAGAATTACTTTTATGAATGGATAACTGTTTTCCTGTTATGACTTTTGCTATATGATATCAGAAGGAAGTAGTGAAGGTTATTTCTTTCTTTCTTTTTTTAAATTCAGGGTCACTTTAAAATGATTGCACTGCTATATAATTTATACAAGTTAAGCATGCAGGTAATTTCCTGAAAAATTTAACGAAAATAGAAGTTTAACATTTTTTTCCTATAACCTAAATATAACATTAATCATGTAACCTGTATATTATTCTAGAAATGAGAGATTTGAATCTCATTAAATCCTGTGTTAAAATAGATAAATATATTTTAATTATATATTACGTTTATTAAAAAGTAATGAATATTTGCATGATTTTTAAGTGAAAAGGACTTAAAATTGTAATGTTGCGTATCGATTAATGCAGATTATCGGCCGAATTATCCGTTAATTTTTATTTGTAATGAATATTAATTAAGATAGCATTAAAATACTTAAATTTTTGTACAGCTTACGTCGCGGGCCAGGTGCTAATGCTCAAGACCAGTCTGGTTATACGTCATTACATCACGCAGCGCTCAACGGGCATAAGTGAGTATTTTAAACAGTAGTTTGTCATCAATTATTTTTAATATTTATTAAATTTTCTCTTCTAATATATTTGCATTTAAAGAGGGAAATTGCAACGAATTACATGAATGTTGCATGGCCGAGCTTTAAGTCTTGAAAAGGAGGGGGCACACACACGTTCGAGTCATTCATCATTAAATTTATTTCTGTATATTCTATGGAGTTCATTTTATGGCCTATTCTAAACAATTTATCCCAAATGGATACAATAAACTTCACTTATCGTACATCAAGAGTCATTCGACCGAATGTACGACAGATACTCTACTACATTTTAAATCACTAAAACTACGACATGTGGAATGTTAAGTGCATCCCTGTTTCTCCATTCTGCAATGGCCATGTCATATTCAAAACTTGACGTTTTCGTTGCAATGAAAAGTGGCTCCTGAAGGAATCTTTCATGTCATGACTATATTGTCAAACAGTAGAGACATCGTATAAGGCGCTCCCACAATCGGAGAACACGAGGATTAATGAACATTTTACAATTTTTTTAATGATCCCTCATCACTAATATCGTAAATCATAAATCGCGTAAACGGTAAATTTTAAGCAGAATTACAATAATAATAATAATAATCCAGAAAGAATTTATAAATGTAATTATTATTCTGATACGTATAACGCATTTAACACGATCGAATTTCCTACATGTTTATCCTCTCTTAATTATAATTCTGTTTTCATAGTGTATTTAAATGCTTAAAACGTTATAATTCCCTTATTTTTTCAGAGAAATTGTGTCGTTATTATTACAATATGAGGCATCTACCAACGTCGTTGATCACAAAGGTTCTACACCCCTACACTTAGCTGCTTGGACAGGAAATACTGAAATTGTGAAGGTTTTACTGGAGCAGGGACCATCCGTGCCCAATGTTAATTTAGCTGTAAGTAATTTTCTATTATTTATTTATTTATTTTAATATATTATTTGACTGCACGAATGGTAAAAGTATTCGAAATAAATATCAAAATCAGTAAACGGAAATTGTAAATTTAGATCGCTGTTCTGAGCGGATAACCGATAAACGTGTTAAAGTCATAGTTCAAATAGGTTTTCATCGATTAATTTCCTACGATATTTTCCATAGAAATCAATGAAATTTTCATTTGTTATTCGTCCCTATATTAATCTGTCCTAAAAATATTTGTACAGTGAGATTCTGCATTAGTAATTTCACTAGTAATTAACCTACTATGGAGATCAATCGATAAATTTAACATTAACTATGAAGTAAAGGAAAAAATAAACGATTAATTCACTATTTTAAAATGTTTTTTAAGAATTAATGTAATTAATGTGAAATACATTTTTCCCCCTCTTAACTGTGTTTCCCATTAGCAGCACAGTGGTGTACTGTGGGTTAACGTGGGTGCAGAATTTTAACCATTTACAATAAAAGTATAACACAATACGTGTTTGTATTTGTATATATTTGTTTTTCAGATATTTTTGTTTGTAAGTAGAAAAATTTATTATACCTTTTTTTTTTTTTTTTTTGTATGAGTTGGACAAGGAACGAAAATATTGATGCATCTCAGAAGGAAAGGGTAATTTGTGAATTTTGTGCACCTCTACTCTAACAAATTCTGTGTCTTGAATTAATCTGTAAATAGTATTTTTTCTGAATGTATCTGAAAGATAGGAACCTGAAGACCATCTTCAGGTTCCTATCTTTCTGTTCTTAGTAAAATTTTTGCTGATAATAAGGTGTTTGGTCCTTACTTACAGAATCAGTAGATTAGTAATTTTTTCTGTACGGCATTAAATATATATAACTTTCTAATTTCTAACTATATAGATTTTTTTTAATTTTTGCTATTCAAGTTCATTCATATAATGATTTTAGAGTAATGAAATTTAAGTTAACAGAAACATATCTTGTTGTAATCATTTGATAAATAATGTTATTTGACTATGAACAGATTTTTTTTTTTAAATTAAAGAGTAACTCATTATGATTTCAATAATGATTAAATATTTTTTAAATCTGAAATTATAATATAATTTTCTCATTTTGTTTTATAAAAAAAGCTCCATAACCTTCACTATAAAAATCTATCTAACAAACTACGATTTTCTTTAATGAAATGAAACTTGAAATTTAATTTTATCAAATTAAATAAGAGAATTATTTTTCTTAGAATTATAAATATTTAATTTGTTTTATATCTTATTGTTTTGAAATTATTGAGATTTATTTGATTAAAGTGGAATATTAATAATCTAAATTTGAAATTTTAGTTAATGAGAACCGTTTTGTATTCAGAGAAGTGTGAAATAATGTGAGAAAACCATTTATTATCAATTATTAAAAAAAATGATTCTTGCTTTTATAATTAGATTGTTCAATGAACATTTATTTTATAGAATTAATTTATATGAATTGTGTTATATAATTGAAATTATTTATTTGCTTTAATAAGCTCTGCATAAATTTTTGAATTAATATGAAATAATTAACAAAACTAAAACTCACAATAATTTTATTAAGTGTGTCCACAATTCATTTTTTAATATTGTTTATATTTTATTAATCCTATGGAAAATTTGTGATCATATTTACTAGTAATAGGTAATTACTCTTAATCACATTTTGGCTTTTAAAACATTTGAATTTAGTCCATTGATTTTATTTTCTGTTTTCTTTGTTGTATAGATGGCGGGGGAATTAGAAATTGTTTTCATTTCCTTCAATTACTAAATTGAAGAAAATGAAGAAATAACCGTTTCTGCAATTAAAAAAGAGTTGCAGAAAAGAGTTTTATTGTAATATGAGTGATTTTTTTTATCACAACAAACAGAAAAAACTTTATCTCTATGTAAGAGAAACTATTGAGCCTTATATCCACTGATAATTAGTAGTTTTGCATATTTGTAATCGTAAATTATAAAAGAAAAACTGTATAAAGTTTACAGTAGTTTTACAGTATGCTTTTACTTGAAAGAAAGTACATAACCTAATCCCGGAAAAATAATAGTATTGTAAACTAAAGATATCATTTTTACTATCCGAGCTGTTATATATAGCAGAGGGAAAGAGTGGCGAACTGTCAATAAATGGCCCTTCCAGAAGATTTTTACATTTTTGGGTCAGGACATCTTGAAACGTCGAGAAATGCAAAAAAATTCGGGGTTTATTTTTTGTATGTATGAATGTTAGTGTATGGTGGCACGATTTTGTTCATCCTGTTTGAAGCTTAATAACTCCTGTTCTTTTTGTCGAAAATTTTCGAAATTATGCAGGGAGATTTGTTTATTAGGGATTGGTGCTATTAATTTTTGGTGATTAAAGGTCCAGGGATGGAGAGATAAAGGGAATCGTGTGTATCTCCAGTAAGGTCGGACTTAATGACGATTTTACTCGTTATTAGCATTTACAATTTTTTATAAAACTCATCCCTTCCATAAAAATTGAGCTTTTTGCGATTTTATAATACTGTAGTTATAATATTAAAAAATTTTAAAATATGATAACAGATGGCGCCACAAAATGTTGCCCGAAAAGTTAGACAACTCGTTGCTGAATTTTTATGATAAGAAGTTGAAGATATCCCTAGCAAAATTACAGATTTCAGAAATGTATGGATAAAGATTTCTTTTATTTTCGGTGTTTTATGAATGCTGTACTATATATTGAGAATTTGTATATGAATATACAGAACAATTAAAAGAATATTATACTTTTTAGTGTATATAATTATTGCTTTCAATATATATTATCAAAGAATGAAGACTAAACAATTTTTAAGTGTTATTTTATTTCCTTGTCAGTCCTCTAGTGCATTATTTAAAGAAAGGTTTTAAAGGAGGGAAAAAATACATAACTCTGATGTAAATATATTAAATTATGATCATTATTTGATATCTTTTGTTGAGGATTAAAATATTTTATTAATTGTAGTAGGTTCCACTTATTTTTCAAACGTTTTTGACTGATTCAATTAGAATTTTATCGTCGTACAGGATTAGATTATTAACTAATGACATCCTGACATAAATTTAATTGAACAATTTAAAGCTGACATAAAACTAAACATTATTATGCAATCGTTATGTTCAATAGTTCTCTATTTATAAAAACATGTTTACGAGTTTATTCTGTAAAGACCAAATTTACATTAATCTGCATTTAGTGCGTGACGTTTGGATTTTTTTAAAGTCTAGAACATGTCGAAAGAATTATTTTTAATGCCGTATTCTTGCTGAAACATAATAAAATTAACGAATTAATCAGCGAATGGACTGTTCTTGATACACAATTTGTATTATTAAATTGAAAGAATATCTTGTGTGAAGAAAAAGATTTACTGAGATATTGCTGAAGAGAGATTTAACATGAATTATTAGATATAACTATAATTTAATTAAATAAAAATAACGCATATAAATGGAAGGTTATTAAGATAAACTTAGAAAATATGCTTTATTTTATTAATATAAAATATCCTTTAAACTTATACCTGTTAGAAAGAAAATTAATAATGTAAATGGCCATTTATTAAAATGAGAATTTTTAAATTATGAATTACGGGATTTTTATACTGTTTATTTTAAAATTTAAATATTCTGCTCTCTCATCTTCGAATAATTTATGCTTACGGATCATTGTAATCAGATAGAAGTGAAGAAAAGTTATAAATATTAGATACTATGAAAATTTTACTTGGTATTTTTTGCATGAAAATATGTTTAGATTTTAAAAATAGCCATAGTTACTTTCTTAATATTTAATTTCTTGTAAAATAATAAAGATAAGAGAAGGCAAAAATTTTTGTCATAGTAAATCTCCTGCTTTAACAGTCTCTTGCTTTAAAAATCCACTTTTATGGTGATTATATCCCATAACATGCTTATATCTTACTTTACTCCTACCGTCTTATACTCCATATTTTATGTTAACATTATAAAAAAAAATGTCAAATTATATGTTGGTCTCTTTATAGTAATAACTATAAATTCTCGAAGGCAATTAAGTAATAGAAGTGAAAGTCTACTGTACTGTACATTACTGTTTAGGTTATTGCTGTCAGATTATCAATAGGCTGTATAAATTCATATATTTGCAATCAAGTCTATTGCAATCGAAAATTTCAAAATCATTGGATTGTTGTTACAGAAATGACTTTTAAAAAAAATATGCTGATTTTCAGATAAATATTTAGCGTTTTTTATTATTGTTTTTAATGTTTCGTTGTGTTTGATAAGTTCTTAAAATAATCCAAGTGTTTCCTTATTAATGTGCATTTTTGTTAAAATATTTAAAACCTGTAATAATTTAAGAGCAGTATAAACAGTTTTAATGAAAAATGAGCAAAATAATAGTTTTTTAGTAATGTTTTTCAAATATTAATTTCTCTTGACGGCGGTTTAGGCGCTCTGGGGCCCGGAATCGAATCCGAGCGAGTCAACGAACCAAAAAATATTTAAAAATTAATCTCTCGGTTAATTATTCGCTGAAATACCTTCATTTTATTTCATACTTTATATATACCTCGTTGATAAGGTTTTTCTATCGGCTTACGTATGAAGATCCACAAGGAAATCGAACTAGATCCGAGAGATGTAGTTTGAATCTCTTTTGGATTCTCATAATTTATTATGAATAGTTCGGATGGTGACATTCGTTTCCTTATTCCACTGTTATGTTGACCTGCCGTATTGAGGATTAATTTCGTAACAAGTAAAATTGAGGTCAGCGTGTACAGTCCACACGCACCGATGGCCCATAAAAATAAAAAATCCAATCCAATTTAGAAGTTCAATACCGGTAAGACTGACTGGCAACTTAATGTATAGAACTTAACTTTATAACTTAAGTTGCCAGTCATAATACTTGCAACTTAATGTATTTGAACAATTGCAATAAGATATTTACAGCAAGTACTGTACTTCCGGGCACTTACCGTTATGTGTTTTCCGTATTCAACCAATCAAAGATCGAATATGCGTCACGTCTAACGGTTATGAGGTATTACCAGTACTTTATCATTTCATTATATTACGAATGATGTAGGATTCTGTTAAGCTCTTATGTATTTATATTAATGTAAACATTTAAGTGTAGCGAAGTATTCGATCCGTGCAATTCGGAGTCATAATATGTATTATGTAAAATCGAAAATCAAACTTATATTACTTACTAAAAATTGGTTATTTATATAATTGATATGCGAAATTTTTGTTAAAAATTTAATATAGAGATTAGATGAAATTCCTGTTAAATTTTAAACATAATCTTCCGTGTTGCGGGTTTATTTTAACAAATAGAAATGTTTGATGATTCCCGTTAGCAGATCGTTTTCGTGTTGCGTTGCAACAAGGGAACAAGGGGGGAAGGACTTTCTATGGGGAAATGACCCCTATTTTGATGTTAGAAACGTGAAAAAAATCCGGAAAACTGCACGTGGCATCCCGTTGTGAGGCGCTAACCTGTGTTCAAATTTCAGTGGTTATATCCACTCGGCTACTGGTGGGCTGTTAGAAATGTAAACTAAAAAGTAAAATATGACTTTATTGAATATTTGCGAGAAAAATATAAAATATAAACTCATTTATCAATAATGTGATTTACATAGGTTCTAGCAGTAAAATATAATTATATCCATCGCTCTGCTAATTTCCATTTGAAAGTTAAACAGTAACTGGAAAAAGAAAATTCTGGATTAAGAATTCATTCCTGTCCCATGTGATGATAAAAATACATTTATTTAATAACAGAAACTGAAAAGGTTTAAAATTATTTTCGAATATGTTGAATAAATTCTTGAAGCAAAACACCATGTTAAAATTTCCCTTTCTGTAATACAGGAATATTTAGTTTAATTTTCAATTCCTGGAATATTAATAATTTTAATGAATGTTATATTTTATTGCTGCTATTAGGCTATATTCATTATTCTCATTTGTTCTAAGCAACAAAGGAAATCGTTTCGGGTTATATTTAAATTAATTTTCTCTGTTAAATTCTATATTTAAATCACTTAAGTTTATTCGTGGAATTTAAAATATTTTCTCCATATTTATTTCATTCTGATACTATATTAATATATATATAAATTTAAATTACTTATTTAAAATTAATATATAAGTATATAATCTTTTTTATATTCTGCAAAATTGAATTTATTTTATATGATTTGAAGAAGTATATATATAGTAAAACCCGTGTAAACCGGAATTGCGCGGTACCGAATATTTTTTCCGGTTTGGCAGGTTTCCGTTTTGAAGAGGTTTTTCTTTTAATATAAGAAAATCGCTCCGTTCCGAAGAATTTTTTCTGTTTAGGCAGATTTCCGTTTGGACAGGTTTTACTGTATAAACTAATAATATATAATACACATTTTGTATGTTATATATTAGCAAATGTATGTGCCATATAAAAAATAATCAATACAAAGATGTGATATAAAAAAATTTACTAGGATATCTTATTGAATTAAAGGTTATTTTTTCTTTCTCCCTAGATATGAATAGTTTCAAAATATATTCATGGAAGGAGAAGTCAGATAAAATCTTTAATTTAATTATAATTAATACTTTATCTCTCGACAAATTTTTCTATCACTGTTTATAACCGCTATCTTTTTTTTTTTTATAAGAAAGAATACAGAAAATTTTTCACTTGGCTGCCATTTTATTGCTATCTTGTTGCAATAAAACGGCAACAGAGTGAAAAAAGTTTCGCTGAGATATTACTGGTTTTCGCACTATCTCCTCATTCATATAATAGCAGAGAAAATTTATTAAAAATATTACTAACCAGTTATATCAAATTTGAACTTTATATTATCACGACATTAAATTTAAAGTCAATATGCGTGCATATTCTCGTTATAATTCTAAAAAAGACGATTGGATAAGAAAATTAGTAAGGATATTTAATATATCTTTACAATAGTTATATAGTAAAACCTGTCCAAAACAGAAACTTGCCTAAACAAAAAATTCATAGGGAGGCGGCGATTAAAATGAAACCTGTTCAAAACGAAGACCTGCCGTTTTGAACAGGAATCGGTACCGTACGAGTCCACTTTACACAGGTTTCACTGTGTATAATATAATTAGATCATACATATACTTGTGATTAAATAGTCGCTGTAATTATAAACATCCCTCGAGTATAGTGATGATGTGTCTGTCGATCAATAGGGGTTAGAATCAGACATATAATATATTTTTCCTATTAAGATTCGAACAAAAAAAAATCTAAAATTTTACGAAATTCATCCAGTTAATACAGGCTGCATTTTGAATAATACTAACGCTGAGCATTGAAATAACTTATAAGATTATAATATTTGTCTCTTACTACTCAGTGAGACTTGTATATATAATAATTATAATTTAATGACTATAATGATTATTTAGACTTATTTTATGTAATTCCGGTACAAAAAAATTGAATATTAGTAATGGTGCCATTTAGTGTAAATTTAATTTAAATCGTATACAGTATTATTATTGTAATATTGTGTAAATTAAAACTAATTGAATGTTTCAGCTACTAAGTTTATTTGCTTTTTATAATATTAACTTTTGGAAAAATGACAATCATTTCTTTAATATCTTCATTTCTATCTTGTAGCTTTTAACATTTTCTTTTTATTATTAATTATGTGAAGTTCTAAGATGGACTTATGTCGCAACTGAGTGAAAGGAGACTTTACAATGAACAAAAGCAATAAAAATAAATCAGTTTGTAAATTACTAAATTACTTTTTATAAATATTTAATTATTATTTTTTTGTGGTTTATAGAATCACGATCAAGAAACTCCACTGCATTCAGCCGCCCAATACGGACACACTGAAGTTGTAGCACTTCTGTTAAAGGTAAGATAAGTTAATTTTATTACATGTAAGATCTATTGAATTTTTATGGTCTTATAATTAAAACGAAGCTTTAACGTTTTTCTACAAAGCTCGAAATTATACAATACATTACAATGAGACGGGTAGTGTGTAAGTTAAATTATTTCCTTTTGTGAGAATTTGTTTTGTTTCCAGCACAACAGTAATCCAAGTGTCCGGAATATAAAAGAAGAGTCTCCATTAGATTTAGCTGCTCAGTATGGTCGGCTGGAAACCGTGGAGTTGTTGGTAAATCGTCATCCGCATCTAATACAAGACAGAGTGAAAAAACATTCGCCACTTCATCTGGCATCCAGGAATGGCCATAAACAAGTTGTTAAAGTGCTTTTAGATGCCGGATTTGAAGTTAATTATTTGGTATATATCATTGTTATTTATTTAAATAATTTGTCTTTTAATATCTATACTTGAATGTTGTTTTTTTTCGTAACTTTCTCTGTTGTAAATAAATATTTTTATTAATTTTTCAGACTAATAGTGGTACTTCGTTACACGAGGCAGCTCTTTATGGGAAAGTAGAAGTTGTAAAACTCCTTCTTGACGCAGGTATTCTGTTTAAGATTTTAAATTTAAAAAACAAATTTTAAACTTAATGAGTAGGAATATAAATTATATTTTATTAATTTTTTTATATTAATTTTGAACATATGTTTTCTGGTATAACATTTATATGCTACAGTATATATTCATATACTATAAAATGTAATGTAACATAAATTAAAATACAATCAGAAAACAGAATAGAATTTTTTTTCATATCATTTCTAGTAATTCATTAAGTAAAATTATTCTTAAATAGTATATTACTTTATATTATTTCAGTATTACAAAATTAAAAAGTGTAATAAAAAATTAATATAAATTAAAATATTTTCATTAATTAATCAATTTAATATAACTGTTCACACGATTACTATTTTGTCATTCTCTGTTATTCATGGTAGCAAATATTATTTCATTCTCTGTATCAAATTATCAATATATATATAAATAAAATTTATTTAATACAGTAAAAACAATATCTAAATTCTAACGTTAACTATATTATATATATAACTCAGGAAACATTAAACTTCAGATATTGTTTGCACACATATTTATCATTTTATCACAATATCTAAATAAAATTACTTTCTGCAAGGTTTTATTTGGACTCCGATGCTGAAAATTTTATTGATATCATAGTTGTATCATACAAGGTGAGGAGTCTTATTGCATAAAAGTGTTTAGGGAATAAATTACACTTTAGATATTTTAAAATATATCAATCATTTTGATATAGATTCGATGAATCAGAAAATTATTGCTTTATATACAAAAATTATTCAGTGTAATCGAAGAATATATAACATAAATATGATAAAATGATTCCTCACTGATGCAGAGCGAGCACAGATTAAACGTCATAATGTAAAAAAAAAAGCGATTTTTACAATGTTTTTATATCAAATTAACAGAAAGTGATTAAGAAACAAGATCGTAAGATTATATTAAGTTTAAATGAGTGAGATTTTATCCAAATTATATTTTCTGAATAATAACAAAAATCATTCTTTTGTAAGTAATGTTTTTAATTAATTGAAACTATATTGTTTGATGTATATGTGTGTATGTGTACATTTATACGATTTTCATATTAAAATAGTAAATAACGATATTAATAATAATAACGATTTTCATATTATAATAGTAATAACGATTTAGAAATAGAAATAACGATTTTCATATTATAATAGTAAATAGCGATATAAATAATAATTTCAAATATAGTAGAAAGGGGTGTAATAGTTAAAAAATTAAGTTATATTATTTGAATTTTATTGTTGTAAGTAGATTTGATGATATACTAGATTAATTTAGATGGGATTAATTGTATTCACAAATGCTAATGTAATATTCGTCTTGGGTCATCAAAAGCTTGGTATGGGCGTTTTTTTTTTTTTTTTTTTTTTTTTTTGAACATATGAAATACGTAGAATGTCACTTTATTAATAAATAACACTCTTAAAGATTTTATTTATTGGAGTGTAAAAATCACTACAGACCACTAAGTTTGCTCTAGGACGGGGAAAAATCCTCACCTCCCATCTATCTCCCTGTGTTCGTCTATTGATTAACTGTATTGCTTTGTATCACTAGTATAGATGATAACCTGTATCTTAAAAACGACAAAACTAATTTAATTTGTACTAAATTATATTAAAACAATTTAAAGTGATTTTTAAATATTTCTACTTAAAAGTGGAGGGAGAGAGAGAGAGATTATTTTTACCTACTCTATACAGAAAAATATCAAACAAATGAAGTTCCATGAACGACTTCATTTATCAAAAAATACGTCAGTCATTTATTGAACTTCATAACTCACATATACTCACTCTGGTACTGATATTTTGCTTATATATTTTGTCTGAACCCTAACAAAAAACAAGAAAATGCTTTATAATTTTCTTCAGCTAGCTTATGAGTCAAAGTATCTGATAAACTGCCAGAGATTGAAAGGTGAAACAAAGTAAAATAAGTAAGTCATCCTCTTTCGAATACAATAACAATTGTTTTTCTCTTACAAAGTCACGCTAACATATTATAATGCATTGAAACAGTTTAAGTCAATGTCCTAAAAGGTATTTAAAGCTAAGCAAGTCGTATATATAAGTATACCATTTTTTTCTAGTATATAATCTTGTGTTTAACAGACAAGATTCTGCGAAATCTCCCGATTAAATTATTTATTATTCTAAAATTGTTATTAGAATTAGAGTAAAAACATTAAATATAAATTTTACGAAAAGAGAAAATTAAGCTAGAGGTATATCGGAAAATGTATGCGTTCGTAGAAAATAATAATACTTCCGATAATAATTTTCTATAATCGGTAGAAGTATTATTTTCTAGTAACGCGTAATGTTACAGAATTATCTTATTTTAACTGATATTTGCATAAGATATTTTGATGTAATAAAATATCAATAAACGTAAATTACTTTTTGACGTTAGAGTAATGCAACAGTTGCAAATAATTCTTGTATTAGAATATCATTTACAGGTGAAATCTATATTTAAAAAATATTATTTCTGTTTACTATGTTCAGAACTGAAAATGAAATTGTAGGTGTTCATAGCAATCTGTAAAAGTAAGAATTGAGCAAATCACAACCCAATTTGGAGTGCATATTGTCCTTGTATGCTGTTTCTATTTTCGAAAAAGTTCCTTCGAAATTCAGCCACTAGGGTAAAATTTGGCGCTGACGAATCTATACCTGTAATTGAAATAAAATTATTGCACCTTGCTTCTTAACTTTCGAAATTCGTTGGAAAACGTACGTAATGTGCACATTAAGGAACAGCAGCGCTAACTTTCGCCCTAGTGGTTGAATTTCGAAGTTAGATTTTTTTTCAAAAGATCGAATCCGTATACTCAGGACGGTATGCATATCAAATTTGGTTGAGATTTTTCCAACAATCTCTTCTACAGAGAGTTCTGGATATTTATTCATCACCTTGTTTATTATTTTATTTATATACAATTTTCGTTGAAAAATATTCAAGGAAAAATTGTAATATACTAAGGAAAGTAAGAAAATTTGTTTAAAAAATTTATATGATTTAAAATTTCTCAAATTAATGTATAAGCTATAGACTATAACTTATTTATTTATTTATTTTTCAAAGTTTTATGAAATTTTGAGTTTTGTTTATTTGTTGAATTATATAGTAATCTGTAAATATCAGTTACTGCTTAGAGAAATCCCAAGCACTAAGCAAAAAACAGTCAATAATTTTGTTATATTTATCACTGAAATCTCATGGAGAAACTATGTTTACATTGTTCACCATACACGTAAAATTTTATTTATTTATAGGTGGATTTACAAATCGATTTACAGGTTCATGTAATATCCGGGCTCTAGTAGTTATCTAGTTTGCCTAGGCGTAAGTGTGAAATTACAGGGCTTATGCCCTGTAATTACATAATCTATTTTTTGGCATTTTAATTTTATTTTTCCAAAAATAATTTTTTCTTTGAATTTATTTTTGAAAGCATGCAAATAGAATTGCAGAATAAACATGCGAAGATCAAAACATTCCAACATGTAATCTTATTACGTGTGTTTACACGTTGCTAAGCATATAAGATAAATATAATCTGTTTTATTACTACCTGCAGTATATATTTCCAATGTTTATAAAGTTGGAAAAAATTTACATAGCCATAGAAATTTGAGATATAAGTGAAGTATTATACCTGTTCGTTATACAGTAAGCCATTTCCTGATTAAAATATATTAAAATTAAATCGTTTTTTTCTGCTTTTAATTTCTTAATTTAAAGTTTAAAAATTGGCATATAAAATATATAATGAAGTAGTTTAGTATTTCATTTATTAAGTTACAAATCTACACTTATTTAATTGACATTTTTGTTTTTATTTATATTCAGACGACTGAGTATTGAATGTAGGATGTTCAGTATTCACTCATTTGGACAGGAGATTCAATATTAAATTTTATTGTTTACTTTCTCGTTCTAGATACAATATAGGTTTCATATAATATATATTTTTCGTTTATTTTGATTGAATACATTTTAAAATTTACGGTCAATAAACACTAATTCATAGTTCTGTAGTCTGTGATTAATAAATATTTTTTGTTAATAAAATTTTTCAGGTGTTTTTAAAGCTATTTTTCTGTTATATTATATTATAAAAGGAAACTTGTATATAGAAAATTTTAACGTAAGCAGTTTCATAAAAAATTAATTTTGTAATTTCTTTAGGAAACTGTTTTGAATATTTATCATATTATATCTGATATAGGAGAAACATTTGTACGCCTAATTGATATGAATGAATATAAAGGATAAAAAAAGTGTCACATTGGTCGGCCCCGTCCCTCATCACCCGGCCGATCCATTGTGGGCTTCATAAAAATAAAAGTCTCAGTGCCTACAAGGCAAAGAGTATTAAAAAACAAATTATATATATAGTTAACAGTAGAATCTAATTTTATGCTTTATAAATGTAGAGACTCTAGAGAATAATTTATACCTGTAGTAATTCTGTAAGATTTTTATTTTTGATTTAATATCTTGGTATCAGGCGTTAATTCTTTGCTATAAATTTTATGATTTGAAAGCATTTGCATGTTCTGCATTTTTTAACCATTATATACAAAGTGTAGTCATTCTTATTCAGATGTTTACACAGAATAACAATTTCAAGCAAAGAGTTGTGCAACTTCAGCAAAAAAGATGGCTGATTATATGTATATGTAGGCCTACGTACCTGTACTTAGTATTATGATGATTTATTATGTATAACTTTCACTCATTGAAAAAAAAATCTTAGGCTATACACCGAGAGGCAGTGGAAATAAATGAAATTTTATTAATGCGAACATATTGGTGATGTAATGAGTGATTACAATATCATAGCAAAAAAAAAAAAAAAAAAAAAAAAAAACAATGTTCTGTCGAACAACAATTTAAAGGAACTTTTAGTACTTTGTAGAATTTTCTCTTGTCTGGATACATGCGACGTTATAGTCGGGAATGGAGGTATACAGAGTGTCTGTATTCTGCAATAGATTTGACCTCGGATGTTGCAGCTGCCACTCTTGTAAATGGCCAAAGCTGGTGTCCCATCTGTTCCCACAAATGCTCGATGAGAGAGAAATCTGGAGACAGGCAGGCCAATGAAGTATGGCAACGTGACGGAGACATTCCTGGGAAACCCTGGCTGTTTGCAGTCCTGTTGTAAAAGGCAACGCACGAGGGCACAGGATTTTCTGAACCTACCACTGTGCCATTAATGCCCTCGTATTACTATTGGAGGTGACCGACTATTATTTAAAATGGGTCTACTAACCAGCACGTCAGGAGTGGAAGCAGTGTGCCGCTCAACTGTAAACGCAGGATTGAAGTGCTCGCCGTGGTCCTGTACGTCTAACATGTGATTGTCGTCCGTCTCCAAACAGAACCGTAATTCGTCGCTGAAGACAATACGCTGCCAGTTTTTGCAGTTCACGCTTCTGTTATGGCACCACTAATGGCCACTAACTGCATGTACGACGCCTAGGGGTCGCCGTACATGCAAATTTTCCTTTGCTAGTCACCTACTAATGGTAGGGGATGGATAAAGATACTATTTAAACTATTCTAGCTTGTCTCATGATCAGACGATCATCTCCTCTGGTGGTCTGTCTGGAATGTCCAAAGCTTGGCCACAATGTTTGTATGTTCTCACGTATTCACTACCCCAACATCTCTTCACAGTCAGGTCAAAACGGCTCAGATGATGGACATTTCGGTGAAGCGCTCATTCTGCTCTCAATTTTTATCAGTTGTGCTTTGACTGCGTCATAAAGGCGTGCCTGGCGTTTGAACACACGCAAACAACAGATATACTGAAACAGATAACTTTTATTTTGCTATTTTATTTAAAAAGTATTATTGTGGCAGTGGCGAAACACCAGAGGACGTTTTTATCATTTTTGCATATTTGTTGTGGCGGCAGTAGCCTAAAAAGGAAGGTCGTCTCCGTAATTTTTGTAAATTTCGATGGACTACTCATGGTCTGCAACGACGGAAAGGAAAAGGCAACGACAAAGGATTTATCTTTTGTGAATGCTCTGTATTTTTCATTTATTAAACTGAAAATTCGATTTGTAGGATACTGGGAGTAGAAAATTTAAGACACCAGTTGCATTACCTGACATCTGTAATCAGACAATTCTATCTTGGTGCCTAACTTTTTTGTCAATGAGTTTATATGGTATTAAATTAACGATATAAAAATCTATGTATTCAATATACAGTCAAACCCCGTTAAAACAAAGTCGAAGGGACAAAATTTTGCACTTCATATTAACGAAATTCATATTAACCAAACTGTTAACATTGAAATGCCTATCCTACTTCGTCCACTGGACTACAAATCTACTTCGTATAATAACAGGGTTTGACTGTAATGTATTGTTATTACAATAGCTTTTCAGTAATTAATAATACATTATTTTAGTAGAATTTCCTGGACAGTTAAATGTTTAAATTGTATCACAATTTTAAAACATATTTTCGCTTCATTTTCATTTATAAAGTATGAATAAAAAATCAGCCTGATTTAAAATTCATAAGGTCATTCGTAACGTTTTAAATAATATAAATTATAATGGTCATTATATAATAAATTTAAGTTTAAAAATATTTTAAAATAATTGCATTTTTATCGCTTTATTCTTAAAATGATACTTATTGCATAGTAATAACTCCTAATAAAATATTAAATGAGATATTATTTATATGTATTAATAATTACTTACCTCCTAGAATTTTCGTATATATCCAGTATATATATATATGGATATACATACGAAATAATAACATTAAGGTTTTATTAAAACCCAAAAATTGCAATTATTTTATAAATATTGAAGTGTTTACAATACTATACAGTGAGAACTCGATTATCCGTTATTCTTGCAACTTGTCAGAGTTCTAAATTCAGTTTTGGAAGTATTTATTGTATTTTTTTTTCTTTTTCACTATATCATAATGAAGTACTGTACAGTACATAGGCTACTATACTGAATTTTACTATAAACCTCTATTTCTGTACTCCATGCCAATTAAGATACAGTTTGTTGATTATACAGTACTGTACTTGCAGGATTTGTATTAATTGTGGGTAATAAATTAATATTTCTGTATTGTTAGGGGAAACTCTATTATCCGTCAGGAGTCGGATAATACAGTTTCTAGTGTACATTTGAAAAAAAATGTTGCTTAATGAAGAATTTTCCATTCATCTAACCGTGAATCATCTGATCAATAAGCGTATCTTTTACCTTAATAAATTTCGTTTCGTTTGGTAGCACAAACATGAAAATCAGCCTACTTAACGTTCGTTAGTAATGTTGATATAAATCTGAGACCTATTACTTTTCGTGACATTTTATCGCGTGATAGTTTTAATTTTGAAGTTAACTTTATAAGTTGACGCTTATAATAGAGAAGGGGAACGTTGACCTTGGTTTAACAATGATTACGAATTCCTAGTATTGCGATAAAGTTTTAACTACCGTCTGCCAATTTATTTATTTAATTTATTTTTTGTAAATATAATATCATTAAATTATAGTTTTATTTTACATTTTAGGTATCGATACAAGCCTACAGGACGGACTTAAAAGAACTGTTTATGATTTATTAAAAGATTTAAACACTAATATTGCTAGGCAAACATATAAAATTATAAAAGGTTAGTTCGATCATGTCTGTAAATAATATAAACATTTTAAATTGAATTTATATTATATATATTATAATAATGTAAAGGTTATCTACATTTTTCAATTTTTTTCTTATTTCCTTTTTTAGGACATGTTACTCCTGAAGATGAAGGTACTGAAGTATCAAGCAACTTGTCATCTCCTCATGGGTTTCTTCCCAGTCCCTACGGTAGTAGTGGATCTTATGGTACTTCTCCCCCTAGGATGATTAGGTCTCCTTTATCTGAAATAAATCACATTGATGGCCCTATTCATCAGTATAAATTATCTATGTCCAATAAAAGATCATCCGCGTAAGTAAATATTTACGACAACATATTTATTTCTTAGGTAAACTTATGTCGGAAAACATAAATAAAAAAATAAAAAAGAACGGTCTTAACCGTCCTTACAATGTTGTAACATTATATATTGATAAGTTAAATTTTTCATATAAACTGAAACATTTCATTTTTTTTCTCTCTCTCCTCCCTTATAAATTCTTACTACATGTAAGCCAACATATTTTTTCTCGTAAATAGGGGAAGTGGTAATGATGCTCATCAGACAAGCCCTGTCCTCTTATCGAAATCTCTTGATAGCACTTTAGACAAAGCATCTACTGGTAGCTGCACCCCTTCAGGCTCGATGAACTCTCCTATCCAAGCGCCACATGCTTTCCGTGACGTAACAGTGACATCATCGGATACCGTTACTTCACTTTCTCCATCGACCATGACTAGTAGTGAGTTTTCTGATATATTTCGTTTGCGATGATAAAATTGTTTATTGTTTGAAGTGTAGCGTTGCAGTCAATTTTATTTTTTCTACTGGAAAGAAGGACCAACAATTGCTACTTACAATGTGCATTTTATATGATGAGATCCAGCTGTGGGGAACACTTAGGAAACTGTCAACTTGAAATATATATAAAAATATTTCATAAGTTTTGTTGATAAAAATCTATTAGATAAATACTGTTCAGTTTTTCAATTTAGGTGTTATTTTTTTCCTTTTTGTAAAATGATTTTCTTAAGTTGTTTATTATAAAAATATTAAATACAAATAACATAATTATTACGTAGAAATTTTGAAAAACTGTAGAATGTAAATTTATTTTTTGTTTCTTTTTCAATTTTTTCATTATTTTTCGAGATAATTTCAACGAAAAAAACATTAAAAATGAGCTTTATTAGTGTTTTTTGAAATGATATTAAGTGTAAATTAAGAAAATAAAAATTAAATTAAATGAATTAATTTAATTTTTATTTTACTATTTGGAGTAATTGATAATTAGTAAGATTATATATAGCTTTAATTATCAAGATCTGTCAGTAGAAATAAAAAAAAAATTATAAAATTATGTCCTTCCTATAATCTAAAAACAACTTCAATGAAATATGATACAATATAATTTTTTATACATTTTCCACTTACTAAAAAAAGTGCAGAATTACAGTTTAAACACCTTTATATTTGATGAAAATAGTATAAAATAACAGTTTTAAGTTATATATTTTATATTTTGCTTTAAAAAAAAAAGTTTAAATAAAAACAGTTTAAGCCTCTGCCAACACAAATACTTTATTTATCGAACGTTTTCTGCCGTTTAGGCAGCCATCTTCAAGATCGAACATTAACTGATTGGAATATGAAATATAGAACACAATTTTAAAATTAAAGTTTAAAAACTTACGAGATTTTAGAACAGATAAACAAAATAAAAATAAAGATATACAATAAATGAGTGAAATAATAAACTTAAATTGCGTCAGTAGCTCGAAAAAAGTTTACTAGAATAGGCCTAGTTTTAAAACACTGTTTACATTCATAACAGTAAAAACGAAATTGTGAAATTTTTAAAATTCTTTACTGATGAGTCCTTACTAAATGTGTAAATATTTTAATCTATATTTTAAAAGTCAAATATGTATATATTTGTTAGGCAAAGGGCTCTATCATTCAACATAGACACACCAAATTTGGCATTTGAACATTCTTTGACATACTAGAAAATATACTGTGGGGTTCTCATCCTCTTAACTTATGTGCATTTGTTATGTAAAGGATGCTATACCATTCAACTTATCCTCACCATATTTAGCATGAATATTCTCTGACACGTTATAAAAAATACTTAAGGTTCCCACCCCAACCACTCCAAAGCCCATCCTTTTTGTTTTGTTTTGTTTCTGATTAACGTAAATACACAGGTCAATAAATGTAAATTTTACTTAATAACACATTTTCTCACCCTATTATACCATTATTTTTGTCACCTTTACCCTTCAAAAGCTCGAGCAATGCCGGAAACACGCAGTTAATATATTTATGAAGCTTTACTGCTTTCAAATCGATTATAGTATTAAAGCAAACTTACTACTTATATAAATAATAAAAGCATTTATATTTTAAAATTTAATTTACTAATTCTTGTTCGTTAGAAAATTGCATTCAATGTAATTCAATTCCATGTGAGAATTAATTATTTATCCTTATATAAAATTTAATTCTTGTGTAAAAATTGCAGAAGAAAATCCTTTCTCCATAGGTAAACAAACAATTATATTTAGGATGAAATGCAGAATATGAATAATTTATTATTATATGATCAAAATAAGTTATTCACGTCACACAACGAATTAAATTATATAAATTTAAACAATTTAACAAAATTTTATATTTAATTTAGAATTCTTTTTATTTATTTTAAACGAAAAATATTTTAAATTAAGTAAGAATTCTTTTATTCGATTAGGAAACGAACTGACTCCATCTCCCCCTCCATCAAGAATCACATCTGGAACTGTTTATGGCACGAAACCTCAGGTATATTTTATTACTTTTCATTTTTCTATTTAATAATATATTTCAAAAAGGAATTTACACATTAAAATTTAAATTGGAAATGCATACGTATGTTAAAATATAAATTAATTTGAATGAATAAAAACAATTTTTGCATGAAAACAAAATTTATTTTAAAAATTCCATTCCTTTCTCTAAAATACAGCAAATTTCGATTTAGCGCCAATGAATTTCTTCCTAAAATATTAAAAATAGATAATTCTTTCAACCCTGTGAATTACTAAATGTTATGAGTTTTGCATTGAAAAGGGCATTGTGATTTGATAACAATGCCCTTTGCAATGCAAAAATCAATGTTTTATGTAATTCTTATTGTTCGAGATCCTTCGGTTTAGCGCCACATTCCATTTAGTGCCAATTTCGGAGGCGTTATATCGAGGTTTGACTGTACATATGATCTTGTAAGGTGTCGTTTTGATGAAATTTCAACGAAAAAATGTTTGCTTACTTCCTTTCCGCGTATAAACGATGAAAGGAAGTAAGCAAAAATATATTATTAATTTTTATTTCCATGAGTAAATGAGTTCGAATGTTATCTGTATGAAGTTAATTTATTCGTTCAGTCGGAAATATTAATGCAATTCCAACGGCTTAAAATATTTTAATGATTTATCCACTTTTATTACATTTGATTAATTATTATTTATATTTTTCTATTAAAGAAATATTAAAAATATAATATAGATAAATTTATATTGTAGAGGAAGTTTATTACTTGTGATAATCATAGAGAACGTTGTGTATGGTTTTAGCCGCCGGCCAAGCCACCTAGACGCTCTATAGCCCCAGTATCTCCAATAGACAAGTCGCTGCCCACACGACTATCGGGTTACAGTTGCGAACTGTTATTAGGAGATCATGGGCCAAACAGCGGACGCACATCGCCGAGGCCTTTATCAGACGGTCACCACGAATCCGACAACGAAGCTGAGCCAAAGAAGAGGAAAGGCAGCTTAGATAACAAGAATGGGAAGATAACGGAAAGTTCGCCTTTCAGTGCTCTTTATGACGACATCGCTAGTGGAAGAGTGACGTCATTTAGTAGTTCTTTCTTCCGTTACCATAACTCCCCCGCAGTTTTGTCACGTGGTAGACAATCAGTCTCCAGCTGCGAAGATGAACGTCCCAACAAACCTAATAGTTTAGATTTTAGGAGTAAAAGAGCGACGGTACAGATACCATTGAGCCCTACTCATTATCAACAACCTCCGACGCCCGATTTCCCTCCCCCTTCACCCTCTACAGCAGCAGGTGGAATACACGAAAAAATACGCCCTCTAAGTCAGGTAGGCAGTCCTTTTTTTTAAATCAGATATCATTTATCACCTAATTTGATAGATATTAAAATTACGAGCTGAAGTATGTGGGCTTTAGAACGTAGATATGACGACCGGAGTTAGTTAGAACACCGAAGGAACCATATTTGAGCAAATAATTTAGCATTTTATTACTTTTTTCGTATTCTAATCGCCACTCAAGGATACATTTTAAATTGTCAATTATCCAATTTCCATCACTTATAACTTGTAGTATGGCGTCATACGACGATCTAATGACTAGTAATAACAAAATATATTTTTTGCATGCGCAGTAGAAGCATAAAATACCCAAAAAATATGAAATAATTTCAAAACTTGATATTTTGCCACCATATAAAAATCCAAAGAGGAATGAATAATTTATCATTATTTTCAGTTGCTTCTCCTGATATAAATTTAAAAAAACAAATTTTATTAACATATAATTTAATTTCGACTATTTGTGTTCTTTATTTTCTTAGTTTTTTTTATTTTTTCTTTATTTAAACGTTAAATTTTTCACGTTGTTTATTTAAATATGTTTTCTGTTATATTCTTTTTTTGTTTAGAAAGTATTTTCTTTATTTTAAAGGACGATTTACGTTTAGCAGTTTACCTGGATAGTCAGGTGAGTAGTTTATTTTAGATAAAGTACCACTTGTCAAAAACTCTTTCCACATAGAAAATTATTTTAAAAAAGAGAAAAACATTACATTAAAAAATAAATAATAATAATAAATTGTCTAGAAATTCTCTAATGCCTTACATTATTTTTAAAACCTAAAAGAAATTTCGAATATTTGCCGTATTTTGCAGAAAATAACGGAATTAATTTCTGTTTTAAACTTGTATTTATTTAAGTTTTTAGCTTAGTTTTTATTATTTTTTTGGTTTAGTTTATTTTATTTTCTTTCTTAAGGTTAATTTCTTAAAAGAAGTAAACGGGACGGTAAGTGCAATAACGATATAAATATTATGGACTTAATCAAGCCCTGATAATAACAATATTGTAATCAAACTAATATATAAATATATATAAATTAAACTATACAAAAAAACATGTAATTATTCAGATGTATTATGTCTATTTGTATAAAAATATATATCTATTTTTTAATTTTATTTTTGTGTCTTAAATTAATTTTAATTTCTATTTATAAAAAGAAAAAAATCAGCTTAACAGCGTATAAAATATTTCATACACAAACAGTCAAACCTGTGAACAACGGCCATTGATGGGAACATAAAAATTGGCCGTTGTTCGGAGGTTTGTCTGTATGCATTTCTAAGAGAAACGTCCCCTGAGAAAATGGCCGCCGTTTAGGGGTGGCCGTTGTTGGACGTTCGGCTGTATCTAAATTTTTATATGATAATAATTATTAGAAGCTATTTTGAACCGGATTTTTAAATCATCGTAATATAATACAAAGTTCTGGGCGATAATTTGATAATTGTGATGCTTATAACACATCTTATCTATTACGCTTTTAAATTTAATTTGTGATAATACATTGATAACACCAATGGCGATACCGTCAAGACTACTGTTGAGATATTCTTCAATAATTTTCTATATGAAAATAGCTTATATTCCTGAATACTCAAGGAGATTACGAAAGAAAAACAAATGCTATCACTAGCAATAATTTAATCTGTTCGAATCAGTCCAATTATTTGGTTTTATCTGATGATAAAATGACTAGACATAACACAGCTGAAAGATCAACGCCCCCCTCCCGATACACGAGACATTTTTATATATATAAATTGCTCTACTTAAACAATAATTCGAACTTGCCATTTTGTTTTTTGTTTTTTTTTTACTAAAAAAAGAACTGAATCTAACAATACTAACACTCGGTTTAATGTAACTCGATCGCATTCAATTAGAAAAATTCAAAGTTTCGCGTTTAAATAGCGTTATATTTGCCATTATTAGTCAATACGCTATAAGATTTCTTCCCCCCTCGAACGTTTTATCACTCAACGCGACTCTAGTCAATTTAACACGTGCAACCAACCCACCCACACTCACACATGTTGACATTTATGCGACTGACTGGAAGATAACCTTACATTCAATCTGACTTCCCGTCCACTTTTCCTTCACCCCCTCCTTGCTATGCCAGGAGTACAAGAGGAAACGTCTGTCACGTGACATCGAGACCCTGACGGAAGAGGAGTTGTTCGCCACCGTCGATCCTTCCGGCAACGTGCGAGTGTCATTACGCAAGGAAAATAAGTCCGTGTCTACAGATACTATCGAAGAAATTATGGAGGACGACCCGTTCGCAGGTAAGATTACGTTCCTATTCGACTATTTTAACTATGTACGATAATGGTGGGAGCCCGACACCGTGACGTCAGAATTGGGCGTGGCTCGTGACGTCAGTGGTGTTGACAATCACCTTCGAAAACGTGAGATTTGTACAAAAAAAGTATGTCGTAAATTATAATTGTTAGGTGAGTTATTCTGTATATGAAATTACTTACCATTAATATTTCGTACGTACTTAAAAGTGGACTAGATCATTCTCGATGTGCTCTATTTTGATCAACAGCTGCTTGTGCCTCAAGGCTACTTCAGCTGTTGTTGGATTACAATCGGTGTCCGTCCTTTATTTCGAAATTTTTTCACATTTTGACGCCATACATTTCATATATCAGCTCGATCATTATATTAAAGTGTCCTAAATTTCGATTTCCTAAGCCCATTCAGACTTTGTTCTTACTTATTTATCATATTCTAAATTTGTTTATTTAAATGGCTATTAGTAACACTACTTAGAACTAAAGTAATACAGTATTTTTTCTGCTGTCAAAAGTTAATTTTGGCACTTTTCAAGCTCTTGCATTGGATGTTTGAAACACACATTTCTATTTAGGTCATTAAACCTTGAAAACATTGAATGGCAAGTTAGTTAATTTAGAATTAAATCGTAAATAGAATCAGAATTGAAAAAATAATTGAGTTTTCTTCTATTTACGGATGATTTAAGTTTAATTTTTTAAAAGGTTATGAATCTACATTGATTTAATATTCGAAAAATTGCTTAGATTACAATTAAAGGTATTTTCCTCCCCCAGAAATTAAATACATTACAAGATTATCTGGACTAGTAACCGAGTTATTCAATAAATAACCCTGGAAGGAGTCCAAGTTTAAGTTTATCCTTAGATATCTCCACATTGCTATTAAAAATTCGAATTAGTTATTTTATTATGTGTGAAATGAATGCCATATACAATTGTATAGTTGTTAAGTATAAATTTAAATATAATTAAAATGAATATAATGTAAATCATTGTTAGAACTTGAATTTCACTTTACAATATCTGTAATCAGTAGTATATCCCTAGGCCCCATTTATCTTTATAAATAAAGAAAAAATTAAAGATTTGAATGTGATAAATACACTTACACAGTAGACATGTGTATACAAAACCCAAGAGTTTACTCTATCCACAGTGTTAGTGGTTACACAGAGGTGAATATGGTTTGCAGGTTTTAATTCAGACCCCCTAATATTGTTTTTGTCTTTAATTAAATATTTATTTGCATATTTTAAAATTTAATTATTAATTATTTCTATCTAATTATTTTAAAATTATTTCTATCCCTTTATTATACCCCAGAAAATTAATTATTAGTTCTTAGATAAATAATTTATTTTATTTTGTTCTGATACAGATAGAGGTTTATTAATTAATATTAAATGTTGGAAAAAATTTTATTACTTCTGTTAATTAATTTTAAATATCGAGCTGTTATTTATGTTATTTAATTTTATTTTTTAATAACAAAATTAAATTATTGATTAATTTAAATTAATTTGGTGGTGTTTATTTGAATGAATTGATTAATTATTCATAAATTTTTGGAATCTAAATCTATTAGAATGAAGCATTAAATATGTTCTAATAATAGCAGCTTTATTCTTTGCAAAGATGTTTGAAATTTTTATAGACTCCATCTTTGTTTTTATTGTGTTATCAGTTTAGTTGCTGTACAGGGTTATGCCCTCTGGTAAAGGCTACAAAGTATAACCATATAACAAACTGCAAAAACAAATATACAGTACATTTAGACATTAACTGTAAATACATAAAAAGATAAAAACAAGGACGTATAGGCCTATAAGATGAATATGTTGAAAAGAAAAATTATATTCCTTTCACCTTTATATTTAATGTGGATTTCTTCCACTAGATTTATGAAATCTCTAAAGATTCAAGTCCATATTTAATATTTAAGAATATTTAATAAGTAGTATTATAGTATATAAGTTCTATATACTCTAGCAATATACCACTTTGTAGCAGTATATTATTATCTCTAATAATACTCTAATCCAACGAGTAATTATTTTTAAGTACTTAACACTACAAAATGAGTCATAAAAGATTATATTTGTTTTAATGAGTCTATCATTTTTGTATTGTAAGAGAAGATAATGATGTTACTATATAAATATGTCTACTATAGCTTAATAATTGGTAGGAATTATGATTATTTAGATTATTAGACATTTAATTCATTAATTAGAGGATGAATTGCTCTGAAATTTATTATAATTTTATAAGATTTTGGATCTAAAAAGTCGATTTTTTAAAAATTAAAATTATTAAATATTTATTTTTATTTAAAAAAAATTTTATGAAATGAGTAATTATTACAAAAATTTCTTATTAATGCCAATATATTAAGCTGAATTCATAAACAAAATTGCTTGTCAGCGTTTTATTTGTTAAATTTTGATAAAAAATTTAAAATTTTTTTTCAATTAATCTTAATTTTTGTTGTAAATTTCTAAAAACTGGATAAATGAGAATAGTCCTACTAAAAAATTTATTTACTTATTTATTTTTTAATCTTGGATTATAAAAATAAGATTTCACTAAAAGTAATAATAGAATTCGATCTAAATTTATGGCACCGTATTTTCCACAAATTGATTTTGACAGAATTTTATTGATAAGAAAAGTAGAATTTATCGGACGTTTTTATGTTGATCAAGATATACAGACTGACATACCAAAAGCTCAGTTAACTTTTATTTCTATATGTCAACATTTTTTTCAACTTTAATTTTAGAAATTCTGTACAGAATTTTTATATTTAATTTTATTCAATTATATAATTTAATTTGTTTTAATAAAATTTAATATAATTATTTATTGCTTCTATAGAAACTTAGAGTTTATTATGAATATGTAAGATACAGATTAAAAGTTATAAGGGAGTTTATCTAATAATTTTTAACCAGTTTAAATATTCTTGATTAATATTAAATTAAAAAAGATTAATTATAATTAAGAAAACTAAAAAGATGATGAAGTAACTCATATATGACGTCATTTTAAGTAATTTAATAACAGAACTGCAATTATATCCAACATTAAAACTGTAATTTGATATTTATTAACAAATAAAATAATTGATAAATATCAATGTACAATTTACAATAATGGGTATGAAATTTTTAAAGATTTTCTGCTTCTGGTAGGTTTATTATATCAAAATTGAAAGTAAAAAAAAAAATACATTAATTTATACGAAATTAGTGAATCAGTGTATGAAAGAGGAGTAAAAGTCTTAAATTTTTTTGATAAAACAAAATTCGAAGTATGGATTGCATTTTGTAGTGTCAATCGTCGTTGAGATAACGATTAGGCAATGGGGAAGTTTCTTAACAACTGAGAAACAGTTATGATTCATTATCTGAGTTAAATCATGAAAAAATAAATAAATAAAAATTCTCAAATGAATTAGATTGTCTGGCTGATAAATCCTATTCTTTATTGAGTATTAAATGAATAAATCGATAAATTTGAAGTCTTGTTCAGACTAAAAGACTTCAAAGTATCTCTAAATTTCATAATTATATTCTTGACTCCTTGCTCTAATATTAAATTTAGAGTAAGGAATTAATGTAAAATATTTTCTTAAACTAAAAATTTTAAGAAAAATATTTAAATTTTACAGTTTGTTTGCTTCGTTGATTATATTTATACATTTTTACGACTTTCAACGGAGGATAGGGCCGTAAACTCGCCAATGATTATGATTTATACATGTTTAATTTTATTTTAAAAAATAATTTATTTATTCTACATTGTAAATACATGCTACGCTTCTTAAAAAGTGTGCAATACATAGCCTACATAGTAAAAAATTGAAACAGCCTACCTGTTACTCATTTTAAAGACATGCGATACGTAAACTACCTGTTGCTCTTCTTAATTTTTTTTTTCTTTTGTTACATGCTTTAGCAAAAGGATCGTTTATTTTTTCTTTAATTATTATTACTTTTTCCTAGTAGACACTGTAACAAGATATTATTCCACAGTAGGGAATTGCACAGTCGTGAATCCGATTACTGGCTTTCATATCCAAAAATTCGTTGTCATCATCAGATGCCAATGCTCATTTAACATTGTCATAACGTACGACTGATTTATTACCACCATCGTCTTTGCTAAATAATGATTCCTTTGCCATGTCACAGTTTAATTGTTCTGCGTATAATACTTTAAAAATTTGAATAATTAATTAAATAGAAGACTAGGGCTGCAAACTTGTAATAAGAGTAATAACTAAACAGAAAAAAATATATATATATAATCGATATTATCAGATGTAGGCATTTTTTAACTTTATATAGAAAGAATGACATTAAATAGGTTTATTTCGAAAAATAAATTGTAATAAATAATAAAAATTTAATATAGAAAACTCGATTGTAAAGTCATCCATAATTATTAAGTATTCATTTAAATAAATATTAGATCACTTGACTCTTTTACAAATAATTTATATAAATGAAATTTTGATATATATGTCAATCAATTTTTATAATCGTGACGACGTACTTCATTCTGACGTTCATTTTAAATCAATAATGACGAATTCAGGACGGAAATTAAATGAAAATACTTTATTTTTCTTCTATTAATTTCTACACTTTTAAAAATCTAAAATATATTTATTTATTTTTCTTAAATAATAATTAGAACTAAACAAAAAATTTTAATTAGGATTAATATTTTATATTTTTTTCAAAATTTTGATCAATGAATAGTAAATTAATTAATTAAAAAATAGAATAAACATTTTATTTTATTTTTTCTTACTTAGTTTATTTACAATTTTCCGAATAATTAATACAATTATAATATTTATTATATATATATAATTATATAATTACATTATTTATGCATAAATATTGACTCTGAATATTTATAAATTTAACGTTACTTGCACGTCTCTATCTATCTTAATCATGCTACGATGACTAAGATACTAAAAATACTAAAAAATATATTTAAATGTATTAAAAAATAATAATAATTTATAAGTTATGTAGAAAAATATCTTATATTTAATCGAGTAGTATTGTAAATTATGAGTTAGAAGCAACAGAATTGCAAATACAGACAATTGCTTACATGCTTTAAATTATAAGAAGTTATTTGTATATTTTAAATATATTTTTTTCCGTTAACGGCTAGTCGAATCAATAATCCATAAACCCTAGTTATATGCATTATCACCCCAATGGTCATTGTGCTCGAACAGGTTTATGTCGAGGCTCCGTCTGTCCCTTGGATGGTCGTACAGATGACAGACATCCAACAAAGAGGCCGATGAATTTATTCCAAGATGGGGATGTTGGCACCAAATTGAAGACGATGACTGACGGAGGGACGTCTGATCAAAGGAGCAGCTTATCACTTCTTAGCCCTTTCGATGAGAATGCCGAATGGGCCGAAATAGCCGATATTATGGCCTCTTTTGGAAGTGGAATCGCTAGAGAGTCGGTCTTTGCAAGAGAAATCGAAGAGCAGTTCACCAAGACATTTATTAGTTCAGGTTAAAATTTTTATTTTTTTATTTTATTCCATTTATCTCGTGAATTCGTTAACGATATTGTTTATGTACGGAAGATAAATAAACTTCTTTCTTATTTAAATTAAGGCATTTAAATATTTTATTATTATAATTTTCCCCCCTCTTTGTTGTTCTAGATTCGTGTTTACCATTTTAAATCTGATAAAATTATTTATTCAAATTATCTTTATTTGAATAAATAATGAAAGAATGGCGAAGTTGGAACCAATAATAAAATGGTTTTAAAATCTATTCTATTTTTTTAATTGGGACCTAGTTAATTGCATTCTGCCCCCCTCTCGCTGTTTACATTTAATCTATGCTTCATATACGTCTTTGAATATTCATTTACGAGGCTTTTTTAAGGGTTTCTAGCATAGATGTAATTTATATTTATCTACGAATCTCTTAGTAAAGTTTTATTTTTTAAAATATTTTCAGATAACAGGAAAAAAGCGGGCAATGCCAGAGGATTTAGTACAGTCAGAGAGTGGTTAGAAAGTTTAGATATGGCAGAATATGAAAATTTATTGATGGAAAATGGCTTCGATGATGTGGACTTTCTGGTGAGTTATTTTAAAATTTATTAGCATTTTAATTTTGTTTTTTAAGAATAAAATTATATATGATTATGTTATGTTTGTGTAGGGAAGTACGACTCTGGACGATAGAGATCTTATAGAAATTGGAGTTCTAGCGGAAAATCACAGACAGAAGATTCTTAATTCTGCTAAAGACTTTCCAAATCTTCTCCCTATAGGTAGAGGAGAAGGCAAAGCTGGAATACCAAACTCGATAGAACAGTGGCTAAGGTCTTTAAATTTGGAAAGTTATGTGAACGTATTTGCGGAGAATGAATTCACAGAATTGGATAAATTAACCACATTGACGAACGAAGATCTGCTTTTGGTAAGGTTTATTTTGAAATTATAAGTTTTTTTTTTCCTAATGTATTTTAGTTGTTTTAATGTAATTATCATGTATGACGTAAATAACTTCATTGGTATCAGTTTATGCAGTTACTGAGAAGTAGCTTATCGAGGTGGAATAATAAAACATGATATCGACAATGTAACTGTCGTTGCGTGTGTTAATATTTTCAAATCTGTGTGGGCGCGATGACTTGCAGATGTTTAAAATGTCTCCCTTCCTTTGCGACTACTCATTTTAATGTTATACAAAAACTATTTAACATCAAGTTTGATGTTTTTAAAATGCAGGATAAATATTTACTTTTATGTTTTATGATGTTTTTTAAGTAGTAAACACTTATCAAATAACTCAATAAATTTGCTTAGTAACTTTTGGAACATATTCAACATAGCTTAAACCTTACAGAAATAAATGGTGAGAGGTAAGGTTTTTTCGAATGCATAAAACCGATGGCTTTGAACAGATTGTTTCCTGGAAACAAGTTAATTATCATTAAATTCATGCAAATTTGTAAATTATACTTTAAATTTAAGTCGCAATGAAATAAAAAGAAATATCTGTTTAGGGAATGTTTTATTATTTACGGTATACTAAGGAGTTTTTAGACTTAAATGTTAGTTTTGTTAGCTAGGAGCCCTCAGAGTAGACAAAGAGGCCCATAATGGTTCCCACCCCTATAAATTAATGTTATTAAAAATAAAAAAATAAAGTTGTTTAAGACTGCTTTTATTAATAAAGAAATATTCTATTCATTTCATTCGCTCAAAAAAAAAAAAAAAACAAGAAAGAAACAGTAAAAGGGACCCGCTCTACCCCCACTCCATACAAGTGTGCCCTATCTCTGTGGGGATCCGTGTTCGAACACCTACAGTTCAGTCCCCTATAATTTATCATGTGTAGTATAGGTCGGGACATCGTTCTTCATCCCTCTCGATGGTGGTAGACCTCATTGGAGGTCAGCCCCACCCATAATTGTGTAATTGTGGCAGACCATACAGATTAAGTATGCTGGTGTCTCGTGTTAATTAATCAATCAAACATTACTTTTATTTCAAATTTTTTTGAAGAATTTTAGTATTTTCAGATTTTATATATCTTATTTTTATAATATGACAATGTATTATGACATATTTTAACTGATCATTGTTATTATTGATATCATTAATATTATGACGTAAAAATGTTCTTTATTATCGAAAATACGGATTTTATTTATTGATAAATTAATTTATATAACTTTAATCTACTTAAAAATATTTAAAATAATTTTTTTTTGCCGTACATTAACTTGAATGGAATTGTTAACAACCACTACATTTCTATTTTTATTTTATAAGCAGTTTTAAAATAGAGAATAATTAAAATAATTCAATAAAAAATTTCTAAATATAATTAATGTATAGTAACCAAAATAAAATATTATATTTATAAAAGATTAGTTAGGTATTTAATTTATTGAATGAATAACTAAAATAATTTCTTATTTATATTACTATTTATTTAGTTCTTAAAATTTGCGCTATTGTTTTGTGCAGACATATTTAAATGCATTCTAAATAATATAAATTTATTAAATGTAGATGTTTTGCGTCTGATTTTGCTTGACATTTCACCGTTTTACAACCCCCACTTCAATGACTGATATAAATTTCAATATGTTTGACTACTTGATCGTATTTCAGTGCCATATTTTAATTTATGTTAACTTTATCTGATAATGTATTAAAATCTTTTCTTTGGAATTTATTTTCAATGTCATTGAGCCTGTGAGAAATAGGTGACGTCTCGCTTTACGACGGCTTTTCGGGTAGCAATTAGGTTATAGTAAAGTTCTATGGCACTTGAATTTTACTAATATTTTATTGGATTATTGAATTTATTCAATTAAGTTAAAGAATAATATAAATTTCAAAAGTTTTCACAAGATGCTAACAGAACGGTATTATTTTCTCAATGAATCTAATTATAAAAAATAAATTTTTATTTAAAATTTATTCGTGATATTTTTTGCAATTTACTACATTGTACAATGCTTAAACATTAAGTATTTAACATTCTATTGTATTAAAAACTAAATTATAATTTAATTATAATATAATGTAATTATTCTAATTGAAGCATCTATTTGAAAATTGTATTTTTTTTTTTAAGTACACGTGAAAAAATCTACTTAAATTACATTATTAATATGAATTTGTTTCTTTAATAAGTTCTGAATTATCTGTTTTCTCTTCTGACTTCTCTTTCGTTTTAAAATCTGCAACAGTTTATAAAATAATAACGGATTTTAATATATTAAAATTGCTACTGTATTTATAATATCAGATTCCTGAAAGAATACTTTGTAATTTAAGAGGTGTATATTATTCGCTGTTTTTAAATTATTCTAATCAATCATTGGGTAGAACACTTTTTAAAACTTGAAAATTATGGAAAAGAATCCATTCTCAGATTTATCTCAGATGATATATTCTATAATTCTTTGTAAAAGTTAATTTTATTTTCAATTGAATTAATTATTGATCTACTAAAGTTTTGTCTAATTCTGTAATGTTTCTTGAGTTAAATAAATATATTCTGTTCCATTTACGGTGGATTATGTTACCTTTAATCTCCAGTTTAGTAATCAATAAGCGCTGTTGTATTTGAGCTAGAACTTATAAGATATTACAATACGTACATTTTTACCGTATATATATATTGTAATAACGTCTATAACCTACCTTGAAGAAAGTAACAAATGTAAATACCGTGTTAGATCCATGACGATTAAATTATTCTATCATAAAAAAAGGTATTCTTTAAAAATACATATTGTATTTTCTTTATATTGCATTAAACATTTACAGTACATCAAGGGGCAAAGCTTGGAGACAAGTAATTACATCAATAAACTTTTATTTAATTATTTATTTTTCTGAGGTTTTTATACAAGTAGATTATAGAATACACAGTCATGTTTGATGATATAAAGTTAATATCTCAATCACTTTTACGATTATAATTTTGAAAAGTTTTATTCGATCACAGGGGAATACAAGTTCCCCGTTTGTCTCCTCCCTGTTTGTACATTTAATAATATTATTACCATTTATGTTTTTAAAGAATAATCTTTTGACGGAGCAATTTCTAAAATTGAATAAATGACATAGATCTAAAAGTAAGCTCTAGAAGTTATTGTTTCATTACTCTAGTGTTCGTTGATCTCGTTATCTTGATAACATTGACTCTATATATATGATGCCCATATTATTGGCACAGCTCTCCAGGAAAACAAGCATCATCCTTTATACACTTATCTTATTATGACAATAGTAACTTTATTTTAAACATTGATCAAATTTTTTCCTATTTTCATTCAAGAATATCCTAAGTTTTTTTAGTATATATTTAGAAATATTATCTGATGTAAATTGATAAAATATAAAAATATTTAATGTTATTTTAGATACTAAAAAATGCCTGGGGTACTTATTTTATCGATTTTTTTCAATTCTGTTTTTAAGATTATGATTTATATAGGCCTATTTTTCGTTTCAAAAAATAAATTTATAAATATTATATAAAAATTAATTTGGGAATTAAACTTGGATATCTTAAAATATAAATTATCATTATTTTTATTAGTTTAAAGAAAAAATTTAAACATATATCGAATTTAAACTATGATAAGGAGAACAACCTATTGTGTATAATTCATAGTAAATTCGTAAAATGTTGAATTTTTTATTACTATTATTTTAGATTCTATGAAATATTAGAATGAGAAAAAAAATTAAGAAAAGGATAAACTAAATGTGATATAAATTTAAATATTAATAGTACTAAATTGTTATTATACTTTGAACGTATGCTCTAATCCTTTATTATATTTTTTTATCACAGTTAACAACTAATTAAATTATTTATAAATATTAGGTCTATATAATGTATATTAGTTATATGCTACATCTATATATTTTTAATTTATATCTATATATCGATATCTCTATATATAAAAATGTCGAAATGTATGTACTGTACAGTATATATTAGGCAAAGGCTTCTATACCGTTCAACGTATCCGCACTAAATTTGTCAAGAATATTCTTCGGTACACTAGAAAAGTACTGTGGAGGCCCCATCCTAAAGTCACCCCTTCTTAAGTCTGAGCAATTTTTTGTGTTTTGCAGTTTCATTATTGTAAATACTCGGGTCAATAAATGTGCATTTTTGTTAGTTACTAACGATTAAGATCATTGTTTTTATCACCCCCTTTCAATCCAATCTCACCAATTCTCCATCCCCTCAAAATCCCGAGCAGTGCCGGACATTATATATTTAATTTACCATAAAATAAGTAAATTTTTTATTTTTAATTTGTCTTATTTTAGCTCTTTATTAGAAGTTATAACCTAATATTGTTATATTAAAAATTATTGTCTTATCCTGATGTAGCTTTTGACGTTAACGAGTCATAAACGTCAGGATTCACTCTTAAGACTCTTTTGCAAAAGTATCCATAAACATACTAAATATTTAAATCGTCTTCTCTCCCTTTCGTATCTTTAAAGTTGTAATTTAGTATAAATCAGGGCTTCCCAACGAGGTCATTATCGACCCCTTAGGGATCCATGAAAATTTAAGAGGGGTCGATCAAACTTTGTAAATATAAAAAATTCATTAGAAAATATTGAAAATTATGTATGAAGGCTGTTACATAAATACGTAATATATAACACAGCATATAATATAATAGTGAAGAGGTCAATGGAAAAAATTTTCTTAAAAGGGGTCAACACGTGAAAAAGGCTGGGAACCCCTGGTCTAAATGAAGATAACATTTCAGTTATATGATTTAAAATTTCCTCTTGTTCAACAGTGAACAGTAAAATCGCTTGAGCTTATACAGTAGGGAAACGTGGCTACTTTCTCTCCCATTGAGCTTATATTAAAATCTCTATCATAGTATAGATTTATTATTTTTAGCTTAAAGAGTATTATTTTTACTGTTTATTATTATTTCACTAGTCCACAATGAGTTCCTTATTATTCCACAAATCTGCTGTTGTTTAATACTTGTTAAACCTGAAATCTATCTATCAGGTTTAATAAGTCTTGGACAACCCACATTGTACAACAGTAGAATAATAAAACACAATACAGATGTTTTTCTAATCTTTGTACTCACAGACATAATAGTTTCGTGTAATTGTAATCACTTCACTCATCTAGAAACTAATCAATATTACATGAAAACTTTATATACAGTAGATTTGTTGAATTAATAGAATTATATTTAGATATTTTTGACGTACAAGACATGTTGTTTAGTTTATACTAAACAAATAATAAATATGTATAATACAAACACAGCAACGTGGTGTTTAAATTTTCTTAATCAAATAATAATTTAAAAAACTGTTCAGTGATTTGCGAATTGCATCTCAGCATCCCTTTGAAATAATTTTGAATGATATTAAAGTAAATATTATTTTTGAAAACTAAAATTAAATATTTTCGAGATATTTTTTTCGAAGTACCCATCATTGTTGACAGAGCTGTTAATTCGTAACGTGATATTTTATCATTCGTACGAATTAAAATTCCTATTTAACAGAAGTATAGTGTAAAATGCAATGTTATACGTTAACAAAAATATTAATTAAAGGCTTATATATAAAATCAATGAGAGTCAATATTTGGCGGAGGGATTTCTCAAGAAAACGATTTCTTGTATACAATAATTAGTACACATTTCTTATTTTTAAATAATTAAATTTATAAACGGTTGGACCTCGTTCATTTTGGTGAATTTTCTTCTATTTTAATTTCTAAAATACGAAGAACCAGGAGCAACCTATTCGCTTCTCTTTGCCAATTAGTGATTTCATATTTTAGGAAGGAGAAAAAAAAAATGAAGTAATGTTGATCTAGTGGAGTAAAGGTCGACTTCATTAATGTGGAATAGTTAATTAATAGTCAGATTGGCTTCCATTAGGGCTTTCATGTGGATAATTCTATGATTAGATCTCCTGATCCCAGTTTCAGAATTTTCAGAGAATTTACGTATAGTTATTATTTTAAGCAGAGTTTTAAATTATAATTCTAATATTTGTATAGTCATTTAATTAAATATATTTGGGTATTATTAATATAAAAAATTTATTCTGTGATATACTAAGTGTAGATTTCTTAGTGATACGGTTCCATGAGTTATAGAGTACTGTAATTATAATTGTTGGTGGAAGGCTTCTAAGCTTCATTTGGCTTTCTGATTACCTTAAACTAAGTAATAAATGTTGATAAAATAGCGTGTAAGAGTTAAAAATAAAATTATTGACTCCTTTTTAAATTATTTTATATATAAACAATAAAAATTTGAGGAAATGTCAAATGAAATCGCTGTCTCTCTCTCTCTCTCTGTAAATATTAGTTTTATGAGGCATTAAGGAATTACATCGTAAGACACAATTTTATTTTTTAAATTTTAATATATTCTAGAAGAATAATTTTATAAAAAATTTGATCTTTAAATTTGTACAAAGTTACCGAATTTAGATTCATTTATTTAGTAGAATATACTATAAAAACGAGCAATTTCTTATTGTGACATCGTCACAATGCCGGCTGCAATTTTTAATCATATTTTAATTTAAAAATCACGTGATTTCCGGGCCAGACCCGGAAGTTCGTATATAGTTAATCGGGTCGTCCTACCTCTATTTTCTTCTAACTTCGAGATTATGGAAGAACAGACAGAAGGAAGACAGTATGAATCTATATTAATCTATCAATTAATTACTAATTTGATATTTAAAATGTAGAATTATTGATAAATATAGTAATATATTATTTAGAATTTTTCAATGTAATAAAAGACTAAATTTTTAATTAAAATATTTAAATTTTTTGTTAATTAATTGATAGATCTTTATTACACCGAATATCAAAAATGTTAAGAAAATTCGATAATTAATTAGGAGATTAATAAAAGTACTTTTTGTAGTGTTTATGAAACTGAGGAAAACTTAGTGATGAAATTTGCCATGTGTCCGAGAAAATACACCATATAGTTTGTGTTCAAGTTGCAAAAAGTACTTTTAATGAGTTGTATTTCGACCCAAGATAAGTTACTTAAGTTTGAATCAAAAAGTGAAAACTTATGGAAAGTAACTTCGTATATTTATATATAAAAAATATATATATATATATATATATATCACTTTTTGAGAAATTTTCTTGAATTTTAAGTAAAGAATCTTTATTGCTGCAAGGTTTTCTGGCGAAACTGTTAAAACTAGATCGATAAAATTCAATATTCAATAGGGTATATTCACAGCATAAAAGCTTTAAAAAAAACTGAAAATTGTGCCTCTAGGAATAGGAAAGAAGGAAGAGGAATTCGATTTTCAACTCTTTGAATTTTTCCATTTGTACTATTTTATATGAAAAAAGTTCTGGAAAGATAAAATCATTAAATTGTTTGTGAAGTTGTTGAATAGATCAGTGCAAAACAAAGAATTATCCTTCCTGCCTTTTCTCTCTGTAACTTACTAAACTGGTAGAAACTCGAAGCTTAACCAATTTGAATTGAAGGATAAATTTCAATAGTATCAACCTACATTAATTATAATTAAAATAATTGATTTTCACGCAGCAATTTTCGGAAGTAAAATTTATATTAATATTTAAATTAGCTTACAGTTTACAGATTCCCTGTATTATTATTATTATTATTATTATTATTATTAAAAATTAATTATTAACAATAGATTTAATTTTTTTAATAATAAATTTAGAAGTACAAATTTTAATTTATTAAAATTTGCACTTCTAAATTTTATCCAACGTTTTAATTATTATATTTTTTATTGCATTTTATGTATCTGTTCGGGGTTTTATTGTTAACGTGGAGAGGATATCCATTGCCATAGATATTTCCTATTGTAAATAAGAAAAATAAATAAACAAACTTAAACTGTATGCAGTTTACTTAAAAAATATATAAAATATAATATATTATTTTTAAATTTAAAGCTTTAATATATATATATATATTTAATGCAGTAAATGCACGATATATATATAATATATAACGTGTTCATTTGCTATCGGTTGATGCTCATCTCATTATTACATTACTGTATCGTTACACCTTTATTTTTCTTAACAATTGGCCCTTTTTTGTGAATTTGTACGTTTATTTTAATTTTTCTTTGCGAGTAGATCCCCTTTTTTAAATATCACAATGTCAATTGTAATTTAATTAAATGCATTGTACTGGAGGTGCTTTCAGTTATTTTGTTGTATTGCAGCTTTCGTAATAACTGCAGCACTTCTATTTTTTTTTTTTTTCAAGGAAAAAAAATGAAGTTTCTTAAATTTCATTATTAAAGATTAAGTTTATAGGAATAAATCTGTTAAAATCGATTTTAGAAAGGTGGAAAGTTGAAGCATCGATTAGATTACGTAGTTCTGGCCATTATCCAAAAAATTAAATTTAGCTGTTTCATGTAACAGCTAATAATTTTTTTTCTTTTTTCTAAATAAAATATTCAATTTTAAATTTCTGATAATTAAAAAAATTCAGTAATTTAATAACTCACGAATTTCTTTTAGAATTTAAAATGAGTTTCGTGTTACATCAGTCTGAAGCGTTAAAAACTACACCCATAAAAATAATATATTTGATTTAATTTTTTAAATTAATTTTTTTAATTTATACAATTTACTCTTATTTATTTGTATATATAAGTTTTATATTTTTAATTATTTATATTTAAAATTAAAGTATTAGCGCGGTATACGTTAAAATCCAGCTTGTTTAATGGGGAAGAAAGTAGGTCTGTGTTAAAAAATATTAAATAATAAATTAATTAATTAATTTTTATATTTAAATTATCTGCTATTTAATATAATAATATTTGAATAATTAATTAAATTTATATTTATTAGAATAAGTATTATAGCAGCTTAAATAATGTGTAAAAAAGTATAACATAAAACATTTTGTAATAAATTTTAAAAAATTATATGCTTTAAAACCGTAGTAATTAAACAATATGAAAATATTGATCCAAAATAGATACTGAAAATAGAAAAAATGGGCCACAGGAAAAGAATATTAGCATCTTTAGGAGACAGATCGTGGGATTCGCATTTTGATGATTTAGAAGATTTAAATTTATTAAAAATGGTAAGAGGAAAAAAGTTCTGATTTTAATGTTTAAATCTAAGAAAATAGCAGTTTTAAGATATACTTTTTAATCCCGAAAGCTTTAAAATGTTTTTTTTAAAAAGTAATAAATTATTTTTTCTAACAAGAACTCTCTTAACTTGTACAAGGAACGTAACGACAATAAGGCATCGTCGGGAGAAGCCACCTCTGTAGAAAACCAACAGTCGATAATGGAAATAGATACTAAAGACTTAAAAATTCGTCCACCAACGCAGTTAATGGGTGATCCAACAACAGTAGGGTTGAGGTCACCACAGCAATTGTTCCAAGACATACCTTCCTTGTTTGCAACACAGTGGAGACATCAACCAGAAGTGTTAATTCGAGGTTCTTGTAATTATAGTGCGCAGGTAGATTTTATTTATTTTTCAATATATATATATATATATATATATATATATATATACAAAGAATTTCAGCAATAATGTTTCTATTTTGATTTTTATTGAATTTATTCAGTACTTAGGATCCACTTTAGTAAAAGAATTGAAAGGAATGGAGTCAACTCTCAGGTCAATACAGAAACTAAAAGCTTCATCTAGAGATATTGGAAAAGTTCCAAACGTTATTCTTTCGATATCGCATTCAGGAGTAAAATTTATAGATGGAAGAACAAAGGTAAAATATTTTGAAATTCTTCTTTTAAATTATATACCAAATTTCTTGTAAATTAAAGTATTTTCAAGAATTTAAAAATTAAAAATGATAAATTAATATAAGTTATCTGTATGTATGAATTAATGTGTTTGTGTACAGTCGAACTTCGATTTAGTGCCTTTAAAATTGGCACTAAACTGAAGTACTTCAAACAATAAGAATTATTTAGGCCTATAGTAATGCGGTCAGCATACAAGTTCGAGTTTTGAGAGTTTTAAAGTTACGTAATTTGGTGGTGGTGATAACGCTTTTTGCGTTGCAAAATCCTTTGATAATTTAGCTACTGAAAAGTTCTTTGTTTAATATTGTATTTATGGAGGAGATCTGTTTACAGGCGTTTACTGGCGTTATATCGAGGTTCAGTTGTATCTTAGCAGTTGTAAGAAAGCCCGAATTTTGTATGAACTGTTGGCCTATTAAAGTATGTGAACGTGTCTAACTCTCGTCATTATGGATGAGGAGACTGTACCAGGTATCAGGGACGTCGAGGGGAAATTGGAATTTTTTTCTAGGACCGTAATGGCTTCTGCCTCTATAAATTAATGCTATTTTTACCAACAAAAAATCTTTAAGCCTGCTCTTTATTAATTAATAAAGAAATATCATATATCATTTGTTCGCTTTACTTCCGTGCCCTACGCCAAGCTCTCAATGGCCCGGGTTTGTTTATTTATTTAATAAATAGGTAGGATATACAATATAGTGTGATTTAGAGTATTGTTTTCACATTACAGCAATTAGTGTGCGAACACGAAATCAGAAACATCCACTGCGCATGCCAAGATACCGACGACCTTAATCATTTCGCATACATTACCAAGGAGCACCAAACAACAAATCATTACTGCCATGTTTTTCGAGCTCAGAATACGGTAAGTTATTTCTTAATACCAGAAATAAATGAATTAATTGTTTTTATTTATAGTTTTATTTTTATTTTATTATTTTTTTCTGATTAAAGGACGTAGCAACGGAGATTATTTTGACGCTGGGGCAAGCATTCGAAGTGGCTTATCAGTTAGCGCTGAAGGAAAACTCAACTAAAACTGCATCAAAATTCGTCCACTTCTTGAACAAGTCAGACGACCAGAAAATCGAGGAAAAGAAGAAATATGTCAGTCACATCACCGTGCAGCTAGTACAGAAAACCGAAAAGGATGGCGATTCCGAAGATAAACAGTCTTCGTGACTTTTCATGAATTGTTTAGTCTCGATTTTCGATTTTCGCTGAAATTTTGAAAAATAGAAATGGATCGGTAGATTCGCGCGTCAAAAATAAGAAAAAAAAATCAACACAAAAAAAGAGCGGATAAAAAAAATTTATAAATTATTATTATTATTTTATTTGTTTTCCCAATTAGTGATTGTTTTACGAGATAAATTTTAATGTTAATTATATTGGAAAGCGGGTTAAAGCTTTCGAATATTTCCATGAAAGTTGAAGCTTCAAGTAAAACGGAATCGAAGTATATATAAAAGTATGCTTTCATATTATATTCCTCAATGTATCAGTGTATTGGTGCTTCGAAATTTCATACCTTAATTAAAGAACAATTACCTCTTTAAATTGGGGCATTATCCTCGAGAGCACGATTGTTGCAAACGAACATTCCAATGCTCAAAGTACAATTCCAATCTATTCAGAAACGTGTAGTTTTGAATTTTTCCGATAGGATCCACTTTATATACTAATCTATCATGAATGTTAATTATAGTATTTGTTCTACAGAAAAGTACAAGATTATTGCTCATGGTTCCTTTATAAAAATCTGAAAGACATTTTACTAATACCTCAGGTACTAATAACACCAACAATAGTAATTAGTAAAATTTACATTTTCTTTTCATGATTATCGATCAGTTGAAGTCAATAAACAATGATGATTCTTCGAAAATTCCCAATCTCTCTCCAAACAAACCCCCTTTCAAGTTCTTCAAGAAGAAACAGTTCTTGAGGGATCAGTTCTTCAAGAAAAAGCGACAAAAGTTAATGAATTATGTAATGTTGAATACTGCCAAAGTACCTAAAAATGTTTTTGATTCTAGATAAAAAGTTTTTTGAAATTCGTACTTTTATTAGAAATACATAAAAATTCAATATATTTAAATACATAAATAGAATCTTTCTAATATATGAATCATGCATCAGGAAGAAAAAACAAAATGGATGAAAATAATGACATCATGCAGTTTATTTAAAGATATTTCTGTTCATGAACATTGATTCTTTGGCAGTTATTTACTACCGCGAATAAAAATAAAAATAATAATATAAAAAAAAAAATTCGTCGTTCCATTTGTAACGTCAGATACAGATAGAGGTCTAGTCACCTAGAGGTCATATATCATCTGCGTTGTTGACGTTTCACCTGATTTGTTTCTCTGCTACTGTGCTTCAGTCAATTCCCTTCTTTTTTATATATATACATACACAGTATATATAGTTTTTCCACTGATGTTTCTTATTGCAAGACGAACACCAAGAACAGAAGAGTCCAGGATGAAGTTCATAATTGGTGGCTAAAGCTTAAATTTATCAACAGGAAAAAAAAATAATAATAGTAAAAAATAAGGGATAAGTCAGCACAACTTGAACAAGATTTTAAAAAAAAATTCAAATTTGAGCTGTGAAAGATGATAATGATAATGATTTATGGGTGGAAGAATGAGCAGATCTTTCCTCCAGGATTGTGTAATAGATCTACATTCTAAGTACTTCGAATTAAATCCTGTCTAGTGTAAATAAGAGAGTGTACAGATTAATTATTATTATTATTATTATTATTATTATTATTATTATTATTAGAGAAAAAATGTGATTTTTTCCTTCTGAAAATAAGACTTTAAAATCGGGTCTTCTTTATGAATTGTGTGTCATCTTTAAAATATTCTTTATATAATATTAAAATACATATACATATATTATATATAAATAATTAAGTATACATCTATATAATATATATAATAATATATTATATATATGTATATGGAAGCTATAAATTTTGTGTTTTCCCCCCTCCCAGAGAAATTTCTCTTTTTGCTGATCATCCATGCAGATTTGTGTATGCTGTCTAGTGCTCATAATGTGATATTAAAAAACAGACTAAATGATAAATTGATGTTCTCATTATTACATTTTTCAAAATACATATAACAAAATCATTTTTAATTATTTTAAAAAAAAACTTTTATATAATTTTATACCAGAAGTATTTATTTAATAATAATAATCTGTAACAGCCTATAATTAACTGTGATATAATTTTCTTTTTTTATATAAAAAATTTCATATATAATCCTTCTATTTTATAAAGAGATCGTTATAAATTTATTTTAAAAATATAAATAAATTGAAAAAATTTTTAAAAATAGCATAAAAAAATCTATGGACTTGGTATATTTTTAATAACAGTTTTTAGTTATAATTTATTTATTTTTTATCGAGTTAAAAAATGTTTAATAATTAAAATTCCTATAAATAATGCAAAGCCCATTTGTCACGTGTAAATTTTTACGTTTACATCCGTAGAAGTCATTCAATTTAAAATAAATCTTTACAATTATTTTAAATATTTATTTTTAAATAATAAATAAAAATAAAATACTAAATTTTAGCATCATTTATTTAAAATTTGTCATAAACTTAGAATTAAAAGGGGGCCTGTCACGTTATTAACAAACTGGATACGACTTTATTACTATAAATTACCATAAACAGAGAAGGAAATCGAAAGAAAAAAAAAATTATTATAAAAATTAGAATTTAATAGGCGCTTTTTATTTATTTATTTATTTATTTATTTATTATATATATATATATATATATATATATTTTTTTTCTATTTAAAAATATAAATCGTTTTTATTACCGATGACGTAGACATTATATTTACTATCGAATGCATTAATTAATTAATTATCTTTTATAAATAATTTAAAATTAATGATTGACAGCTTTAATTTCAAAACGTTAAATATTTAAGAGAAATTTCTAACGAATTTTTAGTATAAATTTTTATCACAGATGGCAGCACTAGTCTGTCGTGAAAATACGATGTTCATGGAATATCTCCTCGATAAAATGCTGAGGTAAGGCGTTCATTTGCATATTACAATTCACTTCCAGAAAACTAAGAAAAAAAAATAATGCCTTATTTTTAATTTGAAATTATTTTTAAGAATATATTTTAAAAGTTGGTGATTTATACAAAACCAATTACTCTAGTGCCATTAATGAATTCCAATATGAAAGTTCATATGAAAAACAATATTTAGACAAAATTAAATATTTTCGGTTAATTAAATTAAGTATTTAAGACATTTTTCCTGTCGCTAAATCGAATATTATTCAATTTCTAATTTACCTTATTGTTTAATTAAAATATAAAAGAGTAGCCCAAAAGTCTGTTAATCACTGTAAAGACTAAATTGTGAACTTGCTTAAATAGTTAATAACATTTTTATCACTTTTTCTCCAATTTTGTAAATAAAAAAACACGTTTTCAACTTCGTTCATATTCGCGAATACACGCAAAACAAGGTTTACTGACTTGAGCCACCTTCTAAATACATATTAACGCTTAAGTTTAATGTTTTTGTTAAAAACTAGCAATTAAAAAAAATTTCTGAATATAAAATGTAGAAAATTAATGTTAAATTTATTTTAAAAAGAAAAAAAAATGGTTAAAACTCGAGCGGATTTGTTTAACTAGAGGATTAATTTGTTAGACATACATTAGCCCGATGATAGAAGACCCAAGAGACTATTTAATCTTACATAATCCAAGCATCTACTTCTGAGTGCCATGCTTAGAAATTGATGATAATTATCGGGAATATTCGCATTTTTTTAAATATCGAATAGAATTCTTAATCGCCGAAATTCTCGAGTGGATTCTTGTAGAGTCATTTCTTCACTTTAAGGCCTCCAATGGAATTCTCAAGTGGATGTATAGAATCGTTTCTTCACTTTAAGGCCTTCAATGGTGTTTCTTCTTCAAGAAAGAACGAAAGAACGATAAATCTATTTTGTATACTTTAGAATAATAAAATTCCATAAAAATAGCAACAAACTAGCGAATTATTCATTGTATATGAAAAAACGCGGCGAATGCACGAATCCATTGTAGAAGAGGCGCAAATCCGTAAAATATCATGGAAAACGTGGAATTAATTCTGGCAAATCCCGATTTAGTTTTCTTTGTTCGATTGCGTAATTACAAGGTGGATTTTGGAAATAAAACTATTATATTCAAGTTAGGCGTAAGTAATTTCGAATAAATCATTAAAACAATCAAGAACGAATCAATACGGTTGGTGTTGCTAATGCATTAAATAACGCCTTGTTATCGTAACGTTATTAGTTGGCTACAAACAAACTCGAACAGACAAGAACAATTCTCCGTATCCAGTGTAGAAAGCAGTTTAAAATGGAAGTATATATTCAATGGACCATGTTACCTCACCAAACACGACAACCAAAAGAACGTCATTGGCAATGGCTCTACGCTCCGTTGACCAGTACGAGTCTTGGTTTTGTGAAGTCTTTGTGTTCCACTTTTAATCTTTTCTCCGGTGTATATGGCGGCGAAGATTTTTCGGTTGGTTATTAGCAATACCAAGTGGACCGTACAAAACGTCATTAAGTAGTTCCTCTTCAACTAACGATGCACCATACAACTAGCGGTAGTTATCCGGTTAACAGATGAAAGAACAGATTCAATAAGAACCGATCTAATGACCAAAAGGTTCGGTGCAACGGGAACACGAAACCCGATCAAGCGTTTGTTTATTTCTGTCATTGCGATTAAAGCAGCACCGATGGACGAACAATTATTCCCATCGTTTTTTTTCTTTTTTTTGTTTTCCTTTTGAAATTTTTCTTTATCCAAAAATCTTTGTTTCTAATATAATTTAAATTATAAATATGAGGTACCGAATGAATTATTTTTCTCTTGTAATTAGACAAAACGGCGGTTTAATTGTATTCTAAATTTACAATGCGCCGCTGTGGATTCCTCCGCTGAAGCATCCCCCAGCTCAAGCTGAGCGTTATATAGAAATAATTTGAATTTTAGGGCCTTCTATAAACGGGCGAAAACTAATTACACCTAAAGCCTCATATATATAAATTCATCACTGTAAAAGCAGCTATTGTTATTCGTTTAGCATGATGCGCTATGGATTCCTCCGCTGAAGTACCCCGACTTAAGAAACGTTATAAAGAAGTAATTTGAATATTCCATCTCTGTATATAGAGGGTCCGAAAGTAATTACGCCTAACGCCTCATATATATATATATATATATATATATATACAAATTCACAACTGAGAATGCTGCTGTTGTTATTCGTTTATAACATTCCGCTGCGGATCCCTCCTGAAGTATCCCAGTTTATGAAACATTATAAAGAAGTAATTTGAATTTTTCGCTTCTATATATATAGAGGGTAGTAACTAATTACGTCTAAGGCCTCGTGCATGTATATATATAAATCCACCACTAAGAATGCCGTTGATGTTATTTGTAAACCATAAGTTATTCCTCTTCTGTACGCTTCCATTCATAATTAGAATCTCTTATAGTTGATTCGTATCATATTTCTAGAATTCTAGAATCATTTTTTCTCTCAAGAATCAAGCTAATAAACGATGACTTGATAGTCTTATATCGGGTATAAGCTCTTTATATACTTTTAGCAACTAGCGGATTTCAGCTTAAATGATCATGGTCATCAGTGCGTGTTGAGAGGGTTAGACATTGGCGTGGGAAGGTTCCTTACAGAAGAGCAGCTGGAACCAAGCAGAAATGATCGAGATTATAGAAATAGACAGTACGCGGTGGGGGTGTATCCTCGTTCTACACAAATACCGACCACACACGGTGACTGACAAGGCCCGTGCCCACAAAACAGAAAAACAAGTGGGTTGCTCTTAGTAATTCTAACGGGTTGTAGAGCCTTAAACATAAAATTTTATCTGGAAAATTCCCGTATAACGAGGGATGGTTTGCACTAAAAATAGTCTACAATTCACGAAGACAAATGATAACTTATTTCAATTTTAACGTCGGACAGCAATAAGATGAATGAGGGTCCCTGTTTACAATAACGCAACCAACCGATGTTTGCAAGATTAATACAAACAATTCGGATAATTTATAAAGAAAATCTTAATTATATATTTGACAGCACCCTATAAACTTTAGCTAAGAGCTCAATAGTTTTAGCGCTTAACATTGCTGGATGTTTATTAATTTTCAGATGAAAATGATAAACATCGCATAATTATGTTTAGTATAACTCCTCTAACAAACTATTCTTAGGTCTTACTATTAATATTTATCAATTTAAATGCGTTTAAAGGACAAAATAAGAATTTCCATTACGATAAAAATAAATTAATATGTCACTTTTTAAGAAAAATTATAAAAGAATTTTATTCCAAAATTTAACTCTTATTTTTATGTGGTACAAGAGCCGCATAAAATTTATTTATTTTTAATTAAATTAAATCGATCTTATAGCTTATAGATTGATTGTAAGGAGAAGGTTACATGTAAAATTTAATACAGTCAAACCTGCGAACGACGGACACTGAAAAAAAAAACATAAAAGTGGACGTTGTTTGGAGGCTATTTTGTACGCGATACGTAAAAAAACCTTCCTAAAAAGATGGCCGTCATTTAGAGGTGTTCGTTGTTGGAGGTGCGACTGTATTAAAAGAACAAATTGATTTAATAAAGCCTAATTACTGAAGGCTTAAAGATGTTTAAAATTTTATCTATTTATAAAATAAATTCAAATTTAAATAATTAAATTTGAAATTTTTATTACAATAATTGCTGAAGAACGACTTGAATATAAATTTGCGGAATAAATATATTTATTTTTTTTAATTTAGAAAAATCTATAAAAAGTAAATAATTTAATTTTTTCTGGAATAATTTATAACATTTAAAATTGAATAATTTAATAAAATAATTCGAAAAATTCGCTAATAAAATATTTAAAAATGCAAATAAAGCAGGAAATAAATTAAATTTTTAAAATATTTTAATTTATTAAATTAATTAAAAAATATATAGAAAAATTTATAAGGCGTAACATTTTATAAACACAATTACAACATTTTAAATTAATTTTTATTGAATTTAAAAATAATAATAATAATAAATTGCCTGAGACAAAATGGCGAGGGAGTGGGAAACAAAGTAGGCCTGTAGAAAATAAAATTGCAATTATGTAAATTAATTCGATTTAAAATTACTTAATTTTTTTATATAGAAAATTTTAATTATTTTTTTTAAATAATTCAAATTAAATTATTTTAAAAGAGAATTTTTTTTATTATATAAAATAGTTTGAACGGTTTTGTCAGCGGCCATATCTTTTTTCAATGGTAGTAATAATATTTTAAAATTTCTTTCGACCGAAATGGCCATATCACCAAGTTGTCATTCATTCGTGTTTTGGCCTTAAGTCGGGGAGATTGGTTTGCTGATAGCTGAACAGATAACGTCAAAGGAAAGCATTCAGCCTCCTTTGTGACTGGCACATTAGACCCACCTCGTTCCAAATATCTGACGTTGTTACTTGCCTATAGCCCTTATACTCTTCGACATTTTTAAGGTGAAAAATTATTTCCTGTATATCGAAAGATTAACTGTAAATAAGCACAAATAGCAGGGTATTTTTTCTGTCGTAAATTAATTAATTTTATTTTGTCTCCGTACACCGAAAATTCAACCAGTGGCTTTGTTACAATGAATGGAAGTGTTAAATTTAAACAATTTAACGGTGTTTTACAATAATTTGAGTGTTAAAGGCTTTAATTTTTTAGTTTAAAGTGGAGAGATCTAAAAAAAATTAAGTTTTATATTAAGTTAAAAAGTATGATAAAGATTGCTTTTCTTATAGGAATTAATGCTTTTATGGAAATTTTTCAATTGAAACATCGTTGTAAGGGCGACGTATTCAAATATCCCTAATTTCAATTGTATACCGGATCCTTGAGAATGTCCGAGTCGAGGAGTCCATGCTCCCACCTGACTACTTTCCTACCCGCTGTGCTATTTATATGCCTCATTTCACCGAACAATCTACTATACATGGGACCTGCTGTTACAAAACAGAAGCAAGTTTCCATCTGCAATGGAATCGTTTCAGGTTTTCTTTGTTAACGTATCTACTTTCGATCTCGGAAAACCTCGAGGATGGCAAAATGCCTACACAGTCCTATATACTGCTAGGATTTGCTTTCATCTTTGCCGACTTAAGCACTCTATCGGCAAAAAGTAATCCTCCTTCAGGCATCGTCTTGAATCTTTCTCTCTCTCTAAGAATCACATGGTATTGATAAGTGGTCCCTGTTTGTTCGGGCGCTATACAACATTCGAAGATTAGTTCTTTCTAGAAAGTGTGAACAGGAAACCCGGATTATGTCATGTTACAGGAAATTATGATTCGTTTAATTATAAACAGATAAAATCTTCTCCCTTTCTCTATACCTTTAAGGCCAAAACTTTGTTTAATTTAATATTTTTTTTCGTGCCAATTTTCCAATTGCATCACCGATTATAAGGTTGTTTTTAAAAAAAAAATATTAAAATAACGTTACGTTAGCCTTTGAACTTTTCTTAATTATAATTAACATTAAAACATGTTTAAGAACCAAATTAGCTTTAAAATAAGCATTCTTACTTTTAAGCATCTTTTAAGCTTCCTGGAAATATTTAAACTTAATTAAAGTTTAATAAGTTTGAAAATTTTATATTATTTTATTTATTAGAACGTTTCCAATTATTTAAAAACATTAAATGTTAAACGTTGACTGTTGACTTATGATGATTTTCCATTATATAGGTTACATTTCTTATTTAAAAAAAAATGCTTAAATTAAAATAAAGTGAAATTTTTATGTTTAATGAATAATATAAATATATAAGCTACAGTTTATACAATTAAAAACATTTTAATGATGATAATGTAAAAAATTTTATTCGTAAATAAACATCTTTAAACATAATCAACATGAAATAATTGGAGCGTGAATTTTGATTAAATTTTTATAAAATTAAATAAATATTTATGTTTTAATGTAAATAATACAAAATTTATTCATTTGTTTAATTTAAATTAAGTTTAATTTGCTAAAATAAAATTTAAAAAACACACATACACATTTTCTTCACTAAAAATTGTCTGAAATAAGCAAAAAAAATAAATAAATAAATAAAATTTAAACTTAATTTTTTCGGGTTTTAAATTTAAAAAAAAATAAATATTTTAAATATTATTATTATTATATATTATATTATAGGCTTATTATAGAAATTAACGCGGTTTTTAATTGAAATGCATTTGAATTGGCTAGAAGGGCGCTTAAAGGTGTAAGGGCGTTAAGAGAAAAGTCGTTTGTCATAATAACAAGCGGATCAAAAGTTTTTGAACGGGGAAGAAAAGTTTAAAAACTAAATTTCCCTTCATGAACATTAAGTTAGCAGACGAAATAACTGTAAGATCGTGCGGTATTCCAGGATTTCGGTGATTCTGATTCGTCCCCATCCGTCGAAACAGGACGTTAAGACTCTAACTATGGTCATCCATTCTCTGCCTATTAGACATTCAGAATGCACGGTTCTCCGAACCGTAAGTAAATTCCTCGTCTCTTTTTTATTTTATTTTATTTTTTTTTTATTTCTCTTCCGCGGAAAACCTGCTGGAATTTCAAGAGAAAGAGAGATCATATGGTATCGGCTTTCCATTAACTCGGCCAATGTAATGACATACAGCAAGACATCTACTGGCTGGGGACATAACGTATGCATGGAGTCGTCCAATGATCGATTCTTCCCTTCTCTCTTACCGCTTTACGCCATACAGAATAGCTACCATTTTGTTGGTTATTGCTACCGCTGTCTTCCCTGCTTAGCAATTTATAAAAGTAATAATAATAAATAATAATAATAAAGCCTATAATATAATTACTACCTTAATAATTCTTTAAATAAACCCCTAGAAGTTAGCGCCCTTACCACACATTTTAAGCTTATAAATACGTTTTTTATGGTACTTAAACGTGTCGTGTTTTAATTGTAATTAATAGGTAATGCGCGTGTAATTAGTTATTTGTGGAAAAATATGGCGGCGAATTACATTCTGGAAAGCATATTCTAGATTTGGCAAGAGACTCGAACAATGTGTCTGGGGGAAGTAATCATTTTTCATTAATAATAATCAGTCATCACCATGCAAATTAATCATAAATAGCTGTTGCGGGTTTTATTACAGCCTTTTAAAATCTCTTAAGATACCTCGTCTTACTTTATGAAGCAGAAGATTTTAAAATAATTATCTTTAAAACCTTCTTTAAATTTAATAAGGCCGCTTGGATTTACACTAAGATAACAAACGTACAGTTAGGGACTGGCACTAGGAAGTATTAAGGCCTCGGCTTGGGGCCTTTAAAATGATATATACAGCTTAGGGCTTCACAATGTGAGGTGAAGCTTATGGCTTCACACTGAGGTTTAGCTTAGGGCTTCACTGTGAGGTGTAGTTTAGAGCTACATACTGAGGTATAGCTTAAGGTTTCACGCTAGAAACCTCGTGTTAAGTTGAACCTCACGTTGTTGGTAGAGAAGTGAGGATCTTTTATGTATCACAACTTAGGACCTGGCTCCACGTGTATATAACACAATTTTAATTGTGTTAAAACTTTTTTAAAGTGTATTTTAAAGACAATGTAAAGTGTTGTTTTTTTTTTTTTACATAAACTATACTATTGTAATTAATTATAATAAATTATTACGTAATCAACTATGACGAAGTGAATCGACGTCATAAAATATCATGTTTTGACATCGATATTTTTTGATCTTCCGTCTTTAAAACTTGCACAAAGATGAACGATGTAGTCAATTGAGCACAAAATATTCTTGACTGATGACTAGCGACATCTTCCGAGAAAAATTGACTATATTATTGTGGCGTAACACACTTAACGCTACAGTAGTTTTATCAAGTATACTATTAAAAAATATATAATAAAAACACGCGTAAATGACTATTTTACTGATTTAAAACACATTTTTACTTATTTAAACGTGTAGAAGTTTAAATTATATAGTTTTTGTGTAGTTAGAACGGTTTATCACCCCGTTACGTCACTTACGAAATGCTAGGATTGGACGAAGGTGGCGGAGTTATTATACGTCACGGACACTTAATAAGTATTAAAATCGAATTTTGATACTATTTATCTCTGGTATGAGTCATAAAAGGGGTGTCGAAGATGCCGACTTCGTTAGAACACCAGAAAAATGGCGACGGTAGAAATCGGGCTTAATATTCAGCTCCCATAAAGCATTTAAGAGAATGATAAAGTGACAAAACACATGGAAACACGATCATCTGCGACAGATGTCACAGGGGACCATATTAATTTTACCGGAATGCGAAATATTTTCCGAGATTTTCCGCATTTTCCGCATGCCACGACACAGGGCATCAGCAATTCCCAAGAGAGCAGCTCCAAGCTGTAGGCCGCATGCGAATCACGACGTTTTCCTCGCTTCTATTCTGTCGTATCCCCAGTCCTAGTTCTTCCGACTATTGGGGATGGAGGAGGGGGAGGGGAAAGAAAACTCCATCTCGTTACCGTGTCGGCGACGTTGTGGGGTAAAAGAGGGGAAGGAATTCTTACCCCTAGCGACGGGATCCGGGATTTTAATTTCTCACTCCACTGGATTTCCTCCAGTTCCTTCCACATGTGCGAGCATCTGCATCCAAAACCCTCCTTCACCTCCTCGCTGCAGTCTTCTCTACCAATTTAATCCCGGCTCTGAGGTCTCTGGTATAGGGCCCGACGCCGGCGAAAATTCCTGACTGTCTGTCTGTCTGGGCTTTCTGCTGGGATTTTCCGTTCCGCTGACCAAACGATCGAACTTTTTCGGGGGGGACACTGCACGAATTTAACCGATGGACCGTGTTTGTCGCGATTCTCTTAATACATTTATATACGTGTATTTAGTAAAATTATAAGCATTCCTAAGTTCGTTCTGGTCAAATTTTCTAGAAATCTGTACAATTTTTATAGAAAATCATCGTTTCTTGCAACGTTTTTCTTCAGAAAACTGAAGATTTTAGCGATTCCAGTTAGCTCTTTCATATAATATAAAGAGCAGGCTTGATGCGCCAAGTTTGTATGAATTGCATATATATTATATGAAAGTTGCCGCTTTAGCCAGCTCTTTCATACAATATACATAACTTCGTACAAATTTATACTTATTTAATGGGAGCTTATCATATAAAAGAAGTATTTTACATGGAATATATTGAGCATTATCATGTTTTACGCTTCCTATTTTCCTGGAAAAGAAAGATAAAAACCTTGATCATCTCTATCGTCTTTATCTGAGAACGATACCAAATGTAGTTCCGGCTAATACCGCCCGAAGGAAGGACCCCCTCCTTTTTTTATCTTTTTTTTTTTTTGTTTCAACATCCTCAGAAGATTTACTCCAGTAACACTGAGGATAAAGTGCAAGTGATCTTCTATCGTAAGCCTCTTAACTCTGACGATAGGTTAACGTTGTCATAGCAACAGACAATAAAATGGCGCCTAAGAAGACACTATTACATTTTCATATTGCCCATAATAATTAATAATATTTGAATAAATATTTAATCGAAATCTCTGTACTGAAAAAGTGAAAACTTCTCCTTCTCCTCCTCCTCCTTCTACCGCACAGGTTATGTATTTAGATTTCAGCTGGTTTGGCGATTTCTATCGATGCGATTAGAATGATTATTCCAATCTTATATAACCAATGCCTGTGCTGATTGGCATTAAATGTAATCTTATTTGTCAATTCGGGGTGCTTTAATCGCAGAAATTGATTCGAGAAGCTCAAATCTCCTTCTCTTAATCTACTTAGCCTATCATGATGATGAGATTTCATTCATCGATTCATCTACAGGATATATATATCTATTCTATTATCATTGTCAAGAAGAGATAATAAATAGCTCCACATACCAGCAAACTGCTATGGCAATGGTAGATGATAGCATAAGTGATGCTGTCTAGTTACAATTATATGAATGGAGTAGAGGGCTAATAACTTACCTCTTAATCACGAAAACTCTGCTATTTTTCTAGTTTAATTGGGTTTATTAATGAGATTTTCGTTTGTGCGGATCTTAATTTTGAAGTTTTCACAACAACTCTGCTTCTGTTCTGTTTTTGTATCTGAAATTTTGTTTTATTTGCGTGATGCTTCGTTAGAAACCTTTCTAGAAGGATGCGGTCCTTTGATTTAATTACCATCAAAATGTTTTATGTTAAATCTATTTAAAATTCCAGCTTTCAAATGATGATATTTAATTATTTAAAAAGGTATCCGAATTGATAAGAAAAAGTCACACACTTCACGATTTCACTCATCATCAGCATTTTGTAAACATAATTATAATTAAATTATGGGAATTTTATACTTAAATTACGAAAATTTAAGTTTAAAACCACATAAAATAGTTAATTATAATTAAAACCACATAGATTTTACTTCTAATTAACTATTTCATGCGGTTTTAATTACAATTAACTACAAACAGATTTTAACTCCAATTAACTATTTTATTTGTAGTTAATTGCAATTAAAACCGCATAAAATAGTTAATTATAATTAAAATCTATATAATTTAATTCGGTCTAAGCGCGAAATTCACGACTCTTGCACAAAAACAAAATTATATTTAACTTTTTAAATCAATATTTTAAAATTGTATTTAAGATTAAAAATAAAACTTTCATAATTAAATAATTAATAATTAAAAAAAGAGATAGATAGAGAGAGAGAGAGGGAGGGAGGGAGAGGAAGAGAAGATAATTATAATAAACTTCTCATTTGTCTATTTTCAGTTGGAGAGAATATTTTAATTTATTTTTTAATCATTTATAATTATCACCAATCAGTAATTTATTAAATGATCAACAATTTATTAATGAGGAAAGACTTGTTTTCTGATTGACGTTAATTATGGAGTGTTAATGAGCAAGTTGATGAATCAATTAATCAATGTAGATTACTATTTCTCAAACTTGAAAACGAGTTGTCATTCCCATCGATTGATATTAAAAAAAAATAATAACACTTTTAAAAATATTTATTTAAAAAAATAATTAAAATTATATATTTAATATTATTTTGTTGTTATTATTATTATTATTATTATTATTATTATTATTATTATTCAGTTCAATCTTTAAATTAAAGGACTTAATTAAATTCCGTTCATTTAAAAATTGATTGAATTATTCAAAATTTAATTACAATAGAAATTTAGTTTTCAAAATGTAATTAAATACAGATAAATTACATTAAAGTAAATGAAATTTTAGTAAAAATATCTTCATTAATACATAATTTTGTTAATGTTTTGATGGGAATAATGTTTTTTCCCCTCCCTCTTTCTCTTTATAAAATTAAATGATAATGTTATTTTAATCATGCCAACATACTGGGGCATAGGGTTTTAATTAGTAAATACCACTAAATAATGTTCAAATTGATGGTATGGCATCTAAGATGATGCGGGTGATTTTCATTAAATTTGAAGATTTGATGGAAATAATGCTGTTTTAATCATGCCAATGTGTTTTAAATGCTGTTTAATTGTTTTTATTAAGTGAAAACAATGTTAAAATTAAAGTTTGACATCCCGGAAGATGATTAAATTAATAGAAACAACTTAAATGACGACTGATTTAGGATGATTTTCATTAAGTTTGATGCTCCATTTAGGAAAACTTATTATTCTTATTATGTTTTTAATTATTCTAATATGTTTAAATGCTATTTAATAGTGTTTATTAAGTAAAAAAAAACAATGTTGAAAGTAAGTATGGCGCGCGAGAAGCTGCCTAAATTAATGGAAGCAACACGGGATAATCTTAGAAGACAACTATGATTCAGGATAATTTTCAAAAAACTTCGATGCTTTATTAATAAAAACAAAATTATTTTATTATGTTTTTAATTATGCAAACATGTTTGAAATGCCGTTTAATTGTTTTATTAAGCAAAAAGCAATGTTAAAATTGAAGTATATCCTAGAAGGTGCTTAAATTAATGGAAGCGACTCGATGACGACTGATTCAGGATGATTTATATTAACTTTGATGTTTTATTAATAAATAAATATTTGTTTTAAATTATGCCAACACATTTAAATGCTATTTAATAGTGTTTATTAAGTAAAAAACAAATGTTAAAATTAAGCGAGCGACAAGATGACTAAATTAATGGAAATGAATCAGGATAATATTTATTAACATACAATTGTTTAGCCACGTCGACGTGTTTTGCCATTGTTTTTTAGTTATTAAATACCGTAAATAGTATTAAAATTGAAGGGGTGACATCCAGGATGACCCTAGACGATGTCTAAATTAATGGAAACGATGATTCAGTATGGATTTATAAGGATTATGCCATTGATCGATACTTGCTTACGGTTTGATCCAATGCATAAAATTCTATTCTAATTTATGATGAATGATCCGATCAACTTATATAACATTACCTAAACCGATTTTCACTCAACCATTAAATTAGATTGAAGACATAAAGCATCTTCTAATAGACATAAGAAACGAGGAAAAGAAAAAAAAAGTTGATAAAATTACTCGAAAAACTGATTTATTAATTATTTAATTAATATTAACCCGAATTTTAAGCAAATATTCATTACGATTATGCATTAAATTGTAAATTTTTTTAAAGTTTTAAATTTTTAAGCGGGAGAGGACGGGTTTAAAAAATTTAAGAGTAGTTCTGCAAGTAGCTCCTAAGGATGCGGATGCTCCATAGACGATGCATTAAAAAAAAGGGAGGAGTAATATATTTTTTACGAGTTATCTGCATCGATCGTTATTTTAAAATGGGATTTTGTTAAGTAAGCTCGAGTTTTGAAGCGGTTTCGCTTGAGTAATTTAAGTTTGCGAGCTTCATTCAGAGAATTTAAAATTCGATGCAAAGAAAAATCATATTTACATCATCCGCAGAGCAGAAAAGTACAAGTGCGAGAAACAAATAGTAAGAATATTTATAAGTAAAGAGGAAGAAGAAGAAGAAGAGGAGGAGAAGGAAGGGGGTAGGAAATAGTAAGAAAAGAAATAAATTTCCATTGGAAAATTCGAAGACGCGAGGGGGACGACGACGGAATTTCCGGCACTGACGGAACGACACGGAAATTGGATCGGACGGAAAGAAAGGCCGGAAATCAGAATTCCCGGAAGAAGCGAGTGAAGGGAGAATTCAGAGTGAACAAAAAATGGGGGACGAAGCAGAAGAGATAGGGTAAATCGAGAGAAGCCCAGCAATTGGCAATTTCCATTCCGTCGCCCCCAACCCTAGTCTGTCAGTCACAGGGATCGTCGGAGAGCATTCCTATTGGTCGACAGACGGGAAGAAGGAGGGCAGAAACACAGGGCAGAACCTAGTCTCCGGCTGCATGAAATTGACTGATTTGACTGATTAGCCACGCATCACTTCTAATTGCTCTCTCCGTGAAATCTCCTTCAATTAATCTTACTCCGAAAGGCAGAAGCGGTGTGTGTGTATGTATATATATATATATATATAGAATAAGGAGTAAGAAGAGGAAGAAGGAAGGAAGAAGAAGGAAAAAAAAGAATAAAAAAAGAAAAAAAAAGGAGAGCGGTTCGGGGAAACACAGCAGATTAAGCGGGAAGAGGAAGAGAAGTGTGAGGTAACCGGACCGTCCGGACGGACACTAAATATAGAACCTTCTCAGCCTTTCCTCCCCCTTCATCCACCACCCTAGCTAGCAGCAAACCGTGCGAAAAATACACGTTTTAGTCCCGCCTGGCCAAACTGCACCCGTCAAGCGAAGAGTCCATACTGGCGTGAGGAGAGTCGGGGGGGGGATTTTGCGCTCGAAGCGTTCCAGGCTTTAGGAGAGCATTGCAGCGCGAATTCTCGTTTCATTAAACCAGGAAATTTTTGCTGGAGCGAACAAACTCGGTCTACTGGGCGAGTTAGAAGGTTTGCACGGCATCTTGGTTTCTGATGTGGCTAAATACATACAGAGGAGGAGATCGGAAAAGCTTAACGGGGTATGAAAGGGTCCCGCAAGGCTATATAAAGTGAACCGCTAGAATCGTCGGACCGCGCACTCGCCTAGGACGGGACCAGGTGAGGAAGGACTGCGGATATTTTGTGGTTGTTTGCTGCTGCAACAACGGGCCGTGGATAGTTTTCGCCCGCCGGCCAGGGACATCCGCCAGTCCACACGCCACGGTAGGTAAACGGTTTGAATTTTAAGCGGACGGGTTTCCCGATAGGCCTTGCGAAAACTTGCTTTCGGGGGGACTAACACCGGCCCGGGGGGCGTGGCCTGACGGCCATGTTTGTCTCTCTCTCTCTCAGAACGGATTCTACCCTTAAAATCGGGTGGCTTATCCGGCGCGCTGTTTTATTTATTTATTTTTTTACGTCCACTCGATTTTTCTTTACTTTATTTTATTTATTTATTTTTGTATCGCTTTTGTCAATCAAGTTCTATACTTTCATTATAGTTTGAGGCCCGAAATTTTGTGTAATTCGCCTAAAAACGGCGTATAATGCGCAGTGTTTTAAACGGTGATTAGCCTGAAGCGCGAGGAGTGATATTTGTTTTTAAGGTTTTAGTGTGCCCAAAAATGGATAAAATGTGTTAATTTTTAGCGATATTTTATGTAAAAATGAAAAAAATTTTTTTTAATTCTGTGCCTATGTAAAAATACAAATTGTCGAGTGATTTTTGTTTTTTAAATCTGTAACCAAGTGAAAATAAAAATATAAATAATCTGAGTATAATTTTATACATTTTTCTAACCTACTAGGCCCATCTACTAACTAAAAAATGAAATTATTTTAAATAATAATAGAGTTTTATAAAGTTAAATAGCAGTAGCCGGCTTCCGTTTACACGCATTCATTCGCCCGAAAAAAGAAAGAAGGAAAAAAAGAACATAATTTCGCGGCCATATTTCTGACAGAAAATTAAATATATGCAAATTTGTGTAGAATCGGGTGAAGAAATAAACTGGACAAAGTCGTTAGAAGCAGCTGCTCAACTTCTGCATGTCGTTTTCCCTAAGAAATATCAGATGAAGTGGAAAGAGCGTAGCAAAGAAGTGTACTTTTTACTCCATCCTTTATAATAATTAATGTTGTTCCTCTAAATCAGTCCCTGCCGAAGAGTTTTCTACTACATTTTCCTTTTCGGAACGTACTTTGTAAAGTATTTTTTTTATTTTTAAGGACTCATAAATGTCATTTGTGTTAGATTGGGGTAAAGTAGAGGTAGAAAGGCCTCCTATACAGTAGATACGAGATTAGGTTACATTGCATATTTATAAAGACAATTTTGACAATGGTTATTGGCGAGTAAATAGATTTTGAAATTGGAAAAACCACAAATTGCGAGCGGTTATTACATAAAACTGTATTTCATAATCATTGTTTGCCTTGTGTAAGGATCATTAAGCAATCATTTTACGTTTAAAAATTTCGAATGTGATTCATACAATTGACTTTTCTCTCTTTCATAAATAGTTTTCATGCTACCGTATTACGTATGCACCAAATGAGAATAACATTTACCAACCTTTAAAAAAGTCTCTTCAATTATACGAAATGGCATCGCAATTATGGAAATGGTGAAGAACAACATCACTCACTTAACTCTCATATTGTCTTGCAGCTTTACTCATTTATAAGCATGAGAATTTTTATAAATATTCTCCCCTCCCCATAAAATTTATTCCATTCGATATGATTTATTCTTGTAATTAAATTTAATTAATTAATTAAATACTCTTTATATCTTAAATTTAATTAATTTTATCAGATTTTTACTTATTTTGAATCACTTAAGCATCTCATCTCTCTTGTCCCCTCATCCCTTTGAGTAGGCTCTATCCCTGATAATTATAATAACAATCATACAAATTGAGTTCGAGTTAATGAATTCTGCTATAGAATATAATAATAAATATATATTTTATTCATAAATATTAATTATTCTTTTATTTATAGCAATGAATAATTGATATTTATGGAGAAATTTAGGAAAGAAACGCATCACTCCGTTGCATTTTATTACTTGTAAGGTTTGATAATTACGTAAAATAAGGATTATTACGATTTATTTTAAAATTTTATACTTTTAAAATTATTTTAATTAATTTTTTATAAAATAAAATTATAAAAAGTTTACAAAATAATTTTCTAAATAAAAAAAAATTGAATTAATTAATTGGAATTTCTATGTACTTAATTTTATAAACATTTAAAATCCTTTATAATAATATTAAGTAAGGAATTACTAATAAAACTTTAATAAAAATGTAAATTTATAACTTAAAGATAGTAAACAAGATCGTTAATTTAAATGTAAATTAAAATTCCTGTAAACTGTTTATACTGTATTATGATTGTAGTCGAAAATATTTGTTTTAAATTCAATATATTATTAATAAAAATGCCATATTAATGTATATTAATAACAGAATTTAATGTATGTTTATATGGCATTATATTATATATTGCAAGTTTATATTACACTATAAAATATTATGTAAACTATAAATCATGGCGATTATTCACCGTTAGTTGTCAGCTTCTCTGCATCGCTTCGTAGCTTGAGGTGAAGCCAACCGTTCAGGATTTGTAAACAATTTCGCTAATTTTGGCGATATTTCGGCTATTCGACGGTCAATTTTTACTTAAAAAATGAATTAATTTAATCATATAATTACTATTAAACTTAATTGGATATAATAATTATAACATTTTATACTGTTATCCTAATTTATAGAGCCTATAGTTAAATTCCTTACTGTGTCATTCGAGTTAGACCTACAGTGAAGTTGTGTGTACTATATTATGCGCTCATTTGTACAGTTAATAATAGTAGTAGCATGGGGTTAAATTTAAATTGAATAGATTTGCTGGCGGAAGTTTCGGTCGGAGGGAGAAACACTTATAATCCTCATAGAGCCAGCATACAGTGCAATCTGTATATATATGTGTTCATTAGCGTCTGTACAGAGAGGACAGACAATAGAATAGAACGGGACTTCTCATTATCGTAGCAGCCAACCATTTGTCCCCACATAACAAGGACGTGAAAAGAAGCAATAAAAAAGAAAAAAAGTGGCGAGCAGGTGGCGAAACAGGTGACCCGAAAAGTCATAAATCATAACCGAATATTCACATGGCCACGGTGGACCTCTGCCAAACCAATTCAGGTAGTCCCTTGAAGCGTGAGAATGCGCGCGCAACTCCGTCCAACCCTCGTCTCTCTCCATCTCCAAGAGTGCTCCAATTAGGCAACTCTCGGAGTTCCGTGTGGTAACAACCCCTCTTTTCACCACTTGACATGGAGTTTACCTTCTGCGCATACATTAGTAGACGATGCCGAAGTCGGGGACCTTCTCGTCCGCTAGACTGAGCGTGATAATGAGATGACGTCATGTTACTATGACGACCTACCAAGTGAATAGGATAGTGGAAAAGTGTATGAAGAAAGCCGACTCGGCTCCCCCTCCCTCCCTCCCTCCTTTTCCCCCGTTTTCGTACTATCCCCGTTATTAATTTTTCAATTCCAGGCTGCAACGGTCGGAAAGTCACAGGACAGGCGATAGTAATAGGCTCGTTCCTCCATTATGATCTGGAAAAACGGGGTGAGAAACGTATGGAAAACGGCTCTTTCTCTTTCTATCTATCTATCCCTCTGCCTTCGGGTTGCTTGGTTCTAGAATGAGAGTTTAGCTACGTGGAAATGTGGAATAATTACAAAAGTAACGCCTAATGTTGGGAAAATCGACTGTAGCACGAGACGGATACTCAGATAGGTAAACAATGTCCCCCGAGGTGTTTCGCAATTGTCAACAATTTCTAAAGATTCATTACACTTTCCAATGGAGAAAGTTTTCAATTTGCATAAGTCTATATTTATTTTAAGAGATAATGAGGAATTTCGCATTAGTCAAAACTCCAAAATATTTGCTCGACATAAAAATTAATCTCCCCCCTTTTTTTCATATTTATTTGATGATGTATTCTATTATTAGTAATAGTATTATCATCATCATCATTTATTTTATTTTTAATTTTTTTTTTCGTCTGTTTGTACAGTTTTTTTTTTAAATAATGTAAATATTTTTCTTAGGTAATTCGAATTAAATCTAAATTTCTAATTTTTCTATTCTTTATCTGTTTGTCACTTTATTGACTTTGGTTTAAATACGATTTTCTTGTATAAGAAAAGAGATTTTTTATTGATAAAAATGAAAAATAAATAATGAAATAAGAATATATTTTACTTAGGAGCAATGTAAATAAACAAAAAATAGTATTTTTTTTTTAAAGCTGTTTTTATGAAGTAATCCTGAAACAGCACTGTTTATGCTGCAGCACCCTTTAAAGGCATATTTGTTTTGCAGTAAGTTTTAAAGACTTATTTGTGGTGCAGCGCCCTTAAAAGCCTTGTTTATTTGCAGCACCCTTTTTAAAAAGTATTGTTTGTGTTATGCCTTTAAAGGCTTTTTTGTGGTGCAACACCCTTCAAAGGCGTGTTTGTTTGCAGCATTCTTTAAAAGTACTGTTTGTGTTGAAGCTTCAATTTAAAATCTTGTTACGTTGCATATCTTTAAAGGCTTGTTTATGTTGCATCACCTTATTAAAGGCAATCTCAGGTTTGTATTTATAATTTAAAAAAATAAAAGAAAATTTAAAAAACGAAAGGAGTAATTAAAGAAAATAAATATGAAGTTTAAATTGGATAGAAGCTAATAGCGAAGTTTAATTTTAAAGTGTATTCAAACTTTATTCTTGCGCGAGTCGAGGTCGTGCATAAATTTTCAAGTGCAGAGCACAACTCCCTGCGGGAGGAAACTGGAAATAGAGATGAAGACTAAGATCGGATGAAACGTGAATCACTGCTTAATAATGGTCCAACGACTTTAAGAGAGGTTTTGTATCAACGTGAATATAGCTTTCAACTTCTAAGCTTTTGGTCAATATCAAGCTTGGACTTCCATATATTGAATTTAATTTTCTATTGTTCTAAGCATGGAAAAGAAAACCGCATGCTTAATTTTCCATAATAAAACTTTACGCATGTTTATTTAAATCGGTTTCTTTGCTACATATCTACAACGAGAAAGATAAAAATTTCATTTAATTTATTTATTAGGTCAGCCTATACTGTACTATAGTATAATTTTGTTTCCTTCCACTAATGCTGATGAGATTCAGTAATTAGCTTGCCATTTGCCTATGATGGATTTCCATGTAATTCCAGAGTTCGATCCTAAGTCTCGCGAGTGTTGTCATCCCTTGCTATTTTACGCTTTGACAATTATGCAACAGTTAAATATGAAAGCAATGCAAATAATCATTTGTAAAGTAATAATCTCGCATCATTGATGAAGAAACATCGTGAAAATTTGCCTAATAATACACCCTAAAATCATTGTTACCAATGGAAAAATATAGTTACAGTTGTACGTAAGTAAACAGTGTATCTGTTAATGTTAATTAGCATAATTTTTAATTATTATTCCTTTATTAATTAATAGATTAAGTAATATTGAATGGAAACGAATAGAGGAACGAGATAATTATTTTGTCAACCACTTGTATGGTTGATAAGGAAGATGGAATAAGTAGCATCATTATCTGGGATACAATGAAGCAAACTAGTCATTATTGGTAGAGAATAAGCAAGCATTGATGGCCTCTGCCTGTTCATCCTCTGTTTACTGATTCATTGGTAATGTTTGAATTAACAGGAAACGAAATTGCGGACTTTCATATTTAAATATAAACTATTCAGTTATTAAACGTTGAGTTATAAGGATGTCGGTGAGTTAAACAAGAAGAAAAAGTGCTTAAATTAAATTATTACAGCTTTTGTAAGTGGGGTAAAGAAGTTCCTTAATAAAAGAAGCATCCTGAAATTATATGAAATATTTAAATTTAAAGTTTCGTTCGGAGTAAGCTTCTTGTTTTTAAAAATACTTAAAAATACCCATAAAAAGACTTAAAATATTTCTAAAAATAACAAAATATCCCTAAAATACCCTCCAAAAATACCTAAAACTTCCAAAAACAATCCCCAAAACCAACAATCTCCCAAAATAATACCAAAAATATCCCTAAAAATACACACTAAAAGTACCGATACCTAAAAAGTATCCTGAAATTATATGAAATATTTAAATTTAAAGTTTCGCTCGGAGTACGCTTCTTGTATTGAAAAAAAAACCTAAAAATACCCCAACTTCTAAATGATTTTTAAATATAATTTTACTCGCGCTTACAAAAAAAAGAAAAAAAAACACGAGGCAAACCATAAAGATAAACGAAGTTCACTTCATATTTTTAAAGATGAAAAAGATAGGTTAAAAAAAAAAGAAAATGGGAAAGGGAAAAAAAAGCATTGATTGAAACCAGAAAATCTGCCATCTTTTCTAGAATCGATTAAAAACTCATTAAGAGATAGAACGGGAGGGAACTTGTCTGTCGTATGGAAGATGTTAAAATCATTTCTTTGTCAATGGCTTTAAACCATGTGAATAAGGAACAGATGTCAAGAAGCTCTTTGATATGACTGATCGCATTTTACAATAAAATAAATCTTTTTTCATCAAATTTGTTTATAATTTCCAGATAATGGAATGCAATTATCAACGCAGCATCCACAAATATAGGAAACGATGCTGGCCTACTTGTTGATTGTTTAGTTAAACTTGAGGATTTTACCCACTTGTAAATAATCTTAAAAAGTCTGTATTTTATAAGGTTTAAACAATTTAAACTTGGTAAAATTGGCCCCGAAAGTTTTCTATTTAAAATATACGAGTGACAAATGGAATCGATTTGCGCGTAACACCCTCATCATCTCGGATTAGCTTCAAATAACTGTGTATTGAAGGGCGTGTGTTTGTCTAAGAGCTGTGAATGAACGAATCCAGGATTAGACTAAGTGAACGGCAAGAATGGGAGAATGCTTCATCCAAACGAAATGTAAACAGGCCATACATGTTCAGCCTTAGGCGTTTACCCCTGGTAATCCCTTCTTATTCGAACGGAAGTTTAATTCGTCCGAAGTCACTATCCGTAGCCACTTTGAACAGAACGCTTCGGCACTATAGTGGGTTGGATAGAGGAGGGACGGGGTTGTCAAATCTGACATCCTTTTCAGTTCCAACCGATTGGTTAGTCCAGCTACAGGGCGCCATGGCGTCAAGACAGGTCACTCACGGTTCAGCTAGTACAACTTTGGCGGAAAAGTTTCTCCTTCCCACAAGAGCACAACACACACACACAATCTTCTTTTATAACAGATATTCGGCCTCCAAGATTAGCTTCGACTTCTGTTTGACGGATAAAATAGAATCGTAAGAACGAGCCACTCTCTTTTATCCGTAACTGTCACGTCTGCTAAACACTATCATTACGATTTATGTAAATTACCGTATAATTAGCGTAAAGTCCCTTTTAAATTAGGGGGTAGAGTTAAACATAGTCTAGCTATAATCCTCTTTTTATTATTGTAATTCCTCACTTGTCCACCCCCTTTTTTTCCTTTTATATTCGACTTCTAAGCTGCTTATAAAAGACATTTGTCGAAGTCCCGATTTGGAAAAAGTGCAATTATGTCGACACATCACAGAACAAGTTAGATCACGTGACCACCCTTCTGCAGATGACATGTCTATTAGCGAGCAGAAGCAACTGTAGGTCGGTCTTTGCAATACCGGATGGTCTATCTGCAAATAGCAGGTGATATAATACTGTAATAATGTTAGTCTGCTCGTCTCCCATTATTGCATAGCGACGTTACGAAAGAACATCCCACTCCATTGCATATACAAGCGTGCAAATTTTTACTTAATTTGAATAAATTTAAACTTTAGTTACCAGCTAATTTAATTAAAATTTTTATCGATAGAAACGAGAGAATTAATTAAATTTTAATATTAAAATAATAATAGTAATAATAATAATAATAATAATATACTAATCGACTTTATTGCGTGGGGGGAGAAGATGCAAAATTTCTGCACGAAATCTTGTCGAGAGAATCAGAATCAATATAATGTAAGCAAAGTGGATGTAGTTGCTAGTTTCAAGTTTTTACAAGAGTCGAAACTTCACTTCTTTCATTATAAGTAGTGGTCCTTATGAACCGGTCACCTACTTGTCTGTTAAGTAGTAGCAAGGATAGAGAGAGAGAGATTGCTGCCTGCAAAAGCTATTCCTATGTCAAGTACGCTTTTTCATCTCCAAGTGTCGCTGTCTTCGTTGTTTGCATTCCACTTCAATGTCATACTCAAAAAGGTTGACCCCTGCTGCCGCAATTGGGATACAACTATGACAATAAGCACTCGTGTACTTAACCCCAAGCTTCGACTGCGTAAGGAGGATCTTATTGCATGGACCTTTGACACGATTCTCCTTCTATTGTCACCGCAATATTTTCAAAAATACTACAGTAAGATTCGAAGGAATAAAAATTCGTGAATCTCACGCGCTTCACCCCTCGCTCGAAGGGGTAGGGGACAGGGAATGTAAGAGACAAATCGTAAGTAAAGATGTCATCGTAATTATATGATTTATTCGACGTTAAAAATGAATTATTGTAATTATTATTATATATTTTTTTTGTGTGTGTTTTATTCGACTTTATAACAATTCATCATGCGAATTAATTTGATTTCGTGACATTCAATTATTACACTCTACTTAAGTAAAAACAATGTTTGATTTCAGTCAACACACACACACACTAATTTGTGCCCTGATCTAATAATACCATTGTAGTAAAAATCAACTGAGTTTTATTGTATCAATCACTTCATGTACTGTAGTTTTCGGAGCAGTTGGAAGACAAAATTACACCACTTCTTGAGGCAATTAAAAGGTAATTGGTGGAGAAAAACGATGGCCCCGTCGTTTTTTCTTTTCTCTTTTTTCCGCTTGAGTCAGACTTCAAGCTATCGATTCACTTCACATAATTTTTACGTCTTTCATGCTTCAAACAATCGATTAAAAATCAATTTTTCTGCAATCTAATCGATTAAAACGATTATTTCTTAATCATCAACCTGTTCGTTTCCGTGGCATCTCTTCACGCTCCGTGATTGTAAGAGTAAGAATTAATTATTATTATTATTATTATTATTTTTGTTTTTACAGCTTGGAATGTAATATTCGGTTGTTTTCGAGTTAATTTTGACGTAGGAAGCCTGAAGTTTTGTATTCTAATTCGATTTTTGGCTCTCTCTCTTAAGAAGTTAAGTTAAAAATCCAACAGAACGAAGAGTTAGAAATACCTTAGGGGAAAGAACATCAACACCGCGTAGCTGTATGTCTAAACATAAAACAGGTTAGTTCACTATTGTGTAAATATATCCAAATAATGGAAGTTGTAATAATAGTTGTAATTTGTAAAGTTTAATTTTACCGTAATAATCACTGTAATAATTGTTACATTTCTACAAATTGGTATAAATACATCTGATGAGAAGTGCAAGTTACACAAAAATATCTTGCACCCGAAATGCATAGTAAATAAAGAATAACGAAGATAACACTCAGAAGTTTTTGTCTCTGATGAAATGAGGTCCAGACAAAAAGAATCGGTTAACTTCTTCGGAATTAACCTATGAAGTCTCGTCAATTTTTTCGAAGAAATATTTAAAGAATTGACTTTTAAAACAATATAAAGAAAACCGCACCATTGATATAATACACATCTATTCTTATAGTAGAACGAAGAGGTTTGTTTGTGTTACGTCATAAAATCGTCACTTTTTATTATTAATACTATCACTGGAAGATTATTAGTGGAACAATAAATATCACGTTTATTCGATCATAAAGCGAGTAAGGGATGTTAATTGAAATGTTATTCGAAACACGACATAAACTGCTGTCGACATCTGCATATACCCCTGGGATCATTATACAATCTTTATTGCAACGGCAGTAACAAGCGTTGAAAGCTCCCAACTGGCCTCCAACGAACCTTAACCACGGTTTCGTGGCGGTCACCCCACTGGGGTATCCGACACGTAGGGGTGACAGGAGGAAAAAAAACAGCCAGCATTGTACCACCTGGACAGACCACAGCGTTACCCCCCTTTCACCGTCGCAAAGGGAATTGCCCTTGTAAATGTTCCGGAGCAACATATCAATAGATGGTTGAAGGCCTAATGACTCCACCACCCCACCTGGTCCTGACAGGGGAAACAGACCAACTGATGGTCCCCCAGAGTCCTGCCGTCGACAGGTCTTGTGTTAGCGAATAAAGACTTAAAGTACGATCGCTTTAACAACATTAGCTCGATGTTGGAGTTGGTAACAGAGCGTGTCCACCCCGAACTGTCAGTAAATTTGATGATGTGACGTTGCCACTGTGGATCCCTTCGCTGCTTCCGAGTTAAGCGAATTTAACAAAATTCTATTTCGATTACAAGGATGCTGATGTGTCCCACCATCTGCCATCTTCCACTCCCTCCACGTGGATCGCTATAAAAGTCTCGATTGTCATCCACGTGGAGGGAGTGGAATTCATTGTTTAGCATCCGCTAGTGTCTACTAAACAATAAATTTAGCGACTTTTAAGGAGGAAAATGTCCTTTTTTTATATTTAATTTAATTATTTTAGACGTGTTTTCCTTCAATACAATTAACATTAAAGAATTTTAAAAAATCCGGGGTGGAGAGACAAATACGTACACGACGAATGCCATTTGTTTTAATGGCGTCATATCCAGTGTTCGTTTAGTTGAGTGTTATTATTTTGCCATACGATGTTAATGACGAAGAATGGTGTTAATGACTAGCAGATCAATATCCATAACCATTAAGAAAAGACTTTAAGTGCGACAAGAATATTGACGAATAGTTCCTCCCCAAACAAGACTTGTTGAGTTACAAGAAAAATGGATTAAAACTTTAAAAAAAAATACTTAAATTGTAATGGAAATAAATAAAATACTTAAGTAATAGTTAATGAAGAAGATCGCCTCCTATCTTCTATCTCAGGGCATACACACACAGATCTTCTTTCGAGCCATACATAGTGGTGTTTTCCACATGGCTAAACATTCCTTATTACTTTTTAAGTCCGGAAGGTCCATCAGTAGAGGGAAGAAAATGGACAGCGAGACAGTCTCCATTAAGTCCACTTCTCACCGGATGTAATTGTCCCGCGATTCTGGATCTACCCGCACGTGCAGTTTTGTTTCCCCCCCGAAAAAAATTTCTTCCTCAACTTACACCAACGGGAACGTCAGTGTTTAAATCTTCACTTTAATAACATACTTTACGCCGTAAAATTCGACTGGTATAGATCGTTGCTAAGGCGAATGTATCCGGGAAGGCGGAACTTCTCCCCCCTCTCAGAAACTTCGATTTCCTCTTAAAAGATTGCAATTTAATTCGCGAAATCGAAACTACAGTATCTCGCCGGGTTCATCGATGCAGAAATGAAACGTGGATGAGGTAGACAAGACAACCGGTGGAGGAAGAGCTTCCTTTCTACTTTCTTATGCAGACTCACGTGTTTCTTTTTCGTCCCGGTCCCAAGATGCGTGTTGTTCCAAGTGCCCGAGGGAGACTTTTTCCTGTGTACGGCAGGAGGAAGAAAGAAAAATAAAAAATAAAAAAAGATCCGATTATTTTTCTCCGTTTTTCTTAGTGTAGTGTATATATATATATATATGTGCCTTTGGCACATACAAACCCGTTTCTCTTCTTGCACTCTTTCCGGATGGCCTAAGATGTGTTTTGTAGCTATTCTATTTTCTACTTTCTCATTCTGCTCGCTTCTTCTTCCCTCCCTTTCCTCCCTCCCCTTCCACACAAAGTAGTATTGCGCTACAGAGAAAGTTTATGGGACTTTCTTTCGACCGTTCAGGTTTCTAAGAAAGAGAAAAAGTTTCGACTCTCGTTTCTTGCTTTTGTAGTGCATTTCACGCGCCAAGTAACAGACGCATCTGTCGCGTGGCACGGCAACCCCCCCTCTCTCCATAGAGTTTCCCCATCACTTTCCTAAAGCCAGCGAAATACTGATTCCTCTTAACTTATTCCTACCCGGATAAGAATACTAAAACATTCTCTCCGAAAAATGTAAAAATGGAAGAGAAAAAAAGGCGTATTTTTCCATGCCCCCTAATCGAAGGGTCGACATAAGGAATATGGCATCTTTCCATAGATAAGTACAAAGGTCATCCGAGCGTGTGATTCACTTCTAGTACCTAAAACTAAGTAGCGACTGTTGACTTTACAAGATATTAAGTCACCCACACAAAAGCCCTTTTGGTAAACAATAGAAGCTAGAAACTTGGCTGTAACCTTTTAACCTTTTGACAAAACGTTAAAACAGCCTCCTACGTCGAAACTAGCTCATTAAACAACGAGCAAGCGGATTACTGAGCAAATTTACGATCTGCTAGCTCTGCTCTAATAAAACTAGTGCCACACACACACACACACACAACTTTGACTGAGGAAATTTATCGCACGTTGCAACCACCACCTGGTGTCTATGTTATATCGCCAGATCCCTTTCGGTTGACGGGTTTAATGTTCCCTTTGCTGGATAATCCTAAACAATTAAAATGGCCCCTACAAACTTGCAGCGCGCATGGACTGAATGATACCCACTCCTTGTTTCCGTGACGTTAAACTTCTACTTGGTCTTAACGACTAGAAAGGAGAAGGGTCAAATGGTCAACACCTCTCGATGACAGCTCACTTTCCTTTAGCGTAAATTAAAGACGACAATTAAACGAATCTTGGTCGTGACACGCTGAGATGACGTCAGAATGGGTTTACTTGGGGAGCCACAAGTGCCGAACTCAGCAGTCTTGGCATCATCTTTCCACGCTACCTGTAACTTTCGACTTGATAAATTCCTTATTTGTTTGTTTGTTTTAAGTTATGGCAACGCAACACTTGGGCGATCTGCCTAGGGGGGATGCCTTTTTAAGGGAAACTGGCCTCTATTTAGACGTTACAGACGTGGAGAAAACCCGGAAAACGCCATGTGGCCAGCCCGTTCGAGCGAGGCGCGAACCCACGACCGAACTCCCAGTGTTCAGGGAACGAAGACCGCTTGGCCACTGGTGGTTCCAATTCCCTAGTTACTCCACCGAAGTCGAATGAGGTGGAGGAAAAAATCACTCGAAAAATACCTTAAATAATCGAGAGTTTCTGAGCCGCCACCGGCGTAAGATACCCCAAAACAGGGGGCGGATTTAGGGAATCTCTCCCTTGTGGGTTTTTCTACCTGAGATGGCTCATTCTCCTTTCTGGGGGTTTTTTCCCGAGTAAATCCGGGAAAAATCCCCAGAAGGGGGGTGCTGCTACCTCGGATAGTAAGAAAAGTTGTTTCCTTTCTGCTCTCCCCCATCTAAAGATTTCTGAATCCTCTATTGGCCCAAAATGACTAGTTTATAATACATTTTTGACTTCCTTAACATAGAATTAACAAAAATTTCTCTAATTTAAATGTAATTATAACTTACGTTAATTAAATATATGGTTTAATTATGATGTAAATTTACAACTTGAACACAATAAGAATTTACAGAGGTGGATTTTAACCTTAAATCAATTAAAGTTTTTTTTTTTTTTTTAATACAATTTAAAATGGAGAAATAAATATTTATTATTAAAGAATTTTAAAATATTCATTCTAATAAGTTGAAGTTATTTATTTATTTTTTTCAGTAGACCTTATCAAATAGTATAATATGCACTTATAGAGTGTAAAATCATTTAATATCAAACGTTGAATGAAAAATATTTTGCTTATTTTCAAAAATATAATTTATATGATAATTTACTAGCATTAAAATATGAAGAATAGATGAGTTTTCTTTCCTTCATCATCTTTATCCAGACGTATGATTAGTGGGATGTACTTAATTCAATACAAAAATGTTTTAAACTTAGTTCTTAGCGTTGTGTGACCTTTGATCCGACCGACTGTGACCTTTACACGTTTCCTCTTAACAATTATGTTTAATTTTGGCCACTCTACAACCGACTTTTCATCACGAATCTGTAAAGAAAGGAGGATTTTCCAGAGTGCATTGATCCATTAACTATAAAGTGTATTGTTTATTGTTTAATTAATTCTAATTAGTTTTTATTTTTATTAAAATTTAATCTATTTTGATGCTATTTAACTTCCGAATTCAATTTTTTTAATGGTTAAAATTGAATACAAGCTACTTTAAAGTGTAAAATTTAGAATATTTACAGATTTAATTAACTTATTTTACTGATTTTTGACCTATTAAATACAATAAAATTGAAGGATTGTTAAGGAGTTAAAGGGGGGGAGAGTTTCTTGAAATTAACGAAAAAAAAAAAAAAAAAGTCGTTTCACACGGTAGCAACCGTCGCTTAATGAAAAAACTCCGTTTCACACCGTACGATTGCAGCAACCGTCGCTTAATGAAAAACGTCGTTTCACACGGTACAAGTGGAGCAACCATCGCTTGCCTATCGGCTTTCGGCAGGCGAGTCGACCTCTACGACCCTACGTCAAGTCTTCCCTTTATCATCCATTTAGATAACCAAGTGTCGTGTATTAATAATCGTGTCCGGACACGTCCCTCCACCTTCCTTCTGTCCCGCTACAATAGTCGAGCCAGCACTGGACGGCACTGATAAGGTCCATCTTGGTTGGCACATGCACACAATACGTAGCTCTATTGTTGTAACGTTGCTCGTCTCGTTCATCCAGCGTTAATAACGCGATTTCAACGCCATTAGGAGGTAGAACAAAAAACAACGAAGTGAAGTGGGAGGAGATGTAGGTACCGTCTCCATTACCCCGTGAATTTCGGCGATAAGGGAATAGGTATGGGATGGAAGTGCAGGAATCGGAAAGTAAAGGAGGGGGGTGCCGAGGGGTGAGTTAGCAAAAGACTCGACGATACCGAAGCAATATGCCCCGTATGCTGCCATGCGTGTAAACAGACGATTCGGCGTTTGGCTGTTAATTGGATTTAGTTGCAATCACACCGCTAGGATCAATTATAACGTCGCAAGAAGGAATGGCAAGAAGAGAGAGAGAGAATTTATACCTTTTCCCCCTTTTGCTACAACACCAAAAGATAAAATAGGACGTTCCTACCTTCTCTACACACACAAAAATCTTCCTCCTGCCAGGGGTCAATGACTCCAAACGTCTGGAAGTATGCCACTGTTTGATGTTTATTCAATTAGATGACTCCTTAAATTAAAATTTCCACTTTTTATTTTTATTCTCTCGTAAACGATGATTCGCTAACAGTAAATATTTACTTAAATATGTAATTAAAAATATACGGAAGGGAATCGCTAGAATATAATTTCCGGATTCATTTATTTTTAAAAATTCCGGGGTTTTATCTTTGTCTACAATTGATGTCGGGTAGTCCCATGATTTTTCTATGGAGAAAATCGCATCGATGATCGAAACGATGTGTAAGAGGACGTTTATCGGGGAAATTCATGTATATTTTAAAATAAAAATTGGAGGAAAAATAGTTAAAAAAAATTGATCAAAAGTATAAAATTAATTGATTTAAATTAATTAATTCTCTATTTTTAATATTTCAAGAGAGTTTTCTGTAGTAGCACATTCAAACTTTGCATCAAACTTGACTTAGATTTTACACGAAAAAGCTAGAAATATGGAAAAAAAATGGACGAGAAAAGGTATTTTATACGTATGAAGAACAGATCCGATACAAAATTTCGAGTTTATAAAATAAAAAAGGCAGCAAAAAGACTGAAAAAAATTCTACTAAGAGTGGATTTTATAAAGTATTTTCGCTTCTGATTACGGATTTAAACTTCCGAACAGTTGAAGTTATTTAATGTTAATAATTAATAATTTAATAATAGAAACAAAATATTAATTTTAAACTAATTAAGAACGAATATTGTTTATACTCGAATTTTAGAAAAAAATCCATCGATTTATTTATTACACTTATATTTTAATTGTATTTGCGCTCACTTTTACCAATAATTATTTCATTTTTTTCTGATATATTCGATTTAAATTGCTTTTTTCTTCAAACGTATCGTCGAAAGGAGGGAATTTTCAACAAATTCACAGTCACAATTCTTGTTACTCTTAAAGAGTTGCAGAAGTTATTGGGTAGAAGTATTGACAACCATTCGATCCAACCATCTATCCAAAGCCAGACACTTGACTGTCTCGCTTCTCCACCATTAGTCACAACGTATCGTTGAGCGGTTCCGAACAGACAGACAGCATCCTTATCTGCACAGCCATCTAACTGATGGGGTGGAGTAGGAGTGCAGCAAAGGAGAGGGGCGAACAAAAATCCATCTGCACCGAAAACAATGAAGAGATGCGAAAGAACATTTCCACAAGTACGATTTGGCAGCTGTTCCGATTGGTTTTCGATGTTTGCCAAAAACGAGTTGATGATAATTTCCTAAAGAAAAGGAGGCTCGATACAGGGGATGCTAAATGCCTTTACCAAAAGCCAATTGCACGCGCCTTTTTAATCTAATCATCATCAAACACTTACCATCTTACAATTGTTTATCATTCGTCTACACATATTGAATATTATTATATATAGCATATATATATATATATATATAATAGTTAGTAACTTGCGGTTGGAAGGGGAGGAGAGGTACTTTTCGATTGTTGCCAACATCTATTTTGTTTGAAATTTGTTCGAAGTTAGTCGAGTATAAAATTCTTTCTTTGGCACATGTCTAAAAGTTCAATTCTATTGGGATGCCTCCACCCTTCTTATTGTAGCAAATTTATTGGCTGTGATTCCAATATGAATCATTAAACTTGTCCAGGAGAATTGGAGGGATATTTCTAATAACTTCGCCCTTTTTTAAAATAAATTATTAATGTATCACGACTGATATTCTGTTTTAAAATACAAGCTACTGTTATATCAAGTGCAGAAAACTAAAGTATATATCAATCTGGGGAAATGTAAGAGGAGTTTCTACAAGTTTCTTCCCGGATTTTATGAGGGATTTGTGTTAAATTTTATGTAAAAATGTGAAATTTTAACGTAAGTTTATATCTTTATAACAATATCAATCATTCCTTTCACGTTTTAACAGAGGAAGTGACTAACTATAGCAAGATCAAATGAGGCTATGAGTCTAGCCGGAGATTTACTTGATTTTCCAACTTTAATTAATATTTAAAAGTAATTTTTTAATTAAAAATCTAGAAAGGCTTGTTATAATTTATATATAAACAATTGTAAACTTAATAAAATAATATCAGGAATTAATTAATTGTAATTAAGGGATGTAAATTTGAATCATTCTTGTTTCGTGTTTCGTTATTTCATATTAAAGCAATTAATTTAAATTTTAAATAAGAAAATAACAGGTTAAAATTAAATGTAATTAAAATTTAATTTAATATAAATTAATTGGAATCAAGAATTACGCTTTATATTTATAAAATGGAATAACTTTTTACGTAAAATGAATTCGTTCCATTTTTATATATTTAAAACAATATTTAATAAATTTAAAGGAAATGAATTAAGTAGATTATATATAATTAATTTAAATAAAAATTAAATTCTTATTAAAAAGTAACTTCTTTCTCCGGAGGAAGGAATATTATTTTTTTCCCTTTTCCTCTTCCACATCTTTGTCTGAAGGATGAAAATGAGAAAGAAAAAGAAAGAATAATAATTTTGTCATTTATTTTATATATTTAAAACTATATTTAATAAATTTAAAGAAAATTAATTAAGAAAAATTAAATATAATTTTATTTAAAAAGCATCTCCTTGCTCCTAGAGAATGGAATATTATTTTTCTTCTTCATCCTCCCGGAGGAGGGATTCTTCATCCTTCAGATGAAGAAGAGGAAGAGGAAGAAAGAATAATATTTTCGCCATTTTATCTACTCTTTCTTTTTATTTTTTGGATGTCTATTTTTATCGAAAGTTGCCAAAAAAGAAAATAAAAACCTATGGCTTATGGTCAGTGAACTTTCGAACTAGAATTTTCCATGCGTCATTAAATGATGACTTCCTGGAATGAATCAAAAGGCGAGTGAAAGATGCAATGCGGGGTAAACGGTAGGAGGTCTCTACTCTGGGAACCATGCGGATCTGATACTGCCTATTGCACACGGATCGTGCACGTGCCGCGTGCAACGAGAGCGACGATGGGTCGCGTGCCCTGCACGTGTTTCATCACCATTCTCATCTGTAATTGTAGAAAGTGCAACGATGTATCCTTTGTTTGACGAAACAAATTGTTGACTGTTAGATATCGTATCTTTTCTCGTTTCCTGTCCGCAGCTATTGAGATGTCAAAGGCTGCTCTTTTGTTTGCATGCCCTTCTCTCTACACGCTCTATGAGAAATTTAACATTATAACTCACTATTTTATATATTTTTCTTCTTAAATAACGTGTTTTTTTAATCAATGAGGTGAGAAAAATCGGCGTTAAATAGTCTCAAAGGCCTACTATTACTAGTTAATGTTCCATAAAGTGTATTTTAACTGCTGTATGGGTTCTTAAACTCTGAGATTCTGAACGGTATAGAAATAAAGATAAATATTTGCTGGAAAATTTTCCAATTGCAATACTTTTACAGGCTGAAAATAGCATAAAAATGTTTAAATTCGATATTTATTATTATGGCTAGGGATGGAGATGATGTAAGTTTAGTAAGCTAAAGATGACAAGGTGGAGACTCCTATATTGTTAGATAAATAATGGAATAATTAGCAATGTTTTAATGTCTAAATTCTTGAATTTCTGTTAGTTTAGGGATGATTTTAGGGTATAAAACGTGTTTTTTGTTGTTAATTATAGGGTATAATGCATGTTTTTAAAGTAGAAACACTTATCATTTTGCTTCTAAAGTAAGCGGAGTTTAATCTAATTTTAACTTTCTAAACTTTAATTAGAAATTTTGTAGTTATCTATAAAATAAACCATTTTATTAGCTAAAATTATTTTTAAAAATCAGAATTATTTTCTCGTGCTAGATCTGAGCATCTCTCAAAGGGGGGTGCAATTAGTAAAAATATTTGAATATATCAAGTTTTGGGACTCGTTGATTTGCAAAATTTGCAAACTGACCTCTCAATTGATCAGTCACGTAAGCAAATTTTACCGAGTCTCAACGTACAATGGTGCTCCATCATCATACAATAAGTCAGAGTGAATGCAATGTTTCTCGGCTCATTATAAAGTCAGATGGATGGAGGGTTACCATGACGGCTCCGATAACACGTGATAACATATGTTAGCAACTACAACTACCCAAGTTAGTAATGGCCGACCGAGGGAATCGTCCATCCAATCCCTTCACGCGGCCTTTTACGTCAATGGCACGTGATGTTTACCTCCTCTTTCACGTCAAAGTTTCAACACGTGTATGCCATAGTCAAGACAGCTTACGAGATAGGATGCTTGGATGATCACGTTGTTGTAGTTTTGAGATGATCTAATTGGACATTAGTCGTTGCACTTTAATATCACATGAATGAGTTTAACTGTTCATACCTGGTATAGATGAAATCTCCGTAGAAATGTTCATATGACATGTTCTCGGTTTCGGTAATTAAATGGTATAGTTTAGTGTGAAACTAGATACTGATTTTAAACATATCGGAATAATAGAGATTAGCCAGTCGCAGTCTATCTCTTTCGTCACAAGTATCTATCATATCGTGTAATTGGTTACGTTGTTAATGGCCGTTTACGTATGAGATTATATTTTGAGTCCCTCCCCTCGTGACAGAAACTAAACTTAATAATTCCCCAATTTTTAAAAAGGAAACTTTAAAACTGTGACGTAGATTTTACGTATAAGTCTCGTGCACTAATTTCGTCGTCTTTTGTTTGTTTGTTGCACATGAGGGGTGCCTTCGCCAAGACTTTCTATGGGAAACTGGCGCTCTATTTAGGTGTTACGAAAGTGAGGAAAACTGCTGGTGAGGTGCGAACCCACGACCAGTTACCAGTAGGCTTGGAATCTTTTGAGACCATTTTTACTGTTTTTACGACTTTTCTTTCAACCTTCTCTTAGCGTAGGCCTATTAAAACTTGATACGCGACTACCCTAAGAATCGCGAACTACTGGTTGGTTATATACAGCACCGGATCTGCACGCAATCTGATGAGTGGCATTAGGAGTCAATAGATTATGGCTTCACATTTTTTACACGTAAAGGCCCTACTCCTTCACTAAATAACGACACATATAACTATTATTGTGGTAGAAAAAGGGGCCTCTTATATATATATATTATAACCCAAGCCCACCCCAAAACACAGGCTCGTTCTGTAGATTAATAATTAGGTGTATAAGTTCGATTTTTGTTAATTGTTAGAAAAAACAAAAAAATAGTTTATTCGTCGTATTAGTTTTAATTATTATCCTTGTAAATATGCTTACCAAACGAAAATTGAACAAAATTTATGTTTCATATCTCGAGGTCGATTAAGTAATGCTGTAAAACAATGATATAGGATGGGAAAAATGTAGGAGAGATGCTATAATGACGTAACTGATGGAACTACAATTACGCATTCGTCCATTAAGCCGTAGTCTTGTCTAAGTTGACCGCCTATGGCTACTTCCAACTGTGTGCGAATGACGCAAGTGCACACTCGACAGCTCGTTAAGCAACTTAATCACCAAATTATCAGCGGAGACTTTTTTATCTCCAAGCTAACGACGGAATCAACTTCGCAGCAGGGTTCAGTTAGGAGTCCCCCGGGCAGGCCTCCTGCTCTGTCGGTTTAGGCAGTCTTGTTGTTAAACGGATTTGGCGGCAGTGAAAACTGTTTATCATAATTTAATTATGAACGTATCAACGATACCGCATCACGTCCAACTTGCCTAAATCTTTCGTGTTTTTCTTCCCAAAATTCCAACTTGGAAAAAAGTATAAAAACTCTTAAAAATCTACGTTTTAAAGTCTGTATTCGGGTCCTAAATCGCTGGAATTTATTCGAGAGGATTTTATTAATAAAAATAGATTAAGAATCCTGTAATTATGCCAAAGTCTTTATATTGTTCTGAGCTTCTCGATGCAAACATTTAAACATTTAAATAACTTGTATACGAATAATTTAGGCTTTCAGAATAGTTGTTAGGCCTATTTATCCTTTTTATATATATATATAAACGGATAAATAGGCCTAACAACTATTCTAAAATCTATTCCTACAAACTCTACGCCTATAAACTCTATAAACATATCCTTATAGGATATGATACTAAGTTACACAGAAAGATTCTCAGGAAGGGTGTTTCCTGTGAGGAATTTGTGTTTAAAATAATAAATTTAAATAAATAAATTATATTTGAAACTGAATATATAAATGTAGTTAAACTATAAATACAATATTATTATTAATTAATAATAATTTAGAAAGGTTTAAAATATATTATGAGAGATATTTCTTGCAGATGCTCTTGTATTATATAGCTAAATTATCTTTTATTTATGTTTAATACAGTATGTTCAAAAAACTATTATTTATAAGTAAATAATTACGTAAATATTTCAAAATAAACTTTATAAAGTCATAAACGAAATTTATTAAAGTTTTCTTTATCTCTTGAATGCATTTTCGTCTTATGAAAGTGGCAGATAGTCAAGCAACTGTCGCTTATATTCTGATAAGCAGTTTCATCTTTAAACAGATTCCCGAGTTTAATCTCTTGGCGACAACGATAGTGGGGGGAGGTTTTCGTCAACACCCACTTTCCTTTATAAATCACTACTTCTGTTAATCCGGTAGAAGAGAGGAATGAATCGCATTCAATTAATATACTCTGCACTTAGATGGATCACTGCTATTATGAATGAACAATGTCCCTCTCCTACTTTGTTGTCCTCTTTTCTATGACGTGCACCGTATGGATGATAGTGTAGAGGGAAGTGACAGTTCACGTGACTGTGACGTCCGAGACTTCCGATCCGGATGGACTTCCGGCTAAAACGGAACTTCGTCACGCCATTGTCCCTCATTATATTCGGGGGATCTTCCGTTACTAGCAGAAAAGATCTATTAATAGATAAAAATTAAAATAATTGGATTTTACAATGCGTGGAATAGCAGAAAGTTATATGGCTTTAAATCTTCCAAAGTTTACATATTGGAATTACGAATAACTTTAGAGTAGATGGTCTTTAGAAAATAAACTTTAGAGCAAACGTAGTCGAGAGTTTTAGTTGCTTAAGAATTGAGTCTCGACACTTTTAAAATGAAGACAAATATTGCATATTATAAACTTTTACGAGACTTTTCGGAAGTCGTTCATTACAAACGATAAAACAGTAATGCGGTTGGATAAATATTCTGTAGTTAAGAATACTTTCAAATTTTCTAGATTCAGCAAAAGTATAGAGATAATATAGCATTAATTATAACAGAATTTTTCAATATAAATTGATAATTTTATAAAATTATCAAGAATTTATGAAGTTATAAATTTCCAAATTTACACGTTCCCCTGAAAAGCATTCTTTCCCGCATGACTACAAAGCCGTGAGGAGAAGAACGGCATTTTATTTTAATTAACTCAGCACTCAAAATTTAGATTTTATTGAAAAAAACACACACAACTATATACAGAAAACGTATAAAATATAAAAGAAAAAATCTGTAAGAAAATCAGGTAAGAAAAACAATTTAAACTTAGATTAATTACGCCCTTATTGTTCCATACCATTGAGCATTATAAAGTAATTATATATGTATGGTGACAAAAATTCTCCAGTTTGTATCATTAAAATTCTGTTGAACTTGCTTATGTCTCTATCTTAATGCGAAGAGTATCGATATGTAATGCAGGGCATTAATTCACCCATACTAATAACGTCTGGAAGATCGACCATCCAAGATGAAAACTGAACTTTGACGCGACTTTTTTGCTCTTCTTGTTACGCTATAATTATTCACCCACATACAGATGTAGTTATTAAACAAGGGGGAGAAAAAAATACTTAATTTTTCTTTTTTTCCGCCTCTTTACTTTAAGGGAGGGTTGTGAAGTAATTAGGAACGGGGGTATACATAATGAACTCTATTTTCTTAGCGGAATATAATTTGAAAACAAAAGAAAACTAATTCCTGCGAACAGGAGAATTTGTTGTGCTTTTTTTTATACTTTAAACAATTTTAAATTCAAGATACAAAGTTTATTTTTTGTATAATTTTTAATTAATCGATTAAAATTTTTTTTTACTTTTATAGAAACGTGTGTGTTTAGGATTTTGTTTTAAATTTAATTTATATAATTTAAGCATTTAAAAAGATGAAATTTTCTTTAATTTTTAAGATAGAAATTAATATTTTAAAACGTATTTATTGTAAACCGGTGTAGATGAAAAGACGTGTAAAAAAGTGGAGCATCGAGAGAAAATTAAGCGATCATCTCCCGAAATATCCAATAATTATTGATAATTTAAAGCCCGGGCCTATTTAATTCGCCCATTTTGTAGATGAATCATGAAAGCATCGCTTTAGTTAAATTTGCCAATCTCTGCTAGTGACGTGAAGGCGGGAAGAACATTGATACGTCTAGTAGTACAAGAGTAATCTGTAGAAACGACTATTGTCTCTCGCACATCTATCCATCGTCTAGTCCAGTACAGATGTCTGACCTCTTGACCTTGTCTCTTCCGACCTCGGGGGAGGTCATTGGACCGGAAGTAACATGATTAGGGAGACGGATTTACTCGGTGACGTCAGCACAGATTCGTTCTGTTGGAAATGGACTAAAGGGAGGAAAAAAAAGTTACCTCCATTGTTCCATCGTTGCTGGTTACTGCGATCTTCATTCTTCTTGCTTCGTGTAGAAGATTAGGTGCAAGATCCAGAGGTAGCGAATCGCAGAGGATTTCACGCTCCAGCTCTTTCTTTTACGTCTTTTGGTCATTTCTAGATGTATCCTGCTCTGTAGTCATAGAACCAAAGATTCAGTCAAGGTGCGGGTTTTATACGCGCTTCGTTAAACCATTAAATGGTTCCTATTGAGATATTTATTCAAATTTAATTCAAAATTCACAAAAATATTTTCATTTTATCGTTAATTTTTATTCAAATTTACATCTTAAATTTCAATTTACAAGCCTTTCTATAGCTCCTACCATCTATAAACTTAATTAATATAAAGAAAAATTAATTGATTTATAGCCTTAGTTGTCAAAAAATATACGATTTTTAAATTATTTAAACATTTTTAACAGCTTTCTTCTTATTTGTTACAAGTTTAATTTGTTAACAGTGTGTTAATGGTACAACTTATGTAATTTGCATGAATAATATTATGATGTTATCAACATAAATTATTGTATATAGGAGTTATTATGAGTTACGTAATTCTCATAAAGTTTATAGTAATTATTTAACGAATAATTATTTAATTTAATGTAAAATCTTTTAAGTTAGCAAGCGATTTCAAAGATATAAAAGACAATTAATTATTACGCCTTTGTGTCCTTTCTATCTTAATTTAAATTTAATTTGTATACTAGTACTTTTTATATATTAGTACTATATATTATATATAAAAAGTACTAGTATACAAATTAAATTTAAATTAATATAAAAGACGATTTTTTAAGTTGTCTGCCGTTCTTTTACATAAGAAGGGTTGTGGCCCTAAATTATAATGTATAAAGGCCCTTCCCCTTAACTAAATTATGATGTGAGGCCCTATAGACTCGCAACGCCAGGCCCTTGTTTATCCTATATGCAAATTAGGCCCTGTAATTAAATCTTCACGTTTTAAATTTAATTTTAAGCACGATAATTCTTAAAAAATCGTGTAATACGAAGAAAATTTGATCGAATAATCCTTTTTCTTATTTTTTTAAATATTCATACGTCAATTCATCAAAAACAATATGGAAAATATTGCAAACATCATCAGTAAAAAATACAAAATAAAAAATAGGCAATGATCATATTTTCAAGATTTAACGTAAGCATAAAATTCAATCAATCATAGTTTGGTGTAAGAGACTTTTAATATTAAAAAAAAAATTCCGAATTTTGACGGAATTATTAAGTTTAAACGAGGTAATCGAGCAAAGTAAAAATCAGAAAAGAAGCGAGTAAAATTAGCGAAAAGAGTAGTTTGCTGCTGCCTACATCCTAGGATGTAGGTTATGGAGGCAGTAGCTATGGCCAAAGATGATGTCGTTGCCATGGCAATAGCTTGCAGGAGCGCGAGAATGCGGCAGGTGCTAGGTGGACCGTGTTTTCCGCTCGGGATAACTGCTTCCTAATTGGAAACCGAGTTGGGAGGAAGCGTTTGCGAGAGCGGATTAAGCAGATTGGCCAATGCAGCTTTGTTGATGTCGGGGAGAGAGTTAGCAAGCTTGCTTCCATCTCTCTCTCTATCTCTCTCTCTCATTCTTTCTCTACATCTCTCGTGTTTATTCTACACTTTTCTATAGATTTGTTGAGAAATTTATTAATTCCTTAATTCTTAAATCAATTAATTTTCTACTTTATGAAAAATTTCGATTTTAAATTATATTTTTAGTCGATACAATATGAACAATAATATGTTCTATTCCAATTAAGATGTGCCCCCTTCTCCATCCTTTATTCCTGCAAAAATTTATTCTTATTTATGCTAATTAAATGAAAATTAATGTTTTAAAATATTGTTTCCGATCGAAATTAATTTAAATTTGAATTAATAATTTTATTTAATTATAAATATTATAAATTAATAAATTAAACTTTATGATAATCGAACTCAAATCTGCTTCAGTAAATAGGGAAATAAGGTATTTATATTAATTATTTCTGTGGAAAAATATACTTTAACGTGTGGAATTTAAGTTCAAATTGATAAAATTCGTGTAGACAATGTAAAAAATTTCAAAATTTTGATTTATTTTTAGACATTTTTCCAAGCGCTGAGCGTAAAAGTGGAAAGTTAGTCTCCAAAACAGAATCGATTTTCATGTTCTTTAATGGGATATTTTTCTCTAGTAATGGGATATGTTAACTTGTACGAGAGATTTAATAAGCTTTATCATAAAATAGTCCCATTATTTTATAAATTTTATAGAATTTCTTCATTTTAAAACTCTCCACGAATGCCAATTCAATGCATTCTTAAAGAATTGGCATCCGTAATTACAAGCGCAATTAAACTGCTTATTTCTTGGAAATTAAATTAAACTAATCAAACTAATCATATTTAAATTTATTAAATTACTTTCCATAAATGTATTTTTTAAATATATTTATATATTTTTAGTGATGTTTCGAAGCAATTTCACGTTCACGTAGATCATGTATCTCTTTCTCCCACTCTTTGATTATAATTAAAGTTTATTTATATCATTCTTATCCTCCTTTAAAGAATATTTAGCTTAATTCTGTTTAAAATTTTAGATAATTTCATATATTTTTAAATAAAGAAGGCTTAAATTTCTATTAAATTTCTAAAGGAAAGAATTTAAATTAAGTATTAGAAACTTCTTGACTTAATCTCATGCTTCTCTTGCAATTCTCGAGAAGTGATATATGTGAATGATAAAATTTTATTTTTAAAATTAAATTATAGCACAAAATTAAATTTTTAACATCATTTGCGCTTAATTTTAATTTAATTGGTTCGCATATTAATTGTAATTAAACAGTTATTGATTAATAATACTCAAAATTCATGAATTTAATATGGAATATAATGCTTTTTGTGGACTGTTTTATCTATAAAATTCTTAAAGTTTAATCATATTTTTCTAAAATTTAGTTATTTTAAAGCTTTTTCATTAATATTCGTAAGTTTCTAAAGGTATGAATAACATAATTTATAGTTTATTGTTGAATTTAAACACGTTAATAAATCTGTAAGCTGAAACCTAAACTTTGTAGGGTAAATTGGATATAAATATTCATAAATTAGAAATAAAAAACATTTAATTTCTAGCGTAAAAATATACTAATATTACATTATAAAATTGTTAAAATATTTATAATTATTTTAACAGCCATTTTAAAAGAGGAGAATAAACATCCTTCTCTGGAGCCATCTCCTCCGCATCATCTTTCTAAACTCCGGTAGAACTAAAAAAAATTGAATAAATATTTTAAAAAATATATTTAAATTTCGTAAAATATGAAAATTAAATAGATAAATATTAAGTTTTATTAATAAAATACGATAAACAACGCAGATCTTTTGTTTCCCAAACTTCTTATCGATCTTATATTGTCAACAAGTGGAAATTTACTAAAGAAAACTATTAAATTAATCCCGAATTTATCGATATAAACTTATTAAATTAATAAATGCATGAGAATAAATAGAATTTAATTTAATTTTAAGCTATTTATATATATATATATATATATATATATACATTAAACATCGTTTTAGTGTGGTAGAGTTAAGCAAGAAGTTCTCCTTTAGCGTGTTTTTTGGGAAGATTATCTTCGGAAAAATTGATTTATAAACTAGTTTTATGGCTTGCAAATTAAAAAAAATTAAGCAAATTCTACAATTTCCAGCCGGTTATTCGTCTCTTAAATTGCCAAACTCAATTAGAGGCGAGTGTAGATTCTCGCTTATAGATTTAAGAAGGGTGGGGATAAGTATAAACGCTCGGACTCTCGGCTAGTGGAGGCAGTTTCTGCCCCGGATATTTGACAGGTCGGCCATTTCGTAACCATGTTTATGCAGGTGGTAGAGACCAGACATAATCCACCTACTCAGCAAGTTAGATCGCGGGCCACGCCTCTACTCGTTGCTCATTGGTCCGTCGCTTTCGGCTTCCAACACACCTGACAGAGAGTTGCCCGGAAAGAAGGGTATAACGCGGCTGGACGAGTAAAAAGACGTAAAAAGTGAAATATTGTCGACGTAAGTCGAGCTTTCGACGCCGACAGCTGTCGGCAGCTTGTAGCTTCCACTGCTCTTGGTGCTCTCGTGATGCTGGACCAGCCGTCTCCTTTCTCCTCTTTTTTTCCCCTATTTTTTTATTTTTCCTGCGCTTCTGACTCTCTCCATCGCCCCTATAAGTCCTCTCTCTCTCTCTTCTCTTGGTCTGTTTTGTAATGTAGGTCCGGGCGGACTGCAGGGAAATCGGTGAGCAATGGACCGTATTCTTCCGCTCCACTTCCTTCTCCGGTCTGGTCCACGTCGGATTTTTCCCAAGAACCCCATCAAAATTTATCGACCAGAAACCTCGTCTTTTCCTTCTTTTCCCTCCCCCCTCTGCTACCGTCCCCGTTGGCGTCTCCGCTCTTTGACTCCCCTTAAAAGGGGGAGGTAGTGGTGGTAGTAGTAGTAGTAGTCTTTGGCAGTTCCCTCCTCCTCCTTCTCTCCCCTGGTTAAAAAACTCTTGGGCCAGATCCCCACCCAGAGCGTCCATTTAGCGTTTAAAGTACAACAGTGTGAGAAAGGAGGGGACGAAACGATTCCACGCGCAAGGAGAGGAGAGGGAGGCTATTGGTCAAAAAGGAAAGGAAAGGCTGTTTACGGTCACCTGTCCGCAAGCCCTAGCAAACACGCGCCCGCACACAAGGAGAAAGTAAAAAAAAGGTGTCCTCCCCGCTCACTTCTCTTGTGGGTTTTCGGGTCATTGAGATTTGACACGTCGGGTTTGTTTGAATGGAGCCGCGACCCACTGTTAAAGCTTAACCGGCGGTTATTCGCTTGGTTAAACTGCGGTTTCTTCAACGTGTGGACCGCAATCTATTGTCCGCGCGAGGAATAGGAAGGGGGAGGAAGAGGTAGGGGACGAGCCAATACCTGCATTCCTCGTCTGACCAAGCGAGAGTGATTCTTCAGTTGTGTGATCGGCCGTCCGAAAAATCTTCACTCTCTTTAAATCTACGCTTCGCCTGTTTAGCCTAAAGTTTGGTTGAATGCTAATTACACGCCCTTAAGAGCTCTTTCAACGTGTTTTGACTGTACTTTGCTGGTTACAAATGTATTTACTAGGCGCTATCCGGTTCCTACTATCAACAATGGTTACAAGATATTGGCGGTTCCGGATGAAAAACATCAGACTTCTCTACACGGGGATTAATCTCTTTCTTACACGAATTTGTCTGAAGTGCCGAAAAATCTGTGAAGGAACCTTGAAAGGGATCGAATCTATTGAACATTTAACGCATTTTTTTCTCGTGTGTGAAAAGAAAGTTTGGAAAACCATCAATTCACTTCCCTCCCCAACCTTCCGAATGCATTCCTGTTCATTCATATTTTGGCTGTTGCTGACATTAATTAGTATTGAAACAATAAACTCCAGTCTATTAAGCTTACGTTGCACACGAGCTAACTGGTATAATCTATTTTAAAATCATATTATCATTAATTATCAGAATATAATTATACTTAAACCGCAATCGTTATAATCTACATCCATTCGCTATTTTAAAATCGAATTAAATTCGTTTGTACATGTACTGTACATTGGAAACAATACTTTTTAAAGTTTATTTTCCATTTTAAAAATCGAATTTTAAATAAAATTTATGTTATTTAAACGCTTAAAAATTATTTAAAAATTGATTTTAATTAATATATAATATTTAAAACGTAGATTTTAATGTATAAGAAGTCACATTCATGTAGAGTAATGTAGTGGGATGCGGAGTGATGCGTGCGTATTTAATATAATTTTTTTTATTTTTAAAGCCTAAAAAATAGTAAATCTAAAGTAAATTTACCTTAAAATAATAAAAATACATTTGTATTTTCGCTTTAAAAATACTATTTTATGGCCACCTCCTATCATAACTTTCATCTACTTCTCCATAACTTTATCTTTATTTCTCTTTCAGTTTTCCAACTCTCGTTTAAATAATTTTAAAAAATATTCTTTAACATTAATTTAATAGAAAAGTTTGTTTAAATTTGCTTATTTTCTGCATCGGAACACAATAATATTTTGGATTCTTTGCCAGTTTTAATGCCCTAACAATAAGTAGAAACTTGGTGTCTATGAATAAGAAACAAGTCTGCAGAAAATATGTCTAAAAGGAAAGTTTGATAAGGCCTCTTCAGTCGAGTTGTTTGAATGGTAACGGTATTTTAGTTTGGCTCCTCTCCAAAATTTCGTCAGGTGTCTGCATTAAGAGGATGTAGAGAAATTCTTGGATTTTAATTGTTTGTGTGTGTTAGGTTTGAAAAAATACTTATTTAATTAAAATTCATTATTCCGCGATTTATAAATCTTTAATATTGAAGATGAAAAGGTGTATTGTGAAGATTTTTTAGATATCGTGAATAAACTTTATACATTTTTGCCATATTTAATTAATTTAGATAATTATTTCGCTTAAATATAACTTCAAAGAAGAAAATTCTTTAAATGAAATCTATAATTGCTTAAATATTCCATAAAAATTAAGAAGAATAATGTGAAAAATTAATAACTCTTGAACACGTGGTTGATAAATACGCTATTCTTTATGGGTTCTGTAGATAATTTTGTAATAAAGAAGTGTGTAACTCACGTTATATTAGAGTTTTATTTGTATAAATTCATCTACTGTGAAGTTATTGTTCATAAAATTATTCATAGAATTAAAATAAACATAAAGATAAATATAATCAGCCATAGAATAGGTCTGACTTATCCGCCTGTTCTCTGTAACAATGTTTTGTATTCTGTCGTAAATAAGGAGTTTATGATTTGAATATATATACATATATAATTTATGTAAAGTGCAATAGTAAAAATTTATTTAAACTTAAATTATATTTTATCATAGGCCATAGATACTAGCTTACACATAGAAATAAAAGTAATTATGGTTAAAATGTAACTTATGTAACTTTTACGTACGATATGCGTAGAATATATTTAAAATAAACGCGTAGAATATGCGTAAAATATGAGTAGAATGTGCATAGAATGTGTGTAGAATATGAATAGAATGTGCATAGAATATGAGTAGAATATATGTAGAATACGTGTACAATATGAAACTAGAATATATGTGTAGAATGTATGAAGAATAGAGTAGAATGTGAGTAGAATGTCTGTAGAATATAACTATGTATTATGCAAATAGCTTGTACGAAAAGTTAAACCTTTAAGATTGGTAAACTTTCTATAATTTCTCATAAAAATATTAAATGAAACAAGTAACAAGAGGAGAATTTTCGAAAATTTTTTCTTGTTTTTTCCATTAAAGCGTTAAAAAAAATAAAGAGCATCCGGCGTAAACTACTAAATTTATGCCGGATGCTCTTTATTTTTTTTGTAAAGAAGTTAAAATAGTCAAAGGGAATATCTGTTAGTGGAATAGAGTTTAGAGTAGTTGTTATGAAGTGGTTTTAATGTCGTCGATCATGCAAAACAGAGCTGTATCGACTTTCGTTAAACTACCAACACAATAACAGGCTGTTTTCCTATTATGGTCGTATTTCACAGCAAACGATCAAGTCAGTGCACAGCTATAAAACCTGCCATTTAATTCCCACTCCAGTAACAGAAGCTTTGCGTTGTAATGGCAGGTGTAACAATGATCATACAAACTGTTATGACTGATTTATAACGTTAATAAACGAAGTAAGGAAACACTACTCCATAACTCCCCTACCAGCGAGACAACCCTTGAGCGGGCGGAGCCGAATCCATATTCCACGCCTCTTTGCCCACCCCCTGCTCCCCCCTTTTCTAATGTCGTTAGCATCTGTCGCAGTTGTCATAGTAACCGTCCCAATGACGTCACGTACTTTAGCACGTGCGTGCTGATGCATGGGAAGGAACAGCTGGCCAAGCTCAAGGCCTCGGATCTTCCGGTTCAATCCAGCGTGTTCAAATTGAAAACTGTGGCGGCCATTGTTGTGCCTGTTCATTGTTACTGACGTGATGGAGTGGTAGTCAGTCTCTGACCCGTGATTAATGCTAATGATGTAAAGTTAGCACAGACTGATATATATTATGGGTAATATTTAGATGGTAAGAGTAGAGAGAGAGAGAGAGATAGTAGTGATGTTGCAGAGTAATAGCAAAGTGTTTAAAACGGTAGATACGGATATATAAGCCCACTTGAATAATGAACCCTTCGTTCAACATTATGTAATATAAAGATATAATCTTTCATTGTCGGTGATTAGCCCGTAGATGCACTTTTATACAAAATAAATTTCGGACGGGATGTCTCATCCTCCTTTTTCCTCCATGCGTTTTCACTGTCAGGCGGAGCTGCTACGAAAGGAAGACACTTTTACAGGGGCTCAGTCTTTTTAAATTGCCATTTTATCTAATTTTAAGTAAAGAATTTAATAATGTATTTCAAAATATGGTCTAATTTAAATAAATTTCTCTACTTTTATACTAAAATTTAGAAATTTGATGGTAGAAGCGTTTAAATAAAGAAAATATTCGAAATAACGTGTTTACGAATAAATTTATAAATCTTTTTACGTACTTAAATTATCTTTTTAATTGTTTAATACACTTAAACGGGACTGCTCTTGTTGTTCGTCTTCAAAAAAAGAGCTTTCATAAAAATTAATTTATTGAATTAAGTCATAATTGGATAAAGTTAGCGATTTAAATAAATAATGCGAAAGGTTTTTTCCCTTGCTCTTGCTCTTCTCCATCAGAATTTGCTTGAAAAAGGCCATTTAAGTGCGAAGTGCTTAAAGTTTGAAACGTCGAAATATTAATTGTGAGAGGGCGGAACGTTTGCGGCGAAGGAAGAAAAGAGAATGTTTAAAAATTGTCGCAACACCCATCAGGAGAGTGAAGAAGCTGCAACATCAACGAATTGAGAAGAAGAAGAAGGAAGAAGGGAAAAAAAAGCCGACAAATTCTCCACAATTACGACTAGCATTCAATCCAATTAGACAGTTAAGTAGGCATCCGACTTGTGTCAAATCCACTGCTTGCTTCTCAATGGCTCGTTGGCTTCGTTAAACCGGTGCAGTCCAATTTAGACCTAAAGAGATCAGTCGGAGCGTGTACTTATAATTTGATGCGTCCAGACAAACGCGTTAGAGCGGCAACGACCGGGAAGTAGAAAAGAATAGAAACGAAGAATTAAAAAAAAGAAGAGAAAAAATGACTGCGAGATCGGAAAAAGAGAAAATGAAGGAAGCTCCAGAAATGAAATATTCGGTTTAGAGTAATTTGCGTCCATTTGCACGGCTCTCCCTCCCCCAGAAAACATTTCCTTACTCGTTAAAAGGAAATGGCTAGTGGGGCCGATTTAATGCTTTACCTCGCGAAGGTTTTAAGATCCCTGCACAGTAATGGAAGCTTTTTTTTTCTTCCTTCCTCCTCTTCCTCCTCTCTTCCTTCTTCATCTTCTTCCTCTTCCTCCCCCCGTCGCGAGCTGCGTAAAATGGCGAATCCAATATCAGATTCAAAAGAATGCGATTAGCGCTTTTGGACAGAATGAACGATTTGTTTCGGCAACAGAAAAACGTTTACACAGACTTTGATTTCGTGCTTCAACTAACAAGATCGTCACAATAGCTTGGATGAATATAGGTAAGGAATCAAGAGGATAGACAGGACCACTAATTTAAATTTCTGCTCCGTCGCACGGATGTCAAAACCGGTTTGGTGCTGGTCCAATGTTTGCTAGAGGATTCCTACAAAATAGGTGAAGTGGAAGGCGTTCGGCAATTGAGAAGAGGGTCGGACGGATCAAATGGAGATAGGCCCGCCCGGAATGGATGAATTCCCCATTCTCTCTCTCTGTTTGCATAGCTCCTAAAGTCAAGGCAATCAGACGGGCAAAACGTGATTGGTTACGCTTAGATCACGTGAAAACTTTGTGAATGTAAAGCCCCACTGCGGGATGAATCTGTTTGTTTGCATGCCAAAATAAGAAAGGGCTGAAGTTAGGTTCGGTTCTTATGCAAATATGTCGGAGCAACTATGTTTGAAATTTAAAACTACATTTTGAATATGTAGAGATGTCCGTGCAATGACGTTGTAGCCCACAGTATTGTTTTTTTTTTTTATTTTTTTGGTCAACAAATTATTCTTCTGCCATACTCTAAAGTTATCACAGACAAATATAGTTGCGTGTACATAATCCTTTATTAATGTGTTCGTAATCCTTCTCAATCGCATAAATATAGATTTTTGCCGAATTTTAGACGTTAACCAACAAGATAAATTATAAAAAATCATGCATACGTACAGCTTGTTAAAGTATTAACAAGCTACAAGTATGCATGATTTATAGTTAATTAACTTTATTAACTATAAATTATAGCTATGTGGGTTAATTCTAAGTTGTAAGGGCCCTAAAAATAGCACTAAAAATGAATAGGCCTTTCAAAATTAGCCCAAGATCTCGCTACTAATTTATCATATACTCGTTTTAAGGTCCAATTTGATGCTAGTTTAAAACAAGAATTCGGTGCAAATTGTGTTACACGTTAGGCCCTTCTCATATCTTAAATCTGGCATAGAAAATTAAATTATTCTAATAAAAATTCTGAATTTATGTGCGAAAGGTCTAATTTAAACTTAATTATTTAAAATTAAGTTAGATATAAATCTAACATAATTAAATTCTTTAAATAATAAATCGTGTAAGGAGTTTTTTAAATGTGTTTACGGCACAAATTTATAGATTTAACACGAGTTATTCTACTTAACTGGGCGCATACAAAGTGAAAGAGTTACAATAAACCAAGGCCTAGGCCAAGTTATAGGAAGGAACAATTGATAATCTTCACAAGAAAGCTTAAATTTTCTTGAATATTCTTGATTTTTACTATTAATTTTTCATAAATTTATAATCCGAATATACGAATTAAGTGCCTTTCTCATATCCTTATTACTTTTGAACCTATAATTAGGCCCGATTTGGGTCTAGTTTAATTACAATTACAAGGCCCTAAGGTATTAATATTATTTTAAAAAATTATAATTAAGGGCCTATGCAGTAAAGAAAGAGCTTTATTTTGATTTTTTTAGTGTGATTACTTAATTTTATTAAAGTAAATTTGTATAAATCCTTAATTTTGATGAAAACTTTTCGGAATTTTATATATTCGCATCAAGGCGACGTATTTTTTTAAGATAATTTAAGCTAATTAATCATATGAAAAGTTAGTTGTAGCTTTAAATTTTGAGAATTTTTTAAGTCTTTTCACAGTTTTACATTGTTTATAACGTCTTATTTATTTTTAAAGAGTCAGTTTCTTTTTATAAATCTTATAAAAGTGGCAGGAAGCCAACTTCTTAGATCTTTCTTTAGTTTAAATTGATCCCATATTGAAACGAGCCACGAATATGACTTGACAGTTGAACAATTAACACATTTCGTCGCATCATTTTTCCACTAAAATTAATTAATAAACGCGAATATTTTATATTAAAAAATAATAAATAAATAGAATTTTATTTCTATATATTTTAAATTTAAAAAATTCACATAAAAATTTTAAAAATAAAATTTTATAAGTGGCAAAAATGAATCGACTTCTTCGTGAATTTTAAGCAAAAATAGCTTTAAATTTGTGTTTCATTTTAATAAATATTTTAAAAATATGTTTTTATTCGTTTATTATTAATGTTTTTAAATAAATATTATAAGAATTTTATGCAAAACTTGCATAAAATATTAGAAAATAACGTTGTATAAGTCGCAAAAATGAGTCAAACTCTTCAAGGATTTTAATGAAAATACCCTTAAATAAATGGTTTATTTTTGAAATTTAGAAATATTTATTTAATATTTAATGCTTTAAAATAAATATTTTATAAGTAAACCGCATTAAAAAAGTAATAAAAATGAGTGAAATTTCAAAGATTTCCGTAAGAGAACAGTCTGAAATTAAACGTTTGTTTCGGTAATTTCACTTAAATAAATTGAAAAATATATATTTATTTATAAATTTTCAACGTTTTAAAATAAATCCTATAAAGATTTATACACGAAAACAGTATAAATATTTAAAAATTCCCAATTAAAATGTATACAACAACAATAATAAAATGTATGAATAGTTGTTTAGAATTCCATTCATTACATTCAAAAATTCAAAAAAAAAAAAAAAAAAAAAAATATATATATATATATATATATAAAATGAAATGTGTGAATAAATGAAAAGAAGAGAAAAAAAATGTTCATAAATGTCTCTTTTATGTAAAATTTCCATTGATCAGATTAGAAAAAAAAGCAGAAGAGGAGGAGGAAGAAGAAGAAGAAGAAGAGAAAAATCTCTTTCCATATCTAATCTTATTGTTGTATTAATCTCTCCGCATTTTGTTTCAATTATATTCGTCCTGATTTTTCCAAGTTGATCAAGTCATTCCCCCTGTTGTAAGGACTGCAACATCTGCTTTGCAGGACTCTTTTGTTCGCTGGCAACTTATTGAAATAAATAGAATTATACCCTTCATCTGCATAACTAGTGAATTAATTATGCAGATGTAGCAAGTGGGGAATAGCTTCTCAATGTGATTTGTGATGTTATTCTAGAAATTTATTCGTCAAGACGTTAAAAAAAAAAGAATGTAAAATATTTTAAACGGATATTTATATAATTATTATTATTTTTTATTTATTTATGACAAGCATTCAGAAATGATCATGGACCTTTATTTTTAACACATCAATGAAGATACGAATAGTTAAAAATGGCTCTTAGCCTTTATACAGTAAGTTATTTTTTCAGCTTGAGATAATTTCTTTTATAATACACAGTTTGAAGGATGAGGAATGTACACACAAGATTTAAAAGACTCTACTCTGCCATGACATATTACCCCGATGTGAATTTTCGCGATGCACAATTTTCCATACATTTTATTTTATTTTAATTTTTTCCAGCTTGCAGAAAAATATTCTTATATTTTTTCTTTCGTATCTTACTTTATTTTACCACTTAACGTTTCGATTTGTTGGCCAGAACATAAAAATATTCCCTCCTCCTTATTTTATCACCTTTAAAATGAATGGATGTGGCTCGATTTTAAGGAATATTTTTGAATATTCTGTACAAAAAAAAGGAGGAACGAATAGGTAAAACGTTTAATTATTCTTTCTTAAAGGAAGAATAATGAATAATATATTGTAAATTTAATTACTTTTTAGGATTATTATTATTATTAATTTTTTTTGTATTTTCCAACATTTGAAAATCTGTACATCTCGAATTATATTTCTGTGAAGGATGAGAATAATTATTTGATATTTTTTTTCCAACATATTTACAAGACATATCAAAATTCTTTTCTACAATAGATTTTAAATTATAACATCAAATTTCCTTATTTATATATATATTTATATATAATATCTCTCTTATTTTATAAACAAAGAATCAGAACCGGAACCGGAAATGATGACTTAATGATTGGGAAATTTAAAAACCTGTGGAAACGATATACCAATTTAAATATTGTTAAATTATTGTTTGAAAGTAAATGATTAAAGCTCATTTAGACAAGAATTTGAAGATGTAGTTTATCTTGTCCAAAGAGTTTATGTGCGATGTGGACGACAATCTCATCTGTCAAAATAGAGGACAGTCAGCAAATTTAGAAAGACCGGCGATAAACCTTGGGGTGTCGAGTCCGGACACGCCTACCCATCCCAGGAGAAAGTGACCGATCAGTCATCGTTGAAGTCACTCGGCAATAAGATGCTTAAGCTACTAGTTGTCACTGTAACCTGGGCCAGTAATTCGACGCCATATTGAGATCGTTCGCTTGTCCCGGTACTTGAACTGGCACGGAAACACCAGGTGATATAAGGCCTGAAAAGTTTTCAATAGTTTTATAACCCTTATATAAAAAATTAATCAAATAAAACAAAAAAAATCTAAGGCGCTTTAACGTATAACGCGCACCGGCCGTAATGGCGGGTGCGCGTTATAAGTTAAAGTGCGGTTATTTTACACAGAAATTTCCTATTAATTAAATAGAATTGTTTAAATATCGCGTGTAAACAGTTGAAACTTCGAAATTAATCGCTTGTATCCGGTGTACGACTTGCGTTAAGCAAATAGAAAACGATAGAAATCGTGCAAATATATACTTTAAGATTGTAAGTCAATGACCTATAAATCCCGTTCTGCCTCGTATAAATTTTGAAAGCTAAGGGATTATAATTGATACAAACAAATTTGATAAATAAACAAAAGAGACTAATAGATCCAATCTCGTGACTGTGACTATGAAACCCTTTAACATAATATAAGGTTCTATTGTGTAGAAGCTCTAATTAAACAAGTTATAATGCAGTATAACCCTCGCTAACTTTCAACAAATCTTTGCCAAGGCAGCATGTGTGTGTACATTGGATGGATAATTACATCTTCCAATACTCTTGTCACCAGTCTGCGTCGCTCGTTAACTGACACGTGTGTTGGACGAAGCGATCTTCGACGCGAACAGATTACACGAGGAAGAGTCTGTCACCCGTAACATTTAATTACTGGCATGACTACGTGACATTCGTGAGAATTCACGTTTTAATTTAGGTTCTTTCTTTCCTCCATCAAATTGAAGTTTTCTAAAGAATTTTAAGGAGGAAATTATATTGAAAGACCCACTTATTTTCATTTATTCAAATGACGCGAGTTATGTTTTAAACGTCGAAAAATTAAAAAAAAAAAAAAAAAAAAAACGTATTTTACACTCCAATAAATAGATTTTTTTTCAAAATTAAATTGTATAAATATAAAATATAAATGTTTATTACCTTAATTTCACTTTAATTTATTAAATTACAAGCGAAATTTAAGCGGGGTGAGTGTTTAAATCTACCCCAGTTTAATTTGTTTTTTGATGTTAAAAAACGGAAGAGGGGGTGGGATGGGATAGACGAGACCGAAAATGATTCGTTTTCGTGTATTTATTAATCCGTGAGTTTGATTAAACATCGATTATAATGGCGAATGTGACAAAAGTTTCTTAAACGCAAATCTCGTTATCAAGTGTATTAATTTCATTATGCAAATGGAAAGAGAAGACGTGACAGACTGAAAATTTGGACGAATAACTCGTTCCATAAATATTCCCGTCGTTAGGCTAATCACCAACGGGGTTAAGAAGCAATCGAGTGTTTTATTACGTAGATTCGCGGTGTCATTTTTAATCAAAATGCCTCCAAGTAAATCGACGGTGGGGTGGGCGGGAGGGGTTTTTATGCCAGTAAATTATCTATAAAAGCGCATAATTCTATACGAAACTTACCAGTTGATGCGGCGCTTCCATTGTTGACTGTTGTGAACTGTCCATTGACCGACTGCATCATGTGAGGTTGTGCCGTTGGACAACTTGAGCGAGAATAGTTACCCAGGGATAGAGGATCGTATGCTCTTGTTCCACCCGGTGGTAACATGCAAGAATAGGAAGAAGTCTGCTGCTGAAGACACGAGCTTGTCGCCATATTGTTTGCCATACTGTAACTAGGCATTGTAGGCAGGGAGCTGAAAAACCAAAGTGTCAAGAGTTTAACACGTAGAAACTCTAAAGAATCCTAACTAGTAAGAGGACTACTTAAATAATAATCTATAAGTCTAAGTCATCCGCTATTTATATAATTTAGGTTAAATTATGAAGTGAAAATTAGACGAGGAAAATTATACAGAAAAGAGTAAGGACGTTTTAATAACAGAATAGCGGAACCGGAAGCTTAGTATATAATTACGAAATTTAGAAGCGGCTCGGGAATGACTGTAATTAGATGGGGGGTAAGTAAAACTTGACGCACGGACCACCAGGTGACTGCTTAATTAATACCGTAATTATACTACCCAATCATATTTCACTCTCCTTCAACATGTTCTCATCCCATGTTACATTCAAGGAACACAACTTGTGTGTTGGAGCAGTCTGTCTGCCAGCAAGTCAACCATGTTTGTTCGGATTCTCTCCAAATTTTCGTAAGATAACTGCTCGATGAATGAAAAATTTACTCGCTGTGATAAGCAAAATTAGGCCTTTGACCCCCTCTAACATATTAAAATGCAAGCTGTAATTACAGCATGGCATCTTCTTCTCTGGAGGGATTCACTTGATGAGTCTGTTTTTTAAACGTGATCTAAGGGAACAATCTATCACCATTAATTTTAAAATTAAATCCTTTGAGACTAAATGAAAATAATTAATGGATAAAAGAAAGAAATTTATCTAAATTTCGCGCGAAAATCATTAAAACGTGGGTAAGGATAAGTGAAATTTTATCCCTCCTCCAATTAGACTCTGCGGAAAAGTAAACTATTTTGAGTGTTTACGAGCTCTTCTATACGATTCTAAATTAAAATATTATATATCTTAATAAATATTAGAATTTTATCGTTAATTGGGCCATTAATTTTTAAATAAATAAAGATCAACGACCCTTCCCAAGAAGAAAAAAAGAAGCAAGATGAAGTAGGGAAATACTTTTAGAATACAATGTGTATAATTGTAATTACCTGTAAGTCTCGGCCATACTGGCCATGGGTTGGCCTATAGTAGGATAGAGTGCGTTAGGGAAACCAGAATTAATAGAAAGACGTGCTGGTGTTGGACTTGTAACTGAAACAGCCGCCTGTTCCGCAGCTCTTCTTTGATTTCTTAACTTTTCTTCCCTCCTCCACTTCGCTCGACGATTCGAAAACCAAACCTGAAAAAAAAGATGGGCCTACAAAAGCGTGTCATACTAAATCTATTAAAACAACAATATTTTGTCGTTTTTTGTGCATTATTTCCTCCATAAAATATTAATTTAATTATAATTAAACTTATTTAAGTATAATTAATCTGGAGATGCTGGAGATGATCTTTCCATCTTATCATCTTATAAACTTTCATCTTTAAATTACTAAATAATAATAATTTTAACTGTTGAAATGAATGAAATAAACTTTAAATTTATTTAATGTATTTAAAAATTAGCTTCTAACTAAAATATTTTGTATCTTAGATAAGAAGAAAGAACCTACTTCGTTTCTTACCTGTATCCTGGCTTCAGGCAAATCGATTTTAGATGCCAACCTCTCCCTTGCAAATACGTCTGGATAATGTGTTCTCTCAAATTCTGAAAATAATAGTGTTTTTCTCTTCATTAGCATATTAAACACTTAAAATTAATGCCTGTAAAATGTAAAAGTCTTCAACTGAAAACATATTTAAAAGTTAAAAAACCTGAAATCTTTACAGGTGTTAAATTAAGAGACTTTATTCTTTATTCTGTAATATTTCACATTATGTATTTATTAATACACCTAATAAACATTTCTTTTATTAAGTAAATTTGTTTTTTCTCGTGTATTTTCGTTCATGTATAACGAACAAACGGCAATTTTGCGTCATAAATGCACGTCATTACGTCACTAGAAGTGTTAATATTATATAATATAAAATAATTATATATATTATTACATCATGTTTACACGTTAGAACTAACAGATTTTAATAATTAACATTCAAAATAGTCTATACAATTGCTGGAAGCGGTTAAGATCAGTGACAGATGTCGTTCCACCCCTCTTCAAAAGCTATAAAAATATGCGAATAAAATCAATAAAACATTGTTTTCACCCCTTATCTATCAAAATAAACTAATTTATATAATGTTTTTCACATAAAACTGAATACAGTTAACTGGTCTTCAGACCTTCCTCAGGCCTAAAATATAGCTTACAGAAAAGTGATAAACGCCCTTTATTCTAAAATAATGTATAAAAATTAACATTTTTTGGGGCCTAAATTGAAAATAGGCCTGTCATTTTCGTGCAGGTTCCGTAAACTTAGGCTGCAATCAAGTCTGAAGTGTAGGGCCTATACAATTGTTAAATCGAAAGATCAATTGTATGTTTAGTATATTAGGTTATAGGGATAAGTATTGAAAAATTCGGAAGATTTTTTTTGGATATTCAATAGAGAAATGCGGTAAGGAAACTCAAAAATGAATGTTATTGTATGGACTTTCTGATCGAAACTCAATACAGGAGACATCCGAGAGTCGAGGACGTTTCATATTTATTTATCGATAAAAATTGAATTTAAAACCTTTATATATATATATAAATATTTGGTAAATCCCTCGTATTGGCTGCATTTTTTTGAATTATCACACGTTTTCCTCCATTTATCACACAGGTTACGTTCTCCTCCTATTTTCTAATGAATAAAAATCAAGTAAATAATATTAAAATCCGCAAATTAAATATATTTTATTAAGAATTTCGTGAGATTTCTAGATATAAAGTATGAATAATTGAAGAAGTAGCGTTATATATTTATTTATTGATACATTTATGAGGTTTGTAATGTCTCGAGTGAGGTTTTTTAAGGTCAACTCGATGCGACATTTATCGATATTTTATTTAATTTTAAAGTCGTAGCTTAGAAAATTAAATAAGAAAAATTTTTCGAATTTCTCGAGAACTTAAAGAGAAAGTAAATATAATAATTCTCACAAGAATTAAATATAAAATAAAGAAATAAAATCGGATGCTGATGGTTGAAACGATATAATTAATTGTTCTTCTTTTTTTTAATTAATTAACGAAATTTTTTAAAATTTATACTATTCTAATGAAATGTATCTTTTCTATAATATTCTTAACTTTAATTGGATATAAGTCGTAAATATTATTAAATTATCGTTAATATTCACAACAATCTCTATCAACTCGGGGTTCGCGAGCTACTTAAATGTCACCTAAACTGTCTGAGTGGATGCGGACGTTCTGTCGATCTGTGCGAAATAGATATAAATTGTATCTAAATTACTTTATTATAAGCTGTTACGGCTGTTACGTCTGCATTTAACAGGTTTACAAATTAGTATGGGATCCACATCACACGTTACCTCTAATAAGATGTAAATGTTTACCAAGCAAAGCCTCTCACTGTTTAAAAGGGGCAAACTAGATGATAATTAGAATATAGTTTAAAAATTTAATTAAAGACTAAAATACGTTTAAAATCAATTATAATCAATATGCAGATTTATATAGATTTTTTAGATTTTTTAAATTAGTAAGTAGAAAAATGATATAAAATTATAATCTTGGGCATCCTTTCGAGGAATGATGCTGCTACGAATTTAAGGAACATCTCGAGTTTAAGATGCTCTACGATATTTAATTTGAAAATTTATTTAAAAATTAAAATTTTAACAAATCTAGAAGTTAAAAATCATTAGTTTCATGCAACTGAATTAATTCAGTTGCATGAAACTAAGTTAACTCTAGTCATATGTCGATGAAAATTAAGAAAGAAATTTTCTAATTGTGCCTCTCTATAATATATCATTGTTTTCACGAGAATTTAATCGATTTTCTATAATTTCTCTCTTAACAATTTTAGACAACAATGCTCTAGATCCCCCCACTGATTTCAAATTAAATAAAAAAAGAAAAAAAGAAGAAAAAGTTTAAAGATGAAATTTTCGATCTATTTCAAATGATGGATTACTGAAATCAGGATTGTTCTGTCCATCTGTCTGACATAGGCGACAGATTAAATCACTCTGACCAATGGCAAATCGTTTTAAAAATAGAATTTAATTTTAATTATAATTAAGAAGAAACTAACTCTATAATCCTGAGTGAATGAGATGCTGTACGCATCTCATTCACTCAAGATTATAGAGTTAGTTTCTTCAAGAAAAATAAGGATTATAAAGTTAGTTCTTTGAAGAAAAATCAAAAATACAAGTAATATAAACAAAAATATTATTTAATTTTTTAATTTATAATTATTCTTGAAAACTCTATAATATAGAAAACTCTATAATATTGAAAACTCTATAATAAGAAGTGATTTTATATTATTTTATTAAGGTCTTAACTTGTGAAAGGTGATTTATATATATGTGTTAGAAACTATAAAGGAGAAACGAATTCCATAATACTAAGTTCAATAATATAAATAAGTTATTAAATTATAGAAAAATCAAGAAATTATAGATAAATTCTTGATTATAATACTTTTGTCATTACAAAAATCAAAATTATGAAGCAAATTATCACGGATATAAATTCTAAACTACAGCTTATAAAAAGATTGAAAAGTTTATTTAATTATAGAGTGCGTAAACTGTTACTTAATTACACTAAAACCTGTCTAAAGTGGAACCTGGATAAAACGGAAACCTGCCTAAACAGGAAAATTTCTTCAGAACCCAGCGATTTTCTATGCTAGGAAAACAAAAAAACCTTTTCAAAACGAAAACCTGCCAAACCGGAAGAAATATTCGGTGCCGTGTCATTCCGTTTTAAGCTGGTTTCATTGTATATTAATTAAAATTATACAGGTTCCCCCTTTATTGATTATAAGAATATTTATAAGCCTACATTCTTCAGCCTATATGAAACCTGTGTAAATCGGAATCGCGCGGTACCGGTTTTGACAGGTTTCCGTTTTAAACAGGTTCTACTATGTATATTTTTTTACATATTCTCGATGATGCTAGCGTCTAAAACAAGCTAAATTAGAAAAAAATTATATAAATAAATTATAATAAAATACAAGTAAATTAGGCAGGGAAACTGTAAAATATCTTCTATTTAATTGTGATTTATTTATAAGGAAAATGATAATTTCTAAACGATTTACGTACCTTTTTCTAAGGCTTCTATTTGTTCGGGCGTAAAGGAAGTTCGATTTCTTTGCAATTTTCTTTTCAAGCGTATTCGAGCATTGGTATCGTCTTCACCGTTGGCACTTTGATCACTCGGAGTAGATACGTCAGTATCTACCCCACTGTCTACTAAAATAGATAAATATTGGTCAGTATAACACTTGTTTCTTCTATAAAACACAACTATATTCACTTACACAACCCAAACGCTCGTAAAGAATACACGTGACTTAAGATTAGGGCCAAGTTTTTAGTGTTATAAACCTTAATTTTAATAGAAACCATTTTAAAAATTAATTACACAATTAAATATTTACTAAAATAGATAAATATTAGTCAGTATAACAGTTGTTTTTTCGTATAAAACACTATATTTACTTACACAGAAGACACATGATTAAAGACTAGAGCCAAGTTTTTAGTGTTATATAAACCTTAATTTTAACAGAAACTTAACACAATTAAATATCTACCCCATTGTCTATTGAAATAGATGAATATTTATCATTTTAACACTTGTTTTTTCCTTAAAACACAGCTGTATATTCACACGACCTACTTCAAACCTTATAAAGAACACACATGACTAAAGACTAGAGCCAAGTTTTTAGTGTTATAAAACTTAATTTTAAAGGAAAAATTAATTACACAATTAAATTCAATAAGGTTAAAACAATGTCCAAAAACGGGTTATATATTAACACCGTCAATTGTTAATAGCAGTCTCTGGCAACAAGAAGTATCCTGATCGATGACATTCATTCTTATTTTATTGCTTCTTCTGCATAAAGTAGAAAGATATGAGAATAGAACGTCTCTCTCATCACTTGCTCGACCAAGCATTGCATCGTAGTTTCAATTGCAACCTGAACACAGGGAGAAAATCTTCAGTCGCGGACGGATCATATTAAAATAAAATTTCCTTGGTCGATGGCCTTCTATAGTACAAGAAAGATTGGAAGAGAGGAGTGCAAGGGGGAGGAAAATAAAATTTTTTCGATTCGAAATCCAATAACTACTTTTGATACTAACTTGCAATGTGCCCCAGCAATCGATTGAGAGTGTTATTGCAGAAAAACTGGTAGAAATCGACGTACGACTTCAATATATGCATGATTGAAGGGATTTCTTCAAAACGACAGAAGAATATTCTCTTTTTTTTTTCCTTTTTCCCCCCTTTTTTTGTTTTCTCTGATTTGTTTGTCAGCCGGTATGCCATTTTTGTGATTCAGATTCTTAGTTCTTCAAAATATAGAAATTGAATATCATTTTTATTTCTCTCTCTCTTTCTCTCTTTATAAATATAAAATTCGCTTGGAATATCAAAGTAATTTTTTTCCTGTTTGATTTAGATCTATTTTTTTTATAAAAAATATCGTTAAAATTATAATATAAAATCGAATAATGTAAAAAAAAAAAAAAAGCATAATGAACCTACTTACTCGCGATTTTACTCTGTTTAATATAATGAAATGTTGTTAAATTAAAGAAAAATCGTTAAAATTTATAATAAAATTCATTTATTTATGGTTTTATTTTAATTCTTTTTACCTTAATAAGATCTAAACGGAGATTTAAGCTGCGTTATCACCAATCAATCTTTAAATTAATTATAAATTATCTTCACAGATTTTAATTCAGTTTGAATTGTTTATAATATTGTAGAAAAGTTTATAAATTTATTAAAAATTAAATAATTGTGTATAAATGAAACAAAAAATAAACACTTTACAGTCAAAGAAATGTGTTAATTGTAATAACATTAAAGCGTGTTTAAAGGTGTTTAAAATTGTTCAGTGTTAAAAGATTTTTAATTTAAAACACAATTTTCTATAAATTAAATTAAAATTTGTATAAATGGCAATTATATAATATATTTTCCCCCTTCTAAAATACAAAGAAAAAAAATTAAAGGAAATTATAATTTAGGAAAGAAGGAAATGGGAAAAATTTCAAATTCAAAAAATTGAAGTGTATTCCGGAAACTTTTTTAACGCTTGAATAAAGTTAAAAGTTTTCGAAATGCCTGAAAGTCTGAAACTAATGCATTTTGTTGAAGAGGCGATAGTAAGTTGCAGGCCTTGATCTATTTAGAGCGAGAGAGAATCCATCAGCAAGAATGATGGAAAAACCAAGTTTCTAAAACTTCTAGTCCCATCCCCTAAATTGGTGCTTTAAGGGAGCCAACGTGTATCGGTAAAATGGACCAACTAAGATATAAGCCAGGCCCGTTTCAACGGGAGTAGACAGCCTTCACTATAATGGCTTCTCTTCAATTCGCAGGAGGGGGAGAGAAAGAGCGAGCGAGCGAGAGAGAGAGAGAGAGAGAGAGATAGACGATATCCTCGCCACTTCCGAAAATGCCTGCAACGCATGCCTAAAAGTTCGGTAGTTTTCTGAAAGCCAGCAGCTAGCCCACGATTTTATACAAACGGGGTGGGTAGAGAAAGCTTAGATGGGACGTTCTTCCCCCCTTATCCCGGGCCTCGACGTTGTCATGGAAACGGGAAAAGCGTTATCGTCGATTTCCGCCTGAGTGGGCGGCGACCGCGTTAGGACCCGCCCGTCACTTCGTTTTACTCGTTCGGCCCGAAACGAGATAGGACCCCGGTTGGTTGCTATGGTGACCGTGTCTCCACCCCTCCCCGTGGCTGTTCTAGCACAGTGATAAAGCTAGCCTAGCCTTAGACGTGGCCGTGCTAAAAGGAAAGATAGCTTAAATTTCCTGGCTTCTGTTACTTTCAGAGAGGAGCATTGCTTTAGAATGGGTTCCTTCCCTTTTTTTTTATGACCGATTCAAGCTTTCTCTAGCATTAGATGGCCGGGTTTTATATGCTCCTTTTATAGAACCTAAGAGATGAGAAACTTTGTACAAACTTTTAAAATATTTTCTTTATCTATTTTTATTCACCTGATTAAAAAGAAAAGAGGAAAATCCCGAAAGATAAGATGCTTTTGGAAGTAAAAACTTGTACTAAAAATCCGACATGCTCGGCTTCTTCCAATAATATAAATCAGCGTAAAAAAAAAATAGCAAAAATTTCCTTTCCCGATTTATTATCACGCGTTAAACGGTCGAAACTTCGAATACGTCATCAAAAAAACTTAATTAATTTTAGGCCATTTCGAGAAAATATCGTTTTAAAAAATTTAAAAATAAATGGGTTCTGCGCAATTACGTTCTGGAATTTTGCTCTGTTGCGCTCCAGTTAATAGAGTTTGGGTTAATCAGCGGATTGGCTAGTGCAGCAGACAGAAAGGTGTCTGTATAAAAGACGTCCGACTGTCCATTCCCTTATCTCGTGTGGCCTAACCAAGCGCGAGTTACCGATAGTCGCTATTCCAGGTATCATAATCAGAAGCAGCCAATGTCCGGCCCATTGGACCTGTTGTCCTCGCCATCAGACTTCAGATAACTTGCTCCTGTTTGGTACATGATGACGTCTAATGATAGTGGGGCATCTCCTGTTGCCCGCAAAACCGCAATGCTCGACCACCAATCTCCTTGTCTTTTATCTTAGATTGCACTAGCTGGCTGGCTTGTCTTTTATCTTTTCTCTTAAAGGGGTTGGTAAAGGGGAATTCGTGTGTGTGTGTGTGTATCGTTTCTGCAATACCCCTATATCTTATCCAGACCTCTCGCGCCAGGGAGCAAAGCATTGTGAATGGACGTGTTGCAGCGTGTAGAATTGAACGTTCCTTTAACAAACCGTGCATCGAAGACACCAGAAAGAAAAGTGGTAAAAGTTACAGATGTGACGCTGATGAGTGTTATCTGTGAGAAGAATTTTTGATATATAACTCTCTTCTTGATTTATTACGTCCCCCGTAATGACTAGGAGTAGAAAAGTTAAATTATGAGACTTATCGAGTTACTCTACCTTTCAGATGTTTTGTATTATTATTTATATTATTACTAGAAAGACTGTAACGTAATTCAGAGACACGTTACGTAAGTTATTTAATAAAATTCTCCTATAAATGCTATTACGATTTATCATCAATCAACGTCTGTACGTTCTAAAGGGGGGTGGAGATTGCGCGTAATTAAATGCACGATTGCAATTTGTTTGGACGACACAACGCTATCGTAACAGCATGAATAACTTAAACTCGTGTTATGTTACTGATCTGTATAACCAATCACGGCACCTTGAAAATCGATTTTTGTGAAATAGGCTACTTTAGAGGCGAAAATTCGATTTACGGTCCACTGGTGATGGATAAATTTCGTGCCTGAAATTTGATTCGTGACGTAAGAGTTGCTGTTATATAGAGGTAAAAAAAAAATTGGAAAATTCTCTGACCAGATAAAAATACTCTATAAAGTCTCATAAATCTAATATTTACAAAATGATAATTCCATAAATTTCAAGTAAGAAAAATGTTACCATTTCCCTTAACAAACTTTACCTTTCTTTGGTAACGTTTGATGTTCCGTTTGTAGAGCTGTACTACTGACTGGTGGAACATAACCCGGGGTTATTCCACCAAACGTAGCACCTCCAGGATACCATGGATTATGTCGTGGCCATCCTTGTCCATTGAGCATCCGTAATTTATCGTAAACAGCGTCTGGTGCTTGAACTTGAACTTGTTGTTCTTTTTGTGCTGCCAAATTTCGTAAGACCCTATTAATGGACGAAACCTGAAAAATTTAAGACAGATACGTTAAACAATTACAATTAAAAATCGATTTTTTTTTTTTTGGTTATTATTTTCGTTTTAGAAGCTAGAAAAGCTAGCACGTTTTAGGGCCTCAACACCTCTAAAATGACATCTTAGGTGCCTTTTTAAAGCCCTAATATTTAGATCCTTAATGCCTTTACACAATATTTTGCTTATTATTATTCTTATTAAGATCCTCTAAATGCATTTTAAGGTTATCAAAGGCTCTTAAAATGCCCTCTAAAAGGATATTTTACGGCCCTAAAATACCCTTTTAGAGGTTTAATAAGGATAATAATAAGCAGAATATTGTATAGTCTAATAAATCATCTTATAAAATTAAGAAAAACGATTCAATTTTTAAAAGATTTAGCATCTTTAATACAAATTTTACACACCGTTTCATTCTACAATATGTTGAACATACATTTTTTTAAAAAAAGATTTCTGAATGAAACTTATTTAACGCTAGTCTATAAACTAACAAAGAAGCCATGAAACTGACTCATTGAACTAAACTAAATAGCAATTTAATGAGAATAAGTTTTACAATGGCTTGTTTTCATGCACTGTAGTCCTAATCACGCCATGGCAAACCTATACGTTGTGTAAGATGTCGGAAGATAATACCACTTATCACAGTAATAACACTAGAATTTATCTACAAAATTGGTTAGCCTAACTTATTGATCACCCCGTTTAACGAACCTTAAATAAAAACCCTCTTTAATCTGCCAATCTCGAAGAAAAGATAACTTTCGCTCTTATAAAGATCGACTTAGAATTATTATTATTTTTTCAAAATATTTATCAAAATTCTAATTTATTTTAAGGTCTTCTCGGATTTAATTAAATTTATTTATTATTTTAAAAACTTTTAAAAGGATTTTTATGTTAAATTTACGCTTCAACTTGGCTTACTTCCCGTAGAAATATAGGATTCTCAATGAGGGAAAAAATCCTTAAAAAATCTTAAAGTTTTTACTTAATTTAATTATCATTAAAGGCTCCATCTTTTCCCATATTTTAACATCATTTACAAAGACTTTTACTACACAAATCCTCGTCTTTATAATGAAATTTAACATAAACCTGCTTCTTCCTTCTTTTTAAATAATAATAATAATAATAAAGAAAAGCTTGAAAAGAAGCAATTTTTCGTTACCTACCATTCACAATCCATCTAATATTTTATTCCACGACCGAGAGATTTATTGTACAGGGAACATCTTGACTCTCGTCTTTTCTCCAACGGGGAAGGGCATTAAAATCTAGGAACATCAATCAAATTCTTGTTGTCGGCAAAGGAAAGGCAAAAAAAGAGGGAGAGAGAGACTACAGCAGGGAAAGAAAGAGAGAAGACTTTCTTGTTTAGAAGTATACTATCAAATATTTCTATGAAACATTTATCATATCGTCTTACTTCACTTCACTTAGGTTTTGTAGTTTAGTCAGTTAGCTACTGAGTGATTCAGATTTAGAGTTTTGCAGCACGCAGTAAATGTATCTTTACTTCTTTTTCTTTCTTTCTTTCTTTCTTTTTCTTCGTCATCCGAGCCCATTTTTTCAGAATTGAGCTTTGAGGCATCTTTTAAAATGCTTAGATTTATTTGCGAATTTAAATAGATCCTAGAATATATTTTATTTTGATTTTTATAAGGATTTTAAATAATTTTTAAATAGTTTCTTCGGGTAAAATATTAATTTTTTTTTGTTTTGTTTTGATATTTTAGAGTCCACATTCGCCACCTTTACAGCTTATTTTGATATTTTGAGCTTACATTTACCAAATATTAGAGTTTATTTTGATACTTTGTGCCAATATTCACTAATTTTTAGACTTATTTTAATATTATAAGTTCATATTTACCAATTTTCTATAGGCCAAAAATAAGGCCTACAGAAAATTGGTGAATATGAGACATAGATGAGGTAAATGATTGGAAAGGATATAAATATATTTATAATTTTTGAAAATATTCGATCTTTTGCAAATTGCTTCCTTCGACCTATCAAAAACGGGGTATCGAGACTAAAAATGGTAACAGAAAACGAACAGTAAAATTTACAGAATAGACACTCCATACGTGAACTAAAACTGTAAGATCCTCGCTAACACATGAATAAAGATGTCATATCATTCAATTTGAACCAATGCTGTGGCATTATCATCTACCTCATTGCATCTCAAACCAATTGGATCGGCGAAAACACAATTAAAAAAAAATTCTTATTTATTTTGGAATGTATGAAAGGAACCAAAAAAAATTTCCATTAGTCTTTATGCTCATATTATATTCATCTGTCTTTCAAAGAATGAAAGAAAAAAAAATTGAGCTTCACTCTGTCATAAAACTCGAAATTTCAGAAACTACTTGCCTCATGTTTTCTATTATTTTTTTACTTGTTTATGTAAATTCTATAGTTTTATATAAATTATTAATTTCTCAATTATTCTATAGTTTTAATTCTAATTTTTACAATTTCTAATCAGTCGCCATCCACCGATGTTCAGATTCACTCTAGATAATAGGGTATAATGCACACTTTCGCTTCGCAAAGTTATAAACAATTCTTAGCTCACATTTTTTAAAATAAAAATTAAGATTTAAATGTTTTAAAAACAGAATATTTTATAATCAATTCAATATTTATGTATATTTAAAATTGATTTTAAAGTGTTTACATATTATGAATTAATGGTACTGCAATGGGAATTGATAGAGAAGTGCGAAGTAAAGAGTGAGTAAGCAATGATTTTTCGAAAACAAAACATGAGAAACTTTAAATGAACATTAAAATACCTTTTAATAGATAATTTCATATTATTTACATTATTAATGATTAATTTAAAAAAACGAAAATAGTCAATTGTAAAGATATTCACTTCGAACCATCCTCATTCTCAATTCAATTTTCAAATAATCTACAATTTACTTAATTTTATTCTATTTTTCTATCTTCTAAAGTTATTCTACTTATCAATATGTAGAGTACAGAAAATTCGACTTTAATTAATTAATGGCAAAGTAAAGTAGCTACTTAATACATTACTTTTAGCATAGACCCATAGCAAAGTAGATCAATCAACTAAGCGTTTTTTCCCTAAAATTCTACTAAAATATATAATGGACTCTCGATATAGTGAACTCTCAACGGACTGAGCTAAACCGTTCACTATATACATTAAAAAAAAAAAAAAACAGGCAGAGCCAACATAATAGTTCGCTATATCGGATGGTTACTACATGACGTTAGGCCTGTATGTATAGATTATAAGTGAAGATTTATTTTCTTATAAAATGATAAGAAAATAAACTGTGTTTTTTCGACTCAAGAAAGGAAAAAATTCAAACAATTTCTATATCTTTTTGAATTATCAATCGAATAATAGAGAGCTCTTCACCGAGTGAATGCGATCGATGCGTAATAATGAAACGATAAAACGAGGTTGTACTATACAGTTACTATAGAAGCGAGTTCTTTAAACTGTTATGCAAGAAATGTTCTTTAATGCAAGTAAAAGTTGTGTGTTTGTTGACTGTTATTGCAAGATTTCTTGGCCCAGGGGCTAAGCTATTCTTTATGTTTACACAAACTCTCTCTACTCTACAAAGTCGTTTACGTAACATTCCACGTTCACGTTTCTTCCGCGCTGCTTGTTACGTACTGTATCTTTACTCGACAATTCCTGCAGGCAGTGAGAGAGGTTGGTCGAGACTCTACCCTATGCAAACTCCCAGCGGTTCACCCGGTTTATGTAAGAAGGCATGTCGACATTTGTTGTACCGTAAAATTGCAATGCACGGCGAAAGAATTACCATGGACGTCGTTAGTATTGCTAAAACTCTGGTTCACTTTCCTCCACACGACTTAAACTGATCCTGCATAACGGGGTCTTTTTCGCTAGAATGCTTAGAACGTTACGCATAGTAACGACGTGTAGTTAAATTGGAGGCATTCCAGGAAACTTCTTTTATGATAAAAAGATTGCCCCCATATCAAACTTTAGTAGGAAAGAATTAAGCTTATATTCTTTTCCTATTTACTACATGGTTACGATCATTATAGTATGCAAAATTCCGTAATGTTGAAGTATATTTTCTTTCCTTACACACTACCAGATACAGTAACTTGTATGACTAAATATTGCTATTTTAATGTTAATTTATCGCTTATAATTATCGATAAATTCATTTTTATACTCCTAAAAGTTATTTTAAACATTAATATATTAATTTTTACCATTTATAATTATAAATAAGGCACCGAGAAGTAGAGAAACTGCATACAGTTAACCTAACAATGTTCACTTTACTTAATTAAGATTAATTGTTATTAATCTTTTAAGAGTTAAAATGGCCCCTTATAATGTTTAAAATTATTATAATTAAAATTAATTATCGTAGTAAATAATATAAAATTAATTTTAAAATAGCAGTTTAATAAAAATATCTAGGGAAAAATTAATTAATAAAAATAAAATCCTTCTGGATTGGATTTTTCTTGAGAGAAAATTAAATATAAATTTTTTAAAACTAAAATATTAAAAAATAATTTATAAATCTAATAATTTGAAATAATTTTTTTTAAATTTTATTTTAATAAATCGTTTCGTTTTGCGACTTTCACGCAACTTTTAATTTCTTTAGATTAAGTTTAAATATATTTAATTAAATTGTTACTTTAAATTTAATTTATTTTGCTTAGAATAAAATTTTTTAAAAGTTTTAAAATAACTTATGAAATAAAGTTACGGCCATACTTCCATTCCCTTTCCACAACTCGAGTGCGGGACTAAACTGAAATACGTCAAACAATAACAGGTACAGTACAACGTAATCTCGATATAACGCCCTTCTAAATAGCGACACTCTCGTAAAGAGCCACCGAATAGGCCTACTTGTAAACTGATTTTTTCCCATTATTATGCGTAATTCTTGTTGTTTGAAGTAATTCAGTTTAGCGACACACGCGGTTTAATGCCTGTTTTAGGGGAAAACAAATGGCGGCGCTAAATCGAAGTTTTACCATATAATGTATACATTGTAATGAGGTTTAAATATAAGTTGAAAAGACGTGATTTAGATTCGCTTATAATGCAAAATCAAACATTCATTGGCGCTTTACGTGGCACTATTTAGAGGGACGTTATACAGAGGTTTGACTTTATTTAATGCGCGAAATAATACTTAATACTTGAATAATTAAAATAAACCTATATTTTTAAGCGCTCTCCGAGTGTAAATCTGAAGATTTTATAAATTTGATTAAAAGATAATCGCCTAATTTCCAAATATTAAAACAAAAATTAAAAAAAACTTTTAAAATGTAATAAAATTATAAATAATTTTAAATTTTATAATATTTAGCTTTTAAATATCCGCAGAATTAGCGAATTTTGCAATAATTTAAAGGAAAATTCATCATTCTAACGTAGAATACAGTACTTTAACATTGATTTTTATTTCTATATAAAAAAAAATGAATAAAAATAAAGTTTTAATTTTATTTTTTGCAAGATTAAAGTTAAAAATATTACAGATTTAAAAGAAAATATATCACTCACAATATCTGTAAATGAATTCAATGAAAGACTATGAATATAATGTAAAGTACAGAACATGAATCGATAATATAATTGGATTAAAAGCTTATGGCGAGTAACGTTAACCAATCATGTATCTCCTAATAAAATAAAAAAAATATTTTTAAGTCTATATTAAATTATTTAAGAATTATAGATTTATTATAGCAATTTATTTTTTGATTATTATCATTTTTAATTTAAGGAAATTAATTAGGAAAAAAATGGATCGTAGTATGAAGTAGAATGAGAAAATTAACTACGCTATACTTGTGTGAATTAACCGAACGTTTTTGGTAAAATTTTATTAAATTTATAAATACTTATTCTTGAAATACATTAAAATAGCTTTATTATGTAATAATTAATTGATATTAAGTCTTAAACTCATTAATATTTTAAGAAAATATACATTTAAGAGCTGTAAATGTAAGGGGAATTTTCACTGGAGACTAGAATTCTACTAGAAAAAAAAATCATTTTACTCGATTTACCACAGGAATATTTTAAAATTCTAAATAAAATTAAGCTTCATACTGTTAAATTTCTTCAGGATTTTAATTAATAACGGAAACGATTTAATTGAATTAAATATTTCAAGCTTTATTCTCCTTAAAGATTCCTTCCTTCCAACCAATTTTTCTAGATTTAAACAAATATAAAGGCATTTAAACTTGCCTGAAACCTTATTTTAAAGTGTATGTACTGTACTGAACCACTATTAAAATATGTATTAAAATCAATATTGTAATTTTATAAATCCACTAAAAAATAATTTTGTTATATATAAATAGTAAGCCCACTAAGAGAGAGAGACTTAATCTTGAGATTTTAACTATTTGCCTCGTATTGCTTTGGGCATTTATCTTTATTAGTTCTTAGACATTAAGAAAGAACAGTCTTATCTAAAGAAAAAAAAAACATCAGAACGGGACTAAATAAAAAAATAAAAGAAGAAGTAGAAGAAGAAAAAGAAATGGCTTTAGGTTATAGCAAAGCCAAAATACTCCAAGCTATAGTAAAGGACTTACTTTCTCTATCAAGTTTCCAAACATTGGTATTTTTATACTCTTGTTTTTCTATTTTATTCATTGTTTTATAACTTAAAAATAATTTATCCTTAAAAACATTAAAAAATTTCGAGTTTTTAAGGTTTTTTTCTTCCGTTGTGAATGGTTGATTCCTATGGAAACGAAGCGAACTTAAAGCGCTAATTTAACCGTATAAACCTTAAAAAGTTTCGAATTTTTGTTTTTATTTCATTGAGAATGCTTAGTTTCTATGAAAAAAGCGAATTTAAAGTGCTAATTTAACCTTAAAAACCTTTAAAAATTTCGAATTTTTAAGGTTTTCTTCTCCATTGAGAATGCTTAATTTCTACGCAAAGAAAGCGCAAATTTAACAGAAAAACAAAATCCTTTAAAAATTCGAAAATAATTTATATAATTTTAACAGAATTAAATTATTTTTTTCTTCAATAAAGAAATTTATAAAATTGGTTAATATAAATATAAAGATAAATTGGTCTTTGGTGGCATTTTGATAATGGCATCTTTAATTAAAATCTATAATTAATTCTAAAGAATTCTAAAGTTTCATGCCTCATTTGTTTACCACCGAACTGAATTGAATTAGTAAGAAGAATCTTGTCTCGAAACTCTGCAAGATTTTAATTATAATAAATTATAATTTTATTAAACAATAATACTTTGTTGAATTTTTAAGAAAACAGGAATTTTCCTGATATATTTTCGAAGACAAATAATTGTTCACGGGTAGTTTTACTAAACGATTCTCCAGGCAAAATCTGGTAGACATTATGTATAGGCGACTTTCCTCCCACAGGAGTTACCCTAAGCCAATTTGAGGCTTACCCCATGTTGCAGCGCCAATTGCCAAAATGTAATTGTCACCTACTAACAAGCTTATATATTTTACTACCACCGCGTGTTCAACTATCGGATTATATGAGTCTCCCGAGGATGTGTTTATAGGGATAGAAGACCGTACCTCAATTGAAGGCGAATGTAATTGGTATAACATATAGATAGATGGGGTGGAATATCAACTAAATTTAATTTAGTATTCCCTGTATATAAAAGGATACCCGTTCTTTCTTCACACAGAAAAAGAAGAAAAAATGCCCTTATATAATTTTAAGATACAATTAAGGAATCTTCTATTTTCCAGATGTTGCAGTCAGCAAAAGAGAAAATAGAAACAAGAGAGTTAGAAGCGAGGGGAAAAAATAAAGGGGAGGAGTATAAAAAAGAAGAAGAAGAGGAAGAAGAAGAAGAAGAAGGTAGCGAGAGATGCACATTAAGAATCATCCTGACAGTCTCTCATTTCCGTCTCGATAACTTCGGCTTATCGGATAGTAAGTCCTGGTACGCATTGGCGCCCCTGGCCTAATTAACGAACGACGATGAGTATAGACATAAAAACCTAATTAATTATTTAATTAAAAGAGTTAGGCAGGAGAGTTGTGGAAAACGGTGGTTTAATTTCCTTGTACTTTGTCCTCAGTATTTGGTCGCGAAAGCCAGATGCTTTAGCACTATTGGAATCTACTTTTTTTCATCTTCATCTTCTTCTTCTTCTTCTTCTTGCATCAATAATTAGAAAAGATCATGTGATTGTTTTATAACCATTCGCGGACATTGTTTCCCTAAGCATTTCTTTCATTGGAAATGTAGAGAATATAGGGGAAAAAAGTGGAGCAAATTTCTGAAAATCTTGTATTAAATCTTTAAAAAAACTGGAGAGAATCAAAAGAATATTCTAAAAATTTAATAATACATAATGGAAGTTTAAACCATGCAAAGGGAAGAAAGAAAACTAGAAGTTTTTCGTATATAACCCGCATCGATTCAATAATATTGTAACACGTTTAATATGTTTAAGTTATGTCAAAAATTTAATATATAATTCTTTATATTTTTGATATGATAATATACAGTAATTATATGTTAGGCCTACATTAAAAGAAAATTTATGCCCTTAAAGTCTCCTATAAATTAACTATGTTAGCGGTATATTTTAATGTAATGTTTTTATCAACTAGTGGGTCGCGATCCCTTAACGATCGCGTAACGTGTTTCTTCAGTTAAAGGTTGAGAAACGTTGTTTTAATTGAAATAAATTCTCTAAATATAGAATCTTTTAACTCGTTTAACTGTAATTAACTTATTAATTCGTTTTCTCCGCTTATCTCCGGTTTCGTTTGCTGTTATATAAATTAAATTAGCGAATTTTAAGATTTGATAATATAATTTTCAAGGAAAATCTACAAAAATTCCTCAAAAATCCGTTAATATCTGAAATTTCTTTAGAAAATTTTCATCGAAATCGGATCATTTTTCAAATATCGTTAAAATCAAATCAGATGGGAGTGACGTTGAAAGGCGTCAAAATTCAATAGCCTATTGGAATTTACAATAGATCCCTCAAACTTTAAAGTATTCTTTTGAATTCCCCATTTGATCATTATGGGCTTTCACCCCGTAGTTTTGAATTGAGTTATCCTACTTATCCTTAAAGCGTACTTTTTTCTGTATAAATTACTGTAGGCCTTATATAAATTATCTTAATATAGGCCTATAACTTAATCATTTTAAATGACAGAATGTTCTAAATAGACTTTATTGACTGTACTCTAAAGGGGCTTACTTTAGATTTGTTGTGGGTCTAACTCACTAAAATAGTAATTAATTAACGAGAGTGAGGCCTTTAGATAATGCTGTTGTCTTTTAAATAAGATTAATCTCAAGTTTAGTAGCTAAGAATTAATCATTGTAATTTTATAGATCTATATTCGTTCAAAATTTAAGAATTTTAGAAGCACTAAAATATGCCAAAGGCCTACAATCAAGTAGGGCGAGTAACATAATTTAAGCTTTCAAAATTAGGAAATTATCAAGATCTAAAAAAAAAGCTTTAGTTGAGATTAAAGTACGCTAAAAGCTTAATATTTAACACAATTAATGTTAAAATTCTTTCTAAAATATGTATAAACACATAAATTGTTGTATTTATACTGATAGTCTACGAGTCTGAAACCTTGTTAACATACCAAAATAATAATTTGCGATCACAAAACTGTATTAATTTACCCAAAAAATTAATTAATTGATATTCTTATAGATTGCAAAGGGGTTAATTTACATGAAAGTCAAGCTATTTGTTTACAAAGACCACTTATGTCTCATACCTATATTTAACAATATATTACTGTGCGGGCCCGTAAGTTTATTGTAGTCTCGAAACACATTTAAATCGCTTTAAAATAAGTGTAAAAAAGTTGTATTTAAGTCCTTGTTTAAACAGAACAGCAGGCCTATAAAGAAAGGTTACATTGAAACACTTTAGTGTAATTCACTTACTTGTAAAGTAAGTAATAAACGATTACATATGTACAGTACAGTACGGTACAGTACAGTACAATAGGGTGAAGTGCCATATAGAGGAATATTTATATATATATATATATATATATGTATACTACAATGGAATACTCACGCTGGGTACATTATCATTTGTGCATACTCCTTCAGACAGCAACCGATCTCGTATCTCCCAAGCAAAGATCGAAGGGCATTCTCTTTTGAATTGGGCTATTTTGGTGACCACATCGGGTGTGGCCACGCGTGGTTTGCTTCCTCCAATGGCCCGTGGTCTGATGGAACCTGTTTCGTAATATCTCCCGAGGATCTTGGAAACACACCCGTTGGACACTTGAAGGATACGTGAAATGTCGCAAGGCCTGGCACCACTGTGAGCTAATTCGACGATTTTTTGGCGAGTCGAATCCGGCAAAGGTCTGCCGTTGACATACACACCACCCAATTGATTGATGCCACTGTGGCCTGTCAGGGGGGAAAAAGAAAACAAAAATAAAACTATAATTTAATCCCATTTAACATTAAACGAAGATAAGATGAATTAAGTTCCTGAGTATCTCGAAAAAAATATTATTTAGAAAAATTTTATATTATTATTATTATTATTTTATCCTTTCGGATAATTACATCAATTATACTAATTAATTGGCGACTGTTGAATAATTAATTTATGAAAATTTTATTTTTAATTATTAATTTATTAGAAGTTTAAATATGTTTAGCTAAACGTTATTAAGTCGTTAAGTACAGTATATAAGTATAATATAATGTAAAATAATATAAATTTAAGTTACTTAAATCAGATGTAGGCCCTAATTTAATCGCCCTATTTTTTTTAAAAAAAAATAGGGCCTTTAAATTATACTTTAGGTTTATTAAAAATAGTAATACAAATCAATTCTATTTTTAATTTTAAAAAAATACTAATTATTTTTTTAAAACATTATAAAAAAGCGAATAATATATATAGGCCTATATTTATAGGCTATATTTAAAAAAATACAATTTAATTTTTTAAGATTTTTTTAAATAATCGAGTTTATTTATTTTTTATTTTATAAAATTTAATTTATTTTTCTTTAAAAAAAATTAATAAATAAAATAAATTTTTTTCGCCATTTTGTTCGAAAATAAAATTGATTTCATCGTAAATTTGTGCTTAATTTCATTGAAACAAAATTTATTATTAAATGAAAATGAAGAATAATAATACAAATATATCTTAATTTTCTTCTTATTAACTTTAATTATTTAATTTTAAATTTATAATAAATATAAATAACGTATTTTTAAACGGTTAACGGGTAGATTAGCCTATATTAAAAATTAAGTTATATTAATAATAAAAAAACATCTTAATTATGATTAATTTAATATAATATAAAATAATAATAGTAATTTTAATTAAATTACATTATAAATATGGCTTTTATCACTTTTGAATGATTAAAAGTGCTTTTAAAATTTTTTAGTTAAGCTTAAAAAGTAATTTAATTTATAATAAAATAAAATAATACAAAATTATTTTTACAGAATTTTATTAACAAAATTTAAACGGTTCAATTCTTTTAAATATTAAATTTATCGAAACACTAAAAGAGAATTTTAATGTAAATTAACACTTAACTATTTTAATAAATATGATATAATTTTAATTTAAAAAAATAAATAATTTATTGAATTATTACTGTTAAAAGTCATTATTTAATGTTGTAGAATTTTAATTTAAATTATTTCAATTTACATAAAGATAACTTGTGGAGTATTATTTGGGAAATACTTCTACTGTATTGTTATCCTGTAGATATCCTGTAATCAATTTTTCTAGAATCCACCTTTTAGAGTAAATTCCTGTTTATAAATTTTCTAGAATGATTGAAAAAAATTGCCTTTTTTGGGGTTATCAATACAGGAATTCCCAATTTATAACACCGAGCCTATTAGAACCAGAATCAGATTTACGACCCGCTTAATGATGGTTTTCCAGGAACCATTTACGTTTTAAAATGAAGTATATTATCTTTAGAGGTTATATTATATCTTTAGAGTAAGATTATCTTTCGAACTTTTCGTTAAATTATGAAATAGATTTATAAAAACACTTAAAATATGCATAATAGTGCAGTTTTCTGCTTCCGTATCTTGTATTGTTAGCTGCAATTTATGCCGCTAGCTTACTACTTTTTGCATTGATTTTCTCAAATTGCATGTTTTATTTACCCGTATTTACAAATAAAATTGTATTTTGCTTTTCTCCCCTTGTTAATTTCGTTTCCATTCAGTTAAACAACTGATATTTTGTTTGGGATGAAGTACAAAACTCTTCCCTTCTTCACAATACAAGAACTCCGATTATCTTATTTTCGTGTGTAAATATTTCCCAAAATATACGAGTCTTTGTAGATTATAATGATATTAATAGAAACGAATTAGCACAAAGTTATTTTCTTGTTTATATTGTTATTAGAATAGATCCAAACAAGTAAGTTAGACATCAAAGTTCTATACTAGTGTAGTCTATACAGTATAGAATATAAGTTCCTGTATTAGTTCTACGGTACAGTCGACCTATCCTGTACGTGTACAACACAGTTTTACAGGGAATATATGCTAGAAACTACAGTATAAAGCATATAATATAAAAGATATAGTATTAAAAGTAGGCTACAATGTAGTACTACCCAATTCGCAACTACGGATTGGGAAACCGTTCTAGGCCTACAGGATATTCATTCTGAAAATTTTAATAAATAAAGCCATAATATAGAAATATATTATTTAAGAAAAACTATATTCTTCATACAGATCTATAGGACCTACAGCTAGATAATAGCAACAAATAAGCTATAGAGACCTAAGATAACAGTGAAATCAATTCAAAGTAAAATTATTGATGCCTATTGATGATAATTTTTGTAATAATAAAAGGAATAACTAAATTGTCGTAAGAATTGTGCGAATTTTAATTACAACTTTTAATTAATTTAATATAATTACTAAAAAATTCATCATAAAAAACTTTTGCGTGAGAGAAACAGTATTGTGAGGCTGATATTTAGGTACAATACTTTGCGATGTATAAATTGCTTCGATAATCTTATAAATAATATAAATCTTAAGAAAATTTATTTATAATTTTATATTTAAGCTGTATTTTCATTTTTCATTAATAAAATCAAAGAAAATGTTTCGTTTAGTAGACAAATTTACAGGAATAGACCCTAAAACTTACAGTAAACTACTGCAAATTTAATAAATATGAAAAAAATATAAATTATGATGAAATGATAAAGTATTGAATAATTTAAGAAATGGTTTCTTTCATAGAAGTCATTGAATGGCAAGTTGCCACAACTATTAACAGTCCTTGCCAATGGTTGATTGATAGATTCTTATTGATACTGTACTTTTATGCGCTTGAATTTTTTATACCTTGTTATCTAGTATACTTAATTACGTTTCTCTACTTTCATATATTTTGATTTATAAGGCAGGAAATTCAATATATTTGAATAAAATTTAAGATTTTTATATACTTGCAAATGTATTTCGCAAGTCATTTTCCTGGTATTCGAGTTAACTTTTCTTAACCTTTCTCTGAATATAAATTTTGATTTTGTATAATTAAGATGTCTTATTTTTAGTTACTTTCTTCAATAAATCGTTCAAATTTATAGTAATTTAATAAATTAAGTTCAATCAAAGCTTCGATTCGTTATAGAGAAGCTCCTGAAAATAAATATAAACATAAATTATTAAGCTTAATTGCTGCAATATAAGTCGATATAAAGAGCAAAATAATTAAAAATATTCTCTGAATTTATATAAAATAATTAATTTAATTTGTAAACTGCACAAAATACAACACAAACAATAAATTTTTCGAGAGAAATTCTATAAAATTATTCTAGAAAGGTAGCAACTCCCGATAGGTCTCGAACGTATAAGACGAGTTCTATGACTAATTTGTCGACATTTTATTTAAGAAACGAGCTAAAGAATTTCCATTAAACTTTTTAAATTAAATTACAAAATATTTATCATTTTTTTAAAAGGAAAAAAGTAAAAAAAATAATAAAAAAAAACGTAAGAGATATCCCGAGAAAAAGCGAAAATATTTTCATCAATCAAATTACGAGATGAAACGCTCCGACTTATAAGCAACAGTGTAGACTCTACAATCTCACAGGATGAGTGAAAGTGACAAGTCAAGGATAAATGACAGCAAAGAATGACGGGATATAATGAGACAGTGAACAGTGAAGAAGTGCGCGCGCATCGGAGGCGTCACAGCTGCCTCTTCTCGTTGGCGAATGTGACTTGTAAACCAAGAACATTAGCGTTGATTTATACCCACTGATCTTACTTAATTGCTGTTGTAACTGAATTTAAATTTACCGTCGTCGTTTTCAAGAGAAATATTTTCTCCCTTAACAGTATCCACACACACATACACACAGACACACACACGCACACAGTAAATGCTGTATCAGCCTGCAAGGAATCTTCTTTTTAAAACTTTATTTTATATCCCCGCAAATGCAATTAACGGTATAAAGAATTATGCAAGCTGTCAATGAATAATATTTAAAGTTTTTCTCAGATTAAAATGTATATAAATTAATTTATACGTTGATTAAATGGATTATTTTTATTATTTCAACTTTGTTCGACTTTAATTATAATTTATGATTTTTGTAATTATAATTATTTAAATATAAAGCTTACTATTAAATGAAACGGTAATTATTGAAGTTATTAATGTAATAAATTTATATTAATAAGGAATTTTATTTTATTTTATTTATTTTTTTTTTAATTTTAAGAGATTATTTAAGAGTTTATTCTTTTATTAGTTAATTCTTTTTATTGAATTTTACTGCAAAAATTTTTGCGTTTTTTAAGTAATTTAAACGTAATTTTGTTTGATTCATTCTTGTGTATTTATATAATGATTAATAAGTAAATAATTATATTAAAAAATTTACTTTTTAATTCATTGACAGCTTGCAAAAGACTGTTTAAATTTTAAAAATTTAAAGTTTTTTGACCAATTTTGTTAGGTTTAATACATTTTTCCTGTATAATCAGCAAACAAAATAAGATTAATTATTAATATTAATTAAATGAATTTAACCCATTAAAACTGAATTAATTATACATAAAATATTTTAGAATCGCACTATATTTTAACATAAATTTGATATTTCTAGATTTATTTTAATGTCTAAATATCTATTACTCCCCTTCACTTGGGCTTAGAAGCGTTATCTAAAGTAACTTTACAAAGCCTGTAATCGCATAAAAATTACTAAAAACACTTTTAGACGAGACGTACAAAGTCTTTGCATTGAAGCAGATTTAAAGAAAAGTTTAGTCAGCAGAAATAGTTTTTTATTTTATTTTTTCCTTATTCTCCTCGATTCCTACCTACGCTACTAACAAACAAGAACGGCAAAACCTGTCGTTCAATCGATACATGCTGGTGTTTTAACGGCTGCAATTTTTCTTTTCCACAGTAGCATAGCTTCACATTTGGCACGAACAATCTTCGATTTGTTACCATCTGACGAAACGTTTCCCTTTGCCAAATACCATCTTGCCCATTAAGGCAATAAAAATTGTTTAGAATCTACAATAAATATTATGTTCCAATTTATTTGGATCTTATTTTTTTGTTTTGTTTTTGTTTTAAGAAAGAATAAAAGATAAACAATGCGCGCTCCGTGTATAATGCGCAAGCAAAGTTTATGCGTTATTTAATTTATTATTCGTTTTTTTTACAATTATTCCTTTATTATTCCAAGTAGGAAAACTTATATGTATTATTTATAATGCATATTTATAAATTTAAATCGCTTGTACACAACCTAAATACATCGTAAAGTATTAAAAAACTCTTTCTATATTTTAAAGGCGTATAACCTAGAATTATAATAAAATTTAATTTTTGTTTCGGTTGCGTTATTATAATAATTGATTTTAATTTGGAATTAGCTCGAAATCTAATTAAGGAAACGTTCGGATATACAGTTAAATATATAATTAAGCTATTATATAAATAAAATTAAGCTTTATATTGTGATATTTCCGTATAGGAGTGCTCTTTTAGATTTAAAATATTGTTCACTGCTAAGTGGATTTTGTAGATTATAATATTGTGAATTTCTATGGAATATAATTTTAAATTTGAGATTCGAAGTAATTAACGAATGACTGAAGATTACCTTCATAAAAGCATAGTGAGATAACATATCACCAAGTCATTAGGTGAAGTAATCCAGCTAGACCACAAGATGGTGATTACTGTCATTTAAACTATCATCCTTTTGATAGATTTTCTCTTTGTTCATTTTACTAATTAATTAAAGCAGACAATTAGAATTTTCTATATGATTTTATTGAAATGATCTGTAGGTAAAACTAGAAATATTATTTCGAATCAAATTAATTAGAGAATACTTTTGTTTCAATGTAATTCACGAGAATAGAATTAAATAACAAATTTTTACACTACACTTATAATTAGACGTTGAGGCTTTAAAATTACAATTAAATAAAGAATTTTTATGTTTTAGGACTCTAAAATGGCTCGAGAAGTAACTTAAACACAAATTTCTTCAGTTTAGGGGAAGTACAGTATATTATGTAAATTACACTAAACCCTAGTTTACATTACTTTAGCGTATAAAATAAGGTAATTTTAATTGTATTTATTATATTTAATGAATTTATATTAAAATTATATAATTATTAAATGATTTAATATTGGAATACCTGTAGATACGAAAGAGAAATCAAGAGAAAAAATTAAATTTTAATTCAGAAGCCAATCAGATAACTTCAAGTATAAGCAAACATTACTTTAAATTATGTTTATATTATATAACAGAGTATAGTAAGTTATACATTTAAGTTATAACCCATAAAACTGTAAGTTATTATTGTACTGCAATGCCTAAATACATCGTAAACTATTAAGATCACTTACTACTATTCCAGGATGCTTAAATAATATGCATGTAGGATAATGTTCTTATAGGAAATATATGAATAATTCTACAGACGATTTCATGTAAAAATAGAACAGGAAAAAATTTGTAACTGAAAACAGTTTCTAATCAGGAATAAATTACTGAATATGCAAATTCTACGCTTAAAATTGACTTATATATCTAACTAAAGTCATCCCTATGTTATTTATATAACACTTCCTTAAACTTTCTTTGTGCTGACTAATTTAATTGCATTCTTCCGAAGTTTGGAATGCGATTAAATTATTTATATCTTAATTTAATAAACGAGGAAATATAAATAATATATATAATTGGAGAATACTAATTATGAAATAAAACTTCATATTTATGTAATATACAGGTTAAAAGATAAAAATCTTTATCGCTTCTCTAATTAAAATTCGTGTGTTAAAAACGCGACGCCCTAAGCTGCAATTTAGGGCCTCGTGTTACGGAGTCTATAGCTTAGGGCCTCACATTTTTACATCGTTATTTGCTGGAGGGAATTTATATGTTACAGCTTAGGGTCACAACAAATCAAAGTTAATCAAAACTTAATAATTATATTTTGGACTTGCATTTGTTTAATTTGAAAATATATTAACTCATCTTAAAATTTATAATTCGATAAATAAATCCACATTTTAAATATGTGAAAGGCCTAATTACGATAGTCTGAGTGTGCGCGACATCTCATTAATATTAAAATATGCTACAGTAACCCATTGAGAAAAATAGCAGGCCCTTGTTATTTTTTAAATACAAATTAGAAGGACCAGATTCCATAAGATAAAAACAGATTCAACTTTCATATTTTCTATATAAAATTACAGTTTAGAACATTAATATTGATAATTTTAAGTTATAAAATCAATTAAATTGTTAATTATTAATAATTTTTAAATTGTAAACTTATAAATTAAATATTTTATAAACGAAAAAAGTTTTTTTAATGTTTATATACACTTTGTTTTATATAAATACCTAAATATATATTATTTAAGAATTAAAATATGTAAATATTTTAATAATAAATAAATAAAATTGAGTAACTTTTTAAAATATTTAAAAATATCTGAAAAATTAATTAAAAGAAATCCGGTTGATTCGAGCCCTCCTACAGTTAAGAGGGGCGGGAAAAGGATTAGAGGTGCAGTGACGTCATAAAACTCACTCCCCCAAATAGTGTCGGTAGTAAGTGAGATCGATCGGACTAATTTCTATTCCCGTTTAAGAAAGAAAGGAAACAACACCAACTCTTAAAAAAGTTATTTTTAAAAATATGCATGCAAGGCGAAAATTTACCGGTACCATACATGTGGGCAGATATCTCCTTCCAACTCGTTCGCTGCACCGATGACAAGATATTCGGCAATCTCAGAATGGGTGATAGAGTTTGTTGGAACAGTCCGACCATTCGTTGCCTGATTCGCCTGCAGAAATTGTCGGTGGTGTTGCTGCCGGAAGCTTTTCTATTGGACTATCTAATAACCAATAGGGCGTCAGCGCGCCACATTATGGGCGGTTCTAGGAAATCAAGACATTTTTTTTTTTCTTTTCTTCCTTCTTCTTCTTCCTCTGTACCACACTTCAATGCTTTGGTTTGCTTGATTGCGCTTTGTAAATCCTTAAACGTGTTTGTAAATAAACTTTTTAAATAATATATTATTACCTATTGGTTATTTCTCTTATCAATTGTTGTTTCTCCCCCTTTATATTAATGTATAAAGTGTTGGATTTGAATGTTGTTACGTCAATCAAACGGTGTTTTATCTATATTCTAATTAATGCCGATCTTGTTATAGAACCATTCTTTAATTATAGATTAATTATACTTTAAAATTAAATTAATTTATTTATATTTTTAATAGTTGAGATAATCAGAAAATGGCATCAAATTCTAAGTCTATTAAAGTCTAACACGTGGCTTTAGACAATATTTCTTTCATTTGTCACTTTATTTCTATTAATTTTAATCTAAATATACATTAATTTTCGACTTAATTATTGAAATTTCAAAGCCTGTATTTATCCTGAAATTAATGGAAGTAGATGTGAAATTATATTTTTATTTTCTCTCTTAACGGCTTATTGTTTTAATGTGCTTATTTTATTCGAATAATTTTAATTAAATTAATATATTTTGTTATAAATATTGCGTTAAATATAATTTTCGCTGATCTTAATTAAGCATTAACTAGAATTATTCGAGTTCGATTCCCGTTTAGAATAAGCTCTAATATTTTTCCAAGATAATTATATAATGAAAAATAATTAGTTTTATTTAATTCTTTTTATCATATATATCTCACTTAACAACGATAATTTCGATAAGTAGGCCGAGTTTTTCATTAAACAGCGAATGAAATTACGTATCAAAGTACTGTACAGTACATAATCTACTTTCTTCACATCAATAAAACAACCCAATTCCTGAATAATTTATAAATATAGGCTATATTCAATATAAACAGACCCGCAATTAAATTAGAGAGCCTAATTTAGAATTAGAATTACATCTTGTAAATAAGTTATTAAATAGAATTAAAGTTAACGTCCTTAAATTAATTACAATTAATATTAAGATATTCATACAGTTTTTTAAAGTGAGATAAGGAGTTTAATTTGATTCCGATCGTTAATGGACTAGTCCTAAGGGTTCCAATAGATTTGCAAGTCACTCACCGGGATAGAAATGTAGATAACTAATACCATTAAGGATTCAGTACGTCCAGCAATTACATGATTACATTGGGGACTGAAGAACAGCAGAACAGTTGGTCTCATTACCCTTGAAGATTGCATTGAATCTTTAGGAGAAGCCGTTGGAGAGAATATATAAACGCATTCATCTATGTGTATAAGGCTTCTGCGATTATCTAAAGGGCAAAAGTTATTAACCATTATCCTCATCAAACCAACGTATCAGTCTGTTTAAGTCTGATAGAAGTTGGTTAAGTTTAGGCTTTGTGAATTCCTTACCTTCAAAAGATAAGGTTGCAGAAGGGTGTTTATAATGAAAAGAGCTAATAAAACAATTTAAACAATGGAAATTGTCAAGACAATCTGTGATTATAACGCAGAATTTTGAGTCATTCAACAGAATTCTTCTGCTCTATTCGTCTTAGAATCGGAGTGGTAAGGAGGAAACACGAATTTAAAAAAATCATATAATAAATTATGAATTGGCTCTAAAAAACTTAAATTTTTAATAATGAAACAGGTTTTTTATTGAATTTAATTCATTATCAAAGATTTAACTTAGCTTTAAAGAAAGAAAAACAAAAAAATACAAGTAGACTCGTAAATCTTCGTTTGTTTTGTTTGATCTTGGAGGATAAAATTTGAAAATAAAGATCATTTTTAAGCAATTTGCGTTCAGAAATATAACTTTGATTTAATAAAAAAAAAAGAAAAAAAAACGTAAAGAGTTGACTTTAAAGAAATTTTTAAAGAACGAATTCATAAAAGCCTGCATATTAAAAATAAAAAATAAAAAAATAAAACTGATTTCTTCCAAAAACTGTTGCCGAAACAAAAGATTATCCACGTGTTGATTGACTGGAGCAGCAAAAATTTTCTGTTGAACGGTGGAAAAAAACCGTAGAATATATAATATATGATTTCTTTTAAAAAATTTAATAAATCACTCGCGAATTTCACTTAAAATTTATTAAATTTTTGAACCAGAATTTTTGAAAATTCTTCTAGAGATAGATAAAGCCTAGAAATTAGGAACTGCTAGAAAATGAGAGGAAGCAAGCAACGCCGTCAACAATCAACAGAGCTGTCAGTGTGTGTAGAAGCAGTCGACTGTAGTATTCTGTGTTAGTGTGAGTCTTGTTATAAATATTCAGCAGAGTACAGAATGAACTCTCCTTCTCTTGTTAGCTTGAGTGGCAGTCCTTGACGGGGTGACGATGTCGACTAATGTTGGTGTCACTGTTTTGTCAATGTCAGGATGTAGGTCTTTCCCTCGAATTAGGATTCTCTTGTTGATGATCCGACTACCTCTGTTAATTGTGGACTACCAAATTGTTCAATCGGTTAGCTCTATATTGCTACGATAATTGGAGTTTCAATTTCGTTAATAGCGTAGGGAAGTATCAAGATCTTTAATTTAATTAACGAAAATTGTCTATTTTAAAGATTATTCTGTATTTTAATACCTGTTCCATAAAAAAAATAATAGGATAAAGTCTAGATAATCTGCCCGAAATACTAGATCAGTTGGTGTAAGTAGGCCTTTGAGATTCGTTAAATTTAACCGAATAAAATTGCTTCTGTAGTGTTTTATTTATATAATTGTAGTCGAACACGTGAATAATATTATTTACATTTTGTTTATATATTATCCACGTATACCTTGTTTATAAATAGGACTTATTATACTAGTGTAGTTTCGAATTAGCAAAAGGAAGTAAACTTAGTCAAAAATAAGACAAAATACACAAGTCTTATTTATAAACAAGATCTACATGGATAATATATAAACAAAATTGAAACATTTAAGGACATAGAGGCACAAAGAATTAACATAATTTAAATTCACACGGAAGCATTATCATCGATACATTTATATAAAAATTCTATCAAAAATGGCAGTAAATCACAGGGAAATTTTGTAAAGAAAATGAGTTTTTTGCTCCAGTTTAGATCGTAAAATCGGTAAAAAAAATTAGTTCATAAATTCAATAAGTAAAGTTATTCTACAAAAATAACTTTTACACAATATAATTTCGTCATTTTTTTCGAAAATAGAATGCATTTTAGTATTTGAGATGATGATGATCTTGGTGATATTACAGCAAAGAACTAGCAAATCATTGTCCCGGTAGCTGCATTAACTTGCTTGGAGCAGTGATCCATTCTCTAAGATCATTAATAAGCGGTATCAACAGACATTGAACAGGTCGGGGTTGACTATCAACAAAATCGAATAACGCTACATTGCTTAACAATGAAAATGAGCGAACTTTACAACATCTGAATATATCCTACGATTCTGAAAGTAGTGGATAATATTTTTTAGAAATTCAAAAGAAACGAAAAAATGAAAAATATTCTATAGAATAAGTTAACGTTAAGATTTTAATAATATGAGTGTTATGCTTAACTTTTTTCCTATACAAATAATGTGCTGTTTACATCACATTTTTTGAAGGATAAAGTGCTTTCGCTTAGGCACACTACAGTGATTACATTAACGGAACAGATATCAAACTTTTGCTATTAGAAAACGGGCAAGCAGCCAATAAACATTATTTAGTTTAGTGGATTTTTGAATACAATATTCAGAAATTGTCAACTAAGTTGAAAAAATAAAGTTCTTAATACCAATAATCCGGCAGAAAGTAAGTGAAACGTAGTAGTTTTGTCAGATCCTGAAGGTCAAAATTGAAATATAGTAGTCTTTTTAAAACCTGAAATCCACTAAAATTGAAATTTAGTATTTCTTTCAGAGCCTGAAATCTACTAAACTTGAAATGTAGTTCTTTTTTAGAGCCTGAAATCCACAAAAATTGAAATATAGTGGGTTTTTTTATTGCCTGAAATCTAGTAAAATTATACTCTTAGTAATGAAAATAATATTAATTGATTCAAATTAAGTGCCTGCAGATTTTAGTTTTCAGCATAACAGATTGATGAAGTTTTCAAGCTGTTTCATTCGGAAGTTTCAAGCTGGATTTATTAAATAAAGGAAAAGTTTTAATGAAATATTTATGCTAAAATAAACAAAAATACAGTGAAATTATTAATTAAAAATAGGTTAAAATTTATTTGTGAGTTGCCTTCGGGAAATTAACAACAATTAAATATGGTTAACTGAGGAAGAAATGAGAACAAATAAACATAAGTAAATAGTAAAATTGATAATAAAACATAGTCTAAACATTGAAAATATATTAAAATTTACTGCCTTAATTATATTTTTAAACGATAAAAAGTATTTGCTGATGTAAATTTTCATTAAACTTTCAAAAAATTATCAAACAAAATAACCTTTATCTAGTGATGCCAAATTTGGACATCATTTTTAAATTGCCTTAAGTCGAAAGAATAATTTATATTTATAAATATAATTATAAATAAATATCAAAATAGAAGCGTTTATTCTTCTGACAAGACTATGAATTCGAAATTCGTTTACTCGTATTAAATAAATAAGAAAGGTTGTATCAAAATTATAAATAAATAAGGTGAAAATACATTTTATTTTACTAAATTGTTTAACTGTTACTAAATAAATTTATTTTATTAAATACTAAATATACTTTCCAATTAAATTATGCTAATATAAAGGTAAACTTTTAATAAATTAGAATAAAATCAACTTACTGTAGGGACTATTAAGTTAAATAATGCGCATGAAGACAATGTGCAGTTTATTATAATTTTATTAATTAAATGTCTTGCATAATGTTAAAATGGTCTATAAATATAAAAATATGATTTTTATTATATTTTTTTAACCCTCTTTCTTGTCGCCTCAATCTCTTCCCTTCTTCAGCCTGTATCATTAAGTAGGCTCTAGCAACTAGTAATAATAACAATATATTTTTTATATTAATGTACAGTAGGTAGCTTCGTGTAGAAAGAAATTCACTAAACGAAACTGTGGCCGTGTGGGACCGAACCCACGCTTTAAAACACGTGTTTATAGTATTTCTGGTGAGCAAAGATATCTTCCTCTGTTTAAATCTTATTCCTCTCTTTGAGTTGCATGCGGCTTATGTACTGTACTTTGCTAAGATTTAGACAATAGTTTAGTTCTTTCTTAATGCAACGAATACAATTTTTAAAGTTTACAAATGAATTTATTATGCATATATATGCTTAAAGCTTCATACACACAACTTAAGAATGTTGTGCATATCATACTTTACATATGTACAGTACAGTACAGTACAATACAGATTTAATTAGTAAATTTAGGATATATATAGGAGAACGATGTTCCAATGCCAAATTTCATTTAATGATTTTAATATTTTCTAAGAAATACAAGATCTCGGAACAGTTTGTGTTTTTCTTTCCTGTATTCACGGAAAATCTTTTATATCCTCTTTTTCTTCTTATAGTAAATTGAACTAACCTTCTTATATTTCAACATTATAGAATCTGGTTTCTATTCCCTTAAATATCGGCAGCACCTGTCTTAAAAGGCTAAAGTTTGCTTTCCCCGAGGCACCTGCCACAGCTAAAACTGGGAGAATATCAGGATCTCCCATCGAAGATCCCAAAAGAAGTAACATGAGAGGGTTCGGATGCTCCAATGGATAACAGTAAAGAATCTAAGTCTTGGGGCCTTTGTGGGTAATCTGACCACCTGTGTTTTTAGTAGAAAATCTAACAAAATTGATATCTCTCTCTCTTTTTTTTTTATATAAAGAAAATTAATTATTAAGGCATTTTCTATTGCTAAAAAAAGATATATTTGCTTTAAAATTTTATATAAAATGAGAATTTAACTGAAGACCCACTCCCAAATTAATTTTATTAAATGATTTCTTTGTATACTCACTATCCATTTCATTCTTTATCGACTGGATTTTTTCCCTTTCATCTTTGCCACTTTGTAATTTCAACAATTCTTCATTTTGAATAAATAGTCTAAAATAAAAATATATCAAATTTTATACAGCTAACTATTCTTTTTTCTCTCTCTTTTTTTCTTTGTATTTTACCGCATATTTTATAATTAAATATTCATAATTTTAAGGGAATATCTCCAGTCAATATAATTAATTTTTTAAATAAAATTTAGCATAATTTTATTAATTTTTATGATATTTCTACTCTTAATTTCTTACGAAATTAATTCTATATCTAAAGTTATTAAATTGATAAATAAACAAACAACTCTAAAGCTTCATCTAACCGAGCTATAACGTATTTTAATTTTGTAAAAATCAAGTTTAAATGTATTCTAATTTAAAAAACTCCCGATTAAAACTGAAAATTAAATTTTTTAAGGCGAAAAAAATTTAAATTTTAACTAATTTTCTTCATTAACATAGAAAATATCCTTTAACTTCTTCTTCCTCTTCCTTAAATAAATAAAGCTGATATTAATTTACTATAAAAGTTTACTTTTTATTTATCAATTCAGCATTTTCGTAATATTCTAATCCAGAAAATATATCGATTTTTAGAAGATCGTAAAGAGTTATATTACAAAGAAGAAGGGGGATGCTGAAGTTTTTTAAGCGCTGAATTATATTAATGCGCGCGCAGTTTGAAATTTACGATTCAATCTCGACATAATATATATAAAAATAGCTGTTCCTGGGATCTACAGGTCCGCATTGCAATCCTAATGCACAAAGAGGATACTTCTTTCCAGTCAGTTGGACAAGAGCCATCTCGATCGCATACCTTCTTCCTAGTCGTCCAATAGCGCATCAGAGGGAGTAGAGGGTGAGTTAGATATCGCTGACGCACTAGGACCATTCCATGTCGAATACTTTTGGTATAAATTTCACGATATTTCTTTTCTAGGATATGTGACATGGTACTGAAATTTCATAGAGTTTTAGAGCCACCATCCTTTGATATTACTTCTATTATAAGGGGGGTTATCCATCTACACGAAAAAACTACCCCTCCATAATAGAATATTGCTTATAAACACTTTAAAAATATAACTTTCTACGTCATTAAACTATAAATTTAATCTGAATGGTGTATTTTTTTCTGTATATATGTATATAATGCGCTTAGAGACTTGGAAAACATTCATTATTATTAGAATGAATTTTATTTTTGTAATATCTCTTAGTGCACAATAGGAACTGGAAGATAGCGTATCTTTTGTGGAATATCATCTTAGTCATCGGACTGGACTGCCAAAAGTGACTAAGTGCATCGATTCTTTCCCCCATTGCCCTCTCCCCTCCGGAAGCAGAGAATTAATTAAACAACTTTCAGGAAAATCGGTTCCTCTTTTCGTACCGCCAACCATCTGATTTAATAAAGATATGGAGACAAGTTATTATGTGGCCGAAGGGGGGAATGAATTCAGAGGTTTGTGTTGTACAATGGGCGATCATTTACCCCACTCTATAGCCACACGTGCTGAGAGTTGGCTGTCTTTAGTAGCAGACAGTAATCCTCTGGGATGACAATAGTCGGTAGGGATACACACGTTTTGGGGTGTTGCATCCTCCTATGGATTGTTTCTATTGTAAGTAGATACGGTTTCAGATGGAAGACGGTTTTTCCCCAAGGGACAAGTGCAACCTAATTAAAACGTTGCACGAAACGTCTCCCTATTTTGGATTGAAGATATTCTCTATCGGTTTTAGAAGGAATTGTTTAAATTCAGCAACCGAAAACTTCATTTTCTCTTGATTGTAGATACTGAAAACTAATCTTCTAACCTTATTTTGTTTTGATAAGTCTTTCCTTTCATAATATATATTTATTTTTTTTAATATAAAAATAAAAAACAAATAAAATAAATCATTTTTTAATTTAATATTATTCTTTTGTAATTAATTTATTTATGAATAACCGAAACTTTATCCGAGGGGAATATTTACTTTGTATTATTTTAATTAACAAATATTGGTTCAAATTAATGAACAAAAATATATCTATTAATTTAAACCAGTATATGATATAAAACTGATTATAATTTTTAATGAAATTTAAGTCTGTAAATTAAAATTAAAGCGTAATTAATATAATTTTAGAGCGAACAAAAGCAAAGGTGCTGTACAGTCGAATGCAAATGAAACTGTTTAAGCTAATTAAATATAAAAAAAAAATAAAAAACGATTAGTTAAAACACATTAAATCTGTAGACGTATCAATCCAATTTTCGATCAGTAAACTTGATTTAGTTCGCCATACGTGATTATACAAACATAGGAAAAAGTTGATATGGCATCGGTAAGTCTTCATCTTCCTGCATATGCAGCTAGCAAAAGCCCTGGCTGTGTAAAACGTTGTTAATCCCCACACAATGACGGACGCCTGGAGACACAAAAGTTACTGAGATCTACAACACAGTGAGAAGGTATATCACTTATTTGACAATATTCGTTTACTATATCCTAACTGGATTTCCTCTTTTAGACTCCGCCTTGTCAATTGGCTGCCACTGACAGCTGCTACAATATAGGCAACCTTCTGTGCTTTCCCGGCTATTTTCTTATATTAATACGCTTGTTTTGCCGTAAATTTTATTAAATTTATAAAATATATTGTGTTTTTTTTATTGCTTATATTATATAAAATGTATATAAAGCGTTTAAAATTGTAAATGTCTCTTTTTATTTCCATTCATAAAGGCACCTTTTATACTTTCTTAATTATATTCGCAAGCTTATTTTCCCGTAAAATATACTAAATTTGCTAAATTTATTATGATTTTTTTATTATTTATATTATATAAAATGTATATAAAACGTTTAAAATCGTAATTTAAAGAGCCTACAATATGATAGGTCACTTTCATTTCGATTCATATAAGCACCTTCTATACTTTCTTAATTATATTCACAAGCTTATTTTCCCGTAAAATATATTAAATTTACTAAATACTATAACTTTATATTATTTATAACTTATTTATAACATATAAAAATTTATTTTAAAAAATGATTTAAGACATTGATTGTAAGACACGCCTTACAATGTGATGAGTTTGGCTTATTTCAAATCATTGATTGTTCCAATTTAATTAATAATAAACACTTAGAAAATATAAATTTATAACTAATAATATGTAAATTTTATAAATTTTATTTAATATCAAATTAAATTAATAAATTATTGATAAAATCTTACCTTTATGAGGCATCGTCTCGTCCGTTAGGACTTCTCTTAAATCTCTATTTCCCGTGACTAATTTTTTTCTTTTTATCAAAAAAATAGCAAAAAATGAAGTTTTTTTGGACTAGTGAAGCAGGATCCTTCTAATATTAGAGCAAAACTCTAATGCAATTTTCCTTACTTTTTATTTTTTTATTGTTTTTTGCTGATCCCTAAAAGAAATAAAACAGTTTCTTATAGACTTTTATACAGTTAAAACCTCATTTATAATTCTATTATAATATTAAAAACACTTTTTTATAAGTTAAAATTTATCTAAACGCGTTAATTCCTTTACAAATTTAATTTTATTATCATGCACTTAACATATAATATACAATAAATTATAGATTATAATTAAGTTTAAAGTATATAAAACACTTTTAAGTGGTGTAAAACAGCATGAAATTCGATTATTTTCTATAAATATTTATGTAAACAGCCATTAAAGCGTTAAAAAAAATCCGGTTTTTGTGAGGTTTATCAGCCAGCGCGCGCTTAAATTATGTTTAACCTTGTTTAGTTTTACCGATATCATCCTCTCGAGAATATAATAAATTGTAACACATGCCTTATAAAGTAAAATTAATGATATTTTAGATGAAACTTTCCCCAACTTTATACTAAACATTGAAAAGATTGATGGATTTTGACATCAGGTCATTGATTATAATTCTGTCATTTTCTCTTGTCATCGAGTACATTCAGCCTGCCCTTTCTCCTGTTAAACACTACTATTTTTAGCTCTTATTTATTAGGATATTAAAGCTGTTTTCCCTGATGTTTTAAGCGTTTTATAAAGGTAAATAATTTCAAATTCGCATTAAAACTTAAACACGTTTAAGTAAGGTCTGTGAAGGTCTGCAATGAGAAGATCTGCAATGAAACACAACATAATTTTCCATTGTATTTTTTTTTCATAATCTGAATGGATGCAGATCCATTTCAAGTGGTGTATTCGTGTTTTTTCTACAATGGAAATAATGATTCGAGAATTTTCGTACGAAGGACACACCTTATACCTTATACCACTATATAATTTACCTTAGCGAAGATCTGTTTTCATGAATGGGTGCAGAAGCCATTTGTACAAGTTCTGTGAGAAATCACCGTCGCACGTGCGATCGGACGTCGGCGTGAAAAAGCTCACGTCCGTTCAGACGGATCGACTGACTGCACGTGCTCAGTTGACAAAAGGATCTGGTTGACGTCAGCCGACCGTAGCGAATTTGTTTGGAGTCTACCTCGTGGACCCCTAAGAGAGTTAGCTGGATGTAACTCGATGCTGTATCTCGTTCTCAAACTTTTGACGTATCTATTATGATTGGATGAAGCTGTGAAGTGACTACTACCATTCATGTATATCACGATATACCTTATTTTTAATTATATATAAATAATTGGGGAGATGCATTATATATAAAAGACTCGTTTAAGAGTTGGAGTAAGTGCTGTAGTGTGTTTGCTCGTATTTAATGGCGTTATATAAATATATATATATATATATATAATATTTGATTGTGTCCTATTTTTTGAAGTTTTCTGTATCTTTCCCACACCTAATCGATCTGCTAGTCACGACCTCCCGCGTGTCATCGCACATGCTCTGTTGTGCTCTTCTTATCGGTCGTTGGGCAATGAGGCACAATAGATAAGCCAATGAGATGGTCCTTGGAATTGTCCTTTGCTCATCTTCTGATCAGTAATTTTCAAATCCAAATAGTCTGAGCAATATTTTTCGATGCATTATTATTATTTCTTTTTTTTTTGGAGTGATGTAGATATGATTTTTTTTTTCTTTTTACAAAACGACTGATCCCATTATGCATCGAATACTAAGTACTTCTTTCCCTTCTTATTTTCGTCGTAAATGCTTTTTTGATGGGGAAATTTTTATTGCATCACTTTATGCGCGATATAAAATCAAATTCCAAATAAACTCCGCTTGAAATTTAAGATTTTTAGACGAAATTTTAACAAATGAAACCGGTGAAGTAAAGCTGTAACCTTAAATAAAGTAGAATTGATTATAGTCGCATGAATAAAATTGCATTGCTGTTAATTCATAGTTTGATGTATAAATTCTGCTTATAGGATATATTTATTTTATCATTTTGAATGTCTATTTATTTATTGCATTCACCAAATATAAAAATAGTGTGGTTAAACACAGTTGGGATAAGAAATGTGACGTAGATATATGCAAATTGCATTTCTATTGGATGATTTGTAGATTATTTAGTGGATCCATCAAATAAAATTTAGTAAAAAGTAAAAAAAAAAAAAAAACATTAAGTACTTTATAAGATAATTTATGGATCCACAATATGTAGCTAAGCATATGTTCAATACTCTCACTAACTTCATCTAGTGGTGTCAACAATATGCATTTATTGTGATAAAAACTTATTTTAAATTCTTATTTTTCAATATAACAGAAGGATATATGGATTAGCTATTAAATCCACGAAATAAAATATGGATTTATACAGTACATAAGCTGCAGTTTAGGGCCTCGTGTTATGAGTCTATAGTTTAGATCCTCACATTTTTACCTATATCATCATTTAGTGGAAGAGAAAGGCCTGTTATATATTATAGCTTAGAGTCACAACAAGTCTAAGAAATTTTAAATAAGCTATCAATATACAATTTCTAAAACTGAGTTAGTTAATATGATAAAACTTAATTGAAATTAATTGAAAACCTGTTAAAATCAATCAAAAATGTTAAACTTTTGCTCAATTTTCTCATCCTCATCATCCTTAACATTTTAATTAATTAAATAAAATATAAAATGATAGTTTCTTCACACAGTATAATAAATATAGATAATTTTAAGCGATTTTTTAAGGTAAATTCCTTTAAAAAATAAGGTTTTTTTGGATAAATTCAAGCCATTAACTATGACCTATAAGCTGGGAGAGGCGATAAAAAATTATATGAAATTGGAAATTCTAAAAATTCTATCTACGTCTATGAAATTAAACAGGAATTACCCAACATCTGAGATTTGAAACTATAGAGTAACGTTGTCATATCAAACTTTATCTACCGGTTCCAAGAACAACTTCGCTAATGCACGTGCAAATTCTAAACTCACCTTTACGTGAGTAGAATGTTGAATTTAATACACTCCTACGATATCTCAGCTGAAAAAACAAAAATAATACAAATCTTTAAAGTGTTTGTACTTCTGGGCCTTGATTTTTATGAGGGAGTGAAGTTTATTAGTTGTGTTATAAAATGATTTTTTAAGACGGAAATTATGATTGGTCGATTTATTTAAAAAATTAGATTTACATTTATATATAGGCCTAAATATTTAAAATTAGGTTGAAATTATTGAAAATATTAATAAAAATAAGAGTAATGGAGCTTATTTTCATAGCCTTATTTCTATAATTAGATAATATAAATCGCTTTCTCTCCTAAGAGAAAATAGGAATTTTATGAATTACAAATTATAAATTAATTCAATTTATATTATGATTATCATTAAATCATATTCATATTTTAACTATTAAAATTAAAACTTAAATTACACTTAACAAAACACGTCGGCAGTTTTCGAATTATTTACTTTCAATAAATCATTTATACAGAAGGAAAGGGGAAAAAAAGGGAGGACAAGGTTTGCCGTCAAAGATTAATGAAATTGTCAAATCAAATTCTTTAGCTTTTAAACGAAACGGTTGAAAATAAGGAGGACAGAGTAAACTACAATGCAGATGTGGCTTTGACCCAAGAAGCCATCTGTTCTGTTTCGTGGTGAATGGCAAAGTGGGCACAAAAAGCCACCTAGCCATCACGTCTGTGGAAAAATAGGGGCGATTGAATAGCCTAGACCCCAACTACAAGACCGTAAAAGCCGAGAATAGAGACGTCTATCTATTGGAAAATAGTAGGAAAAAGGAAAGTCACTCCCGAGTTTTCGGCCAAGCTACACTTTTGCTAGCATCCACAACAAGCGTGAGAAATGTCCCGTTTTTGTAAGAATGTCACCCATAAGAATATTCTTCTCTTAGACGTGGCGTGTAACTCGCAACACGTGTGTAGGTTGGTGCGGTTCGATCAAAAACAAATTTCTTCTATTAGTTACGCTGAAAGTTTAAAGAAGTAATGCTGAAAATCTTAAAGACCTTATAATTTAAAGAGCTCGGGAGTGGAATAGCAATCTTAAAACGTAATAATTTAGCTTATAACTTATAATTTCTGTATACTCAACGAATTACAGATTATTAATTTCCTTACAGAAGATAAGATTAGATCATTTACTTTAGGGACAGAGTATGAATTAATCTACGTATAGGCCTAATAGAATTAAGGAATTTCTTTGTGTATTTAAATTTATATTATGTTTTAATATAATTAAACTCGGGTTTAAGTATGTTTAATATTACAAATAGGCTTTAAATTTGAAGTAGGACTTCGAAAAATTGACGTAGGACCTGAAAAATATGTTCTTTACAGCATATTTTTTCAAGTCCTACGTCAGTTTTTTTCCAATTTCTTAAAGTCCTACTTCAATTTTTAAAGATTTGTAGAACTTCAACCAGAAATCAAGTCTTTTTATGCCAATTTGACATTTAATTCGAAATATTTCGGATTTTTTTGTACTTAAATCTTATTTTTTGAATTGAATTTCGAATTTCTACAGGAACTTTAAACAAAATTAAATATTAAGAAATTTATAGGATATAACAAACAAGTGATAGATTTAAAACAGCTTATACTATGTTTTTTAATTTTTAATTCCTCTCTCATACATTTTTATCCATCTTAGCAAATTATATTAAAAATAAAATATAACAGGTTATGTTTGAATTAATTTCGAGAGTTCCTATTATTATTTAATCTTCGATTTAAATTTATTAAGGTTATTTTTGTAGTAAAGTCATGTTGACGACTCCAGCCAGCTGAGGTTCGGAGAATAACCTTATTATATTTTAAATATAACTTATTCTAAAATTATTCAGGTTTTATAATATAAACTAAATTATACATTTTACGTAGATTTGTATAATTATCTTATATTTAAATCCTAATTTAGGCTTTAAACACGAGCTAATAACACAGAAAACAGGAGAAAGAGGTAATGAAATTACCGTATTTTAAGGCAAAATTTTTCAAGGAAAACATAATAAAACGTACCTATAGGGTGTTAATTACGTTTTTAAATAATATTTAACCTTATAATTGAATTAGCTTACTGTAGGATCGTTTATACATCAGCTGATTATGAAAATTTACTTATTAAAAAAAGCATTATTAAAGGGTAAGCCCGTTTTAAAGAAAATAACCTGTTAAGGGAGGAAAGTACAGTAAACACAACAGGGTCTCGTTGTATAGAATATATTTTTCTAGCGGATTTATAGAAATGAAAAGAATGGCACGAATTCCTTTCTGCATACATCGGGTGGAAGGGGGGAGAGAAACAAGCTTCTCTAGTAGAAAATCGCCTGACTTCAAACACATAGTCGACTTAAAAACATCAAAAAGTACCGACTTCAAGAAGAGCGGAACGTATTGCCTGAAGCTTCCCTATTCTGGATGTCGCTAAAGAAGTCAGAACTGGGAAACCGGGTCTTTATCTCTACCTCATCCTCTAACGTCTGTCAGTAATAGGACAGAGAAGACCGGGGTATAGAAAGTGTCGCCCAGAATATGCTCCGAAATCACTAGTGTTGGTCTGTACAACTTTTTATAATCCTCTTAGCCATTGATGTTCGCGGGAAAGACTCAATGATAATCTACTGTCAAGTTAGCGAGAAGTATGTACTCTTCTATTGTCGATTCCTGAAATCGTGTCTCTGCGGATTGGATTTAAAGTAAACACAAGAACATACTTCGAATCACCCGATAATTCTGTAACATTTCTTCTTTTTTCCCGTATACAAAATATTATTTATTCCATTTTATTTTTTTTATAAAATACATTTCTTGTTACGTCATGGATTCGTCCCTCCTGCTCTAAACGGTTATAAAGATTATTAACGGTATTAAGCCTGTTAATTAAAGGAATAAGATCAATGATTATATAGTCTGGCCAAAAATGAGTTAACTTTTTCCTATTTAATTTCTAACGCTGTTTTAATGTAAGAGTTCGTTACACAAACTGTGTTGTTAACAGCACGCGCAGAAGCTTCATCGATTACCTCTGGTTGACTAATTTTTGGTTGACACCCTTTAAAATTTCTTAATCGTATATTTATTTACCTTTAAATCCGAATTATAGAGCTTACTTAACCGTTCTTAAGCCATACAAACAGTAAACGAGCGAGGGTTTGAGCCGGAGTGACGTAAAAGAATTTAATAATTATCCCGATAATCGATAAATAAATAGTAGATATAGAATTAAAAAATAATGGATTCGCCCGAGACGAGTTAAACGAATGATGGTTTCTACCTTTCACACCTCATTATTCACGATGCACCGGGGATCAACACACATTCAAAAATCTTCCGCAAGAACGCTTCTGCAAGAACGTCAATAAGCATTTGGTGCGTTAAAGAGAGACCGACAAAACTGAAGAATAGAAGGAAAAAAAAGGGAGGAAGCCACCTAGGAAGAAAAAGACTAGCAAATTAATTGGAAGAACGGCCACAGGTCCTCCATCCAATCTAACCTCGGAAATAACGACACAGAAAATACTAAACCCCCGACACACAATGTTATTAATCACCTCTTAGCATGGATCTCCGATAGTCTTAAGTGGTTGACTTGATGATGTTGTATTGATGTACGGATTACGGAATTTTCCTTCCTTTTGCGAGTACAAAGCTGTTATGACAAGAGGCTTCAAGTAACGGGATGCAATTAACTGAAAATGCTTTCAATGTCGTCATCGGTAAAATGGACACCGTATCAAATTCCTCTCGTAGTCCTTGTTACAGTTTACAAAATTCCAACCCCGAAACCAATTTAAATAAGAAAAAAAATCGTCTTGGATTTTATTCCGGATGATACGGAGAAGAGAGATGAAACACAATATCCTTACCCCGATCTTGTAAATTAGAAGCTGTAAAAGTATGGTACGAGTGTCATTAAAGTGTTCAATTCTGTTATAAATATAAAATGTCGAGAAGAAATCCATATGTAAGACCTTGGAGTTAATTCAGTTTCTTTGTTGGATTTCTACACTTATTTCTCATAAACCGGGCTATCGAGCTCTAATATTTTAATTAGTCTAATCAAAGCTCGAATCACTGTCCTAAATCCTAAATACAGGGCAAACACAGAACTTGCCTCTTCGATTGTCAATAAGGACTGAAGAAAATCTCAAAATAATTGCCAAAAATTTAACACAATTAAAAATAATTTTAATAAATTAGTTAAATTTATTAGTCTATTTTTAAACGGCGCTTTGTCCTGAGGTTATTATTATTTAGTTTTTTTATTATTTTTTTTTCTATTCAAGTTTACATTATCCATTCATTTGACAGCCGTCGTCACATTGCCTATTCTCCCTTTCGGGAATATATTTTGTAAGAAGTACCGACAATTAACAAAAATACAACCATCCAGAGTTTAGTGATATCCATTCTAAAGATTTCAATTATATTTTTTTCTAATCTCTCTCCCTCCCTATTTTTTTTTTCTTCTATGCACTTGCATTTTAACATACACATAAAAAATCCGAGATAACAATTAGAAAAGAGCTTTATCTGGCTCCTCTTTTTTTTAATTGCACTCTTTCTTTCTAATTATATGGAGGTATTTGCAGTACAATAGAGGGGACGGGGATGGTGTTTAGTCTGGATCTTCTTTGACGGTGTCAACTCTGAAATGGCTACAGTCCTGCGAAGTAATAACATGCTAATCGACCAGAAGGCGAGTCGAGCAGAAAACGAAAAGAAATTCGCGTTGTGCAGCGATTGTTTTTCTCTTACACAATCGATGAGAGGCTGCTACGAGTTGTAAAGAAGTTTACCCCCATACTTTTCTGACGTCACTAGAGTACTGGAGTGAAAAAGAATTTTCTGACATATGGAGGCCTCCGCGATCTCGCGCTCCTATATATTCCCCCGTTATTTTTATTATTATTTTTTTATTTAACCGACAACAGAATTTATGATACATAAGATTTAAAGAGTGGTTAATAAATTTTAAAAATAATAATAATAAAACTAATAAATTACGGTAATTACCCTACGATACAACGGTTTGCCAATATTATTATGATGTAATGTAAAGTATTGAAATCGTAAATTTAAATTAAAATATAATATAAATTATAGGTGTATTATCATTAATACTACAAAAACAATTAAGTGTATTATTTCTATTTTCTCTAAATTCTAATCAAATTATTATTATATTAACGTTAATGGTAATTAGTTTAATAATTAAATATATTTAAGACGCCATTTTAAATACGTAAAGTTTTTTATTTAAAAAAAAAATTTGAAAATAATTGGAAGTGGCAACCTGCGTAACAAACAAACTGCCATCTAGTGAATGAAATGAAAAGTATTAAGGTAATGCTATTATTTTTTTTTTTAAATATATTTTTATCATGAAAAAGTTTTAAAAATATATTAATTTTAAATTATTAAAAATAAATATTTAATTTGAATAAAATAAATATGAATTTTTTAAACAAATACAATTTTTTAATTTTTTTATTTTTCTCGGAAAATGGAAAAAAAAATTCATTTGAATAATTCAGTATCTTAAGTTTATTCAATAAATTATTAAAATTAATTTTAAAATAATTAATTGTAATTAATTATTTTTAAAGTCCTCTATACAAACTTAATATTTTTTTAAAATTATTTTTTAAATGGATTATTTAAAAGAATAATTAAAGATAATTCTTTAAAACCTTGCTTACTTTCTTTATAATTCATAGAATTATTTATTTCTATATTCTGTTACGTAATTTTGAATCAATTTTTAAAGAAATATTCGTTGAATATTCAATGTAAAAAACATAATTAAATCTTTCAGTATCTTGTCGATTAGATAGACAAACAGACAGGCAAAGCACTAACATAAGCCGCATTAAATGGTTTAGTATTTAGTCCGTCCGTCTGTCTATTTGATAAAGATCTAGAATATCGCGTGATTGAAACTTTTAAGATATAAATCCACGCTCAAAGCAAGGTTGAACCAAGAGATTTCGAGGATCCTGTCGTAAGTTTTTGGAAAAAAAATCGAGTAAAAACAATTTTAATCTTAAATAATTTCTAATAAATCTGTTAATGTTAATTATTTAATTTAGTTTGCGAATTATTTACATTTAAAAAAAATATATTTAACTAATTATTCGTTTTTTTTTAAAGAGCGCATCTTTAAAAAGCAATTTCAAAAGCAGAAAACATTAAAAAAATAAAATTAAATCATTAATTTTTTTACAAAATGCAATAAAGTATTTAAAATCACAATTAAATTTTCAAATTTTTCGAAAATTTTTGGGTAGGAACCATTAAATTTCTTCATCTGATTTAGTATCTACGTGCAGATTATACTTCGAAACTATTGTAAAAACTTCGTTTCTATCCCAAATTATGTTCAAGATATTAAATAAACGCGTACGAACAGACAAACAAACGGACGAATTTTTTATTATTGCTAAAAATTTGAATTAAAATATAATTATCGTAAGATTTACTTCAATAAACTTACTAATTTAGCTTCAATTAATATTATGAATCATATCAATATAACTATTTAAAATATAATTTAAAAAATATACATAATTAATTAAATTTTTTAGTATTTTTCCCTATAAAAAAGCACTAAATAATGTTAAAAAATTAATAAAAAATAACCCTGTTTACAATTATTTTTTATTTAAAGTAAATATCTAGAGACTTATAATTATGTAATATATATTTTTTTAAATAAGGATTTTAATAAAGAAATATTAATTATATAATTAAAATATTTAAAAAAAAATAAATTTCGGATTAATTAATATTTATTATTTTAACAATAAGTTAATAAAAATAAACATTTTAATTGGAACATTTATCACTAAAAATAGATTTAAAAAATGAAGTTTTCAGCTTAAATTATAATACATATATATTTATTTTTTAATTGCAATTACGTATAGGTTTGTTAATTATAGTTAAGGAAAACTTTAATAAACATAATAAAATAATTTATAAACATATTTTTATTGATTTTATGCGAAAAATACTTTATAAAAATCGAAAAATCTAATGTTTCTGCTTGAATAATCGGGAAAGTGTATTAATTACAAAGAATAGAAATTGAATAAAGTTATTCAATTGCACGAGCTACACAGACACACACAAGAAAAAAAATCTTTCGAATCAATAGAATCTGTTGTTTGGTATTCAATTTATTTTTAAAGGCCAATACTTTAAAGAAACACAAAAGGAGAAGATAATAAAACATCGGGATGACCAGAAATATTCTCGTGTTACTTCGGGGTGTCAAACTTTCTCGTCTCCTAAAGTGCACCGGAGCATGGTTCCTGTCTGACAGGCGATTCTCAAATTTTCGAACAGGTGGAAAAGTTAGACGGGGGTCGAAAATTACTAGAGGGAGGAGGAGGAAGAAAGAAAAAAAAAGAAAAGAGAACCAGGATGTTGTATAGAAGACCGCATACTCGTGTCAACGTTCAAAGTAAGTCGATCTTTTAACACTCTCGATCTCAAGCCAACGGTGAGCGAGAACCACACACATACAACACACAAACACCTTAAACGCGCGCACACACATACACACACACACGTTGTAACGTAACACCTTCGGCATTTAATACGTCAGGTTAGAATGGACACAGGCGATTGCGCATCAACTGGCTAAATGACTCGTTATTTCGTTGAAGAAAATCGTCCTTCCGGCGTTCATTCGGTCAACACACACACGCACACACACACACACACATACACACACGGGAGGATTTACCCAGGGTCGAAATTGAGCCTGCTTGCTCGTCCATCCAGGCGAGGTGATGCGCATTATGACCTCCGATTCTAGTCAACTGGATGGAGACACGCCTCGCCAACTTAACCCGGCTGAGCACGCGCAACCAAGCACGAGCTGACGGTAGAGTGGTGAAAAGGAGTGAGCTTGGAGACAACTGGAAGGGAGAACGAGCAAATTGATAATAATACCGAAGATTTAAGCTACATATGTAACCGAAACGCTTCGTGCGTAACACCTGACATCCCACTTTAAACGAAACGAAATCTGCGACCAGTTTAAACACGTCGGCGATCAGGTGTTCTATTTTTGGCACGTCACCAGACTATTTTCTTGTGTCTCTTTTTTTCTTTTTTTGTTTTTTCTATTATTAGAAACGGTAACTGACAAGTTTTTCGGTTAGAAAGGAGGAGATTAGGAAAATGATCGAAACTCCTTACGCACCTTTTTTACTTTTTTTTCTCTCTCTCTCTTTCTCTCTCTCTCTCTCCTCTTTCTTTCACTCAGCTGGTTCACGCCGAATGGCTGGGCTAATTTGCATTTTCTCGCCCCAAGTGACGCGGCTTTTAGGATAGTTTCTACGGGGTATAGGTAGAGAGACGTGCTTCCCAGTGGACCGGCCCTTCCAGTGTTCTGCTTAAATATGAAAACCACAGTCGGGTCTCTCTGGCGAGAGATGGTAGGAGGAACTCTCGCCCCCCCACGGTAACCGCCTTTCCCCGTACCCGGCTGGCGGGAACCCTAGTTGCTATGACGACAGACCATCGATCCGTTCCCGCGCTTCAATTTCGCTGTCCAATGAAGCGTTGTCCCTTGTGGCAGAACGCCGTCCGATTGACAAGAACCGTGGAGGGGGCTGGGACTCCGAAGGGAGGAAGATGTTCCTCTCCCCCCTCACTCCACCCCACCTTCACTCTCCCCACTCGCCGCTCGTGACACGCAGTACGAAAGGTTAATCACGCGAATTCATAGGCCAACATATTTGTACAGTAATGTCTGTACTTACGTCATAATAGTTTATAATCGGCCAAATACTTCTTCTTACACGAGATTTTTTTTTCTCTTAATACAGAACTTCTTTCTGGGACCCTTACCGAGTAAGCGCTTTGTAGGCCCCTTTTGAAACCAGGGCTCAAAGGGTTAATTACACGTATTAACTAAGGCCTTTTGTAATTAGGACAGGTCACGTGTTTGGCCACTAAAATACACCAGAAAAATACCTTTTTTTCTTTTCTTTCGTTTTCTTACGTAGATCGAGGCCAACAGAAGTCAATGTTCGCTTAGGCATTACCATTATTATTAAATTGTTTAGTGGCTTCACTTGTTGACTTGAAGTAGAAAATAATGAAGAAATTGTCTTAATATTTAGAAAAATTTATCTCGAGTTTAAGTTTTATTTATTATTTAATTTAAATATCTTTTTTTTAATAAATGTTCATCCAAAATACTCAGAATTCTTACCAAAAAAATAAGCAAAGCTTTAAAAGGAAATTCATTAGTTCGTTTAAGGATTAAAGAAGAGAGAAGAGGAGATTGTGTGTACTTCAAAGAAATAAAGTAAAGAAAAAAAAAGAAATTCAAGAAAACATTCTCTCGAGAATTTGTAGAAATTAAACAAAAAATTCATCTGGTGATTAAATAATAAGCGACTTCTCACTAATTCGCCGATACAGGGTAGCTCAAAAATCAGTTACTTCGTTCGAAACTTCACTTATAAACCCCACAAAACCCTGTTTAACACACACAAATCACTATTTGTAACACGCAAATTAAAACACGGTTAGCCGCCTTTTGGGCCGCCCTGTAACAATAAGAAATAGCTTATAAACACACTTATACACTTTTTTAAAATTTATTAGATAAGCTTTTAAGTCCAATAAATGTTTAATGTTAATTAAAGACGTGATAATTGGACCTTTCTATTTTAAAGATATTAAATGTTATGTGTGTGCGCGCGCGCGCTTGTTGACCGTTGAAATGGATTTGCAGTGTTCTGTATCTACAATTGGGACACGGGTTTAATTTGCAATATGTAAATTTTGTATTCGCTTAGTTTCCAACCGGAATGTTTAATTTTATCCGAAGGTTTCATAAAACTTTCGCCCTTTAATGAGCTCCCAATAACATAAACCATTCGCCCTTCAATAACGGACACCTCTAAACGGCGGCCATCTTTCTTTTTGCCAGTTTGGTGGCCGTTGTTAAGAGGTTCGACTGCATCGTTTTATAATTCTCCCCCTTTTATTTAGTTAATTTTTAGGTTAAATGGGGTTATTTTTATAGAATTGTCGTACATTTTGATTGTGTTTTAGCTTTACATTATGGCCTATGGCCTATAGGTACGTAATAATACTACACTATAGGCTATATAATATTATAAATTTATTGCTTAATTTTGATGCAATCGATGAAAATTAAATATATTCGTATCGTTGAACACGATAATCGAGTTCATCCGTAATTGATTTTAATATAAATTATTCATCTTTAAAATCGATAATTAATTAATTAAGTTTTTTTAAGTATTTTTATTATTTACAAAGCGAGGTCTTAAAGGTTCATTGAACATCTTCGATTATTTAATACCAGAGTGGGTTCGAACCAGTTCATTCTGTCATGGGTTCGGATTCGATCACTCTGCATTTATTGCGAGTAATTCGTGTTTATAAACGTGAATTGCTGGTGAACGATTCTTATGAATGCCTCGAGTCGTGGGTGTGTGAAACATTCGAATTATCAATGATAAATGACGAGAATCGTTTCTCATCCCTCATGTAATTATGCGGATCAATTGAGAGTCAAACACGCCAGAAATAGGTAAAATTGAAGCTAGTATAGCTCATTTGAGATGATATTATGTGTACAGACAGACATACAGACACACACACACACACACACACACACACATATATATATATATATATACGTATATGTATTTAATTATTTATTCTTTTAATTGATGAAGAGAATGACACGTTAATTTACCATATTAGTTAACTGACGTTTGGGCCACCCCGTGTTATTTGATTCAATTTTTAAAGTTGAACGCGTAACAGCATAAATAGAGGAACGACATTAAAATTATAAAATTAAGTTAAATTATTGCCATTATGGTAGGCCTATGGGTTAATTGTAATGACCATGACGTATATCGCGAACCACTGATTGGGAAGTAATTTTATATAATTTATAATAAAATAACTGTCTTAGTAAGCAATTATAAAATAATTTAATTTTTGGGAAGGACTCATAAACAGCTTAATAACAATCAACCTCACTCTGTCACGTTGAAAGGATAAGACCTATCTCCATTCTCATCCATTGATGCTCTTATCCTAAGGAGCTTATGTCAATTTAGCATATGTATGATGGAAACAATTTAACTTTAAAGTCATATTATATAAATTATTGAGTGTAAAATTATACTGTCCTTAATACAGAGGTTATATAGATGTAGCCAACGTTATACAGTGAATACTGCTAATGTACTGTACACCTGTGTAAGATGATCACTTTGAGCTGGTCACATTAGAAGATTTCACCGTATGTATATATTAAAAAACGAATATACGAAGCATACAAAACAAAATTTGTAGTAAATAAAAACTAGAAACTTCACCCTTTCCTCAATTTCATCCCCCATTAACTCCTAACTTCTTTGTATCACAAGGTTACAAAGGTTACAAAATAAATAAATAAATTTGTTTTAAAGTAAACTTTTAAAGACTAATTTAAACCTCGATATAGTGCCACCCTCGTAAAGTGCATGGTTAACGAATGTTCAAGACTTTAATAATGAAGGCCTCTCAGACCGTTATAGAAACACGATAGAACAGTTGGGGAGGGGATGGAGGGATTTGTGTTTCTACAATAATCCGAGGAAAGAAAAATGTTAATAAAAGTATTTAAATAAAGTACTTCCATGAATAAAATATAACCCGTACACACCACCATACACCCAATTCCAACCCCTTAAACGCAAGGTTACTTCTAAAAGCTCGCGTGTACAGCCAAACCCCGATATAGCGCCTGGCTAAGGGATGTTCTCCAAGAATATAATAATGGAGGCCCCACAGATTATTATAGAAACACGAATACAGAAAGTTGAAGGGAGGGATTCGAATTTTTATAACAATCCGAGGGAAGAAAAGTGTTTTATATAAAAGTTTTTATGAATAAAACATGACCCGGACACATCACCTTTCACCTAATTCCACACCCCCGTTTAGAATGAAAGATTACTTCGAAAAGCTCGTTTATACAGTCAAACCCCCGATATAACGCCACTCTAGTAAACTCGTTAACGAATAATAGTGGAGGCCTCACACGAACAGGGAAGAAGGTATTCGTGTTTCTACAGAGAAAAGAAAAGCGTGTTAATAAAAATATTTAAGTTTTATATAAAAGTTTTTTTAATGAATAAAATATAAGTTTGTAAATCACACGAAGGAGAGAGAGGGGGTTCATTTTAAAAATGGTTTTAAGAGGAAGTATAGGCGACAACTAGTTAGCCACAACCCTCCCAAATACTCTCTTCTCTCCATTCATGCCAGAATAGAAACACTTTCACTTAATTAGGAAAGTGGATGAAGTTGTGAAAAAGAAGCGTTTCTTTCTCATTAATGAGAGACAGAGCAATTAATTTTCTTCTCTTCTTTTCCAAGACATAATTATGATCCACTTTTTTACTTTGTTCTTGTTTTCACTCTTTAACTATTGAGAGCTTCTCTCTCTCTTTCTCTTTCTCTCTTCCAACGTACTGAATTTTTTCCTTTTTTTTTCTTTTAAAAAAACTCTTTTTTAAAAATATTCAACTTATAAAATGAGAAAAATAAGTTATTACAAAGATAAATCTAAATTAAATTATTATTTTTTTTTAATAACCGGTTAAAATATCCATTAGAAAAAAAATTGTTGGAAATTAAATTTATATTTTATAACTGGAATTTTGCTGATTAATAATGAATTTTTATGTTTTAATTAAGTGTATTTTTCTGTTAATAATTCAGTTTCGTGTTTTTAATTATGTTTTATTCGTTTAATACGTTTAAAAGTATTAAATATGTACGAACAGACAAACGGTACAGACAGATAGAAGCTTGTAGCGAACAGACAAATGAACAAATCTTCTATTTTATATATACTGTACGTATAAAAATAGATCTGTTAGTTTATCTGTTTTGTATATGTATAAAATAGAAGGCCTGTCTGTTTGTCTATACTCTATACGCTTCTAAACCCTTTGACCGATCTGTACCAAATGTTTTATTAGGATTCTAAGGAAAATATAAAACTATATACAGTGTATAACTTACTATATAACAGAACGTCTATCCGTCTGTTCACAGTGCATTTCTAAACCCATTGACCGATCTGCACCAGATTTTTTTATACACCCTCTGTAGGACCCTGTGGAAAATGTAGTCTATTATATAACCTCGACACTCCACCCTTCCCCTAATTTCATCCCCCTAACTCCTAAACCCTTTGTGTTGTAAGATCATCCGTTATAAAATAAATTTTGAAAATACGAACACCGATACATAAAGCTTATTTATGTTACATTAATATAGTCAAGCCTCAATATAGCGCGACTCCCGTATAGCGCTGTTAAACGGATCCTGTGCGTAAACGTAGCCACACAAATCATGTGACGTGCAGGCCCACAAAATCTATCTTGGCTCCATTCCTACAATTCGAATTACTCGATTTAGCGCCGAATTCACCATAGCACTAAATCGGGGGTTGACTGTATTTTAAATATATTTTTATTTTATTTTATTTTCTAAATAATTACTTTAATTTTCAGCTTCTTAAATGCATTTAAAACTTTAAACGATTTTTATTTTTATTATTCTTTTTTTTTATTTCACTTTTAAAAAAGTGAATAGAAATTTATTTAAATTGAAGGAGAGAGCTTTTGAAAATAAATTCATTAAAAATAAAAATAATTTCCTTACATTTTTGAATGGAATAAATTTTTTTAAAAGACTGAAAAATTATATTTTATATATTAAATATTTGAATTTATTCACTCGAATAATTACATTTTAATTATTATTATTATTTTTTTTTATTAATTGGACAAACTTAAATTGAATTTAAATTAATAATTATTATTTTTTATACAAATATTTTTTGGATATTGAATATAAGTAAAGAATAATGGGCAAAAAATAAAAAAAAAATAAATAAATAAAATATTCACAATAACGTCACGAAACTTCGGGTGTGAGGTTTAAATGCATTAGTGGCGCCATCTGGTGGTTCACACCGAAGTAATTCTAAATAAAAATACAATTTAAACTTTCACTATTCACCCCAATTTTTTATATTTTTATTAATTTAAATTATTTTTTAAAAATTTAATATTCAATTAAAATGGAATAAACTGGCTTCATATATATTATATTATATTATATTATTTTTTTATAATTAATTTAACATGTAAAAAATTAATATTATGTTAATGAACATACAGAATTCATGAGTAAATAACTTAAATTTGCATTGATAATCAATAATTTTATAAGATATTACTGATTAATTGCGTGTAAATAAGTCAACTCGCTCTCTACAATTAAAAATGCCAACAAATTTCAATTTAAAAATATTAATTTTTGTTTAGAACTCTTTGACTCCCAACCTATTTCCTTTAATGCATTGGAACACATTTAAAAAGGGGGTTCTCGAACTATCGGTTGAAAAGGGATATTTAAACGTAATTAATTAACGAATCGTACCGATTATAATTAATATATTAAAAGTAAAAACGTACTTAATATTGTTTTATCTTAAATAAACTGAGGACAGATAAACAATTGAAGATAATAGAAGAGATAGGAGGTTAGCAAAATATTTCATTAACACCAAAGGATAATATCGATTTACAAAGAATTCTAACATCAATAATAAAGAAAGAAAAGGTTATATAGACACAAAATCTACAGAAAGAGACAAGTGATAACCACACATACAAGAAAGGTACAATAGATAATTGCAAGAACAGAACGTAAGCTTAGAGCTCAGGAAACTGATCAGTAAGGGAGTCCTAACTTTGTTAAGGACCCTTTTTTCTCCCTTCTACTCTTCTGCCTCCTTGTCCCAGTGCACCACCTTTAATTAAAGCTCGGTGAGTTGTCTTTCTGCAAGAACGAGTCGGCATTTCGACTAACGAGGCCTAATTTCCTACGGTGGTCGCTCCTTTAATGGGTGTAGTCTATAGATAGAACAACATTTCGCATTTGTACAAAAAGATTTATTCGCTTTAAAAAGCACCGAAAAATATTTCTTTTTCTTGTTGTTCTGATCTGAACAATTTTCAAAACAAAAAAATGTCTAAAAAACAATCGAAATTCTTCCTTAAAACACTCCGAAACTTCATCCAAATATATCAATTACTTGCCCCTATAATTCCTCAATTTTTATACATTTAAATAAAATAAACTCGAATATTAATTTTTTAATTATAATTATAATTTAATTTATTAATTTTAAACACGTGTTTATTTTTTAAACGTTTAAAAATAATCAGTTTCATATTTATGAAATCGAAAGATTTGTCTGATTGGTCGAGATTGTTTACGTAGTTTATGCATTTTGACGTAAATTGCTTCATTATTTTTAAATTTCTTATTGTGAAAATGAAGCGGTGACGTCAAATTAACGTAAAAATTGTAATTTTTTAAATCTTGAGAGTGTAAATTTTTGAAAAATTATGCGTTTAATGCGTTGAAGACTATTGAAAGGCACGGTTTCGTCGTAGAGATTTGATATATTTTCTCAAGTATTGTGTTTCTACAGTTATAAAAGTGACTAGAGATATCTGGAAAGGTATTGTATTTCCTCGCTATTGTATCCAGTAACGGAAAATTGTAGCTTTGGAATTTTTTTTATTTTATTTTATAAAAAAATGACATCTTTATCAAAATAACCTTGTTCTACAATTTTTTTTTTACATTTTTAAAATTAAAATTTTTCATTTATTTTAAAATAAAATGCTTTAAAAAATGCTAATATTAATCTAAAAACCAAATGTAAAATAATCTAAAATTTTACTAAATCAATAAAAATAATTTCTGCTTCCGAATAATTATGCAAATTTAAGAGCTTTGCAGATTAATTCGAGCAAAAAGTAAGAAAAATAAAATAACTTAATTCATTTATTATTAGTTTTTTTTATATATAAATAAATATTTTAAATTTTATTCAGAATAATTATAAAAAGAATTTTATGTACTGAACCCTATTCGTTTCGTCAGAATGGTCAACACTCTGACGTCATTTTTGACCTTCTTGTGTTCTTTTCATAATGAAGAGGCATAAAATGACGTAAGAGTATGCACATTATATTTTATATCGGGGAGGCAAAAAATGACGTCAAACTGACGTACACTATTCTAACAAAACAGATACACTTTATGTGTATTCGTTTTTCCGAATAATGTACTGTACACTATTACGTCAATTTGTCGTCACTGTTATAGTTTTGTTATGAGAAAATAACGTCAACTTGACGAAAAAGTGTACACTATTTAAACAAAACGATGCATTTTATAGACTTTATAGTCAAAATAATATACACAATTACATCAATTTGACGTCACCGTTACTGTTTTCTAACGAGAAAACGTCGATTTGACGTAAAAACTGTACACCATTTAGGCAAAACGATGTACAGTACTTTGCAGCCATCTAAAGACGTGTATTCGTTTTGCCAGAATAATGTACGCTATTACGTCAAATTGACGTCATAATAAAAATGTAAGAATGACGTCAAATCGGAATTAAAATTGTACATTATTCTGTCAAAGCCAATGTACTTCACGATGTTTATGTTACGTACATTCATCACAAACACGAAAGTTATCTTTATAAGCATTAGCAATACAAAAGTAGTTATTAACTAATCAACATCATTTGCTTATTTTCCAGCAAACAGTAATGATTTATTTTAATAGAGCAATTTGCATATCGAATTTAAATTTGAATAAAATATTAGGGAGGTTGTTTAGCAAGGAAAACAACCTCTCAAAGACCAATTTTCTGTAAGAAATTTTATAATTAATAAAGGAAATTCAAAACTAAAAAAAAGTACAGTATCTGAAAGACTTTTTTTATCTGCATAGTGTATATATATATATATAAAGAAACAGAAGTATTAGACCTCTTCCAGATGGTGTCATGCCTTCTACCTCACGTTTCGACTTCCAATTTTCCACGTTCTGGCGACAAATGGAACGGAAGTGTTTTATGGGGTCTACCTCCTGCCTTAGGGAGATGCAATCGTATTAGGAAACGAGGAGTGATAGAGCTGCACGTTTTTCTTAGTTGAGCTGATGGAGCATCAAACACGAAAACTTTTGAGAGAATGACGTTTCCCCCTCCTCCTTCTCCTCCTCCTCTTCCTCCTCCCTCCTCTTCTTCTCCTTCGTTAGTGGATTTTCGAAACGGTTGTGTTTCTTGTAGAATTTTAATATTTGCTGAGTTGGAAACTTTTGCCTTTTATAAAATATATATAAATGCTATAATTTATGTAATTACTCTAATATTATTTCTTACAGAATTTTTTTTAAAGTCATTCTTCTTAGTTATGTAATTCGTAATTTGCAAAGAAATATCTATAATTATACAATAATTTTAATGGTCACGTGATATTTGAATAAACACTGTGCTAAATTGCTGCTTTGTTTAAATACTTTATTACTTTTAACAGTAGCATTGCTGGAGCTTTAATGAGAATTATCAGTTTATGTCCATCCCCATTTAAAATTTCGAGGTTTAAAAAAATTGTGTAAAATAAAACCTGTCTACAACGGAACCTGAATAAAACGGAAATCATATTAAAATAAAATTCGGTACGGTGAATTCCGGTTTACAGAGATTTTAAAGTACTCGTAAAACAATAATTTTACGGATTTTAATTTAAAATATGCCTCATTAAAATTAAATAATTAATAGAAGTAATTAACTATAGAAATAGGTGGCGAGCAGGATAGCTAGAAGACTGCTGATTACCCATTTCTGATGGGATCCGAGAGATGAGATTCGGACCAAATACGGATGCTGGTCCCATCCGTCTCCAAAATAGTCATCAAATAATACAAATAAGTATTAAAATATTCTAATATTTGGGCTCTATATTCGAGGCCCAGGCCTCAAAAGGTCCTGTTGATTCCTGTATCCATCTAGGCCTTGAGGGCAGATTGTGAGATTTATATTACAATTAGTTAGTCTTTAATGGGGTTTTTGGACTAATTGCTTATAGATAAACGTAATTTAATCAAAAATGTTTAATGTAAGATATGATAAACCCATCTTGACGAGTTTCTGGTGATCCGTCATAAAGCGAGCCCTTCTGTTTCTATATAAACTCAATGTCATTAATTGAGATTAAGTTCCTAAAAATATACTTTTAACTTACGTACACAGTACAGAGGCTAGTAATGTACAGTACAGTACATGTACTTTCTAATACAAAAATATTTAGCATAATAGAAAATGTGTACCAATTGCAAGAGCGGAAAGTGTAAAGCGATGGAGTGTTTTAAAGAATACGACTTACAAGTTGAGAAATTTTAAATTAAGACTATGATTATTTTAATAAGTAAAACAGTTAACTCTATAAATATACTATATTTTCTCCTAGAATTATTAGAAAAATTAGATTTGAGCAAGGAACAGACTATCATATCCTATCAGAGAGCGGAGAAATATTTATCAAAATAAAATTTCTTAACTAGAAATCTTACGAGTTATTTAAAAGTTAATAAGCTTGGAATTTAATTGCATAATATCCGATTAATTATACAAAATTAAGGTCATATTCTTTAAGATTTAAAGCACCTCTGCCGCATTTGAATGCTGATACAGTACATTCTCTTGATTAGTTAGCTTATTGCTAATCAATCCCTGTTTATTTTTGTATAATAATCTGCATATTAAATGGTCTTGCATTAATATCGTTAAATCTGTATTTATTATTTACATAATGGCTTAATTCTAGTTAATAAAACTATTTAAAGCTTATGAACTTCGTTACTTTTAAACTGAAGCTGTCATTCTACTTATCATCTCTGAGTAAAGTAGTTATTTTACTTAATTAGAATTAAGTTTTAGAATTAATTACAATTAAATTTTATGTATATTTTTTAGTTCTTAATAGTATAATTTCGTGTTTCCTCGTACATATTTACGTTTAGAAACGTTAATAATGACTTGTGGATCCCTAAACTGTGAAGAAGGACAAGGAATAAAAACACTTATTTTTTTAGTGTTTCTTCTATTGTTTTTGGAGATAAAAATGACTTTTCTGTTTCAATTTACATATATGTAAGCTCCTTAGACCCTAATTTTTAATTAATTGATGTGAATTTGCCATAAATTTGAAGCTTTTTGAAGTATTTACATGCCTTATTATTTCGATTTTAAAACGTATCCTCATGTTCAAACGCATTAACTTTTGTATGACAATCAGAAACATAATAACATTTTATCCTGTTAAAATTAAGTATAGTTATCAGAAAATTATAAAAAAATTAAAACCACATTAGGGAACGTTTCGTTCCCTAATGTGGTTTTTCTTACACACTCAAGTTCAAAGTTCAGAGTTAATTAGAATTATGTAAAACACGTGTAACTTCGTCTGTTTCGCTAAATTATAATAAAAACTTAAATTCTATCATTTAAACCTTCCTTTAAACTCAATTAAAATGGATATAACTCTTTAAAATAATTTTATATCGGTTAATTATTCGGAAATTAAAAAATAATCATATTATAAGTTACATTGCCTTCTTGCTTAAATTTTAAATGTAAATAATTATAAACTTATAATTAATTTTAATTTTGTAGGGCCTACTTAAAGGGCCTATTTAAAATTATACAGTCAATTTTCAGCTAGAAACTGATGATAGAACGTATCATCTTGTATAAGGAAGTGTGAATTTCCTGCCTGTGTACACGAAAATGAGAATTTATTCAGCGAGAGTTTAATTTCTAGATATGTCCCGACTTAAACAAGGTGAATTTATGTCTGTCTTGACAAATATAATCACTTATGTTGAATGTAGTTATGCTTGTAAGATTAGCAGAGCGATTTATTCGAGATGTGCCATTTTACAGGGCATATCTTCAAGTTCTTGCTTCATTTTACTACTTGAAGTAGGGCATTTTACGAGGCCCAAAAAATTATTATTATAAAATAAATAAGAAACAATTTGAATGAATAAATAAGGAATTCACTTGTGTTATCCAGCATCTACTTATTCCATCCCTTTGATACAGAATAACAACGAAGTTCAGAGGGATTGAATTGAGTTTTATGTATTCTGGGCTTGTTTTATGAATGTTATTGTTATTATTAGGGAGTCTCGAGGGTCCTAGGCTAGGTGAGGGGATGAGAAAAGGGATAAGAAAGAGGATAGAAGGTCCCAGTAAGATACTGAGTAGCTAGGGTGAACCAGAAGGTATGAAATTTGTGGACTGGAGGACTGGACTTGAACTCGTTGTGGCCCTTAGCTATAATATAACTTATAAAAGGCCCTTCTCCCCTACCAAGTAATGATACATGTAAAAATGTAAGGACCTAAAGCTCTTCTCTACCGAATATATGAATGTTAGGCCCAAAGTTACAATTTGTTCAGATTACGTGCAAATCTGGCCCAAGTTTAACGTATAGAGCCTTTTTAAATGCTATTATTGAGTAATAATATAATAAAAAAAGGCATAAATCAAGTGTGAAGATTACTTTTATATCAGATAATTATTTATTTTTTTTTTATATTTCAATGCTATTTAATTAAATAGGTCTACGTATTTTATTAACTTTTACCTAACTAAAATGAAATGATCTTAAATTTCTCTTTAATATTCTCAGAAAAAACAGTTGATTAATCAATTTTTTCTTCGTACTTTAACCTTTTTTTTTCTTTTTTGCAGACAAATAATTTTTTGTTAGAGTAATTATTACATTTAAATTACGAATTTTTGTAAAAATTAATTAATTTTCATTTTCTAAGTAGAATTATCAGGAACGTTCGCGTGATTTTATGCATGTATTCAAGTATAATATTTATATAAACATTAATTTTTTTATATATATAAAATAACATAGAAATACGTTAATTTAGGAAGACTTTTCCTATTTTTTTAACCTCGTTTTAACGTTATATAATTAAAACGAGGTGAAAAAATCTTATCAACCTCATTTCAATTCCAGCAAATTCAATCTTATCAACCCCATTTTAACGTTTTGTAACGTTAAAACGAGGTTGATAAGATCGAATTTTTTTAATATTTTAATTAATGGAAAATATCTGTGATTACAATTAAGATACAACCTAAGTTATAAAGTTAATTATAATTACATTAGGAGCATGATTAAACCTTCTTATATGCAGCCAAGTTAATGCTTTAATTACTGAATTAAATCTCTAATTATAATAATTTTTTTGTATTTTAAAGACATTAGAATGTATAATATTAATTTTATACAGCTTTATATTATATTTAAATTTATGTATAACATCGGCGATCAGCGAGAAATTGAATCTACTCTTCATTAAACTTGTAAATAGTCTGGCTGATTGATTGATCATTATATTCCCTATGTTACAATGCATTAATCAGTTTAAAATTGCATAACAAATTTCACTTTGTTCTCCTTATGTGGATGATTATCCTTAAGTAATCCAGGATTTCTCTGTATCAAAATCTCTCCCCCGAAATCTGTAGGAAATGCATCAATCTCAATCAATGATTACCTACCAGTATTATCAGGGAGGGAATAGGCGGTCCTAAAGGTCCTCTTAGATAAAATTAAGTATGATAGGTAGAAATTTCGGCCACGTAGCACACGTTTATAGGCCTAAATTGTATTTAATTCTATAATAATTTAGAAAAATAATAGTTCATATTTAGGCTACTAGAAAACCCTAATTTATAAATTTATAGTTACTGTATTTCTAATTATTTTTAAAAGACTAAAATAAAATTATACTTAAAAGATAAGAATAGAAAAGAATTATTTAATTAATGTAGTTTCTTCTTTCAGGCTTTAGAAGAAGCCTGTATGAGGCCTGCATCACATGATGAAGGCTTCGTGTAGGCTTGTTCTTATGCCTGGCTTATAATCTGCACTACGTGATGCAGGTTTATAATCTAATTAATTGATCTGTTAAGAGAAAACAAAATTTTAAGGCCTTATTTATTGTTTTAAAAATTTATTCTTCAGAAAGTAGCCAGAAAACCCTATTAAATTACTTTCTGAGCTGGCTTTTTAACCCAATTATCTTGAATTAAATATCACTAATTCAAAATACTCTCACCTTATATTAAAAATCTAATAACATTATTGTTTAAATAATAATAATTTATTATATTTTCTTAATTTTTACGTAATAAAATAGCATTTAACTTCACATTTGTCTGCCAGACTTACCTAGACTAGGCCTAAGTATCGATGCAGAGCCACGAGTTAGACTTCTTATGGCCCTACTCTAAGCATGTAAGGGGCCCTTCTTCCATACCAAATAATAAACTGTCTTTGAGAATAGAATGAGGTCCCCTAGTAAAGTAAGGCCCTAACCTGTAGAGTATTTTAGCTTAAAATCACGTGGTAGACTACTTTAAGTATCGACGGTTTCGCATGTACGAACTTAATTAATCGTCACTCACCTTTAAAATTCAAGATGGCAGCTGGTCAGTTTTCTTAAAAAAGACTTTGATAAAAAATATATATATATATTATTTTCAGTACTTGGTTGATTGGTTTGTACCTTTTACTCTTCCGTTCATGCGGCAGCTTGTAGGAGTTGTTGGATATAAATGGTTGAACGGTTCCACTTGACTCTGCTGACCATGCAAACAAATGACCCTTGAGATATATAGAAAAGAACTTTAAAGAGGAAGTTGCACGTGCCACGTGCCACTACTTTGCACTCCACTACTCCTCATCTCATTGGACGGGTGACGTAAATACTAGGCGTGGTTTGTTTAACCACGTGTTTGTATACGACCGACAGTTTTCACTAAGTTATTATCTCGATTATTTGCCTTGTGAACTTCTCAGTAGAAAATGAGGCTTAATTTGGTTTCTCTTTTCTTCTTTATATTAATTAGGATGAAATTAATTCTTACTCATTCCGATTTTATGATCAATTAAACAACTCTCAAAGCATCATTTTTATAACTTTATTTCCCTTTTTGATAAACAGCAAAAATCAAATTTTTGCATGTGTATAGAGCATAAAATCGCTGTTTATATTCATAATTTATTATTAAATTATGAATATAAACAGCGATATAAACGATTTTAGTACTAAGTGCCTGTAAAATATTCGATAAATGTAAGCTTTATGATCAAGGGAATGGGTATAAATGGCTTCTAGATTATTTTCTGTGAATGATTTAAATTAAATTACAGTTAATTTTACATATTTCTTTGTAATTCACAAATACAATTAAATAACAGAACTGAGAGTGGTGTTGCAGGGCCTTAATCAGTCACAAATGAGACTGATTAACGCCCCACTGAACCTCTACAACATTAACGTGGTTCTTGTCTTTCTCAAAAGTCATAAATAAATGAATAAAATAATTAAATAAAACTATTTTTTCTCTGTTTATTAAAAGAAAATTATAATTTATATCACTTTAATATAATTTTTGGGGCCTCCTCAGATTTGCACATAAATTAAACAAGCTACAGCTTAGGGCCTCGCGCTACCAGTTTAAGGCCTCACATTTTTATGTGTATTATAAAGCGAAAAGGGACTGCTATATATGCTATAGTTTAGGGCCCCGCGAGTGTAAATCCAGCCCTGGTTCGAATCAAATGGTACTACGGCTGCACCCCATCCAAATACTTTTCTACCCCTCTCTGCTTTAAAATATACTGTATTTTATTATTAATTAAAAAAATATAATTTACTAATCAATATTCTGACCCGGTTACTGCATTAATTTAATGTTGGTTTATTTAATTATAATTAAATTTCGATGCAATATTTCTTGTTCATTTATGTTAATCAATTGTTATAAATTTGTAATATTTTATCTGTATTTATATAAAATATTTTACATCCGTTAAATATTCTAATTTCTGTATTTTGTGTCTGCATTAAAAAAAATAAATTAAGATCACTTCCATTAAATTAATCTCATTGAGTTTTTAATCCTTTTTTTTAAAGTTTTGATCCAACTTCATAAACTCTGAGATATTCTAACATAAAAAAACGTAATAAATTTAATTTTTTATCATAAAAAGTTAATAAAGGTTAAACTAAATTACGAGATTCATTACATAAATTGAGATAGGCCTATAAGGGCTGAAACAACTTAAGTTTAGTGTATTAAGTAACAGGAGATGAATTAAAAATAATTAAAAGTAATCTCAAAGTGAGAAAATCGTGAGTATTATCAATAATTTCTAAAAAAATAAAACTTGTAACCTCCCCTTTATAGCGCACTCAAACTCTACCTTTCCTCTCCCTCGTTTCCTTTATAACGACTCAAAATTCATCCTCCCTCTTCCTCGTTCCCTTTATAACGCACTTAAAATCCATCCTTCCTCTCCCTCATTCCCTTTATAACGACTCAAAATTCATCCTCCCGCACCGTCATTCCCTTTATAGCGACTCAAAATTCATCCTCCCTCTTCCTCGTTCCCTTTATAACGCACTTAAAATCCATCCTTCCTCTCCCTCATTCCCTTTATAACGACTGAAAATTCATCTTCCCTCTTCCTCGTTCCCTTTATAACGCACTTAAAATCCATCTTCCCTCTCCCTCATTCCCTTTATAACGACTGAAAATTCATCCTCCCTCTTCCTCGTTCCCTTTATAACGCACTTAAAATCCATCCTCCCTCTCCCTCATTCCCTTTATAACGACTGAAAATTCATCCTCCCTCTTCCTCGTTCCCTTTATAACGCACTTAAAATCCATCCTCCCTCTCCCTCATTCTCTTTATAACGACTGAAAATTCATCCTCCCTCTTCCTCGTTCCCTTTATAACTCACTCATACTGCATTGTTAGGCGTTTAATGAAGGATTACACTATCAATTTTAACGACTAAATTTTATATTTGAACTTTTTCTGAATTATTTTCTATCAAAATTTTGTCAATGTAGTTTATCGTAAGCGGTAAACGAGAGCATTTTTTACTCGAAAGAAAGAAAGTAAACGAAACAAACCTCTATTAGCCCTTGTAGAGTCTCGAATTAAGAATAGGAAACAGGGCAAGCCCGCTTGTTAAAATTCATAAATTCAAAGCTCAAGTCAGCTTAGACCTATCGACTTAACACAGTCTTCTCTGGCAGTAACCGATGTATGTTGGATGTCGTCTATTCTTTCATGCCGCTTGTACTTTCACGAATTACTCTATATGTGGGCAAAGGTCGTGAAAGCAAATACATTAAACAAGAACTTTCTTTTCTCTTCCTCATGGGAACTCCAAACGTTTTTACTTTGTTGTAAGACCTTTCATGCAAAAACGGTTGGTTATGTGTATAGTTGTCGTTTACTCTATTCTGTCTGCTATCGTGCAGTTTCCTCTTATATACGTACCTCAGGTGGCATGTTGAATACACCACTAAATTCCTGACTAGTAGATTCCTGCAGGGTAGTGTGCAACAATGCCCCGTTTGACTTAGTTTGCCCAGATTATTTGATGCTTTTCTTGTCGTAACGCGAATAAAATCAAAAGAATTGATGATGACGACACACCAAATCGACGTTATCATTAATCATCATCTTCAATACGTTTAAACACAGCGAGGCTCCATACTCGAAGCTTTATACATTCTCTATAACGTAATTTGCAGAGTGTAGGCTAATATTAATCTAGAATTTACTTCGGATTCAACCCCCTTACAGGATATAGTTCTAAAACTAGATACGTGTCTAAGGGTAGATCTTAATGATAACTTAATATACACGAAAGGATGTGCAATTGTTTCCTACTTGTTCCCACTTTCAACTTCAAAATCTCGATACTAATCCTTATTTATAACCTTAATTCCTTATCATTAATTCCCTAATAGGTTTCAAACCTAGATTTTTTAATTGAGAAACTATAAGAAAGATTTCACTATTTGCAGCTTCAGTAAATTAAGCTGTTGTGGATTAATATATAATTGAATTTGTATGTCTTAGATGAAATAAATATAGAATAAATCCTGGAAAATTTGATTTTTTTAAACTTTTAAGCTCATGTTTATTTGTTCTAGAGAAGGGGAAAAAATAAAAAAATAAAAATTCTTGTCTTGTTTCTCGCGATCAAAAGATGTTGGAAGTTCAAGACGGCGGAATTCCGACATCTTTCACTAAACCAAAGCCTGTGTAAAATCGGTACCTTTACTAACAAGACCATGGGACTTTCTACAATAGCTACCGACTCAGTGCACTACTTTCCACTCGGGATTCTCCCCCCCTGCTTCAACTGTGACGTCTTGCAGATGCTGAAAGGAACCGGCGACGCGTAAAGAACGTAGTAACCAGCAGGAGCGCAAGTACAGGCGAACGCGTGGCATTATAGAAGATACCCCCCTCAATGCTTGGTGCACTCCTCTCTGAAGTTGAATGGAAGAGATGACCTGCTGGGGTAAGAGTGGGGCCAAACAAATTCGGCTCTTATTCACGTTCTTAAGTGGTTCTAGTCCAGGTTTAACGAACATAATTACGCTACCGGAGGTGGAACCAGTGACGAAAGATCCCCCACTCAATCCTGCGCGCACACACGACAATGCAATTGAACCGAACCATCGACGGTTCCGTCACGGTGTTTGAAGTTTTATGACAAGTGGTTTGTTTGTTATTCTTCTTCCTACACGACCAACGGATTAAAAGATTTCGTGTGACAATCAACTGACGTCACCGACAACCACACCATTTCATTTTTAATGTTATTTAATTTGCTGAAATTAAAGGAGTTTCGCTTAGAATTAATAATTTTATAATCCCCGGATTAAATTTAAAGATAATTTTATTATAATTAGTGCTACAAACGAAGAAAAATTGGGCTCGATATAAACACAAACCAATGCCTAATTTATGTGTAGAGCCTATATAACCAGTCTATAAACTATTAAAATTTAAAAATTATAATAATTTGTTCCTTAATAAATTATAAAAATCTATAATAAATTTAAAAAATGATAGAAGTAATTCAATGTTTATTCGTACGATCTTACGATCCACTAAGCGCTAATTCATCGATTGTAACGTTGATTTAGCCAACTTCTAAACAAAAAGTTCGAATTTTAAGTTAAGAAATGAATAAAAAAATAAAATAATTATTTAAAAAATTTATTTTTTAACAATTTATAACGTTTATTATTTAATATTCTAAAGAAATAAAAGGAATAAACCTTCCTGGATCAGCGAAAAACGTGTAGAAGTTACATAATGCAGCAAGAAATTTTTACTGCTGATTCATGATACCAAGTATTAATATAAGTCTATAGAATATCTCTCTATTTATTTTCAGTATTTTTTTGTCGTAAAATATACCGTCGACAATTTTTCAAAAGGGAGAAAATATATATATATATATAAATTTATAAAAAAAACTCACAAGTTGTCAAATTTTTAAAGTCAATTTAATCATTTTACTTGTAAAATACTACTAATTTTTGCACACATTAGTATGCAAAAATGGCTTTATTTATGTTAAAAAAATATAACCCTACAACACTTTAATGCAGCAGTTTTCAACCTATTTTATTCGCGCACCTTCACGAGTCTTGTGTGTAGAATTGTAACACAGATCGAGCCTTTTCTTGCCTACTCCAGGGGTACGCGTACTACCGGTTGAGATATGGTGCTTTAAGGTGTGTTTGTGTGTGTGTATTTAAATAAAACTTGAAGGCCTAGAAGGAAAGTACTTGTTCTACTGCAAGAGTCGTGCTCTCATTCCTTTAGAATAAGCAATTTAGGGTAGGGCCGGATTAACCTTTATGTAAAATACTCAACAGTGTAGGACCCAAAGCTAAAAGGCAATGGATATTTATAAAATAAGTCTATAGTGTGGAAGCCCAGGAGTTTGGAATGCGTAGGGTCCACGAGTCTCTCGATACAGACCCGTTTTAAGGCCTCAACGTTAAAGAATTTCAGAAAATTCTTCAATGAGGTTGAGGCCTTTCTAACAAATGACTTAAAATATATTTTCACATTTGATTAATTTTGATATATTTTTAATAATTAGGCCTCTAACACGCGACAAAGACCCATTCAGAGATCGGTAAAGAAGGGGATGAGCACTTTAATTGAATATAAAATAATTAAATACACTTAATTAAAGTTTTTATATTTATAATATATATAATTAAGATTATAGTACATTTACAGGAATTAATTTTTAGTGTCCAGATCCATCACCGCGCGATTTAACCCCCCTCGTCTGGAGTGAAAATGTGAAGTTACTGGAGATCAAAATGGGAAATTAGAGCCGTTGTTAGGAAACAAATTAATAGGGAAACGTCAAACATTTAATTTACAAAGTTGAAAGCGAAAAGGAGCAAAAATATTGAACAAATCAATCATTAGATTTTTCAAATAGAACCAACAACCCGAGATATTCTTAATAAAGACATTCAGACTGGTTGACAATTAAGGCTAATTCTTGACATTGCCATCTGTCCCAAACTGACACGCTGGATTAAAGAGGGATAGTAGCTGTGTGGCACCGTGAAAAATTCCCCTTTTAACAACTTGATTTCCATGGCTATAGCTCCAGCCAGAGAACGTATTTGTCAGTGTCCTGTCGAGTGTTGTCATGCATGTTCACTTCCACCTGCTTTTTTTTTTTTTCTTATTCCTCTTCTTCCTTACTCATATTGCCTGCTTAGCATAACGTACCCGTAATTGTTTGATACATAAAGTTTAATATTGCCAAATGAAATCTAAAATATCAGCAATCGAGCGGTAGGATTTGGAGAAGTTGGTGTTTCGCACGATATGGAAGCGATTGTAGTAGAAACCAAGTAATTGTTTTATTATAAAGTTAATTTAAGGCTAAATTTAAAGAGAAGTGTGAAAAAATGGTCATCTTTTGCTTACTTATTTGACGGGGAGCTTACGAAACTTTGTTACTGCTTGGTATTCAAAACTCTTACCTATCAGTTAAGCTGTAAGTTTTGTACGCTCCCCCTGTCAAACTGGTAAACAAAAAAATCACTATTTTATCTCATTTTTCTTTAAATTAAGCCTTAAATTGAGCTTAAGGCTAAATTTAAAAAGAAATTTGATTTAAAAAATGGTGATTTTTGCTCACTAGCTCGAGGGGGAAGCGCACAAAAACTTTGTTACAGCTTAACTGATAGGCAGGAGTAAAAAATATAACGATTTTGGTGAAGTAAATAAAGTTATTTTGTGTAATTTTTAATAATTTCTCCGGGTAATTTGTCAGAGGCATTAAACGTTTGAAATGTTAAAGTCAAACAGGAGAGAAGAGAAGGCCGTAAATAGCCGAAAGCGCCATACTTTTTGAAAATGCCCACTTTCTCGACCAACTTATCAAATATCTGGAAAAAAACACACAATATTTGGTACGATTGGCTAAACCCGAACAAAGTGGGTTGAGTGTGCACGTGGGGTCTCCAGGCTGTCATAGCTGACATTGCAAGTGAATAGACGGTTTCCGTCCACCCGATTGCTTCTTCAACACAGTGTAAAATTTTCGCCCTTCGCTTCACCGTTGAGACCCAGAACAGTGGAGACAAAGTGACCGTCCAGGCGCGAGGCAATGCGTGCCTCCCCTACTCTTTTCTGTGGCACAGTTGACCCAGTCCCTTTTCTAATGTTTGTTACGTACGTGCAACTTTTACGTCATTGAGGTAGGCCCGGGGGTGATCTACAGTAAAGTACTTTTAGAGAAATTTCTTCAATGGTCTTAAGTGCTTCACTTCTAAATATTTACCATACGCCAGAATTCACTCGGAGGGTGCTCCATTGGACGAATTTCCCCAACTGGTTTTGCTTTATAGCTCCACTTTTTATATATATATTGTTAGAACAGACGAGTTGCCTTCTCTGAGTTTTTTACAGTTCGGTTGATTCTTAATGATATTTGTTGTCCCTATTACCCGAAGGAATTGCAGATTTTTCTTGTAAAAATGTATAAAATACGTGGAATAAAACGTATATTGTTATTTAAACACAATAATAATACTAAATTTTCCAAAATTCCACCCCTCTTATAGCTTAACTCCTTCGGTTTTCGTGCCTGAACCCGTGACTAACGCGGCTTCCATTTGAAACATTACTCATTTTCCATTAATATAACTAATTATGTATATTATAAATAAATTTTTAATAGTTTCCTCGCGTCACCATTAAGTTAAGACATTGCTAACTTCTTCTTGGAGTGACGTAGCTTAAGCTATGTTACTAAACATAGAATTCACTTCGTTCTATAATCAGCTTACTCTTAACCGGTAGTACGCACGTGCTGCGAGTCTATACAGAGAAGGACCAGGTAGTACGCGAAGATAAAGATTGAAAAGAGCTTCCCTATTCCATTATTAATTACGCTTGGTTCTTAATTTAGTTTATACAGTAACACAAATTGGAGAGAAGAGGTTAAAATTTTGGGGGAACTTCTTATAGTTATCAGTGGAGATGGGCAGGAAGCATTTAAACATTGGGAATAGCTTTCAAGTTAGTATTTATTACTCTATTGTTGTAAATAGTTTATCGAGAACACGCGAGCATAGAGACGACAGAAGGCCATGAATACGAGCGATCCCCGACTGTACATTAAGCCCTGTGACACTAGAATGAAGAGTTCAGTCGTGGAACGTTCGTTGCAGCGTGTAATAATGTTACGCTGGCAATGTTATCCTATAAAGATGAATCAGTTGGAAATAGGCTTAGGGTAAGCGCCAAGTGGATTAGCTGTGTAGGATTAAATACTTCCCTCAACACAACAGAACGAAGCTGTCTCGCTACAACGAGTGCTCGACCGTAAAGGTGACGTCACCTGGGAAAGTCACATAACACTAAACCGCTTGTAGGGACGTCCATTTTAAATTTTCCAGGCATGTTCAGCCTATATTCAGTCTCTATTCAGGCTCTAGTATACGGGATACGGTACGAATTCCAATTAAAATATGGAATTATTCTAATCGAGGGTGTAATTTTAAGTAGGGGTGGGCTCTAAATAAAGGATTTTTGTGCTATAAAGTTGACGAAAACGATAAAAATACAGGCTTAATTATTCGAATAAGAGAGCAAATTAGCCTTTACAACGGTCATCGACTTTTGGGCCACTCCATAGAATTTTTAAAAATTTCATCTAATTTATGGACTGTGTACAGTACAAGATAAAATCGTCACATATTTAATTTAATTATTAATTAATTAAGTAGTAATTTATTTAAATACAGGCGCAACTATGCCACGTTAGGCTTTATATTGCATAAATATTTATTAATTATATTAAAAATGAATTAATTAAATTTATAAACTAAGCAGCCATTTTGGATGAGGGGAGGGTTAAGTTGGAAATTTACTCATGGAAAAGTATTAATGTAGTTAAAAGTTTTTAAAAAATTCAAATAAACTGTCGTGTTTACATAATCATAAACTTAATTTCCGCTTGTTAATTTTCCATATTTAGTTATTCTGTAAATTAATGGTCGGTTGGTAAATTAAAAACGCAGAAATAAATTACTTTTCTATTAATCTTGATAATCTAAATCACCTTTTGGCCCGTTACAGTACGGTTAACATTAATTGAATTAAACTATTTTATATATCAAGGAGTTTACAAGAATTCAAGTCGCAGATATAAGTCCCGCGCGTGTGGGGGGGGTCGCCAATTCTTTCTAGTGTCAGATTTAGTTCCTTTGATACTTTTGTCACGGTTTACACGAGCGAATCTCACATGACACATGACGCAACAACCTCTATCCATCGGACCGACAAAGCAAAAGTTTGCTGATAAATAGTCCCCCTTTTCCTTTCCTAACTTTTAAGTTCTACCACTCCTAAGATCTAATTTAAGGCACTGCATGGGGTCAAACAGCGATCGCCGAGATTCCTTCTAATGACTTCTCTTTTCAGGATTCTTTCACGGTGTTTCGGATCCCATACTTTTGATTACCAAACACATAACAACTATCCAACTCTCGACACGACCGTTTGAGTTTGTAATTAATGATTGCTGACAGACAAACAGCCATCCCCTTCACCCTTTTAAGCATTTCGTGACGGTAGTTTGGAGGGGTGGAGGGGATGACGCTGATGATAATAAAAGAAAACGCAATTAACACGTGCGGCCACAAAGAAGTTGCCAACTCAGACACTATGCAAATTTCTCTTTTCATATTTTATTTTTTCTATTTTATTTTTTTTTTTTACGTATTCAGTCATGTGCCCATCTCTGCCGACTCATAGTCATGCGTACCTTACGCTTCACGCTCCGTCGACTACGATACCAATCGTCTTTAGGACGAAGCAGAAAACTGTAAACATCGATCAGATGTGCGTCGAAGTTGAAAACCAGATGAAAAATTAGGTAATCGCTGACGTTAACCGCACTAGAATCACCCTACCCCACCCTACTCTAGGGAAATAGCGCGTGCCTCAGACGTCAATGTGTCCGCCCGGAAAATGTCGCCTTACTCCCCCCGTCCCCCCACAGCATCACCCTCTTCTAACTTTTATATGGCTTCTGCTGTTAAATCTCTTACCACATGGTTTGTTCCCCCCTTCTACACCTATCATGCACACTGATTATTGTGAAAGATGACAGATCTATGATAATAAGACAAGAAATGAATCAGGTTTTTTTCTTCCCCCTCCCCCGTTTTCTATTGATTATTCTGATTGTGTTACCTTGTCAAAATTCTTATCCGTAAAAAAACTTATAAACAAATCAGGATATCTGTTAGATTTTATTTATTTTTTTAGCCAGTTCTGTAAAATAATACGACAAAAATTAAGGCTCGACTGTGAGAAGACGTTTAATTTTAATAATGGAATTGCTTAATTGCATTAAGCATTAATGTATTATTTAATTAATCTTATTTTCTTAATAAATTGATATTAAAAAAGGGAATAAAACACATGTTAAAATGGAGTTAAGTGTGTGTTCAATTCTGCAGAAGCCTTTCCTAAATCGCAGCTTAGAAGCCTCATATATTCAAATGTTAAAATCGAACTTATCTGACACGCTTTTGTATACACAAACCTTCGAAAATCACTTCCTGTCTGATAATCCTATCGACAAAAATAAAAAATAAAAAAATTTTAAAAAATTAATAAATCTACTTATTTAGGTGTTAATTACCAAAATTAATACCCATTAATTGTTCAAAATTAATTTAAAAATTGTTTCAATACCAGAAATATTTTAATAAAAATAAAATATTACATCGAAAATATAGGGCCTTCTATATATATATATATATATTATATATATATATATATTATTTTTTTCTGGCTCTTGAATTGCAGGCTATCGTTTCAAACTGGGCAATATCACCGGCACCAAAAAATGTTCGACCCTCTCAATTATTAAGGTTACAACACCGATATATCAAAAAGTCAGCGTGTCTTATAGTTTAAATACCTCCATCATCCTTAGGCCGACAGCCAAACACACTATAACTGACCCCAGCTGTACAGAACCCATTTTGCTTCCCCCGCATTGCTTGCCACCCGGTTACAGTTATAACACATGGTCATTCGTCATCTACCCCACCCTATACCAAACAAGCAGACGTTTAATAAACGGGTATCGACAAGTCTAGGGGTTGAAACGCTCCAGTGCCCAATACGGACTTTTCCTGATGGCTGAGCTTTTTTGCCGCCATTTTCCGTATCGATGCACTCCACCCCTGGACTGTAAGCTTACCGTTCTTGTCCGCTTGACCGATCTGACGGTCCCTTCCATTTCATCCGACAAAACATGTGTAACGTCCAACACACTTCGAAGGTCTCGTTTTGCCCAGCCAACACCTTCCCATCTGTTGCCTAGCTTCATTCGCTTTACTGTTTTAATATTGCTCTTTCTTTCTAAACGGATAAATTCTTTCTCATATTTTTCTGGCTCCACGTTTCTCTCCACTCCTCTACACCAGCAATTTTAAAGGAACACCCCCACCAGGAGTGGCACCAAGAGCATTTCGCTTCTTGGCTCTCTCTCTCTTAAATTATATTTTAATCGCTCTTTCTGGAATTCTAGAAAAATAACTCTTGTGTTTTCTTGAAAATAAATTCCACCCTCGTTATATATATATAAAAAAAGGGCAAAAATAAGTCGAAATTAACACGTGAAACGTGACATGTGTTACCAGCGCAGAAGGCAATGCCCACGTGACGCGATGAAACTTAATGGATAAGTAATAGGCGACCCCCTTAGGGGTCTTGTGTTACCGATGGGGATTGAACACTATCAAGGTACCTCTCTAATGAGAGGGTCAGCTTACTTACTGTATTGCAGTGGGCGTGAATGGCTGAGATTACTTGTTAGGTTGGTATAAAGTGGACAATGGAGCATGACGCGCGACTACTCCCTGGTGGATGCGCTTTCTGAAGCGGTGTCAAAGCACCACATGTTCACACCTCTGTTCACATCATCATACACTTTAATGAAGGGGGAAAAAGGAAGTTTTAATGGCATAATTCTGTGCATTTTTTTTTCGTTTTTTACTAATAAACAGCAGAAATACTTAATACACGCGTATGGTTTTCGTGTATAAAATAAGCATAAATTTAATGGCTTTAATTGTGTTTACGTCTTTTAAATTAACATTAGAACCATTTTTATCAAGTATCAATTGCTCATTTATTGGTTTTAATTGTGTTTACGTCTTCTTTTGATCAAGTATAAATGGTTTGAATAACTTTAAAAGTATTTATTTATTATCTAACAACATAAACGATGCTTAAATCTTTTCAATTTAATTGTTCAATTATGTTTGTCTGTTGTCTGTCTGAAGAATTTTTCTCACAGTAAACTAAATTAAAACTGAATTTTTCAGGCTTGAGAGGTGAACATTCTCTCCTCACCATTAATTCTAAGACAAAATTTTATTTTATTTTGTTTTCTGAATAATTAAGCAGCTGGAGGGTCAAAATTTTGTATTATTTCTGTTTCATAGACCTATTTTTCTCTGCCTATTCCTAAAAGTTTTTGAAAATTAAGTTTAGTAGATTGTGATAAAGGGATGTAGCTCTAATTATATAGCTTTAAGCTATTTAAAATCTCTAAAGCTCCATAATATAAAATTAATAGAAGACGATGGCCAAATTATAAATTTAATGAAGATAATTCGAGTTGATAATATTAGGAAAGAGTTTAAACGGGGTTTAAATTCTAGAGAATTAGGTTAAACGATAAATGAAAGTCAAGAATAAATGTAAAATGGATGTAAACGATAGAGAAAGAATGTCGTTAATTGTAAATTTAGAGACATTAGAAGTGATGACGTTAACAGTTATTCAAAGATTTTCTTCTCCTTTCCTTTGGAGGTGCGAAGGAAGAAAAGTTATTAGGAATATCTCGATTTAATGTTAATAAAGGAAGAATATTCAACATTACATTGCTATTTACTGTTGAATTAAAGGAAGAAAAAAGGAGGAATATTCAAAATTAAATCGGGAGTTGATGTTGAATGTATCACATAAATATGGGAAAATCAAAGTGTATTCAGTCAATAATATATTTTAAAATTAATATAGATCAACTTTTAAATCATTTCATCACTACATCAAGTGTCTAATCAAATCAAATGTCTAAGACAAAAAACACTTTATAAACTATTTAATTATTTATTCAGTTAATTGCATTAAATTTATTTTCATTTTTGAGCTAAATAATTAATTTATCTTAAAGACAAAAACCCTATATAGTGTTCATATATAGAAAGCCTCGAATAATACTTTATTATAAAAGGTTTCACAAGGCCTTATATTATAAAGTACTAGGCCTTTAGGTATAAAGTGGCATTGTCTTCCATTAAGCTTAGGCCCAATAAGTTAAATGCAGGCCATTTTAATTTCAATTAAAATCGCTGAATTAAAGATTGTTCGTCTATTTGTCTGTTCGTATTCCATAAATATCTCGGAAAAATATGTAAAATAAATACTTGAAGACACCTTAAATATTAGGTCTATCCATGCTAACTAATCTGAAGTTATCTATGTCCATTCAGATAATAGAAAAGAATGGATAGAGTATGCCCTGAACCAGGCATAAAGGTCCTTCCAAAATTTAGTTTTTCTTTTACATAAAACACGCGAAATAAAATTAATTTTTTATTAGTTTCATTCGTATAAATGGCCTACTTATAGAGAGGGTAGGCTCCACAGGCCAGAGTTGCAAATCTAATTACAGATTTCTGTAATAATATAAGGGTATTAAGGTGACGACGTTATAAATTTATAAGGTATTGCTATCCATTTAAACTTGTTTTCTATTTTGAAAGCTTATAAGCTACGTTCAGACACGCAGACTGACTTCATTTACATAAGTAGATTTAATTTTTAATTCTAATTAATTGAACATAATGATGATCAATTAAATTCGAAATTAATAATAAAAGATTTTAAAATAGGAAATTTTTTGATGGGGATGAGAGATTATTCTTAATTGTTCATTGAAATAAATAGAAGGCCAATTAACGAAAATTGTCCAACCAGCCTTTAGAACTTAAAGAATTTCATTAATATTGTTTCAGACCCAAATTTTCTAAAGAATTTTCATTAATCTTCTTGCCAGAGACTAAAGAATTTTCATTAATTCTTTAGGAAAGTGTTTAAAGTCGCAATTCGCAAAGAAATCTAATTCTATCCCCGGTTCATTCAACCTACAAAAAAGAAAAAAAATTATAATTAAATAATTATTAAATCATATTATATTTTATTATTATTATTATTACGAAAATATAAATAAAAAACGTGCATTTTTTAGTTATATTTCAAATAAAAATTACTGCTAATTTTATGAGATAGCTTACTTCATTGTATAGGATTACACGGTTCTGATTTGTTGAGGGCCTTAAATTATGTAAAAAACACAAATATTATAAAAAACTCGATATAAGGCCTTTTCGTTTTAAATTTATTGCTTATTTGTTTAATTATGCCTTATACATTAGGGCCTGAGTAAATCTAAATGGGGCCCTTCTTTAGTCTATACAAATGCAGAAGGGGACGAAAGAAACTAAATCGGGTTCTGCTTTAGAGTGTCTACTATGCAAATGCAGAGGGGTAGGGCCTACGAGAGGGGGATGCTGGATAAAATTCCCAGGCCTGGATATTATCCCACAATTTATCTTTCTACGCGATATTGTAATATAAAATGCTTAACAATATCTATTTTAAAAGTAATATATCTATAAAAAATACCCAAAATAAATTTTTAAATAATGTATTTGTAGGGCCTATGTAAATTTTTTCCTCCAGACCTAGCGACGTCTCTGGCGAGGGGAGCGAAAAATCTAAATCGTGCCCTACTTTAAGGGTCTACTAAGTCTATACAAATGCAGAGGGGGCGGAAAATTTTAAATATCAATAGGCATAAATAAAATTTAAAGATGTTCCTGGCTTACCAGGGATTACAAAACACGATTAAGGAGATGTTACTTCATTTTTAATTACCAATTAAACGCATTTATAACACTGCATCACATTCTTATTCAAGCAACAAGTTATTTAAGTGTAGAGAAAAGGAATCTTTTACATTCTAGGACGAATCTCGCTTCGATAATTAATGAAAGAAACAAAAGCGTTTGGAAGTAGAGAAGAAGAATCTTCCGCTCTGAAGTCGTGCTGGTCTCATTTGTAAACAAAGTAGGGGTGGAGTCTAAAGGGGGGAGTTGAATTAGAAAGGGAAAAGCGACGACATTTGGGACTCGGTTGAAAGACAAGCCGACCAAGCAACAGCATCGACTGGACGTTATCGCGGATTTTCCACCCAATGGCCACAGCAAGACCATGGACAGCGGGCGGTCTATTCCCTTGTGGCATCATATCCCAACGGATTCCCCTTCTTGCCCGGTGGTCGACACGCTTGTCTGATCCCAACTCCGTCAACCTCCTTATAAAACCCTCCGCTTCATTTCTACCTCCACTCAAAAGATCTTCAACTATTCCACCCGATATCCGGTCGTTGCCGGTGGTTTTTCTTTTGTACCCCTTCCATTCTACCTCCCTAATTAATTGATGCAAACGACTAGATCCATAGGCAATCCTTCTACCTCATTTGTGAAGTACTAAAAGTTAGAAGAAAGAGTCAACCGATTTCTTATTATTTACCCATCCTCGCGGCTTAAAGCGCTTTGCTCCACAATTCTACTGCACAGTTTTGATTTTTTCTAACGTTTGCTTGATGAATAATTCGTCTTATCTTATAAAATTCAGAAAAATTTCATAATTAATGAATAATATGATTTTTTTCTCAAGCGAGAGATTATAATCCATAACCAGTATGCAAATTATACAACATTCGAACGTTAGACTTAAAATATCCCATTTAAAAAGATACATAATATTAAAATATCTGTTCTTCAGGAATTTTCTACTAGAAAATAGTTTTTTCTATAAGAATCTTCTTTAAAAATTTCCGGAAAACGGTAATAGTGGAAGAATCCTAACGTATCCCACTCCTGCCATCTAATGTTAAAATCCGGAAACTTTTAAAAAATTGACTGCAACGCTACGCCATCTTTCGGAATAATTTATAATTATAAAAATTGAAATTATATAATATTTATATATAAATTTTTTAAAAATTAATGTTTTAATAATAAAAAGAACGAGTTAAATGTTTTGGCGTTTTATTCTAGTTTTTACAATAATTAACGAGAAAATAAATGTATACATAATATCAAGAACGTGCTCTTGAAGTACAATGGTTGTTAGTTAAAAGCTATAAAACATAGTTAGACATTAAAAAATTTAATAATTGAACAGATTTGTATAGGGTGACCCAAAACTCAGTTAACTGTACAGGTATGTTTCTGAATACGACCCACACATTGAATTTAGAAAAAAAAACGCAAGAATTATCATAAAATTGTATAAATTTGGTAAAATAAATTACAAAATAAAACAATAATTAAACAATAATAAAACAATAATAAAACAATAAAACAATAATAACACTCCTAAAAAAATTTAAATGAAAAAAAAACAAAATAAAACTTTAGTTATTATCTCTCCTAGTGGCGCCATCTGTTAAGTAATACTTGAATTAATTTTTAAAAATCGAAAAACAAAATATTTATTTAAAAATGTATACTAGACGTTTAAAAATTATATAAAATATTTTTCTTAAATTAATTTTTCAAAAAAATAGTGAAAGTGAAAAATTGTAAAAGCGTGTCATTTAATTACAGGAAAAGTGTTGTTCATAATCATCATATTAATTAAGTAGAGAAAGGGGAGAATGGATATTGTGAATAACAATTAAGAGCCATGAAGCCTTTCTATTGTTTTGCATCATCCAAAATAAAAGTTGAATATTTGAGGCTCTGTTGCACAAATACAAAGAGTAAAATCAAGGAAGAATAATTAAAGAATTGTGGCAAAGTGAAGAACATTTTGTAAGAAAATCCCATAATTTTTTTTATTTTTTATTATTAATTTTCGAAATTTATAATTATTATTATTTTTTTATTTATTTGTAATTTTTCGTAGAAATTTAATTCCTAAATTTTGTAAAGAAATTATTGTTTTAAGGGGGTTTAATTTTATTGTTCTCTAATAATAATAATAATTTCAGCAATTAATATTATTTTTATTTTCAATTTTCCTTTAATCATTTTTATTTATAATTTAATATTATAATTATAAAAAAACTTTTTTGTTTAATTAAAAGCTATTTTCTGTATGCATTTATTAATTAAAAAATTAAAATAAATTTTTAAAATAGATTATTAATTTTATATAATTTTTCCATAAATTTTAAGCTTAAATATACTAAATTATTATTATAAAAATAAACTCAAATAAATAAATAAATGGGATTTAATTGAGATAAAAATGGCATTTAAATCTTTATAAATTTCCTTATTAAATCTAGAATCTAAATAAATAAATATTTATTTTTATTAATAATAATAATATTATTATTATAAGCGCATTTAAATACAATTTTACCTTGAATATAATATAAAATATTTACATATTTTTCGAAAGTAGAATTTTATTTTTAAAAATATTTAAAATTTTCCTGGAAAATATTAAACATTAGTGATTTATTTTACCAAAAGATGGCAGCACGTTAATAAACAATAGTGTAGTATGGGGATTAAGGGTGAATTTCTAATTATTTTCTATAACGTATCGAGTGCTTTAAATAGAAATTTATACAAATAAAATGTATTTAATGGTTTATTTTTATAAATAAAAATTAATTTCGATTTAAAACTGAACTATTTCGTGTGAAATGGGAGACAGATTCAGGTCAGGTACAAGGTTTTTATTAAAAAAAAAAAAGGTGTGAGAGACTATAAAGGAAGTTTTGTATAAAAGAAAAAAAGGGCTATTTTTATGCGAACAATTAACTGTAGGTCACACGCGGACAATGGTAGACAAATTTCAATTTTACCTCTTTTTATAATCTAAATACGTTCACAGATATTATAATTATAAGAATAATACAAATATACAAGATTATTTATATTATTTTTGGCTTATTAAATCGATATACTGTACGCGTAAAGGGTGGATCCACAGATATCGAAAGCTCCACCTTCCCTCTGTCGGAAAATTAGCAATAAACTAATAACAATAATAAAATTTGAAATTAGAATTATGTAGTGTTGAAAACTGGAACAATTTTCTCCTACCTTCAGGATATAATATTATGTAAATTAATTAAAAATTTATATTATTTAAGCTTACGTCATAAATTATTTACAAAATATTTTTAACTTCCTAGTTTTTTGATTAACGTTTCTCAATAATTTTTAGCTGTAAATTCCTCTTAATTTGTTTATTAAAAAACAAAAAAAAAAAAAAAACTGAAATTGTTCAGAATAAAGTAATTTTCCGGAGTTCGCGAGCTACAGTTTGAGAGAGAATATAGTAATGCTGAATAATTATATATACATATATTAGTTCGCGAACTACTGTTTGAAGAACATGCTTTAAGAAGTTTTTGGATAAAAGAACAGTAAAATCTATAGGATCACGTATAAATTTTTGGAGTACGCGAACTACAGTTTGAGGAAAATTTGCAAGAATCTTTGGTAAAGTTATAAATTATTTAGGATTATTATACAATTCTTTAAGGCTCGCGAGCTATAGTTTGAAGGAATTTTTGGTAAAAATAAGCTAGAATTAGCGAAAACGGACCAAGAAAATATTTAAATGGTAATTTTTGATGCAAATTTTTATGCAGAGTCAAATAAAATCCATTGTTAAAATAACATAAATGTAGGCTCTTGTTATCAGCATTTAAATTATATATAAATGCCGAAAATCCTTCGAAAAAGTAAAATAAAAATGGTTATCCACTTTCGAAACAAAGTTTTAATAATTTAAAAAAAAATTACGGTAATTTTTCAGAAGATTATTATATGAGTAGGATAATTAAATTGCTTCATCGTAGAGCTTTTTTTTTTTCCATAATTTTCGTTATTTATGATGGCGACACGCTCAAGGTAATATATTTACGAAACCTTGCAATAGGATAATATCAATATTTTCACTATAATTTACATATTAGAAGATAAATATCATGCCAAATTTTATATAGTACGGTCGTCAAGTGTGTCTGTCTGTACGTAAAGAAGCGTTAAATGATTATCTACATCTTGTAAAAAATTAGTTTATAAGCACTTTTTATTGATTAATTCTCGTTAATTTAAATGTAATCCCCTTTGTTGACCTTTTATTATTTTTACTTTCCCGGATGTTATATATAACAGAGGAAAGTATGACGATGGGTCAAAAATGATTCACCAAGATTCGGACTCGGAAGACCTTGAAACGTAGAGAAATGAAGAAATATTCGCGGATTTTTTCTGTATGTATAGATGTGTGTGTGCGGGGGGGCAGATTTTATTCACCTAGTTTGAAGCTTTATAACTCCCGTGCCATTTGTCGAAAATTTCTGAAATTTTTCGGGGAGATTTGTGTACTAGGGGAATCGATTCTGTTAAATTTTGATAGTTAAAGGTCAACGGGTGGGGGAGATAGAGGGGGTCAGACTTAATGAAGATTCTACTAGTTATTCGCACTTAAAACTCATCTGTACCCTCAAAATTAAGCTTTTTCCCCCGCTTTTTAAACTTTTTTATATTATTAATTATTATAAATAAAATCTCATAACAGATGGCGCCACACAAAATTTTAACTTTTTTGACGGGAAAGTTATACAATTCTGCTGGATTTTTATATATATTATCTGAAAGTAGTTTGATCTGTAGTAAAATTAAGCGTTAAAGTGTGATCTATATATAAAATTATTTAAGAAATGAACTTATAAAGATGTGTTTTATAACATTTTCTAACCTGAAGGGATTGGCACGAGGACAATAAATAATCCAACCCTATCCATGTATTTCTCATAATTATAGCTCTTTTCTTTCCTTTACGGCTTCTACTTATAGGTCTATTCGTTATTCTCATGTTACTAGTCTCATCTCCATATTATTTTAGAAAGTAGGCCAGATCATTCGTCTTATCACTTTCTATAATAATATTCATTAGTGTCAACATCTATTCTTATAAACTGCGTCATGTTCAACTGAAAGAATATATATATATATATATATTTTACAACGAACTCTTATGACTCGTTGAATTTAACGTTTGGTTCAAGTTTAAATTAACTTTAAACTCTTAAAATATATTCTAAAATTAAAGAATTTTATATTTACACCTTCCTACAGAATTTTTATTTCAAAAAGCCTGTTTTATAATGGATAACATGTTGAATTTAAGACTCAGTTCAAGTTTAAATCAAGTTTAAAACTTTAAAATAACATAATTTATGTTTTTTTTTTACGTTAATTATTTATTAATAACCTTTCTGGCCACTTATTTCACTTCAAAAAGTCCGTTTTATAATGGTACCACGCTGGAAAAGTATCGTCTCCTGTAGTCTAGACACTAGTTTATTTATTAATACAAATGTTGAATAATTCTAGAACACAATTCGTAAGCCTGAACGTGTTAATTAAAGCATGATCATGAAGTTTATAAGTTGAAGAAACGTGTAATTGAATAGCCGCAACTATTGGAATACGCCCAAATCTAGTGTTACGTAAACAAACTTTCCGTTTTGTATACACATAAAAAAAAGTAAATTAACCACAGAATAATTAAATTAAGTTAATAATTCACTAATAAAAATCAACTTTACTCATGTTCCAGTTGGAAAATCCTGTACTGATAGGAAGGGGAGATAACGTCATTGCACACGTGTTTCACTTACAAGATGGAATTTTTGATTCTATAATGAGAAAATTGTTAGAAGTTAAAAGGTCGGTCATACCCTCATGTAGCAAAAGATTTCTAAATAAAGAATATAAACATTTTAATGTTTAATTTATTTATAGTTTACAATTAAAGGGATAATATCAGCAAAGGTTTGTTAAGACGTGATTCAGCAACTAAGTGGAATTAGCCATGTGAAAATCGAGTTGAATAAACTAACTCCGCTTTATTTCTGTAAAATTATTCGTATAATTGTTTAATAGAATATAAGAATATAATTTTATGAATAGAAAGTATGGCTTTCTATATATAGGTCTGTATAAAAAAAAGTTCTCTTATTAGTTCGTTAAAATCTTGATGAAAGCTTTAAAGGTTACGTTACAGATGAATAAATATATAATCTATTCGGTGTAATAAAATATATATATATTTAATTAGGTCAAGTACTTCATCTTGACCCGATGAATAAAATAGGTTTTTCTTATTTAAACTTCATAGAAATTAATTAATTTGCTCATTTCAATAAGCTTAGTTTACTCACGTAAAATTACTTAATTTATATTAATTTATTATATTATAAACTCGATTTTTCTTATAAGAAATTGCTTAATTGTTTATTTAATAAGTATCTGTATTATTTTCTTCAAAATTAATTTATGTATACTGCAGAATCTGCAATAACGGACACCTCCGCCAACCTCTAAATGTCAGCCATTTTGATTTTTTTAAAACTCATACAAAGTAACCTCTAAATAGTGGCCATCTTCCCGTCAATGGCCGTCGTTCAAAGGTTTTTCTGTATTTATATATATATATATATATATATATATTACTATAGAAGCTCTTCCTAGAGAGTTCGATAAAGGACCACCTTTTTCCAACCTCTAAACAGCGACCACGTTTTTTAAAACCATACAAAATAACCCCTGAATAGTGGCCATCTTCCCGTCAATGGCTTTCGTTCAGAGGTAACACGTAGAAATGAATTATTTTCTTTATTTATTTATGAGAGTTTCGGATTGCATAACGTTATCAGTGAGTTTCGTAATGAACTTGCAAGTTTGGAAAATCCGTGGGAGGACCATCTTTCATTTGGAAAACCAGAAACTAAGTTAATATATGAGTTAAAATCATATTACTCATTTAAATGAAAGGATTAGAAATTGTTTAAGTTCCTAAAATTTCATGAAAAATTACCATTTAACTAATGGTGAAGTAAGTGAAGTAATTTAAATGACTTAAAAAAATATATATATATATAAATACAGAATTTTTATATTATTTATCAAGAAATGTGTGTTGTGAATTAATTAATTATTTAAAAATTAAAATTATAAATTAAAAAATATATATATTAAAATAGGATATAAAATATCTGGTCTCGATTTTCATTACCTAACACCGTTTCGAGGTAAGGTTAAAAAACGATTTTTGAATTGAAACCACGTGAATGCCGGTCCAGACCGGAAGTCACGTGATTTCAATTCTTTGAAAGTGAGCGCAGAATTGCTATGGAAAACTTTGTATATAGTTAATTGAGGCCTCTTGTTACAAAGCTTTCCATATCTGGTCTCGATTTTCGTCTATCTGGAGATTAATGAAGGACGGACGGACAGACATACAACAGCGGGAATGTAAAGATGTGAAATTTGATAATTGAAGCCCAATTACACTCAGGGAGCGGAGTTGGTAGAATTGAAATTGGTTCGAAATGACGCCTTATTACACTGAAACCTCTTAAAAATGTATGAATTAAAATTAATAAAACTGAATTTTTTACTGCTTAAAAGAGCAAAGATTTTTATTTATATTCCTTATCTTACACAAAAAATTAAGTCTTGGGCCCTTCTGTGTCCGAGTGGCTCTTCTTACTATGGACCTTTTTATATAATTTTTTAATAGAAATTTACTCTTTATTAAAAAATTAATAATAAGTAATAATATAAATATTTATTATTATTATTATTATTTTTAATTTACGAAATGAAATGATAAACTAAAATTAGAAATTTTATATTAGTTTTATTTTATGAAATAAAATAAGTTGAGTAATTGAGTTTAATTATAATAGAGTAAAACCTGTGTAAATCGAAACCGGTTTTCCAGGTTTCCGTTTTATTCAGGTTCCGTTTTTGACAGGTTTTACTGTATTAATAAAAATCCTCTTTCTTATCTTTTTTTTTCATTCCCTTTGTTCTCTTCCTTTCTTCATTTTTGGTTGTTGAGTAGGCCCTAATTTTAATTTTAATTCTATTTAAACAGAAACTATCTCATTAAGTAATTCTAGAATTACAATTACCCTAATTATTGTTACATTGTGAAATTTCATATTAAAATTTTTATCCAGACGGATATAGATTTATATGATAAACCGGATTAATTTATAAATTTTCCATGTTGTTTAAATATAAACAAATGTAAAATATATTTAAGATTAAATAATTTAAATTTATTACTATTTATTTACTGTATACTGTTTATTTATCATTATTTATAACTTAAATAAGTTATAAACAGTGTAATAGTTTAATTATAGAATACGTATTTTTACTGTTATATTTTATTATAATATAAAAAAAAACATTTTACGATACAATTGTATTTTTATATTCTTTAAACATTAATTCAATGAAAACTCATGATACATTATGTAATTCTTCTGTAGAGAAATACTACCCTACTGTAAATACATTACTGTATTATGTATTATTAACTTAGCTCATTTTTTTAAACATATAATAAATTTATTTAGATTAAATTTTAATTAAAATGTAATGTAAGGATACAAAATGATTATTTTAATATAATATTTTTAATATCCTGTCCCATTAAATCCTTATCTAATGAAACTGTTACTTCACGTAATTACAACTACTCTGTAAATATTTCTGAACAAATGCAATATTTACTTTCAGTCTTTCTGATTCACGCTATCTACTCAGTATTCTACTTAGACCTTCTTTCTTATCTTCTTTCTCATCCCCTCACTCTTTTTCTTTTTTCAGCCTAGACCTTTGATTCTCATCCCCACATTTTTTCTCTTTTTTTCAATCTTAATCCTTGATTCTCATTCCCTTACTTTCTTTTATTCAACTTAGGGAGAAATGGAAAATGAGAAGGGTCTTTCTTCAGTTTAGACCCTTCTCATTCTCCATCTTTCTCTTTCTTCAGCTAGACGACCCTTAATTTTCATTTCCTCACTCTTCCTTTCTTCAGCTTAGACCCTTCTGAACCCCATCTCTCCTTTTCTTCGGCCTAAATCATTGATTTTCATTCCCTCACTCTTCCTTTTCTTATGCCTAGATTTTAGAGTAGGCTCTTCCCCGTCATGAATCTAAATTAAATATAAAACGTATTGTTTTACAAGGTCTTTTATTTAATTATAACAGTATAATAATTAGAATAAAAATGTATTTTAAAGTAGAAATTCAGTTTTATTTTCACATATAAAAATTTAATAGCAATAATAATTTAATTAATTAATATTTTAATTAATAATTAGAAATAGTATTTAATTTATTTTTAAAATAATAATTTATTTATTTATTAAATAAAACAAAACAAGGAAAAACTTTTATATGTAGAAAAAAATGAACAAATTGTTTTTAAAAATTAATATAAATTCTCCAGATATTAACATAACATTAGAAATTAGAAATTAATTTTAAATAATTTTTAATTTAAACAAAAAAAAAAGAAAAATTGTATATTGAGGTCAGTAAACTTCATTTTTATCCAATGTAAGTGATAGGATACTTGTGACGTCATTTAATAAAACCCTAGATGCATATTATTTCCAAGTTCAATACACTTGAGTCGCATACATTGATCTGGGCATTAAAACTGCATTCATGGAAAGCTTAAAAAATATTTTTTTAATGTAATAAATTAATTTTATAATATAGAATTTTTTTAAACTAATTTAGTATTTAAATATTCAAAGTTAAACTATGCATTGATATATTTTATGATATAACATAGTTAATTTGGCTATATTTAATTTAAAAAACAATTAATTTCAATTATAAATTTTAGGAATTTGAAAGGAATTTTTCTGTATTTTTTTTTAAAGTTAATTAAATTATTTGAGATAAAAACAAAATTAAAAATGGCTTCTGTTGTAAAACAGGTCATTTAAAAGATGTAAAGAATCTTGTAAGATGCTAATGAATTTATTTAAATTGTAATTATATCTTAATTTAAAAATAAACTTTACATATCTGGTCTCGATTTTTATGTATCTAACTCCGTTCTCCAGATTAACAGACGGACGGACGGACCACAATAGGAATGCATAGGTCTGCTATTTAAAAAATTGAAGCCCAATTATATCCTTAAATATAATTTTTGACCACTCTAATTAATAATTAAATTTTTATATAGTCTTTTAGAAGTGCATGTGTAAAGAGGATGTGTTCAGGGGAGGATAGAGGAGAGAGGGACATAACATTCCATAACCAATACTTCTGGAAAATATTTTTATATGTACAGTACTTAAAACATATTAAGGGAGAGGTTTGTGTATTAAACTGTATATACAAATCTACTCTCACTAAGGGATGTTAGATTCACGTAGATACATACTAAGGGGATACTACTGCTAATATTAATGACATACAAACGTATGAAGCATAATTGACCGATTGTACTCATGTTTACATTCGAGTTAATCCAAATTTAAATTCATAGATGTATTAACCTTTACACATTAATGGACACACCTTTACTGTCAAGCAATCCATTATAGTATTATATACAATGAATGTAGAGGATAACAATTGAAAAACTGTGGTTTATTTTCTTTATTTAATATATAAATTAATGATTAATAATTCTGTAGGAGTCCATTCGCGTTTCTAAAATTAATGTAACCTATATTTAATTATATCAAAGCTTACATGTTTGAGTTTATAATTTTTATTTATATAACTTTTTTTTAGTAAGTAGCTTTGTAAGTTTAATTAGAATTAAAAAAATAATTGCTCATTATTGATCATTAATTATCTTTCCTACTCAAATCTTCTTCTTTAATTCAACCATTAACTTACTTTTTAATTTTAATCAAGGAATACATAATTGCATTTAATCTATTCAGAATACATTTAAAACGTCATTAATGTAGTTAAATTAAATTCTAAATTATTATTTAATTTAATAATAATAATTTAAAATAAATTTTAATTATTTTTTTTAATTTCAAAAGTTGGCAAATAATTAAAATTTATTTTAAATTTACGAAATGGACCAATTAATCAAGGTTCTCGAACCATTGAAAAATGGACCAATTAATCAAGGTTTTACGAAACTTAACCTTACTTCTTTGTCAAAATATAAGAATGATTAATTAGTGGATTGCAAATAATTTCCCATTTTGACCTCCTTATAGATGATAGTCTCTGTTATAATTATATTTATTAATCATAAAGAATTTCCTTATAATAAATTATAATCGGAATTAAATATTTCGTGAACAGTTCTTTACCAAGAAATATCAATACCTTTAAATACTATCGTATATTATTAAACGTAATTATGTCTATATTTAGTTTCTATGTTTTAAGAATTAATTTGAAAATTTTTAATACTCTTATTTACGCTCCTCTCCTTTCTCTCTGGAAGCACCATGTGACAAAATATTTAATAGAGTAAGCTCTCAATGGCGGACACTGACGGGAATATAAAAAATGGCAGTTGTACGTGGGTGATTAAAGTGTGACTATGTATATATACATACACTCACTGTACATAGAACAGTGTTTACTACATCCTAGAACAAGGTCTTATGCTCAGAGGTTTTGGTGTTTACCCACGATTTGAGAAGAATAACTGTTCAATTTTTCTACATCTTCAACAACGGACACCTCTCAATAACGACCATTTTTTTTTCTTTTAAACAAAAATACGTATATAAAATAACATCCGAACAACAGCCATTTTTTATGTTCTCAACACTGGCCTATTTCAGAAGTTTGACTTCATTTGCTAAGAAATTACTTTATAATTTTACTTCTTAAATAATTATAAATTAAAATTAAATAAATAAATATTTATAAAATAGAATATATAAAAACTATAAAATCGATTATAAGACATTGTTTAACATTTTAACCATTAAAATATATTTTGTATGACGTCAGAAGCTGTTCTGTGACATTCAAGTAGACGAAATTCATTTAAAACAATAAATAAAAAACAAAACCAATTCAAAAGTATGACCATTGACGTCAGAATTAACGTATTAATCACGATTTTCTGAGATAAAATTTAGAAATAAATGGTTATAATTTCAGAAAACGTCGTTATCGCGCGGCGATCGCAAATAGCCGCAAGGTACTGTGACGTCAGAATGACATCCACGTCTATGAAAACACATTGAAATGAATAGAAACATTATTAATATTTATAAAGTTAGGTGTAATAAGAATATCTTAAAATAAATTTCTTAGTATACACTACATTTTAACACAGATTTTATTTAAATTTTAACGTAATATCGGTCTAATTTAGGCTATTGTAATCCACGTCACACCAGGTCGAGAGCGCCAGAGCCTCAGGCACTTGTTAAATGATTCACAAATATTTTTGTATAAATAAGAATATTTATCGGTTTATTATTTATTAATATTTTATTTTTGTAATTTACCTTGCGGCGTTCAATGCAAATGAGTTTATGATCACGAAATTCGTGTGAATTTAATTGGAATCGCTTTTAAAAAGTTAATATTGAAATGCGCCAATCGTACTTAAGCTGTAAATTCTGTAATACAATCAAACCTCTGAACAACGGACACCAAAAATAGCCGTTATTGGAAGTTCGACTGTGTTTTAATTATTTATTTTAAAGAAATGTTTACGTGTAAATTAAATATATAAATTGTATTTTTGTTTTATTGTTAATTAATATATGTAATAATAGTTTTTAATTTATTAAATTATAATTTAAAAGTATTAAAATTGCCCCGTGTAAACCGGAATCGCACTGTCTGAGTTTGTTTTTTTTTATTATTTTTGGACGGAATTGGGCAGGTTTCCGTCTTAAACAGGTCCCGTTTTACTCTCGAGAAGGAGATAGAGATTAGATGAATACGAGACGCAGATTATGGACACTTAGGGAAAGGAAGGTGTTTTAGACAGTTTCACTACTCCCCGAATGTAACATTATAATCATTTAATTTTAAATAATTTTTGAATGATTTAAAACATTTTTCTTGATTTTAAAATCATTATGAATGAATTTTTCCGAATGATTTTTCAAAATTTCTCCAGATACAGGTGATTTTTTTTAATGTAATTTCTTTAATTAATTTAATTTTTTTGGAATAATTAAGTCGTTTATTTAAAAATTAATATTAGAGAGTTAAACTTGTTTTCAAAAACTTATTAACTGCTACAATTATAGAATAGTTATATAATGCTATTGTTTCCTACAATAGTAGTGTGTCTGTAGTATGTACTGTATACTGTACGTTGTATTATTGTGTGTTAATACGTGTGTTGTTTGTAGCGTGTGTGTGTGTGTGTATATCTGTGTAGTATATATACAAAAGTGTATATATACTTTTATATACATCATAGATCTACAGAACCATCCTGTGTACATGAACTTTATAAAGTCCACGTGCAGTTTTATACTTTAATAACTGTTGTATTAATATAAAAACTGTGCAATAAATAATATTTGAAAGCTTAACTTTTGAAGTTTTTTGACGTAATAATTTTGTCAACATAATTCTAATTAATTTTATTTTATTTACAGTTTTAGTGGTCTCAAGTGCATCCCAAGGGGGACAATCGAAGTGAAAATAAAACAAGTGTTTTGGCTTTACAGAATTAGTCAATAATGGTACATTTATTCGTAATGAGTAGCGTACTTTCTTCTAACAGCTGTTATTGATTTTAATTATTTACAGCATAATTTTTACATTATTAGAGTATAAAATTGCGCACGGACTTTAGAACAGCCGTGTATCACTAGAGAATTTATATTGTTTATATATATTATACTATATAGAGAATGATAATTAAAGATGGGGTTATTAATTATTGATTGGCGCAAATATTATTTAATTTACAAATAATAAATGATGCATGCAGAAATTAGATATTTTATTGATATTAATTTTTTAGATTTATCCCCATTATCTTTTCACCCCCCTCGACCTTTAACCCCCAAAATTTAATAGCATTATCTCCCCTAATAAGCAAATCTCTGCAAAATTCCATAAATTTTCGACAAAAAGCACAGGAGTTATTATTAAACATCAAAGAGGGTGAAGAAAATCGTGCCCCCCACACACACAGAAAATACCCGCGAATTTTTTTCCATTTCTCGACGTTTCAAGGTCCTCAAAGTTCGAAAATGTAAAAAATACTGTGGAGGGGGTTAAATTTTGACCGTTCGCCACACTTTCCTTCTGTTATATATAGCAGGGGAAAGTGTGGCAAAGAGGGCGAAGTAAAAGTAAATAATAATAATTTTATAATTATAAATTTAAATTCTCTTAATTAATTAGTTTCAAAAAATCACGAAATTATCAACTAATTTAACATAAAGAAAAACAATATTACTAACTTACAATTTTTTCCTTGTAATATTTAATATAAAGAAAAAGAATTACCAAATATTATAGAAAATGTGTTTTGGCTCTTAATGTTTGGCGTGTTAAACATTAATTTAGAAATTTTATTTTTTAATTCAAATGTGATTTTTACTGTTATTTTTTTATTAGAATCATTTCCTTACATTTGGCACTTTTCATTATTACTTTATTACGTAGTTATTTAATGATATTTTATGAAATTTTTAACCGTTAATATTATATTTTAATGAAAGAATAAAATACGAATTTCCTCTTTAATATAATATTTAAAATATATAATTTATATATAAAATAATATAACGTTAGATCCTGTCGATCGCCTTAAGCATTATGAAATTCAATATAATAATTGATAATGCTGAAAATTTATTAAAGTTCATCAAAAATAATAAAAGAAAATATAAAATTTAAAATAACAGCAACATTAATATAATAGATTTTAATGATTTAATATATTTATTTTAATATTTTTAGATTCATTTATAAGTGAACCAAACGATTTATATGCTAATTATTATTGTAAATATTCTTGAAATCCCTCTTTAAGGTTGACACGCTTCACGGAAATGAAGCTTTAATAGTCTTAAATACTTAAATTTTCATGCTTTTTATAACTTAAAACGGTTTATTTACAATTAAGTACTTTGTTTACAGCTTATATTATTCTTATAGCATATAATTAGTGGGTTAACTACTATATAATCCGCTTACTTTAATCCTAAAGAAAAGTATTCTTATTCTTTCGATAAAAATCTAATTTTCTGAAATAAAATTCAATTTACATAAAATACTTTTTGCATAGAGTTAATTCAGCATTAAAATATTATATTTTATTATAATAATTTATTTAACAAAATAATAATTTGAGGTCAATTTAACTTAAACTCTTTTGTTCTTCTCATTGTTCTGAATGATCCTGTCAACGGATAGTCGTGGGTTCGCACCTCGCCACGTGTTTTCCTCACCTAAATAGGGATAGTTACCCATAGAAAGTCTTTCCGGGAAGCACCTCCTTGACAGATCGCACGTGTTGCATTGCCTTATCCTATTCTAACCTATCCTATCCTATCCTATTCTGCAGGATCCGGATTCGGGTTCGGCTCGGATCCTTAGAAATGTTCGAATGGTTTGACCCGGATTTACAATAGGGGGTTGCTCTGTGTAGACTTGGCCAAACCCGTGATAGGAATACAAAGGGGGTCTTGATGCCGGTATGGTAGAAAGATTGAATAATTTTATAATGTGTTTTTTTAATTTTTTTTAAATTCAGATTTAAAATTAATCTGTTTGTTAAAGATAATTAATTAGGTTATACTAAATTAATTAACATGTAGATGTATATAAAGATATTTTCTCATAGATTTTATATTCAAATCATGATTATAAAATGTAAAATAAAGATAACTAATGTTTTTGTTTATTATAATTAATATAAAATAAATAAATAAATATATATATATATATATTTGATTTATAAATATATTATACATATATTTGAATATAATAATATTAATTTCTTATACAGAATATATAGGCTACTTAAATTTTCCTTGGGTCAAAGTTTATTTGATTAGCCTAACTATTTCAAAATTTAAAAAAAATGTTAAATTAAATTATATTATTTATTAACATAATTATATAATTTTTTAATATATTATATAATTAATTTATAGTTAATAAATGATATATTGACATTTATACTTATTATTTTTTATATAAGACGTGTTTTCACGTACTTACTATACGAAATCGATATTAAGATATGGAAGAATTTAAAATTCTGGCTGTAAGTTTGGACCAGTTCCTAAAAACCATTTATATTATTTCTCATCTCTGCTTTATAGAAGACATCGCATAAGGAGAGCCTCAAGAACATCGTCTTATAATGCTGCCAGAGCTTAGGTGATTTAAAAATTTATAATCTCTTATAATCTTGCGGTTGGGGCACCAGCTCAAACATAGTTTTCTCATATTTCGAGATTATAGACTTCTATAATTCTTCGAGGGCCTTTGAAAACAAGTAAGGCCTCAGAGACGAAATTCCAACTTACACTGCAAACAACGAAGTAATTGACCTAGGATAGAGAGCAATGAAAGTCTTTGTACATAAATATCCTCTCCTTTCTTCCTTCTTCCCATCCTTTCGTTCCTTTTGTACATAAATCATTTAAAATTGCTACAGTTTATATATTTTTTTCTATTATCAATGTAATTAATTGTATCCGATTTCTTCCTTTTCAGAAAATCTTGTTTTCAAATATATTAATGTGAATAATTAATGATGATGATAATTGTCATGCAAGGAGTTGAGATGTAATAACCTGATATAATATAATATTTTTATTTTAAATTATTATTATCTTTTAATAGATATAATATATTTTAAAAAATAATTTAACACGATAATATAATTATTTTCTAAATATCTTTATTTTTAATTATATTCATTTTTAATGTAATTATAAAAATAATTAAGTTAGTATAATGTAAAGATTTCTTAATGTTTTCTAATGCACGCATGGTGTTATAAAAGTGCATATGACTATAAATAATTTAAAAATTGAATAAAAATTTATAATATACAGCTGTATTATTGTTTAATTTTTAAATAATTTTGTTATTTATGTTATAAACAGAACTTGCATACAGTTGACTGGACATTCCGTTATTAGTCAGCGGACATCCGATGTTAAGTCATTGTTTCGCTCGGAAATTTAATGTTTATTCTAGATAATTTAGATAAATTTATTAATTTTGATTGGAAATAAAGTTTATAAAAATTATTATTTAAAAAATTTTATTTCTGTTTTATTTAAAATATTAATTATTAAAAATATATTCATTTTTTCAAAATGTATATATTCTATTGAGGAAAACCTAAAAAGAAATGAAGAAATAAGATTGAAATGTCCTTGATAGGGTAGGAAAAGATTAGAAGATAATCTATGGACTATCTTCTAATCTTTTCCTACCCTATCAAGGCAGAATAGGGATTGGGCTGGAAGATAGTCCATAGGGAAGGACAGGAAGAGGATTGACTAACTTAATCCGACTAAAGATGATGATGATAACATACGATCAAACTTCGATATAATGCCATTCTCGTAAAACACTCGTAAACGGACTCTCATAAATATTAAAAATAAACCCTTAAGTATGTGTGAATTATTAAATCGCATATTCTGTAAAAAAATATTTTTGTAAGTAAAAAAATAATAAACTTCTTTTCAATTAAACTTTTAAAAGGCTCGCTTTTAAACATTAATTGAAAGAAAAGAGAATCTTTAATAATAATTTTAATGAGTTACTCGTGCTATTTCTTATGCTTGTTATTATTAACAAGGCCAATATATCCTCAATACGAAAGTAGTTTTTAAAGGATTTAAGATGAATGTGCTCATTAATTTTGCAATTTGAATTTAAATTTATCCAATATTCAGCAATTAAGCGTATCCAGATTGTAACCAATAACTTCATAAATTTAATTTTTTGAACGTGAGTATGAGTAATACAATTATATTTACCAAATAAAATATGAGTAATTCTCACAATTTATTTTTAATATACTCTGTAGTTTAGTTTCTCAACGTTTTAGTTCCTCTACGCAATTGAATATGAAGTCAAACCTCGATACAGCGCCACCATTTGTTCGCCTTTTGAAATTGGCACTAAATCGAATTTAAGCGCTAAGCTGATTTCACTTTAAACGATAATAATTATAAATTGTCTAAACCTCGATATAGTACCATCCTAAATAACGCCACCCTCGTACACGATCATAACGAAATCACGCGAATTTTACAGACTCAAACTCATAAACCTGTTTAGTTAACATTAGGACCTACGTACCATTCTAATTGAGGATTTTTAATTTAGTTTCAACTTTATAGATGAGAAATAGTGACACTAGAGATTTAATCGTATAGAGATGAGGCCCATACACAAATTCGAATTTGAGAGTTGGTTTTTCTATTTTATTATTTATAGGCTCTAGTGAGATTCGTAGGCTCTTTACGAGCGTAGCGCTATATCGAGGTTTGATTTTTCAGAACTTCAAGTATAAACATATGCTTCTCTCGATACTAGCTCTCAGTTTAGTGCTAGTACTAGCAAATTAGGGGCACTATTATCTAATACTAACAAGTATTATACAATAGGAGTGCAAGGACCTGTATTTTAAGTGTATCGTGTGATAAGGCCCAAGGTTCTATCACATGACACTTGATATATCAGAGCTTTATATTAAGGCATTTTTTAATTTTATAAGTGTAAATACTCATTTATTTCGGATATTTTTCTTGAAATAAATTAGTATACAACCTCACTATTTTGAGCGTGAGAACGGCCATCTTTAGTCTTTAGAACACTCAAATCAAGAGCTAAATCTCAGATTATATGTTCTACAGATCGAATTTTATTTATATTTGGCACACATCTAACAGAATTTCAACGAAAAAAAGTTAATTTTAATAGATAAAATGATAAATTAAAATTCAATTTTAATAAAAAACTTTTTTCTCATCCGATTTATTCATGTCTTTTATATAAGGCCATTAAGTTAATATATGGAATTAATTATACACTTAACAGTGTTTAAGTACAGCTCCTCCTAAATTAAGGATGTTGACTTAACAATTAATTTTATCTATTTAAATTAATTTCTTTAAAAAATATTTAATTTTATGTATCAAACAAAGGCGTCAGGAATAATAAACAGCCATCTTTAATAAGTAGTTTTGCAGCTTGTCAATAGAATTTTAGTGTTATAAATGTTCATTTAACCTATAGAAATTTAAAGTGTTTGACCTAAAAGTGTTGTTTCTTATTGATATTGATCTATAGAAAAACTTGATATATTAACTTATAATTTTATTAATAAAATTATATTCTGATTTTACTCTATAATATAATTTTTTACTGTTTTATCTACAATCTCTCTCCTCCTATCTTAAGCCAATGTTATACTAGATATATACGCTGATAATATATAAAATTTTATTTATTTATTTTACATTAATGGGATTTTATATCTTTAGATCATATTGATGCTTCTCGGGATTTTTATTTATATAAATATAAAATTAAATTTATATTAAATCGAATTAAAATTCGTGTTAATGATGCGTTTTTAAGAGTGAAATATCAAGTTTTTACCCTCAAAATGTGTGAAAATTGAGGCGAATTTCTCGATTTTATCACTCGAACCGTGCCAACTAGACGTCATTTTCTCAATTGAGCGAATGATATTATAAAGATTAAGTTAATAAAATCTAATTTTTAAAAAATTAAATAATCATCTATAGAATCAGTTAAACACATTTATCGACGTGTTAATGAAGTTTTAATTCTTTTAAGATGTATTAAGAACAGGGCCGGTTTTACCATTAGGGGAACAGGAGATTGCCTAGGGGTGCCAAGATACGGAGGGCGCCAGCCTCATAAACAAAGAAAAGATAAATCGTTAATTCTTTTCGATTTTTTTAATTCTAGAAAAATACTGCTTAATTTAACATTAATTAATTTTACGCATTCTCAGAAATAACAGTAAGAAAAAGGCCCGAAAAATCACGCACACATATATATTTAATGTGTAGAGGGCCCTAAAGTTTATTTGTCTAGGGGCATCATATATTCTTGCGCCAACCTTGATTAAGAACTGACTTATTCAATAATTTATCTTCATTCAACTTGATATTTGAGGGAGAATATAGCAAATGAAGAAGAGCAAATTAGTGCTTTTGAATGTATCAATAGAGATTTTACCAGTGGCTCGTTATCGCCTCATGGGGTCTAGAAAAATTTGAATTAGGAGGCCCTATGTAGTGTTGACTTCAGACATTTTTCTTCGAGGGAATTTTCTGAGGGAAATATTTTCTTGTAAAATATTGATTTGAGGCCCCCTGTTGATGGAGGCTCCAGGCATATGCCCTTTTTGCCCGTAGGATAACTTGCTGCTGGATTTTACTCAGAAGTAATTAAATCAAATAAAATATTGTATGAATATCATCATCAATAAATGCTATTTTATGAGTTCATTTGGGTATGTAGTTTCGATTTTGTTTCATTTATTTAAGAAAATTTTTGCAATAAAGAAGCTCCATATTCGATATAGGATATGCGTTTAAAAATTCTTAGAAAACCTGGAATTTTAAGAAAAATCCCAAGCTGAAGAAAAAATTTTCTCGTTCTCAGAAGACCTTGAAAATAACTAGTATAATAATAGACTGTTTTTTTTTCTGTTTGTTTAGTAATAGAAAGATCCTAGAGATGATTTCACTATGTAATTTTCGTTTGAAAACTTATCAATTAAATACACACACATTTACACAGAATTATATAATTTTACATCTCTTAAAATATTTTAAATAAATATTTAATTCGTTATACATGAAAAATAAGTTATATTTTATCTATATTATTTTTTATATTTTAACTTTCTTCTCCCTGCCAACACTAAAAGCCAAGTGTTTAAGTAGTAGCACAATTTTTTTGTGTTTGAGCGCCAAGTAAAAGATATCTTTGCCTTCCCATTATGACTTCTGCCAAACTCACGTGAGGGTTGCTGGATGGGGGATGGGATTTGAATTAAACTATTTATGATAATTTCTGCTAATATAAAGTCTCAGGATAGGAGGGGCCTTACTACTACTGTCACCATTTTACCTTCATTATACTGTGTAATTTATTTAAGGAATGTTAAAAATAACAAATTTGTTCTCTAAATATTAATAATTTAAATGATGGATTACTTATTTTATTTTATTTTTTCTTAAGATTTTTTAGTTCTCAAGTTTTAATAATTGAGATAACTCAATTATTCTTATCTCAGTTTAATCAGATTAAAATGTCTAATTTTGATTGATTTGGGGTTCAGAATTTCGAAGAAATTTTGTTAATGAATTCTTCATTCTTTGTATAAAATAGAATGTCTATCTGCCTGTTCTGTATACGCTTCTAAATCTTATCTGCACCAAATTTTTCGTATTTTCTCTCTAGGATCCTGTGGAAAATATATGCCATATAAACCATACAAACTAAAAACATCCTACCCAACATACACTGTAATAAGTACATAATTAGAAGTTAATAGAAGAATAAAATCAAAGGGAGGGATAAAATATCCTAGTTTTATGATAGCTTATGTTTTTTGTAGGGTCGTCGAGACTATGAAAAACTTTGGTCAGGATTGGTCAAAGGGTAGAGGGGAGAGGGGGAAGAATACGGACAGCACCAGGCATGTCTGCTAGTATTATATAAAAGATCATGATGTGTGATAGGCAGCGGCATTGTTAAAGGAATACTAATACCGAATCACCAAATGCAATGATAAGGATAATCAAAGTACAACTACACAAGGGAAACATGTAATTTTCGTTAAATTTTATAAAAGTATCATTTTCTCATGATTATTATCTATATAAATGTCTAATTATATAAAATATAACACTTTATTCATCATTACACGATAGATAACATTATCGAGTGAGGATGAACATTAAAAAATCTTGAGAATTAATTAATAAACTTGGAGATGCAATGATGAAACTTCATTATTATAATTAGATTTCAATGCCTATTTAATGGCACTTGAATTATCAACAGATTTATTATTATAATTACAATTATTTTTCCAATATTGTACATATAAATTTCCTTACAACTAGTGGCGCATTATATCCTTATAAGGCCCAGATAAATTTGAAGGAGTCCCATGTACAGTGTTGACTTCATATATGTTTCTTCGGGGGAAATATTTGGATATAAAAGTTGTTTTGGGGTCCCTATTGATGGGGGCCCCAAGAAATTACCCTTTTTGCCCATAGGATAAGGCACTACTGCTCACAAATCCATTTTAAACGCTTGAAGTATTTTGTGTAGCACTTTGTACTAAGATAGCAATTATCTGCAACTTTGTTGTATATGTTTATATGAGAATAAATAATGTTTATAAACGTAAAAATAAAAAAAAACAATAAATTGTATTATAAAAAAAATTAATAATGTACAGCAACAAAAATAATGAAATGTTTCAAGTCACATAGCAAACATGAGCTCGACTGTTCACGCTAAGATAAATTTCAGGTAATGTATAAAATTTTAAGTAGTTAAGTCGATGTCAATCCTTATAATAGATTGTTATCTATTGTATGTTCAAGTAAAAAGTTAATCTTGTGTTCAATCTTACAGAATTGGCTATTGTTATACATCGTAATTCATCTTGACAGTCACTTAAAAAAAAAAAAAAAAAAAGTGAATATAAGAAACTAAACAAATAAAAATGATTGCCTTTCGACTTTCTTCGTAATTTAAATTACATGCTTAAAAAATTTTAAGACGTACACCCACCAGGACCCATGGGAGAATGAAAGTGTTGCAACGTGATATAAAAAAAATGCTTTAGTCATCTAATTTATTAAATTATAGATTTTATTTCGTTAGGGTGGCTCAAAAGTTTTGTTTGCTTCAATTTTTGTACATTTGATACAACACTAAGAAGAAGACCAAAGGATTATTTTCTTCCTAGTTTATTTTATTTTTTTTTTATTCTGCAATGACTGAAGAGAGTTTATAAGAAGGAATTTGCAATATATCGAACGTAATTTAATAAATATAATAATTAAATATTCTTTCTATTAATTAATGTCATGTAGATTATGAGTCAGATCGTCAGATCAATTTTCTTAACATCAAACTATGATGTTTCTTATTATTATTATTATTATTATTATTTTATAACACATCATGAAATGATGAAATAAAATAAAAATTATATACTTTTTCCTTAAAGAAAAATAATTATAAGATTTTTACGAAGATAATTAAGAATAATTAAAAATTGTGGATTGTATAATGATTGCATTTCTTTATTTTATCGAAATTTAGGTCTTAACACTCTTGGAGTTTAATTTATTTATTATTTATTATAATTTATTTTAAAATATATAATTAATTTCTTTTATATTTTACGTTATTTTATGAAAAAATTCTCCAAAATAAATTCTTACATATTTTAATAATTTAATTTGATTTTAAATAATACAATTTAAAAATATTTAAATATCGATATTCATAGACTTTTCTAATTTTAATTAATCTAAAATCATGTTCCTCGATGATTATTATTAGGATGTAAAGCATGGTCAAGGGTCAATTGTAAGAAGGAAAGGTCTCAGTATGGTACTGAGCAGACAGAGTGAATCAGAAAGTATGAAAATACAAGATACATTCAATATGAAACCGGAGAAGTGCCATTAAAAGTCGGGAGAATAAGTAATAGCGTAGTAACTTTGACACACAAAACTTCCAGAGGAAACAGTAATTGCAGAGGAAACAGCATGCGACTGGCAACACTTCCATTGACATGTGTTAATGGAAGTGTTGCCAGTCGCATGCACGTACAGTAAGGAGACGACTACATGAGTTGCACGCAGGTGCACGAGTAGAGTTCCAAAGTTCTAAAAACAGTCACAGTTTTGTGGGAGATTCTCTACGATTAGGACCGCATTGAATACCACGGAAAATCTTTCACAGTTCTGTGAAAGATTCCAGGAATGCCATGGACAATCTTCCATGTGGAAGATTCTCCATGGCATTCTGTGTTCATGGCATTGCTAATTTATACAATAAGATACAATTACACAAATAGAGAAAATCAAATGAAGAGAAACTAAGGTAACATATTTTATTTACATTTAGATTCAAATGAAGACATTTAAATCTTGATAAAATATATGTTTCATGAAGGTACCGAATCTATGCCATTCCACAAGATTCCAAATGGTGTAGTCAACCACATGGAGAAAATTAGTAGCTGACTATACCACTTTTTTCTTTTCTAATCAAATCTATAATTACATCTTGAATATAGATAAGCTTAATTATATCAATTTTTGTAATATGAGGGTTGAGTTGACACCAAAACGAAGACGTGTTTACCCCCCTCTCTATTAAAATTAGTTTATTTTAATTTATCTAATATTCACTCAACTAATATTTTACACCTTTAACGTTATTTATACTAACGTTCAACCATTTATTTATTTCGTAAACATAAGTTTTTGAATTTATATAAATTTAATAGAATTATTAACCGAATTAAACAGAATTATTGAATAAATGAAAACAGAATTATTAACTACGTAGTATTCGAAGTATTACTATAATATATTCTGTACTTCATAAAAACTACTTGATTTTATAGATTGTATTGATGGAAGAAGGTAATGCAACATACTGGCAATCTGCCAAGTGGAGTGCCTCTAGAGAGGACTTTCTGTGGGATTTTTCGCATGTTAGACACGTGAAGAATACCCTGAAAACTGCACGAGACAAACCCGTTCATGAGAGGTTAACCCACAGTGTTCAATGGTTTTATTCATTGAACACTAGTGATTGGCAGCACCGGATCCAATAGTTGAGAGGCCCAATTGAATTTTTTTTTTTTTTTTTTTTTTTTTGCGGGGCCGCTCAAATTTTAAATAACAACATTAATTAACAGTTAATTTACATATTGAAATATGTTGTTTTATTTTTCATAACAATATATCTAGATATTTATTTTTGTAACATGTACTATTTTTAAATATATAAATTTTGATGTGATGCGGGGCCCCTTCAAGCGCAGGGCCCGATTGGCACCAATCGCTCAAATCGCCTCAAATCCGGCTCTGGTGATTGGTTGTGGGTTCACTCATCGTGTGCATAGATTAAATAGCGTTATATCGAAGTTTATCTTTCTAAAACTTAAGCATTAATTTACTTAAAAGAATAAGTTGTTCGTCCTCTATATTTTAATATTATTTTATTTTTCTATACCTTCTAAATTGTATTAATTTGTCATTTTATAATTAATATTCATAAGATTCCTGTACGAATATCTACAAGACATTTATAATGTATATAAAAATGAAAAAAAAAAAAATATATATATATATATATATATATAAGTAGATAAAATATTATATTATGCAAATTTATTAGTTAAAATAATCTGTAATTTAACTTTATTTATGGTAATTTTTATACACCAACCTTGGCCTAAATAACGGATCACTTATAAATTTTATGGTACCAATCAATATTATTTTGTTATGACTTTATTCTCATAGAATAAAGTAATTAATTAAATAAATAACATGTTAAATTTTTTATAAAATAATTTTTTTAATGTATAACAGTACATTTAATATTGTGGGAATTTATAGTGTAAGTTAAGAACTTAAGAAACAAGAAAATAAATTTTTTAAATATTAAATTATTTTATTTTAGAATATATTTAAAAACGTTTTATATTATTAAATAACTATCTTTATATAATTTAATATAATTTTTATATGTAAGTACAGCACGGTCGCGTTAATCCGAATCCCTAGTCATTCGAACCCCTTTGTAATCCGAATAGCTTCTACTACTATTTCCCTAACTAAAATAATAATGTTGTCAACTGTACATTTGCATCTCACGTGTGGAGTAAACACAAGTCACGTGTTATGAGCATTTCTACTCATTTTTTCTATGACCCTGTTTGACTTTAACAATTCTCATCTGTATTTGCTGCTGTAAAATATCTTACAACAGTAAAATTTAGCTTCAAAACGTAAGCATCATCTAATACTTACCATCCTCGTTAATCCGAACTATAGCTTGCCTCAATTAGTTAGGATTATTTGAATTATATTATTATAAAATTATAATATACGTGTATATTATATGCATATTATATAATAGTTTTAATTGTGGAGAAGTTTAGTATTTTTTAAAATATTTTATTATGTAAGAAACTCCTTCCTCTTCCTTTTTATCAGTAAAATTCACATGTTTCCGCTGGTAAATTCGACTGTTGATTCAATAATATTACTACGAAGTAATTAAGGAGTTCAATGGGATTGTATTTTCCCTAATTGCATAATTATGGAAAGTACAATGCAATTCGTTTGAAATTTTTCCAAACTGATGTATTGATAATTAATAAAAATATATGGAATGTATTATTATTTAATTATATTATCAAAATTTCGATTTTTTAATGTATATTTTTATAATTTCATACATTATATTAATTTATATTCAAACTAATTCAAAGATTAATGTCTTTGGTGCGTGAAAATCATGCTATTAGTTATTTTCATGATGATTATTTTAATGAATTACTAAAGTAGTATGATAAATAATGATTTAAAGAGGATTGGAAAAGGTTTATTTGTTTATTTATTTAGTTTTGATCTTGTTTTCTTGGTTAGTATTTAAATATCCTTCATAATAGAAATGATGATGGAATTTTAATTTTAAGATTTTAATTATTTTATTATCATATTATGGTATAAATGTATAAAAAAGTTTAGTGTATATCGCTGAAACAGTTCAAGAAACGAAATAATTGATAAGAGCATCCTCAGGAGAGTGTGATTAAAATAAAGTTTTATTTATATATTTATTTAAAAAAATTAAATGTATTTTTAAAAAATATATTATAAAATAATTAAAATATTATTTAAATTGTGTTAAAATTTTTCAATTATTAAATTAATTAGCGTGCAATAATGTTAATACATTTGATTATCAAGTTTAAGTTTGAGCTGAGGAAGATCGATCATTATCAGACACTTTATTAAAACAATGCTTATGGATCATTTTTTTAGAAGAATAATAATTAGAATTCATTAAAAATAACCTAAATATTGTATATTTTCTTGTTGCTAACAGTGAATAACTAATGAGTTCATGCTTAATCAATTTTCCTCCGGATATAAAATCCTGTGGTCGTTACACAGTTTAATAAAGATTAAATATCCGATAATGCATCTCCTGAGGGGAAAATCAGCTATTGTAAGATTAGCTCCAACAGATTTTCTTTTAAGCCCATGGCAATAAATTTCTATAGGTGCTTTAATGGAGCCACCAATATTGCTGGAAGGTATCACCAATACGTAAAATTTAATTCTAAGATTAATAATTTAGGTTCAACGAAACTAAATTTATCTTATTTTTTGAAATGAAAATAGCCAAAAACAATAAAAATAATAATAACGTTTTTATAATGGAATAATTAGAAATTAGATGGATATAACGTTCTTAGTAATGCGATACGTAGTAAAAAAGTAATGTATATAAGTTATATATATATATATATATATATATATAAAGAAAACTAGATGTAGGTCATTATCCTATTCACTGCCACAAAGTACACTATTATCGGCCACATCCTCGACTCAAAGTAGATCGAACAGGACCGCATTCTCATGAATTTTATGCTATCGTTAAGCGTTCAGGGGCAGACATCGTTATCGCGTTATAACGAGGTGGATGGTAAATATCTAGGTCACTTCATAACACTATCTCTAAGTGTTAGTTATCTAGGCACAAATGTGCGGACAATGATCTCTAATAATGACGCACGACATATCAGGACATGGACTAGTTTGTGTAAATAAATACAATAATTTGGCTAACTTTTCCGAAATATTTGTAGAATTATTTGAAGGGATTTTTACTTTTAATCAGACGGAAAATATATTTTTAATCGTAATTAACCATTAAATGTGAAGATAGATGTGTTGAGGGAGGTAAACTTAAACGTGTTAAGGGCATATGTATGCAACTTTTCTTATTATTCTTACACAGTTTTAATGTTTATTGGTTTAAATAATAATAATTAGTTTAAATTGTTTAAAATAGAATATTAATTTACATTGTTGCAATTTAATAATGTAAATAAGTAGGAAAAACGATGTAAGGAATGTACAGGGTAAGTCAAAGTCTGTATTCAAAACCTGAAGGAGGTATACATGTGAAGTGTGATGTCATCATTTAAATATTATCAACGTAAATGAAATTCTAAGACTTAGAAGAAACTGCAATTGAACCTTTGCCTAATATTTAGACTTTTCTCATCCTACAGATTCAATTACACTATTTTATTACTTATTTATTTACAAAATAATTATACAAGGCAATGCCCATTGTGGTCTTCAATAAACACTAAAATATACCCCATAAAAGCCGATAAAATTAAATGAAAAAAAAGATAACAACAACAATTGCAAGTAAATAAAATTCTATATTTTTATTAATCTAAATTCTTTTTCAATATTGTACAAAGAATACACAAACATGGTGAGCAAAAACCATCCTGTGATAGGGACAGTTAATGACGAAAGGCTATATACAAAGCTATATACTGAAATTTATAAAGACATACTGCTGAAGCAACCACCACATACATATATCTATGTATATATATATGTCACACAATTTTCTTTATTTATAAAGATGAAAAATGAACTAAACAAAACACTAAAATGAGTAATGGCTTTAAACCATGTCAATCATTAAAACTTGACTTTCAATCTCATCAACGTCATAACCATTTTCAGTTTACGGATAGAAAGTCACAATATAATTATCCTGGAACATAATTCGTGGCCATATAAGTACTTAGTTTTCGAAGAAGGTCTTTTATTTATCAGATATAAAGAAATAAAAAAATGCCTACATCAACATTATAAATGGAGGCATGAAATAAAAAAATGCCTACATTAATGAAGGCACGAAATAAAGCTGAATAGAATTAGTTAACAATTGTTATAAATCACACTAATACAAAATATCTATATAATATGTAATATTTATATAATTTTTTTTATTTTTTAAAAAATACTCTTATATTTGTTTTTTTCTTTAATCCTCTGATAGTACATCTTTCTATACAAAATATAAATCGCCATAAACATTTATAAAAAGTGTTGTTATTATTTTTTTAATAAAAATCTCTTATTATATCTCGTTTTATTTTCCTTAAAAATAAAACTGTTTAATTTTTTTCTTTATATTTCTTTATTTTTTTTTTATGCTTTACTGGCCAACATTCTTTCATAACAAACCAAATGAATAATAAATAGAGGAACGATGGATGCTGCGAGACTTTCAACCCCCCTACATATATATAATATATATAAAACTTTCAAGCCATATTCTCAGATGAATTAAGGTATATATAGTTATTTAAAATTTCTATAAATGAAAATTAACAGTATTTAAGCATATAAAAATATTTATTTTATCAATAAAAACTTAAGAACAAAAAATATAAAAACTCTTCTAAGCAAATTTAATTGCTTATTAATTGACTAGTATGTATTGCAAGTACGAGTAGGAGTAAACATCCATGTTTCTCTATTTATTTCATATGGTATAATAATAATAATAATATAGAATTTACGTTGCTTTGCAACTAGAATATTAGATTTATTTTTAAAATCTTTATTTTTTTATTTTTCATCGAAATTTTGTCGATGAAAAGGAAAAAAAAAAAAAAAAATACTCGTCATATTAACAACAGACATATATACTTATATATATTTATATAATATATATTTATTTATTTATTTACTTTTCTCTAATATATATATATTTATTTATTTATATATATAGACTCTGATATTTTATGTATTCGCTCTTTCTGTACAACATAAGAGACCTTTATGTACGTAAATTGTACAAGATGAACTTATCCTACACACGATTCTGGAAGTATATACCAGAAAAATTCTGGTGTTATTTTTTGTTTTTTATTTATTTTATTTTATTTATTATTTTGTTTCGAATGGAACAGAGGAAACTATGATGTTACATTCAGTGATGATGAAACTTCCAGTCAAAAACTGTTAGTTACACCTCCATCCAGTTGCATTAGGCCCAAATTTATATACTAGTCGACGTCCAAAGACAGGAAGTAATACTTGACTCTTGTAATAATATCTAAACAAGATAAGGCTTGGAATTTAGACATTGTACGTACATCAATAACATTTATACAGCGGAATATATAATCAATACTTTAAAAAAGTAACAATTAATTATGTCTACTAACGTTAATTATAGCTTACACATCAACAATTCTTTCAATTATATATTTAGACGTGATATTTTAATGCCATTTTTGAGTGTAAAAATATATTATTTAAGTAAATTATTAATTTTAATATAGATAAAATTGTTTACAAATATCACGTTTACGATTAACAATAATAACAAAATGTTTTAGGAACATACATTGAATTTAAACAATAGAGAATGTCATTAACCTATTTTGAATACAAGAATTGTGCGTATCATTTTGATATTTTGTAAGTTTTTTTTTTCCTTAAATATATATAGATTTAAGGTAGAATGTATCAAAAGTTAACAATATAAAGTTGTATGATGTCATAAAATAGCACCATGAAAGATTTGTATGATGACCATAACCAATTTAATACGTTTATGGACATGCATTGTATGTTTAAAAAAAAGAAGACTAGATGAAAAAATTATTATTTTCACAGTCAAAAAGTTTCCACGTGTTAGGAGTTAGGATAAATTAAACCACCACCATCTTACGTTATCATGAAACCACCACCAAGATGTTTGAAGTAACACATGCACTTTAATCAGAACGACAAGAAGTTCCATGCAAAACCAAGGAAACTTCTAAGTTAGCCTTTGGTCCAAACTTGTATATCAGTTTCTTAGGTAATGATTGATCCCGTGGAACAGGTACTAAATATCCAGTGCGATAATATGTCCTATTAAAGTAAAGAAATGTTAGTTTTTAAATTCAAAAAGAAATATTATAGTTTACCCTTATGAGAAAAACCAGCAGAAATAGGTGAGATGTTTAATTGTTTCTTAAAAAGAAAAAAAAAACTGTTTAAATTTAAATAGATTTTTAAACAGTTTTTTATTGTAGATTACAGAGTAATTTTGTATAAAATTAAAATAAAATTTAGAAGCTTTCTATTAAAGATACTAACCTCATAGCCCTACTTAATTTTTCGTAAGTCATTTTTGTATTTTGTTTTCGATCTCCCCACATCTTTGCTACTTTATCTGATTGAACGAATTTGAAGATACCTTCTTCCCTCCTCTCCCACCTTATTAAACTTGGATTTGTTTCTGGGCTTAATAGGAGATCACGAATAAATTCCCACAATTTTCCAGTAGCTTTACCTAAAAAAAAGGTAAAAAATAATTAAAATTTTACACTTTTTTTCTTCATATATACATGTATATATACTACTAGATCTTAGTGTATACTGTGTAATAAAGCAGGATAGAATATGAAGTGTATACAGTAAAAACCTGTGTAAACAGGAATGTTTTCTTTCCGGGTTTTACTGTATTACATATGTTCTATATCCTATACATGTATTCTATTGTACAGTAAAGTGTACTATGCACACTTTACTATATTCCAGGAACATATACTACAGATTTACTGTATACAAATAGTAGCAATTATAGCATATAAGCTTAAGCAATTCATTAACAGGGTGGAAAGGTTATTGCTCCTCTTAGTAGTAAGCTTACTACAAAAACTGAAGAACAAGATAAAAATAAAAGGAAAACTGACTAGAAAAATAGAGGGAAAAGTATTTTTCTTAAATTAATTTATTTGATTTTCAAATTAGTCCTTTAAATTTCCATTTGAAAGTTATTTTGAAGAATTATTCAATATTTTAGTAATGTAGAGAAATTAAAATTTAATTTTCATATATAAATAAATACAAATACAAAAATTCTTAACTATAAAATAAGCTCTTTATTATCTAAAATTAAAATTACTTTTTTAAGTATAAAATATGTTAAATAAAATTGGATTATTCAACTATTCAGATCCAAAAAATTGGTATTTTTAGGTCAATACTTCGTTTGCTTTACCAATTATATAAAGAAGAATTATTTTCAAGTGATATTAATGAAGTTTAACAGGATCTTTATAAATTAAACAGATTATTTCACGATATATTAATAAATAATTCATTTAAATTTAATTTAATAATTAAGTTGGCACAATTTACAATAAATAATAAGTTCCTTCCGTAATGAAAAGGATTACAGTATAAAATATAGTTTTTGTATGGAATAAATCTATATATTTTATAATTTAAAAAGTGAGTAGGTAAGCATCCCAACAAGTAGTTTGCGGTCGACTGGTTAATATCACAATCAATATTGTTTACTCAAGGTTGAGAAGTATTGTAGTACTCATTATTCTAATCGGGAATAATTATATTTTAAATTTATCCTATTTTTTTCTGTTGTTTAAAATAAGTAAAATTCACCCTTTTTTTCTGCTTCAAAGCAAACAAGACTATCAAAAATTAATGATATTATTTCTACTCTATCATTAAAATTTTTCCACGTCATTAAGCATGCATAAAAAATTAGAATACATAAAATCTACCGTCATTCGCTCGAGTAGAAACTCAAGTTATTTTAATGATATAATAAAAATCTGTAGCCAAATATATATAACAATTTTTATACTTTATTTTTATTTAATAAATTAACTGGATGAACTACATGATTCCTGAGCATAATTATAAAAGATGCCTGGATTATTCCAGGATTCTAGAGTCATATCCGGCTTAAATATTCATAAAAAAGCGAAATATCGATGAAATTTTTAATTAAAAATCAAATTTCTGATGAATTTTCGGGAAAATTACCTTGTCTATTCCGTGATCTACCTTCTCTTTTAGGCGGTCTTCCTCTTCTATTCTTCTTCATATCTGCAGCTATGTCGTATGGAACTAAGATATTTCAATATTCTAAATTAATTATCTATATAATTGTAATTAATTAATAAATTAATTAATAGTTATTTTATTAACAGGATAATTTCTCATTAAAAAAAACTATATTTCTGATTAAAATAAAGCCCAATTTAATTGATTATTTAGAGTAATTTTTACTTAAAGAATACTAAGTTAATTGTAATTAAAAATTTACAAGTTGTTTAATTACTCCATCCGTGAATTATTAGAATGTGTACTTAATTCGATTCTTAAGGTGAGCATACAGTAAATACTTTCCAAATAAACTTACCTGTTTTTTGATTGTACATATTATCAGGAAAATAAGCATCTGTAAGTCTTGTTTTTGTATTAACAGGTGTCATCGTACTTGTTGTACTTGTGGTGCTGTCTCTATCTGAATCTACTTAAAAAAGAAAGAGTGAAAAAAATATTATTTCTCAGAATATCAAACGTTTGTTCTAAGTTTTTAAAGCACTTTTATGTGTTAAAAAAAACACTAAATGGACAGAATACGATTTATTTTTTTACAATTCATCCTGTTTCAATAATCACTGAAGCATGTTTGAACTTATTTAATCGCGTATCAACCTACATTTATCTATAATATATTGTCTTTAAGCTTATTCTATCATCATAAATATGTGGATAACTTAAAAAATTTTAAAAATAATTATATATATTTTTTATATTTTAATTATTTTTAATTGAACAAGGCACCAAACAAAATTTATCTGTATCCTTAGTAAACAGGTGGTTCTATTATATAAAAAATAATAAATTAATAAAAAATTATATCGATATTTAATTAGTTACCTGAAGAAATAGGTGAGCTTTTCTCTTGATCATCTAAATCGATAAAATCTCCAGGGATTGGCCATCTTTCATCTGGCCAACTAAATTGGGCTTGTTGATCGTGTCTGGTTGGTCTGGGAATTATACCTATTGAATTTTTAATGAGATATTTAATATATCTAACAAGGTAATTTCTATGTTTAAAGTGATAATCGGGGATAGGGATAAAGTTTTAATTGTCATTAGAAATCTATTTTACATGATATATTAAAATAACTTATAATAAATTTATATATAAAGTTTAAAGTAATTTTTTTTCTTCGATATTTTAATCTGTTGTTAGCCTGAAACCCTTTCCAAGGGCATTTGAAAACCTTTATCCAGGAAGAGGATGCCTCTGAAGGATAAAAAGCCTCTTAGATTAATTTTAATTTAAGCACCTTTAAATTGAGAATAATTTCTTCTTGTGCATCCATAGAAAAATATATTAATTATTATTAATTAATTTATAATAAATTGTACAAATTATAAAATTAAATATATATATCTTAAGAGTATTTCTAGTTAATTAGATTTTTAAAAAAATTAATGATCAGATACGAATATTAAATATATATTTCCGCAATTTTTTTAGCTTAAAAATAATTATAAACTCCGCTGTTTTTTAAAAAATTTAAATATTTTCTCCATTTTTAAAGCCAATATTTAAATATTTATGCATTCAGACTAAAAAAATAAAAAATACAAACATTAATGTGTTAACTGTAAGCTTAATGATTGTTAAATTCTCTCCATGACATGGTTGAAATAACAAGGTTAATCGAATAAGCGTTAAAACTATCATTTTTATTTTTATTTTTAATATCGGACTGTCAGTTTGTAAAGGAAAAACAATCATAGAATATACAATTAAAATAATATAAATATCTGTAGAAAATAATTTACTTTCTAAGTAAGTTAATTAGCAAGAGATTAGCAAGTAACATATTGAAAATCAGTTAGTTTTTACAATAAAAAAATAATAAAAGATTGAATTTATTACTTAATGTATTTATTTCTTAAAATTAATTATTTTAAGATAAAAAATATATATAATAAATATGCCATTATACAGGGTGGGGCTATAGTAGTTTGTGAGCAATTCAGCAATATTAATACTTTAATAGACTAATTGTGATTCTTATAAAAAGCACATAAAATTTTGGAATAAATTGTTTGATATATTAAAATAAAAATATAAGGTCTCAAACTCCGAAACGATTGAACCATGCCGTCTAACGAGACAAATAAGTTTATTTTTAAGAAAAAACACGCACATTAGACTGCTGATATAAACTAACAAATGCAATGCCCTTATACAATGTTCGAAGACCACTTTCTTATTTTAAGTGCACTCAAGGAGACAAAAAGTATATTAGCCTACTTCATAGATAACCAGATGGCCATTGCTGCTTTAAATCACTTTTTTTCTTCCCCTTTTCTTTTTATCTTTAAATAGTAATAATATTTACACCGGTTTGGAAGGGATAATTAATAATTAAAATTATTAAATCTATATAATTTAATATTTTATTATAATTCGTTTTTTTTTTCCTAATTGTTAGTAGTTTGCATGGATGATAATATATATTACTTATTGTCTACACCAGTGTTTCCCAAACTTTTCGGATTACTTCTCCCCTTTTAGTGCGTATGTTTCTCAGTTGCGCGTTATCCTATGGGCAAAAGGGGCAATTGTCTGGGACCCCTCCAATCTTTTATAAGAAAATATCTTTCCAAAGAAAATCAGCACTGTACATTGGGTCGTCGTCTTCTTTGCCCTTAATCCAGTAAAGCCTGTACATTGGGCCTCCTAATTTAAATTTTCCTGGGCCCCATAAAGCTATAACTGATGCATCTCATATTTTTTCTGTTTCAAAATAAATTTTTATTCTCCTTATTTTCCAATACCCCTACCACTCCCTTCCTTCCAGAGCCACCTTGAGTGTTCTACCATTCTTAAAAGGGTCCACTTTGGAAATCACTGGTCTATACTTACTAGTATAAGAGCTTACTGTATGGAACAAATAAATATGATATAATTAACATATACTAAATTAGTGACATACCAAAGTAACTAAGACGTTCTTGAAACGATTTATACAGCATGCTTCCATATTGACAATCTCTGTCTATAAAATCTCTTTCTGACAAACGACAAAGATCTTGACCGCTTACGCTACTAAACCCCAATGTGTTAATTTCTTCTGGTTCCACACCATGTTTCTCTGCCCAATCTAACAGCCAATCAGCTATTTCGGAGCATTGCCATTGATCTGGTGAAAGAGTTTCCCAACGTCGATTTAATGGGACCGCTTCAACGAAATCTGTAAATAAATATAAAGAATTTAATATGAAAATTTGTTTCTTTTTCACTAAAATAATTAAACTAACCTTCAATTGTGAGCATTTTGTGATATGGTTGATTTTGAGCAGCAGCCATCGTGGTAGATACTGTGTCTGTTGGACTACAGTATGGAGGAAGAGAAGACATATCATAATACAGAGGAGGGTTTGGCTCTTGTACGTCATAAAATGTCATCTGGTCATCCATATAACCCGACTACATAAACAAATTAACTTTAATTAATGCATTTAAATTATATATATATATATTTATATAAATCTATTTTTAACGGTGTTTACATTTAGATATTAATTTGCGTATGTAAATAATGTGTGAAGATTTCCGTACGTTTTTTCTATATCTAATAATATAAACAGAGAAAATTTCTAATTTCTTTAGAAGTTATTACGTTACCAAAAAATAAATAAACAAATTCAATAATTATGGGCAATAATTCAACAGGCCAAGGAGAATTATAATGGTGCGTTTTTATACGCGAATTGCCCAAAGTTTTCTTTGAAAATTTTAAGAATATCGTAAATTTTGTATTGTTTCTGTTGAAGGTCGAAAGTTTGGACATCGAATAAGTCATTTCTATTGTTTTAAATTTTGCGTCATCTCTAAATGCCACCAATTTATTTATGAAACGAGTTTTTTCTGCAATAAATACGATACATAATAGATTAACGCGATTTCTATCGTTTTTAAAATGATTATACTATAAATATACCTACTTAAGTATACGTATAGACCTTCGTAATATATCCTTACACATATATAATCGCATAATTTAAGTTTGTCATACTTATTGATTTTATAAAATGAGTAATTTACGCTTACATCTGGAGTTAATTGATCGTTGCTAACCATCATTTTTGACGGTATATCTTCCACGCAGTATGGTCTGAAAGTATTAAAATTAAATTAATTAACAGTGTTTTAATTGTAATTAGTGCATAAATATATAATATAAACTCAAAATTAATTAATACGAATCGAATTTACAACTAAAATTGAAAGTTAAAATATTACATTTTTGTTTACATAAAATCATTTCTAAAACTAGAACTGTTTATACATTTAAGTCATTGCATAATAAATAAATGTTAAAAATATATTTTTATATGGGAATTTTATTAAATAATTTCCAGAAAAACTATTTTTTTTTATGAATAAATTTTTAAAAAATTACTCATTGATGAGTGATGAGTAACCGACGAGTAAGCCATACAAGTTTTGAAATGGAATAAATCCTCATAAAAAAAATTACAAGTTAAATTAAAAGGTAATTTTTATATATATTTTTTTTATTTAATTTGTTAGTATTTAAACGTTGAGTATATGATTAGAGAAGTGTTGTTCCGGTTGTAGCATTCAATAAGTTCGCGGAAGCATGTCTTGTTGTAGCTTCTTTATTTTTCACATAGTTGCGAGACACGATAGCAATTTTGCTTGCACCGGAAGAAGGCGGGATCATCAAAACAATGAAGCGAAACACAGGGCTATGGGTACAACAAAATTTACAGACATAACATACAATCCAAAGTCGAGTTTAATTACCTCTTAACTCGATCTACTGCGTATAAATGTATACATTTGTCACCGCAAAAATATATGTATAAATGTATAAAAACTGAAAAAAATACATGAGGTAGGATGTCAATTTTGGTCTACCAAGTTTAGACCATTATTTTAACTACTGCTTTTTTTTGAGGTAATTACAATTGCATAAAATAATAATCCAAACTTAGAGAGCTCCCCTACTTTATACAATTATATCCAGTAAGGGGCCCATTATGGCCCATCAAATTTTGACTATTATTTTGACCAATTCCTTTTTTTGGGAGTGGAATTGGTGAAAATAATAATCCAGAATTGTGGACCTTAACGGTCTTCTCTTCTTTATATGTTATACAGCAGTTTACAGCTATATTTCAGTGATTACACATGCTAATGTAATATTGAATAATAGTTTAAAAATTTCCTAATTTCTTACCCATTATATAAACTTATTTATTAAAAAGTTTATAGTAAAAAGTTTCGATTATTTAAATGTTTATTATATATTAGGAAGAGACAATAGAGAATTTAAACTATTTTATTTAGCATATTTAGAATATCTTATATTAATCTTAAGGTCACCTTTCACACGGTTGCGGCTGGAAGAATATGACCTTGGTCACGGCAAACGAACAGCTAAGTAGCCATGTGACACAGACGACTAGTTCTATAATTTGTGCTGCTTCGAAGAGTGTGGTTTATTCACAATCATACGAAGATGATTCTATATACTGCGCAAGTATTGCGCGTGCATTTTATATGGCCTTATGCCAACAAGACAGAAAACAGCAAAGAATTAAAAAAAAAACCACTATTCGTATATCTATACAATTGTACATTTATAAAATAAGTGTTTTATGATATAATACGTCTTCGTAGAATCGTAATTTTATTATAAAAAAGAAGAAAATACAGTTATACAATATATAATAAAATAACTTTATATACTGGAAACGAATAGTCAGAGTTTAATTTAAGTAATAATATACCATACAATAAGTGCATTTTTATTATAAAATTATAAATAAAAGAAAATGTAAAAAAATGTTTTTTTAATATAGAATAAACTTTCTTCTTTATTAATATTTTTTTAAAAATAAAATTATCATTTTTTAAATTACTAAATGAGAATTTAAAGAGAATTTAAGCTTTCGTTATTGATGCCAAGCCAAGTTTTGTATTTGAAAAAAATTAATAATTATTTTAAAATATTTATTTGTAATTTACTCCAAGTTATATAAGACATAATTTTATATATTATTCATTATTATTTATTTATTTTTAATAAAAATCCGTAACGATGTGCGGTGATTACCCACTAAACAAGCACCAACCCTTGCAATAAATAAATAAAAAAATCATAATTAAATACATTTACTAAATGACAATTAACTTATACGACAAAATAAAGCATTTAAACATCTTTGCATTAAAATAATAATTAATAAATTTCTAGATATTAATTATACTTTTTTTTTCTAGAATCTTGAATAATTACACGGAGTCGAGCATGATCACCCAATTCATTAACTTATGCACCAGCTAGTGACAAACTTGACCTTTGTGACGTAGCTGAGCACGCAAATCGTTGACCCACAACATCCGGGATCGTGCCCAACATCTTAACTCTCTTTTAATGACCGGGATGTCAACGTAACCTTCTGCACAACTAGGTCAAAGGTCGGTGACAGTAATATAGTATCATTTTAAAGAAAAAGGTGTGATGAAGTTTTTTTTTTAATATTTTAAATTGGAGCTGTTAATGAGAGTTTCTCTTATCTTTTTTTTTTAAATTTATTTTTACAGTAATTTTTTTACGTTTATACAAAAAATAATGCATTTAAATTATGCTTAATGAGAGTAATTCGTCGCCATTTTTTTTTACTTTATAAGGTAATTTAAAAAATATTTAACGACGTAAATAGTATAAATCTACATAAATTTTTTATTTTTAATGTTTCATGTTAAAAATTGTTGAGAAATTTGCATATTTTACATTAAAAAGTTTATATTTATAACCTTTATTTAGTGGCTGTATATGCTTAAAATTTAAATTACAGTCAAACCTTTGAACAACGGCCACTGTCAAGAACGAAATTAAAAATGGACGTTGTATGGAGGTTATTTTGTGCAATAACTTTTTGTTAATAGAAAAATATGGCCGCCATTTACAGGTGGCATTGTTGGGAGGTGGCCGTTATTAGAGGTTCGACTGTATACGTGAAATTCTCAATAAATAAATAACGAATATTTATATAATAATTGGAATAAATTATATTTAATAATAAAACAAAGGATACGAGTTTAATAATGTACTGTACTTGTTATACTTGGATTGTTCTAAGTATAGCTCAATCAATCAATACAATATAAAATAGTTTAAAGGAGTTATTATATTTGTTAAAGTGAATAAAAACAATAAATTTTTTAATCTATTTTTATTATTTATTGATTGAATTTATATATTACAAAAATTCTCATTGATTTAAAAATTACAAACTTTTATTTAGCGCTAAACCGAGTGTGGCGATAAACCGAAGAATCTTCTATACACAGTCACGTGATCTAAACACAAGAGAGTCTGAAAGTAACGTGATTTAGTGATAAAGGCTCTTTAATATTTATAGAAAAGATCCGTCTGCGAGTATTCTTCAACACTTTACGAGGGTGGTACTATTTAGGAGGGCGTTATATCGAGTTTAGAGTGCTATTTTAAGGAGAAAATGCGCATATTTATATTTGCTTTATTCTCTATTCACAATATTTCTATATATATTAAAGTATATAAAAATAACTGTATTTTATTTCTAAATTAAAAAAAAAATTATTTTATGATTTAAAAATAAAAATAGTAACTGTTATTTTATCAGTTCGAAACAATAAAGGAATAAATAGCCTTGAATACTTCATAGAAAGAAGGTATATTATTTAAAATTTTCAAGGATTTTCTTAAATAACCTTCTTTTTTATTATGTAATAGCTCTATATGAAGCTAAGCATTTCCTGGTAAATTAAACAAAAATATGATATTTACTTTTAAAAAATATATTAGACATATTTAGCCACTTTTTTCTATAAAAATTAAAGAATTTTCCAAATTCAATTTGTAAATTTTAACGTTTAAAAGTCCTACAAATTTAAAAGGTAGAAAGGTTAAATAACTGGAATAATCGGTAGAAAAATCTATTAATAAATTAATAATTATATTTTAAACAAATAAATTTAATTAATAAAATTTTAAATATTTAAATGAATTATATTTATCTTATTTAGTATAACTTTAATTTTTTAAACATCCCACTTAAAATATCAAAGTTACTTGATCATTAATACAATTACATAATCATAATTAATTATTTTAAAATGGTTGAATAAAATTAAATAATAAACGAAATTGAAATTTGTAAAATACAATTATTATTATTATTATTATTATTGTTTTTAGGGAGTAGAAACTATTCGGGCTAAAGAAAGGAGATGAGTAAGAGGATAAGATTCCATAAGGATACTGAGCAGATAGGGAAAATGAGAAGAATATGAAAAATTAAACCAAAATTTCCCTACTGTCTTCGGTGACTCAAAACATAAAGATAGAAGGACTTTAGTAACTTCTAGTTTAATAGTTTAAATTACAATAAAGTAATTTCAGATCACAGAATACACAGATCAACACAACCCTTTATCTCCACTGTATAACGCGCATTTAAACAGATAAAATTCGAATAATAATATCTAAATATTAAATAAACTATAAATAACAGTAAAATATTAAAATGTATATATATTTAGAAACATTTAAAAGAAGAAAATTATAATAAGATATAATTTAAATTGATACAAGTATGCAGTTATTTGAATATCTTAATCAAATATTCATGTATTCCCAGTAGTGAATGGCATGATTATAATGAAACTACATTAACAACATTTATACAACATAGATTTTATTGCAATAATATAAAATAGCAGTTATTATGAAGCTATTATAAGTACAACAAAGGCTACACATGAATGGAATATTAATAAACTCAAGAATTTAAAAATATATTTTATAGAATTAATTTAAATATATATTCGTGTAATTTAGAGCCTTATCAATAACAAAAACGACATTAATAATTACATATATATGTAAGTTATATATATATAAATTAATGTTTATCAGACTTACCAGGTGTATTTTTAAAATTGGCAATTAGTTTCTGATCCAAATTCAAGAACATTGACTTAAATCTACTTAGAATTTTTTTACACTGTTGTAATTATTAAATATATAACCTTTTTTTAAATAGTTTCTATGTGTATTTTTCCAATGCAAATAAAAAAATTAAATCAGATAAATGCTAATAATAATAACTAGTTTTATAGCTCTTCACTTTTTATATAATTGTGCATTAAATTGATTATGAGATCGATGTCCTAATTGTACTAGTTTCATATAAGATAAATTTCGGCTCTTTATCTTAATCATGATAATCGTAAACCAGATTTGATTACCTTAACGACTTTTTGCATGTGTAGGACATAAAATAAAACCGAAAAAGTGGAAATTATCGTCGATAAATCGTTAAATTTGTTTCTGTTCGAAAAGTATTCATTTTTATTTAAAAAATCTATCATTAAATCATTTATTTTACTTGATTTATGATCAAGTATGGCCTAATACATGAGTGTTATCTTCTATCTTCCCAAACAATATAATAATTTTATGATTATTATAAAAATAACAGCTTATATTTCTTGTTATATAAACAAATTTTATGGACAAAGTAACTATGTTTGTAATAAAATGTAAAGATATCTTGCAACTATATTACGAATTAAATAAATTCTCAGATAATAAATATATAACATGTCTAACAATATGGATGTCACTTCATAGAACAGTATTTTTTTTTTTGATCGATGTGAACAATGAGAATATACTAGAAAATTTATTGTTTGGTGTAAAATATTCTCACTAAAACAGAACAAAAATACAAATTAAATGATAAAATTTTACATATTCTATAGTTATAATCTCGTTTATGAGATAACAATATAACAAATTTTATCATTTCTAACGTGATAAGACACTAGAAATGTGTTATAAACTATAAATTATTCTCCCTAAAATGATTGGATATATTAATTAAAACACTATATATTCACAGTTCTAATCTATAATCTAGATTCCATTCGATTATTATCATGTAAACTTCCATAAAAAAAATAGGTTTCTGACCTATAATATAATATATATAATTAAATTTTTATATTAATGAGAAATTTTATATTATAAAATGTAAATTACTTATGTATAAAATTATTTATGTTTTACTACTCAAGTTTAAACTGTAATTTAATATTAAATAAATTGACATTCTTGCTTATCCAAGAACTGTGGTTATGATAACGATAAAGGAAATTACCGCAATAAAAATATAATAAAAAATTCGTAGAAAATCATTAACCTTTAAATATTTTATAATATTTTACAAAAAATAAATAAATAAATAAGAGTAAAAAATATTTATTAATATCCAAAATGCTTTAAAAAGTATGCTTAATAATTAAATAAATTAAAGTAATTTTATTATAAGTTTAATGCTAATTTAAAGAAATTTATTTTAAGCATATTTAAATAATTATATTTAACTTAAAATAAACTTCTTTAAATTATAATCGTGTTATTTATAAATATCGATTTATTTTTATGTTTATTTATAAATATTTCATTGCCAATTGAAGATTTCAATTTATTGTAAAAATAGATGTTATTTATAGAATTAAATGTTGTAAATTCTGTTAAGTATATTATTTAATAATATTTACAGTTTATATATATTTATGGCATTTTTACTTAGCTTAAATTGAGTATGTAAAGTGCCACTTTAATATTTTAGAAATACAGATGTATTTTCCTGTTCGTTGTGTACAAATGGCTATTTTTAACTAAGCAAACCAATAGAATAATCCGTTTCATATGAAACAGATTATGCCATTGGCTTATTACTTAGGTTGTTTGCAACTGTGTGTGTGTGAACTGCTCGGGATAGAGAATTAAATAACTCTAATTTTTCTAATTTTTAAAGCAATTTATTAAATTTTACATAAAATAATCTCAAAGTTTCATGAAAAAGCTAGGAATTCTCCTACATTAATCTGATAAATTCACTTAATTGGCAATAAAAATCGTTAAAATAAATACTTAGCGTAATTACAGTTTTATTAATTAAAATTAAATTCAGTTTTTACGAGGGTGACGAAGGCTTTAAAATTTAACTAACAAATAGATAATAATGTGTAATAAAAATGTGCTTATTAATATTTTAACATGTATTTAAGTGGCTATAAGTTTATTTATTTAAGAATCAATAATGAAGTAGCAGTTGTAAGCTGTGTAAGCGGTTGAATGATTTAGTAATAATGGGTGAAGAACACTTTAGTTTTCTACATCGCTGAACCTGTATACAAATTATGACCACACGCTGGGATTAAAACCTTTATTCCACATCTCAAAAGAAAAAAATCATTAAATCATGCTTGAAAAAATCATTTAGTTTATTAATTTATATTATTTTTATATTTATTTATATATTATACGTATTATATGTATTTTTAATGCATTTTTGATACTAATAATTGTCATCTAGTATAAAAAAATGAAATAAAGTCATAAAGTCAGTCGAATTTTCTATTTTTGTATACTGTTATTTTTTGATATTTTAATTGCAACGAAATATCTGAATACACGTTTCGTGCTTTAGTTATAGTGAAAACATTAAATTTATACAAAGAGAGCAGCAGTCAGAAACCAAACCTTAAAACACCGTCCTTGAAATATCGCGTGATTTCTCAAATTGACGTCATTACATGCAAACAATCTGAAAATTTGTTTTAAAAATCCCCCCTTTTTAATGTTGGCCTGGATCTAAATAATTATTCCAAAACAACCTTCCAATCAACAGTTATAAATTATTATTAAAATTAAATTAAACTCAAAAGTCTTATATACTTCCATTACAGTCTCTTGTAAAGGGAGAACTTACGTATTGTTGATACTTTCAAGTTATATAATTCTATTCTAGAAAAATATATAAATTTAAAATGTTAAAATAAGGATTTATAAATTTAGAAATTGTTATTTTATCTCTTACTTATTGAGCAAACAAAGGTTATATAACTTACAGATCCCCTCTTTAACTATAAGAATCTTCAGTTTATTTTTATATTTATTTATATTATATGTGTTTTATGTTTAAAGTAATATAATGGGAAATAAATCACTAATTATAATTAGTTATTTATTTTATATTATTTACCTTCAAACATAAAATACATATAGAAGAAGCAATAATGTAATATAGTAATGGGGCAAGAAGTTAGAATATATGTTATAATATTAAATGCGAAATAAAAAGCATGTGAAATATTATATATATAATAATATTTCGAATTCTTTATTTCTCAGCTGTATTTTATGATGGAACATACATATAACGAAGTAGTAACTCGAGGAATATTAACTATCTAGTCCAGTGGTCCTATGAGGATTCGTAATAAAATCTCACAATATACGCATTTATATTATGTTTAGTTTTATTATTTTGATAGATAAACAAAAATAATTTAATTGGAAAATTGTATTATTACGACATCAGGAAAATTTAACATTTAAATGAATCTAAACAATTACATTTTTCTAAAGATCGAGATGTTTCTACCTTGACATCTTTCCTGTCAAGAAAATTTTCAATGGAAATTCTTAGATATTTAAATAAGAGAATCTTCACGCTGGAGGGTAGAACACATGTAGCCAGACTTTTATTTTCTTTACTTAAAACTATGTCAACCTTGAACTTGTGCACTGATGAATCAAGAGTGTCAACTTAAATGAAGTTTTAAATGAATATTTCACGTGTTATAACAAATATACACAATAAACAATAAGCGTATAAAGTGTCTAACGTTTATAGAAAATCAATTCAATAATTTATAATAAATGGAATAACATTTCATTAAATTAATTCTTGATATAAATAACTTTCGATTTTTATAACATAAGACAGAAAGGGGGTTTTCTTCTTATTATTATTATTATTATTTTCTTTTTATTAGGAACAGATATAATTGTCATAAGTTCCTGGTTTCCTGAACCAATTACATGCGTACGATAACACTTTCCTCTTAAACTACGTCATCTTTGATTCAAAGGAAATCTTCTGATATTTATAGACAAGTTTCAATACTTAACTAAGCACGAGTTATCTATCGTATATCAGTTATAGGACTTTGCACTTGTGAAATCAATACGTAACCTTCATTATAAGATGCAAAACAATTGTATTTATTAAGAAATTAAATAATTATTCCATATTTTAGAGTAGTAATAATAATTAGGAATCGATTTTTTATTTAAATTTACGGTTGCTTATGAGATTATAAATAAAAACAAAGGGAAAGGGTGAGCATAAAAACGCACGCTGGTACTGTTTTAAAAATTGATAAACACGAAATATAAACATGCCATTCACCCTTCTGGTATTTTAAGGTAATTCTCGGTCACTGAAACAAAGTGCTGCTTTAATTTGCATCAATTATGTTTTACAGTCGCATAACTTTCATCCATGTTCTTAAAATAATGTAGACCCACATAATCCTCAGTACGAATCTAATGAGAGCTCTTATTTTCGATTTTATTATTATTATTATTTTTTTTAACCTTGTTACTCCATAAAGAAAAATTCATTTAAGGTAACAAAGTTCTGTCTGTACAACGTCTAAGATTGAATTACTTTTTGATAATTTGCATTAGATCGTATACAATATCAATAAAAAATAAAAAGGTAAATATCCTAATATTTCTATATTGAGAACATATTTTTATACTTGAAATTACAGCTAAATCGGTTTACTACCAACTTCTTATTAACTCATAGGCCTATACGCAATAACATTCTAGTAGATTGTAGATTATTTGATAGGAAGATTGCCAATCGTTAATTATAAATTATTTATTTATTTTACACTCCTTTCAAGATTGCAGAAACGAGTCTATATATATATAATGCAAATTTATTCTGTCAAATATATATATTTGACAGAATAAATTTGCATTTCTGTAGAAAATAATTGTTTGCGTAACTTAATAAGTTGAATTTCTGATGCAGAAAATTCTTCGACTTTAATTTTGCTGAAATTTAACAGCAATTTCGAGAAAATTCATTTTATAACTAATTTTTACCATTCTTTTTGCTTCCTACATCGAGATTTTCACATTATTTTAATATGTTTGTGGATATTTAATTGAATAGTTTTCTTAAAAACGAAGAAATCTTTTATTTATTCTATATTTTTGCTCCAGTTTGAATCACTTCCTTTGTATCTTTAAAGTAACAGTTGCAAAATATTTAAACCCCTAAATAAGGAACAGTCAATTATGTAACAATCATAGTTACATCCACTTAGCAGCAGCTCCACCCGATTTTCTTGTTGCAACTTCATTGCACTTTCTACATGATTAATTGTTACAACCAACCAATTTACTTTAAATTGGTTTAAAATTTTCGGGTTTTTACATTTAACTCCAGGTAATAACTTTTGTTTATAGAATTAATCAATTCTCTAGCAAGTTTTCCAACTTGCAGCAACATCATCTTCCACTTTTCAAATTCCAGAATTACTTTCAGGATATTGCACAAGAGAAAGATAAAACTTTAATTCTTTCTCTTTAAATTTGTCTAATTTTATCTATTTCTTTTTCTTCTTCAATTATTTTTCACTGGAATTTTATATAAAAACGCAATTTTCTGTTGTCTTTGTCGTGGGTTGCATTAACTTTTTCTATTGCTGACTTGCAATTAAGCTTGCAATAATATTTCCTAAAAATATGCTTTGAACGTGAGAATCTATGCTTAAATACGCCATTTTAAGCTATTTTAGAACCTTGTTTACGTATTTAAACTAATGCCCAATTTTATTTCCCTTTTTTTAAACTTTAGTTTCCCTATAAAACTTTCTGGTAATCTTTATTTTTGAATCGGGATCATGAGAAAAAACACATTTTCCTCTACTTAAGGTCTTGTATACATATGTTTATACCATAAAATATTAATTGTGATTCTTTTAAATATAGAATACGCTTTAGGAAACATAATAGAATATATTTTTGTAGAAATTAATTTAAGAAAAAAAATCATAAAGGCGTTATTATATGAAAAATACAGTAAAACATTCTCCTCTAATTATTAAACTGTTATCTATAGTAATTAAATTATATTAATTATTAATTAATGATTATATCTATAACAATTAAATTATAAATTAGAAGATTTCTTAAATATTTTATTAAAATTAAATGCAAATATTATTGAGATATTTTAATATTATCAGAATAAAAATAGTCTACAAAGCACTCTTCTAAGTGTTAAAATTTTATACACAAACATTATTGAACAGAATTTAATTGTAATTAAATACAATATTTAAATAATAATTTAATTAATTATTAATTTATTTAGAAAAAGTTTATTTAAATTATGTCCCTTTAGATTGTGGGGCCTTAATTTTTAGATTATAGGCCTTTAATTTATATTATGTAGCCTTTTAGATGAAAAAATAATAATAATTTTAAAGAATACGTAGAAAATAATGTAATATATTTAAGTGTGTATCAATATCTGAATGGAGTTTAATGGATGAAGCAAGTATTAAACATCATTAAATTATTGTACAGAAAGCAATAACTTTTTTTAGTAAGTTATAAATTCCTTTTACCTTTAAATTATTGCATAACGTAATAATTACATTAATATGAAAGAATCAATGTTAACTTCAAGGTGAAAAGCTGATTTCAAGGTAATCTGTGAAACTTTGGAAACAAGTATTTATCAATAGGCTCCACCTACTTGAAAATATTATAAAATACCGGCAAAATTATTATATATTTGTATAAATCTAGCATCTATACATTGTAAAAAAAACAAATTAATTATATAATTCAGGATCGTTATCCTTAAACAAGTTTCATTCAGTTGAACGTAAAGATTTGTAAATTTTAATTAAAAATAAATAAATTGTATTATATGAAAAGTAATTATTTAATTCTTTAATTAAATTTATGAAATAAACGATTAAAATTTTAAGAATTTATTTATTTATTTATTTGGAAGGTAAATCTCAAGCAACTCTACGTGTTAAATAGGATTATACAGTGATAATCTAGATAATTTTCTTTATATAAATATTAATTTATAAGATTTACATTATTTCACGACATATTTTGTACCAAAAAAAGTCTTACATTTTCGTATAATTAACAAAATAATATTTTTAAAAAATTAAGAATTTATTTATAAATTTCTTTAATTCTTTTAATATAAAATAATTAAATTGATAGTCTCATTGTCAAGGTTATAAAGTGATTCAAAAGTGGGTATCTAGGTATACAGAACAGAACAGGATTTTATTTACTGGGTTAACGAGTCAAGTATGATTTAAAGTAATTTAACTGTATAAGAAATTAGATACTATACAAAAATAAGCGAATACAAAAGGAGCTTTATTCTACTAAACAATAAAAATATATTGAATTCGACACTTTAAAACCCCCAGAACATTCACGTGATATTATATATATATATATACATATAGTTAATATTTTACTGTCTTCTTCTAGTATAATAAATATGTATAATGTGTACACGTTCATGATTTATATCGTATCATCCGATGTAAATGCACGGGGCCACAAAAGAGAAGTTCACATTCTACTTGTGAACTTAAGTTTAGATACCTTAAGGCAATTCGATCCTCACCTCTTATTGAATTTTTGTATTAAAGATATAATTAAGTAAAATATATTTAAAGTATATTTTCACACTAAAAAAAGTAGAGTTTACTAGTTAAAAATGATATAAATAATATAATATACACATAAATTTATATATATACATATATATTTTTTATTAGACTTAATATTTTTTTGGCTTAATAAAAAACTGGCACCGAGATATTTCTGTAAAAAAAATTATCCCTATAGGTTGTTTTAGGACAAAAACCAGTATGAGGCACACATTTGGGAGATATAAATGACCCATGTACAATCAGGAAGCAAGGAGACAGGTGGACCAATAGTCCAGTATACCCTCATTGTGCCTCTTCACCGATTTTCTCTCTTCCTGATTATTAAAATTCTAATCTACAATTAACAAATAACAGGCCATTGAACAGATTACAAGGCTTTGAAGATCATTAAATATCATCATTTAAAAATTTCATAAATAATACGATCATACTTAGAGAAATTTAGACACTTTGGACAAGCTTATTAACTTAAGCAACGAGGATTTTAATTAGAAGAATTTAAGGAAAAAAGTATTATTTTCTAAATTAAAATATTCATTATTTTAAAGCAATTTATATAATATATTTCTACTAAAAACAAGTATATTATGTGTAGAATTACACTTAAACAAGGTAAAAACTTTAAAGGGTTTATTATATAAAATATATCAAAATAAATTAATAAAATTAATTAATATTTTTAAACTACTATCGAAAAGATAATACAAAAACAAAAAATTATATTATTACATACACTAAATTTTACTATTTAACAGGAAACATGTGGAAAACATAATTGATCTTACCTGTATGGTAGTTAAGTTCAGGGTTAAACAACGTAGAGGTCACAATAACAAAGAATGGGCTAACATGAATAGTCCGACATATAAAAGTATTATATATAAAAACAAGAAAAATAAAAATAATAATAATAAAAATCACTTTCAAACGTTACAGGAGACGAGAAAAATCCCTCTCTAACTAATCGTATACAGTACAACTTTAGTATGAAGTGATGCTGCCTGCGCTAAAGTTACACTAGTTATTAACTGCTCCTAGTTGGGAAACCCGAGCTTACAAATAGACGTCACTACATTTAATGCTGATTTGTCAGTTTGTCAGCCAATAGATTGTTTCCTTGTTAACGTCTGCTCCTAGTAGTCTGGAAACGAGACTCGATAACGTCTACACTCTGATACCAGAACGTTTATGAGAAGGGAACTGTTTTATTTTTATCTAACCAAGTAGGAAAAAACAAAAATTATAACTTTTATTAACTATTATCAAGATGGCTTACTAACTGTACAATATCTTTTTTCCCATCAAAAACTTACTTGCATTTTGTTCAAATATAATCAGCAAAGATAGGGATTTTTTTCCTATTTATTTATATTATTTATTTGTTTTTTTTTTAATTTTAATTTTCGTGTGAGGTAATTGGATACCATAAGATAATAAGATATTTCTTACGTATTTATTCATCTGTGTGCTTACATTTCACTTGGAAGAATTTAATTATTTTTAAATTAGCATCGTAAAAAATAAATCTAACTGTATTCAATTTTACAATTTGAATTTAAATACAAGTTATTTGTTACTTGTTGTATCAAAACAAATTATACATTTTGTAATAAAATAAAATAATTTCTTATAATTATAATAATTATTACAGTTTTATCTATTATGTCAATTTTAAATTGTTATATTGAAGTATATTTATGTAATTTTAAATAAATAAATGATTTATAATATATAAAAAATTTATTAAATATTTAAAATATCTATTAATGAATAAATTAGTATGTAAGATCTACTTAAATCGATTCCAGTTTAATTAAAGTTTAAATAAATATTAAAATAAAAATCATTTAATATTCATCATTAATTATAATTAATTATTTTATATAAATATTGTAATTTCTTTTTTCTCTTTCAATTTTTAAATTGTAAAGATTATTTAAATAATAATAATAATTATTATTATTTTTCAAAATTTAGTGCAGCTCGGTTTAGAAGTATCCAGAGGACAGACAAACATGGTAAATGAACTTTTTATAATAATTTACAAGAAAAATTAAATTGTTACGTACGAGTTTATTAATTATTTTTATTTATACAAATATAACATAATTTCTTTTTAAAAATTAAACTGAAAATTGAGTAATTTTAAATTTAAATTTGAAATATTTTTTATGGAATAATTTAATACAAAATAATTCAAATTATTGTAAAAATACAGAGAAAAATTTAGCATCATCATCACTAATTACGAGTAAAGAACTGAGCGCGTGATATTTAAATATCACGAGGAAGATAAGAATTAAATCGTGTTGGATGTAATCTTCCTTCCTGTTAGGATGAAGTTAGTCAAACGGTAGCATCATATCGATGATGACAAGTTGAAAGTGAGATAAATTCCTGCATTTCCAACGCCTCGTTGAACGCGGGAGGTTAATCAATTATCATAATGATGGGTGGGAAAGTTTTGGGTTTTTTTTAGTGGGAAGAAAATAGTTGACAACACATTAATATTATTTATTCCTAATGTAGTGTGTTGTTATTATTACATCATACATAAATTTGAAATTTAAATTTTATCAAACGAAATTACTTTATTTATTTATTTATTTATTTATTTATTTAATACTGAGGGGGTGATTTATAGAAACGGTGGATTTAGAATGCTTTGTGTTTTATATTAAAAAATTATATATAGATTATCATTTTAATTATTAGAATTTAACACATTTTTAATATACTGAAAAACTCCATATAATTCAGAAACACTAACCTAGTAGGGTTCGTGACCTACTGGATGGGAAATATATATTTTAATTTATAAAAAATAAATTTTAAAATTTAATTAATTTTTATTAAAATACTTAAAATAGATTTAAATCTATAAAATATTTTATACATTTGAAAATTACTGTGTCAAAGACCTCGAAAAATCTTGATATATACAGGTGATATGCAAATTTTATATGATTCCAACACGTAGTTATATGCCTCTAAATAAATATATATATAAACAGTTTAGGAGATAGATTTTAAAAGTAATTAATTAAATCATTTTGATTCTTTTTTTGAAAATTATATATAATATAATTTTTTTTTTTTTTTTTTTTGAATTAACCTTTCCTTTTTATTACTAAACGAACTGTAAAATTTTGCTTGTTAGTTCTTTCAGGTGTGACAATAGTCAAGTTGTACGTTCTTTAGAATAGAATACAATCAACTCTTTCCCTTTGGTTAAATTTTAATAATTTAATAACTTTATAATCTTTTTAAAAAGCAAATTAGCTTCTATAGAATGAATAGTATGAAATTTTGATTTATAATTTTAAAATATTTACTATTTTTAGAAATTAATAGCAAAGAAACATATGGAGAAGAACAAATAAATATATAGGAAATAATATATACAGGAAAATAGCTTGAATATTTAGGGTGAGTGATAAACAAATTTATGGTGAAATGGCAAATAAATAACTTGGGAATAGTAAATAAAAATATTGTGAAATAAATATAATAAAAATAACAATAGTAGTAAATAAAAATATGGTGGAATGTTTGCCATATCTCCACATATGAAATATATGGAGATAATCAAATAAATAATACAAATATATGAGAAAACAGAATATAAACTTAAGGTGAGTAGCAAATAAATATGTAAAAAAATAGCAAACAAATATGTAGCGAATAGTAAATAAAAATATGGGGCATGGTAAAGAAATATGTAGAGAATAGCAAATAAGCAACACAAATATTTTGAAAAAAAAGCATACAAAATTATTGTGGGTAACAAATAAATACTTAAGGAAATAGCAAATGTATGATGAAACGGTGAAGTAATATGAGAGAATATATAAGGAATAGTAAATAAAAATATGGTGGAATGGTAAAGAAACATGGAGAAGAGGAAAGAAGTATGTAGAAGTATAGAGAATAGCAAATAAACAACAAAAATTTACTGCAGAATAGCATACAAACTTATGACGAGTAACAAGAAATATGTGAAGAAATAGCAAATAAATATATTATATTTGTTTTTAAATTACAAAGTAGAATATAGAAAGATTCGGTTTAGCATACATTAATTATATTTCTTGTTTTAAATTAAAGATGGATTACAATAGCAAGAGAACTTTGACAATTTAAGTTGATAACGAAAACAAAAGTAAAAACCCGGTCCATGACTGATTAGAAGCGACAAAACTGGGTCAGTTCTTGATGTGCATTGTCTTTAAAGCCAGACAGCGATGTAACCATTATATTAAGTATGGAATGTTGCACTTAATTAAAGTACTAAGTTTTAAAGGTGATTGTACGTTTCATTAAATGTAATTACAGTGCATTGACATTACTACAAAAATATTACTTAACGAAGAAAGAAAACCAAAATCATTGAAATTTTATCAGAAATATATTGTATAAATATAAAATTATAACATAAAATAAATTATATATGTCATTTTTATTATAATACTATATCTTGAAGATTCGATAAAGTAATTTATAGCCCTACTAACCCATTTAGTTCTAAACTTTTACAATGTTAAAATGGGCATTGAAATCTGTAAAATATTTTTATAATATAATAAAAACTTGAAGTAAAATATCCAGTTTTTAATATAGTATATAGTATATTATAGATTTTATTCAGTTGTATATTCACCCATTTAAAAAAAAAAGATGCATTAGGTAAGATAAAGATGAGTATATTGATCCCGAAATTAATGTATAAAAAATTATATTATAAATAAAAATATCTTGAAATTAGTTTCTATAGATAATTGAGGCAATTCTGAACAAGTTAAATTAGTAGTTTAATCAGTAGGGGGTTTATTTTTTTAGTATTTTTACAGAAGAGAAGCTAAACTTGACCCTACTTCTAAGTCAAGTGCATTTCCTACGGATCTACAAATATTGTAAGTGAAAGTACTGATGTTAAGAGTTAATTTTTCTAAGTAAAAAATAAAAAATTAAAAAATACTAAAAAATTTCTAGAATTATTTGAAGAAAAATGAGTTTATAAATACAGAAATTCGTACCTTGTTAAGGGATTCCAGTACAATAATTATAATAAGTTGTATAATTAAAATAAAATAAATTATTGGCCGTAAAAATGTTTTTTAAAACATTTATTTGAAATGAAATTTTACGTAAAAATTGCCATCGGGTGTTACGATTTTATGCGGTTTCGTTATCTCTTTCCTTGATCAAATATAAATTAATGAATATTTTATGCATTTTTAAAAATTTACTTCATATTCTTCAGTTAATAATGCCAAATATCATTAAATATGCACAAAATTATCTGATTAATGATCAATGATATATTATTGATTTGGTTGGGTGAACTCGTCGTATACCAGGTATAATATTTTATACTAGATCTATGAGATATAATTTACTAAAAATATTAATTTTTTTTTAATTAAATAATAACTATGAGATTTCCAAATTCAAGAACATTTCCTCAAGTAAACTAGTAAATTTAAATCTTATCTCTGTAAAATTATACTAGTGACTAGTGGTTGTGGGTTCTCGGGCTGGCCACGTGCAGTTTTCCGGATTTTTTTCACGTATCTAAGCCTAAATAGGAGACATTTTCCCATAAAAAGTTCTTCCCGGAGTCATTCCTCCATGGCAGATCGCCCAAGTGTTGCATTACCTTATCCCATCAATCCTTTCTGTAATGAACGGAATTTATACACACACATATATATAGGCCCTATATATTATGAAATATCTCAAGTTTCATACTTTTACTATTCTTCTTATTAGTCTCACTCTTGTCTGATCTCTGCTGCAGATCGCTTTCTTCATCTCATTCTGCCTTCTACCCAGATTCTGATCAATTCCAAGAGCCACCATATCCTCAAAAGTTTCATGTTATTATCTCAAAAATTATTAGAAAAATTTAGTAAAATATTTAGTAAAATATCTATTGAAATTGCTTTCAAATACAGTCTAACCTCGATATAGCGCCACCGTTTGTTCGTCTTTGAAATTATCACTAAATCGAGTGTGGCGCTAAACCGAAGAATCTCAAAGAATAAAAGTTATGCCTATTTAATGTAATGATGTCCACAAACGATTTTGAGGTTTCGGAGTTTGAAAGTCACAAGATTTACTGACAATTTATTTTGTGATATAAAAATCTACATTCGGTAATTCACAAAGATAATAAATAATAGTGTACGAGGACAGCGCTATATCGAGGTTTGACCGTTAATTTTATTCAAAAAAAATGTGAAGAGAAAAAATTCTTATTGAAACAGAAAATTAATTGTTGAAGCTTCCACTAGATGAAAAAATGGCGTTTTATTCACTTTTAGGTAGCCATAGTTTAACATTGTATAAAAGCTGATACATAAATTGGTCTTAAGATTTATATTGGAAATGTTCGATAAAATTTCCCACGTTATCCACATCTTGATCTATAGGATGGCAAGTTTTATTGTGGATTGCAGTATTTCATGCGAGATGCTGCTGATACGCTCGCCTTTAGATCCGCTAAAGTTGCGATAAATTATCACAGTGAAGATTATCTTGAGGAAATCACAAAGCCAAAGGTCATAGGGATCAAGGTGGTCTTTTTTAAAAAAGAAATTCTTAATTAATTAATTCAGTTTTCTGGGGTATTCAAACGATACAATTAAGAATGGCATTGTAAAAGATCCTCATGTATGCTACTTTACAATAGCTGAAATTATGAAATTTCTTTAGAGATTCGCATCCTATGAGCAAAATTCATGAGTCGAGGGGTCAAATAACGATAAAACCCATATATTTTTGGGTTTTTTAATTTGTGTTTTTAGTCAGAAATGAGTCTTGTGTCTAGAAAACTTTCCAAGGTTATCAAAGTATAATCCTAACCAATCTTGAAGTGCAAAAGGTTGTCATTGAGACCATTTAATAAAAAAGTTCTACTGAGTATGAATACATGTTATAGCCTACGGATAATAACGTAGAATATTTGCTTGACCTTGTATAGTGCTAGGAGGCAAGTACAAACGTCCTGGTGCACAGCTGTTGTTCTGATAATACAATTTCGAACAGTAACGCTCTGTCTTTTCAATGACAGAATCGTCGTGTGTGAGACGTGAATTACTTGATTTGCATGACCAAAATAAAGCGCTCTCTTATGCGTAGGCATGTATTTCATTTGCATACGTGTATACATTTACTCAAATAATTGTAATAATTGTAAATACTTGGCATATCAATTTTAATCAGTGATGTCTTTAATTGTTAAATCAATGTGATGATGATGATGATGATTTTAATGGTTACACTTCCCAAGTTATATTTAATTTAATTTTCTGTATATTTTTGTTGTTCTTTCTGTTACAATATGTTTTTTAAATTTTCTATAATATTTTAAATTAAATTATTAATCGAAAATTTATTAAATTTAATGATAGATAATGCAAACTTTTTACAGGGAAACCATTAGCATAAAAAATTGGAAAGTAATTCCTAGTAAAATAATTGCAGAGAATATTTAATTTAAGGAATATTAGACAAAATTCGGTATTTTAAGAAGATGGCAGAGAAAAAAAATAAAGAAAGAATACATTTACGTGTTTATGAACACGTAAATGTATTATTTATCTTCTCATTATTACAGTAAATGTTCAAAAAACTCTTCTATAATAGTTTAAGCTTGAACTTTTCATTATGTTTTCAGATAATTTGCATATTATTGCTCTTCAATACAAACAATTTCACAGTAGATATTGGTCATAAGTTCTTGAAGAATGCTGCGGTTTGTCCTGTGTTAGTCATAAACAAAAAATTTATTTATGTTAATTGGCGAGTACTTAAATGTTGGATAACGCAACTTTTGAATCATCCTATAATTAGTTAGATATAAAGTTGGATATAAATTAACATAATATAATGTAATTGCACTCTTAAATTACATCATTCCAAATCAATAATCGTGTTCTTAAAAAGGCTATGGAATTCGATAACCTATTTATTTGTATATTTTAATTATATACTTAATTTTGATTGTGGTGATTATTATTAATAATAGCAATTAATTGACAGAAATAACTTTTTTATGCTATCAAAAAAATTAATTTGAAAGAGGAGAAATGTGGGCTAAGACTCGCTTCATTTTCATGGAATCTTTATGCATTTAACCATGGACAATTTTATGGTAAATTACTTTAAAATGGACTGAAAATGGATGTAACTTAAGTTTTCTTAATGGAGTTAGCATTGTGTTTTAGCATTTAAATAAATTTAAAAGATGATGATGATGATGATGATGATGATGATAATGAAGATTTTCAAGAGAAAGTTGAAGTAGAAAACGATAAGAAGAGAGACTTTTTCATGTCCTTCCTCAAGTATTTTTTTTTTATGTTTTGATAATTTATTACTAGTTCTCAATATAATTTTAGTTTAGTTAGAATTAACAGAAAGATCGCATGCAGAAACTTGAATAATTTTTTGTTCTTGTGAGCAATAAGAAATGCTGATAACAATTTATTCGCGATTCAAAAATATAAAAAGAGCTGCAAAGAGATCAATTCTATTGAAACAGGAATAAATTCCCGAATCTTCCACTAGATGAAAAAATGGCGCTCTCATTCACTTTTAGGTACTCATTATTTAAATTTCATAAAAGATGACATAATACACCAAAAACTGAATATAATTATATACAAATTTCCTATCAGATTATATTTACTTTATTTATTTATTTTCATAAGTCCTGTTTAACAGACCTGCAGACTATAATTTCAATTTTACTGAACTTAAAACTTACAAAATCACCTTTAAATATTATATTATTAAATATAAATATCAGGAATGAATGAACTTGAAAATAAGAATCTAGAATAACTTGATTTTTAAAAGTAACAACTTGTTCTTATAAGTTATATGACTTGCAATTTAATTTATTTTTCCATCAAGTACATAATCTTTTATGTAACAGTAAGAATGTAAACTAATTTTTTTAATTCTTAAACATAATTTTTGCTTATTTTTCTATATAGTATATACTCTATGTTACGTCATATTCATTATAACATTGTATTGTGCTAAAGAGATTATAATTTATCTAAACAATCAGCCCTAATTTAAGATGTAAGCCAGTAGTTTGAATATTGTTTCTTTATAAGATTTGAATATTTAATTTATGTTAATTATTATTTTTAAGGTATTTAGACACGCTAAACACGTGGATTAAAATAAACACAATAAACGATTTAATTATAATTCATTATTATACCATATTTATGTAACAATTACAGAAGATAAGGGGATTTATTTATAGACGTGGTATAGACTTTATTAACAATGAATAACCTTACATTAATTTAATTTTCCTTATCTAAATTATCATCTTAATTACAATTCTTAACTGTGAGTCATTTGGGTTTTTACATTTCTTCGATATATCATTAAAGTTATTATCTGTTATACTTTATTTTAATAAATGCTTAAACAGTTTAGTTAGATTAAAACATATAAAATCTTATAATGGTTAATATATAAGTGTGTATATATTATGCTGCTTAATATAGCTACCATTGCATAATATGACAATGAGGGCCCACACACAACATGAGGCGCAACGCTCACTTTCATTGGGGTATTGTGCCTCGTCTGCCTCGTACACATCTTTTTGGCTCTTTAAATGGTGCAATTCTTACACGAGGTTTGAGGAAGAGGAGAAACTCAGTTTCAAAATAGAGGAATGCACTGCAGAAGATGCAGCAAAGAATACGTCTTCTCACATCTCGGTGGTATAAGGCCATAGATTTTAAATAAGATTATGTTAAAGAATTGGCTTTTGTTGCCGAAAATTCGGGTGTATGACACCATTTAAAGTTTCAAAAGTAAAAATAAATAAATAACAAACGAGGAAAAATCTTGTGATATCTTTTGGGCAACCTTCAGGTGTATATGTAATAGCACAATAAAAAAATGGATAAATAAATATCAAATACAAAATTTATAAGAAAAACAAGTCTGTTGATAATATATTAAAACGTTGTTTATTTAAGAATGAAAAAACTCTAAATCAATAATTAAATAATTTGATACGTTAATTTTTATTCTGATTTCTATAACATTTATTTTTTTTTTATTGTGAATTAATTTATTTTTTAACTTATATTTTACTGAGACAATACATAATTTTACGTCAATTTGACGTCATTTTGATACAATCGTATTATAGAAATGAAGTGTTGACGTCGTATTGACGTCAACACTTCATTCTGGTAAATATAAAATTCTGGTAAAACAAACAGATTTGTGAATTTATTTTAAAATCGTTTAAAGAGTATTTTTAATCACAATTAAATTGTTTTTATTAAATTTTACTATTTGAGTTATCATTTCTTAATGGGAAGAGTGATTATAATTGATTTTAATTGTGAATTCAAGCTTCTGAAGAACGGAACATAAAATGGGCCACTGACGGGGAATATGAGAAATGTCCGTTGCAAAAGGTGTCTGTTGTTTGAAGGTTCTTTCGTATACTTTCCGAAAAGGGAGAAATGGCCGCTGTTTAGAGGTGATCGTTATTGAAGGTTCGGTTAAGTTATAAAATAGTATTATTTTTTATATTTTATTAAGAGAAAAACACGAAACGTTCAATGATTTATGTAAATAATATAAAAATCATTGGGAATTATATAAATAACATAACATAATTTTTAAATATATAATAATTATACGGTCGAACCTCTAATGACGGTCACCCCAAATAACGACCATTATTTATTTTGTAACAATAAATTTCACAACAATTATTTCTTGAACAAAAAATTCAAAAAAATAACCTCCGAACAGAGACCTTATTTTTTATGTTTCCATCAGTGGCCGTTGTTCAAAGGTTTGACTGTATTAAAGTTAACAAATACAAATGAAACCTAAATTATTAATCTACTTTTTCAAGTATGAACGACAAAGATTTTAATTAATTATAACTATAAAATTTATAAATTTTAAAAATTATTAATTGAAAAGAATTTTAAAAAAATATTTTTAGTATAAAATTTTACTTAGAACGAAACTTTTTGGAATGTTAACGAACCTAAAATTAAAACACAATTCTTTAACTACACTTTCATAGTGGTTCCCACCAATGATCGAATGGATAACATCAATAAACACTGGTAATTGGTCATGGGTTCGCCCACGTGGAGTTTCCCAGGTTTTCTTCACGTGTTTAACAATTAAATAGGGCCAGTTTCCTAGGCACCCCCTAGATGTTGCGTTACATTAGTCCATCAATTCTACCCTACTTTCATAATGTCTACATTATTGATTTCTTATTGTATAATTTACATTTTTCTTTTCTTATTGCATCACACAACTAATTATAACAAAAACTAGAATAATAAAATTTTTCCTTATTTTGAAATTTTTATATTCTTAAAAATTTACTTGCTACTTGATGTGAAGACTAGAAAATGTCTACATCTTCTTCTTTATAAAATAATTTTCAATAAAATACTCTCTTATTAATTGTCTTAAATAATTATCTTGTAGGGTATAGGATAGGTGTCTTATGTGTTTTCGTCAACTCTTCCTATTGGCTAATTTAAACAAGGGTATAGATGAGCTAGAGTATAGAGTATTGTCACAAATTAAATTATCGAATATAGTCTATGATTATTATAAAGTAATTATTATCATACAGGTAGAAACTGGAGAAAGGAAGAGAGTGAAGGGATAAGGAAGAGGAGAGAAGGTATTTGAGGAGATATGTTAAATCGGAATGCATATAAGTAAATATAATTATGTAATTAGATAAATTAAAGATATTTTGCTTAAATAAATCGAGTCATTATTGAATTTTAAACAATATAGAGCTAAAATAAAAAAAGAAACAAGATACATTAACATTCTTGGCTAACGGCCAATTAATTTTGAGGCCCTTTGAAGGCTCCATTTAATATATAATTATTTATATTTTTATTAATATATAATTATTTATAGTTATTGGTAACCCTTAAGTTCAGGGCCCACTGCTAGACAATTTAATTTTTCGATTTTAATCTTAATAAACCCATTGAAAATTTATGGCTAAATTAAAATTAAAAATTGTTTTTTAAAAGTTAGTTATAAAATAGACAAAGTTTCTACTTATTTCTTTAATTTTCTAGCGAATAAAATTGTTAATTCTTTTTAAAATTGCATTTATTTAACTGTAGAAAATAATGTAATTTTTCACATAATCATTATAAAGGAGTAATTTATAAATAGAGATTTAAATAAATAAAATACGATCAAAGTCATCTGATTAGTTAGTTAATATTTTAATGACATTTTGATACGAGATTGTCAACAGTGTTATCCACGCATCAGTTGTTCTAAAAATTCAAAACATAATAAAATACAATGAGCTTGGCTTGATGTGCAGACTACAAAATTAGACAAATTGCATTTAGATTGCAATTAAGGAGCGAGTTTGGTCACACCTTACACCTTTAAACTGTATAATGAAGCTACGCTCTTAAACTTTTTCCTGTCTGCTCCTCCTTTAAGTATGTACTTATTTAAAGTTTATTATTATTATTTTTTTTACATTACAGTTTAAGCTTGCTTACAAGGTAAGTATTTAAGAAAAAATCGTGGTTTTAGCCATTAAAAAAAATAGTTTTTACCGACGTTACCTTGAAAATAAAAAAGTGGGACTTTTTAGGATAATTGGCATATTTTCAATGTTATAATGTCAATTAATTTAGGAATTATTTATAATTTTTCTTCTTATAAAAATATCACTAAATTTCAACATTTAAATGGAAATGTTTCATGAAATATAATTAAGAAGATAAAAATTATTGGCTTAATTTCAGGAAACCTTCGAATTGAATCAATATTGAGAAATATAAATTATTTTTTTTATTATTTTATGGAAATTATTCGATTTACAATACTCTTTTTATCACTTCATCTAAGTCTCCCCAATTAAATATTCTTAATTTACAAATATTATTTTCATTATTCTACACGTGATAATATCTTTATTCTTGAATAATCACATTTTTAAGGTAATACAATTTTAAAAAGTTTTATACGTGAGTTATGTTTCTAATTTTAATTTCTTTACTGACCTTGGTAGATTCGAATCTAAATCATTCGTTAAATTATTAATAAGTGCATTTATATTATTTACAATAAATATTTTATACGATCCATCCATTAATTACCTGTACAGCTCTTAAGACAATTCTGACCCCCTTCATGTTGTGTACAATATACTTTTGGCAAATCCCCTCTTTAATTACGTATATACAATAGTTCATGGACCCCCCCGACATTGAAGAAATGACTAAAAATGTTCTAGGATCCAGTCCTGGATCTAATTATAGGAATAAATAGGAATATAAATGGTAAGATTGATTAAATTTAAGAAATATTCTTGAAGACGATGCTTTATTATGATAATTATCTTTTATGCATAATTAATATGGTCTGTAGGATATCCTTTGATTATTCTTACTTTCGTTTCCTACCGTTAATTTCCGTTTTAAATGTGAAACAAAAAATCTTTTCAACAATAAACTAATGTAGAAAGGAAGAATCAGTGATTCACATTATTTCATATAAAAAAAAACATCCTGTTCCTTCTAATTTTTAACTATATTCTTATTTTTAAAAAATTAGAATATTGTCTATAATTAAATAACAGATGAGCGAAGAAATGAATATTTTATGAAGTGAAAACCTGAAGTTCACATGATTTTTATTATTATTATTATTTATATTTATATAAATATATTTTAAAATAAAAATAAATTCTTATAATACGTATAAATTACGAATGTAGCGCTATTAAGTTGTAGCCAAATCAAAACTTTATAAACCAATCAATGACAATGAATTTCATTCTAAAGGGTTTGGCTTTGATGCCAAGGACAACTGCAAATTTACTCTTAATTAAATTGCATTAAAATAAATTCTCGATGTTTAATGCATTTATTTTGAATTGCATAATTTCATATATAAATCAAGGGATTTTAGAGAATTAAGCATTAAAAACGAAAATAAATTTGGAAATATTCTTGAATTTTATGACGCGATAAATCACAAATTTTAAATATTAAACGGATTTAATCGCGTAATTTATACTTAAAATATGTTTTTAAAAAATCCTTTCGTGTCAATTCTAATTTAAAGATAATATTTATATCCTTGAAAATTATATATAAAATTTTTAGAAAATTAATTGTTTTAATTTTTATACTAGTAAAATTTTTAAATTTTTATATTAAAGTTTAATGAAATAATTTAAGTACTTTAGGTAATTTTTTTAAAGAATTAATTAAAACGAAAATCTTTGCAGAACTTCAGAAAATTTTAATGGAATTAAAATTTCTTAGAAGGATTGTTTTCATTTATAATTTCTAAGAAATTAATTTATAAATTTACACACCTATCTAGTCGCACATTTACTATAAAAATGTTTACTCAACACAGAAACCAACCTTACCATAATCTAAATATAAAAAGAAAAGTAACCTTGAAAAAAAAAATAACAAATACATTAAATATTTTTAAAAATCATTATAAAATATTTAAAAGTAAATTAATTTATATTTTATTTAGTAGTGTGGTTACAAAGATTGGAGTTAGTAAATTACACATTAAAAATGGTCTAAGAATTTTATTATAATTTTTTATAACGGGTGTCATTCGTTTTTTTTTCGGATTTAATAGGCCAATTCTACTAATTCCTAATTTATTACTAATTATATTATGCTAATTCTTAGTTATATTTATAATTATATTTCCCTAATTCTTAGGAATATGTAATTGTGAATACAACTGAGATTTGGGGAAGATAATTATGAACAACACTAAGAATTAGAAGAATGTTAGTAGTTATATTATTAAAAATTAAGGGGCTATAACTAGGAATATAAGTAAGGATAAGTGAAACATAATTAACTGAGGAATAGTTACATTTATAATTAGATTATCTTAGTTAATTATGTTCCCTGATCTTATATTCCTAAATTCCTTTGATGTGTTTTTCTGTAGAGGGACGAGTCATTGCTTAACAAGTTTGGAACTTAATACTAAAATTGTTCTCTCCCCTGCCAGAGTAGTATCACATGATCTTATCGTTCAAATTTTATATTAAATTCACTTATTATCGGACAGATAACAAGTGAACCGATCATTATAAAAATCATCAAATGATATATATAAATTACTGTATGTAAAGAGACTATTAAAAGAAAAATATAGGCTTATAAACAATTAATAACAAATAAATAAATAAATTTACCTGTAAAATCTGTCTCCAATTATTATACTAAACATGTTTCTAAAATATTTTTTTCGATATTTTATAAATCAGTGCATTTACTTTCAACATAAACTGAAAGCATAAATGATGTTCCATGATTTTTATTTTTGAACTTCCCATTGTCACGTGAATACTCAATTTACTATTATTGGTTAATGCACCGAAAATCGGATAAAATTTACTCAGCGCCAGATACGAGAAAGTCACTCGGGTTTTATATATAATACGTCATATTTTATGAAATTTATTTGATTTTTTCTACTAGATTCTCGTCAAGAATTATATAATTTGACTTTTGTATGAAATAAAGTTTACAGATTAATATTCATATTAAAGAGAATATAATGGAAGGTGAATAAAATCTGTACACGTGTTGCCATCAGCTGACAGGATCGTATTTACGAAGCTAAACAGGCCTCATCTTTAGTACCTTGTGTCGAGTCTACAGCTTAGAGCCTCGTGTTATGATCTATAGCTTAGGGCCTCATATTTTTACATATATTGTGATTTGGTAGAGGGGGAGGGCCTGTTATACGTTATACTTTAGGGCCACAGCAAATAAGTTTACCATGACTATACTACATACAATATAGTATTGTATAGTACATAACAATACTTAATACATCAAAATAGAAATATATTAGTTATTTAGAACGGTAAACTAGGTAAATATATGTGAAATATAAAGAATAAAAACAAATATTTCTTTAAATTTCACATTTAAAAAAAAGGTAAAAATTTTTAATCGAACAAATTGTCGATAAATAAGGTCAAGCGTAAAATAAAATTTCGTGATTTCGTACAATTTATCATTAACATTGCATAAAAAAACCGGTAATGGAGTGTATGTAAGTTATATATATTCCATAAACGTACATTGTTCGTAATAAATAAAAAAATTGACCATAGAATTATAAAGAAATAAAAAAAAAGATTAAAAATTTTATAAGAAAAATGTGGAATCGAAAGAAGATAACAATAAAAACTGCTATTGTTGGAGGAGGAAAAATCAAATTTATTTAATGTTAAAACCTTCAAAATGACGACGTAACCTAATTCTGTTTGGTTGTTCATATTTAAAGTTAAATATAAAAGTATTGTTTCTTAAGTTAAGTATAATAAACAATACATTTATGTAGCCTATATATAAATAAATCAACATTATCCTAGAAAACATTTTAAAAATACATAGAAAAATTAAGCGTGACACGTCGCTATCACCATCATCATCATCACCTGAAAGAAATTAACTTTTCTAATTTTGTAATAAAGAGTAACAAAATTAAAAATTATTTAGTTTTTCCCCCTTATAAACTAATTTTTTAAAATTAAAAAAACTTGCTTAAAAGGGATTTTCTTTCTGGCATGGATTCATATTTAAACAGTTTTTGAGATTTTTAAAATAAATTTACCTTCTTTACACGTATAAAACAGTAAGTTTTATACGTGTAAAACATTTTAAAAAAATATTTAATTTTATACAGCATTAAAATTCCTGTTGATAAAGATCTTAAGGATGTCATAAAATGATTAATAATGTTTAAGGTAATAAAGGACTTTAACATCTTTATTGCAATTAACATTTAATTATATTTAAAACCGAAGTATTAAATGGATTTAACAAATATTTCTATGCTCTTAATTAAAATTAAACAGTGATATATTAATATAGAATTTTAATGGGCGATAATTTAGATGAAAGAGGTCAGAAACTGTGATACAAACCCCCAAAAATTTGAATTTATCATAATTAAAATTTAGGGAATAATAATTAAACACAATTAATAATTACTTAGAAAACGTTTAACAATTATAATTTTATTTAATTAATTGGAAGTAGTGATTATAAATTATTATGAATAATTAATTTGGGAAGAATTTCGAAATATATGTAAACTCATTAATTCGTAACCACAGGATGATTTAACTCATAAAATATAGTAAATTATGATTTTTCGGAGAAATAAATGTAAATATAACGAGAAAATTTAATGTAAATTTATTTTTACTACGAATATAATTAAAATTAATAATATATTTTAAAATAATCTTGATGAAAAACGGGATTTATAGACTGCATGTCTTGATATTTTGACTTCACTTCTTCGAATCGATAAGGTTTATAAATTAAGTTTAAATTTAAATTTGATTTAATTATTAATAAAAATAAGCATAATACTTAGAAAAATAAGATTTTTTGTATCAATAATTAAGCAATTTGCATTTTTAAAACGTTGACTAAAGGTAAAAATACCGAATATTTCTGTAGACACAAAATGTCGTTACAAATGTAGTTTATATTTTCTAAAGAAATTAAATTCATAAATAGCATATTTATAAAGCAAATTATATATTATTCAGAGCATAATTTTAATATTAATTATTGTAAATAGTTAAATTGGTCAATCTTATTATTTTTTTTTTTTCGTGCTTATTAGAATAATGGAACGTATCCTTGAACTTGTTAAACGTGTTACTTGCTTGAAAGTAATTTTGATAGGAAGGTAATTAAAAATAATTTATAAATACAAATTAAATTATGATAAAAAATAAATAAATACAAATTTTAATAAGTGTTATACAGAAAATCTGTCTTAATTTAATCATAATCTGAGGAAGAAGTCCAATAGTCTCAATACTAAATCATCGATTGCTACTCGATTTATTAATGTAATGATAAAATGAATTAAATTATCATGTAAATACTCGTATAAATTTCATAAATTAGTAAACCGAAACAACTTCTACCGAGTTAAACTTTGATGGATCTGATTAAAGTATGTAACACGTTCATGTACAGTACTGTACACATTTTATACTTTTTTCTAACATTATAATTACTCTAACTTACATAAAAATTAATGAGAATTTAAAATATTAAATTATATTTTTATGGTTTTTCAAACGGTGGCATAATTCTTATGGTTTTTCAAAGAACGTTGCCACGAAAGATTGGTTTCCTTACAGGAAGCTCAAGTGGTCTTTGCAAAGTTTATTCTTATAAATTAAAAAATATATATTTAGAAATGTATTTTATTATGATTATGTATACAATTACATAAATATATCTTTAAATAAAATTCATTTCTAAAATCGTCATAATTCTAAGCATATTTTGAAACTAAAACCAAGGACATATCATTTTTATGGCATGATGTTCCTCATGATATGAGATGATGATTTATTATTTTTTTATTGTAAACCGATGTTATCCGCGATGTTTATGAGCCATTATTTAAAATTTAAAAAAAGAATATATTTATCTATAGGATATTAATTTCTTTATAGAGGTTTACAGAGGATTTTTAATTCAGAACTAATTTAGTTTCTTGGCCTTTTTTTGCTTCAGATTATGAAGCTCTTTAGAAATTTTTTAGTTAGCTTAAAGTTTCTAAATTAGGAATAAATTTACCACTTAGCTAGTGGAGGTTTTAAGCATACATAATTTACGTTTTGCCTAGGGCCTAGAGATTTTAAGAACTTTAGACACGCACAAATACATATGCATATGTATTTGTGCGTGTCTATACTCTGCTGTATATTAAGTACTGGAAGTTAATTCTTGTATATTATCAGGTGCACTGTGATATAGGCCTTATATTATATAAAAAGAGGCCTTGCAAGTTTAGGCTTGCTTAAAGCCTCAAACAACTTACCATTGTTACGTTCTTAGCATTTACATTTAGGTAAATTAAATCAATAAGCTCTTTACATTCGAATTAATAGAGAAATTTAACTTTTCCAAAGAATATATGTGATATTATATCATTATTTTATTAGAATTTTTTATACGGATAATTAAAATATTGGAAAAAAGTTTAAATTCTCGACTTTAAACAGTAATTATTTTTTTACATGTTTATGGAGTTATTAAAGGTAATTTATAAAAATAAGATACATTAAAACTACTTAATAAAGTAATTTATAAAATAAAAAAATGTATAGACCCATATATATATTTGTTGGTTAAGAAACAAGCTTGCGATGATTAAATTATAATCTAAAAGTATATCTAAGAATATTTCTTTATTAATTATATATTAATAATTAATAAATTAGAAAAAAATTACGAGTTAAAATATGCCTTAGCAATTTTTATATTCGTTATTGGTAGAGAAATTTGGGAAGAAATGAATATTTAATATGGACGTTAAGCCTGGAAAATCAATTAGAAATTTATAATTAAAAAGCTAGCTTCACGTAAAATAAATATTTATAAATAAAAATTCAGGAGCGAGTAAATAGGAATAGAAGACTTTATATATTAATGACATATTCATGAATATTTACACGTATATAAATATATAAAATGAAGACGGATTTATCAATAGCAATGTTTTAAAGTAGTGCTGAACTGCAAAACCTCAGGGTATCAACACATGTCTGACATCCTACTTTGTGCCAATTTATAAAGATAATGTAAAGTGATTAATCTATATTTTATTTTTATATTTTTAAATAAAAACTTTAATAACATATTTATTAGTACATCAAATTAAAAAAATTATATTTAAATTATCATTTATCTATGATAAATTAAGAAAAGTTTTTTAAAGGATTAATATTAGTCAAAACTTCAGCCTGATTTTTAAAATAATAATAAAAATCTTATAAAACAATATAATAAATTTTGATAATATAACTTTAATAAAATAATTTTATACAATTTTCTATATATTTTTTACGTTTTTATCATTGAAAATATTATTAAATCCGCTACAAATAAGAAATAAATATTTTTATCCCTAGTAAAAATAGAGCTATAAAATTAACTTTAATAAATTATTTATTAACATTTTCAAGTATAGCTTAATTATTTAAAAATAACATAATTAATTTAAAATATTTTATTACCAGAAAATTGATAAAGTTGGAGAAGATTTTTTATCAATTAATTTAACAAAAATTAGTTGTAATATTTAAAAAAATATATTTTACATTAATTAATTTATTATTTTATTTTTTAAGATTTTAAATTATTTACCTAATATAAAAATAAATTTTAAAAAATTACATTTTAAAATATTTAATTTAATTTGTTTACAATGTTTTAACTTTAAAATAAATGATAAGAGATAAACTTCAAACCCTTTTTTTACTTAAAAATTCAAGTAAAAAAAGGGTCATATCTTATGCAATATTTAATTATAATTAAAAACACACATATATATATACAAAAAAAATCTTCGTATTTTGAAATTTATATTTGTTTGTTTACGGAAGTTTAATTTTAATTTATTTTATTTTATTTGTAAACCATCAAAAGCTATATAAACTCAGACAACTTCAATCAAGGTAAACTAGCGAATATTGCGAGACTTTATATGTATTTATATATAATTTAGTAAGTATTGAAGAAAATATATTATACAATAATAAAATAATATATATTTTAACCATATATACAAGTATATATTATTTTTAACTTCGAAAGTCTGTCTATATACTAATTTTGAATTAAAAATACGTATTAAAATAATTATTTTCGTATAAATAAATAAGGAAAATTAATTTAAAACTTTACTTATTTTAACAAAATTTATTTAATTACAAAGTATGAAAAGATTTTTTAATTTATAAAATATAGTGTAAGTAGAACAAATGATTCAATTTAATTATATATTTAATAAAAAATTTAAATAATTTTATATCAAATTCTACCGAAATATACTGTATATAATACGCTCCTTCTTTATGATATATATATACAAGTTCAACCTGTGAATAGAGGCCATTTTAGTGGCCGCTATTCACAGGTTGCCGTTTCTTGTATGCATTTCAAAAAGAAGGATCCTGAAAAAATGGCCGCCTTTTAGAGGTGACCATTGGTAGAAATTTGACTGTATTACACACCGGAGTGGCCCACAACGTCAATGATACTAAGATATTTGACTTGTGGGTTATCCATGATGTAAAACCTATTTTGATACGTGTAGGTAAGTTCTACGTCATAGAAAGCACGAAAGAGAGGAATTTAAAGATTTGTATACCTCATTGTTCAGTTATACGACTTGATAGATAGGTTTAGAGCCATCTTAAACATATTACCTTACCTTATACCTACCTTAATGCCTATCTTAAAAATAACTAAAAAAAGAACTTATAAAGACTTCATAAAAACTGTTTAATTTTTAAATATTTAAACTACAGTTAAAACTAGAAGCTTCTATTTTTTTTAAAGAAGATATTCATTGCTTCTTTTTTATTACTTAAATATTTAAATTTACTTAAGTTCTAAGAAAGATTTTTAGGACTTCTTGTGAAGTAGAGGATAGGCACTAACAGTATTATACAAACAGAAGCTTGACGAAAATGTTTATTTGCAGCTTGACTGTCGCAATATTTACATCATCCTACATTTTAGGTCTACTTATGAACTTTGTTATTTATTTTCTGTTGAATCAAAGTTTTTTAAAATATAATAATTATTATAAATATTTTTTTCTTTATATTTACAGCAATGTATAAAAAGTTTATACACATACGAACTTTGTCACGATACGTGCCATACACTGCGTACCAGAAACACGTGGGAGCCTATATACTGTACAGTACATATAGAAAGTCCTACCCCCAAGTGATAATTAGGGGTCTGATATACTAGAAGGATGTCGAAGAGCAGCAGTTTGGCCACCGTGGATGTATTCAGTACATTATAGAACGGGTGTTTGTCTGTTCGTTACATACATAAAAATGTTAAATATAATATAAATTAGAATCTTCTAAGAAAATATTTTTAAAAAATAGCCATTACTAACGATATTGCGGGTAGTATTCTGGGGGTATTCTCATAAATTCCATTATACAAAACAAGTTATACAATTTTCTTCAAGTGTTAACTGTAAAATTTTCATTCATTTAATAATGAAGTTATGATAATTTACCACGAAATTTTTACCAATAAATTAAATATATATTAAAATAATTTATAAAATTTCTATTTTTGTATGCATTTTTAAAATATGAGACATATTTTGTGGGGAGAATTTACCAATTTTGATAAGTTTGGTATTTTACAAAGAAACCAGTTCTTAGAGGATAACGATCTTCACCATCTCAGGTTATGAATCATAATTAAATTTTTACATAACTTGAGAATATATTTTGATTTAAAATAAGATAATAAACATCTCTATTTTTATCTAATTTACAATTAAAATGATCATAATTTAGTCAGTAAATAATGTCATTAAGATTGAATTCATAATTAAAAACGTTTATCACCATTTATTTATGTCAATATTGAAAACAAAAATCACGAATTTATTTTAAAAAATTAATATAAAAATTTTAATAAATTTATTCCCGTTATGGCATTAACTCTTGTCTAAATTATTATTATTATTATTATTCTATTATTAAAATTCGAATATATTTTTCCCTAATAATGATATATATGAAATCATTAATAATCGTCCATATCTTTGTTATATTATGCAAAGGCCTTGAAAGACCCTTTTGTATATCATCTGACGTCATCAACTAGTTTTGATGAAATCACGTAACTAATATTGCGACATCTCATGGATGGTTGACTAGTGCTTTCCCAATGAAGAATAGAAGTATCTATAATAGTCCTTCTGTCCTCCAAAAAAAGGGGTACAAACACCGCATACTTACGTCATAGAACAACACAATGACTATTGTACTTAAGAAGAAGAGCTATATTTATCATTAAGAACGTATTTGCAACTATGCAAACATGGTTGCACCTTGGAGTACTTCTACAAATATGGCATCCACTACCGAGGACACAATTCGAATAAACTAAAGTAAACACAATGTCAAAAAAACAATATTCAAAGTGCTTGTTTTCAGACCTTCTAATTTCATAACACTTTGCTTCTTAGTGTTTTCTAGGTAGCAAGTATTAAGGAATTCTTCAAATAGTAAAATACTTCACGAAATTATAGAATTAAAATAAATATATTTTAATTATACTAGGAGACGTAATGTCTATATAAATTACGGTATTGTTATATAACCGATACTAATTAAAATGCGTAGATTTATAACTAATTTATATATAAATAATATAATTTATTACACCAATAATTAGTATTATTCTCAATGAATATGCATAAAGCAGAATAAAAAATATTCGTGGGTAGACTGTGTATTATTGTCTATTTTTAGCTTTTAAATATTATAAATTAAATTAATTAATTGAAATTATTCTAGAAATTATTTACTTGATTAAAAAATTTGTAAAGATTTAAACATAGAATTAAACTCATTTAAATTAACTGTAACCATTTTTATATTCATTTCCTTTTTATGAAAATTATTCAAATCCTGTAATTTTTTATCAGCGATACATCGTCAGATATGACTTTATCGTTTAATTTACGTATTTATTTTTCTATGAATAAATATAAACTATAAAAATTATTCAACTTAATTGTTTATACGATATTCACCGAGTTAATCAAGGACAGAAATCAGATGTAATATCTTTATTTTTCAGAAAAATAATGAAAAAACATCTAGATTTTTAGCGATATTATTCATTTTATTTAAGATCATCGATCTACAAATACGGTAAAAAGTCAAATTTAAAGCAAGATTTATTAAATAGTTAAAGGAATTATTCACTTTATATGTACTGTACGACTCTATAAGAACTTAAACTTAATTTTCAGCACAGAACTCTTAATTTAAGCGAATATTCGGTTAAATTTTGCAGTAACTAACTGAATAAATATCTATTTATATTATACTGTATACTATATATATATATATATATATATATACATATATATAAACTAGCTGCCCATTATGCCCAACTGCGCATATTGGGCAGTACGATCTAATTATACTATATCATTCTGTATATTAATTAATTGTAGATCTGATTAACTATATCAATGAATTTCTAAATTAAATCACTATGTATCTAATCAATATTAATTGAAAATTTCATCAAAATTACTATATTAAAATTTCACGAGTGCACTTTCATCGAAGGTGATCCAAATGGTGTACTTTTGATGTCCCCTACAAATCAATCAAAAATGATTCAATCACATTGATTTGTAGGAAAGGAACATCAAAAGCTTTTAAAGTTTAAAATATAATTAATTTTAAATTAAATATTCATAAATTCTCATAAAAAATTTTAGGGTAGAGACTTATCTTTACATCAAATAAATTAAATCATTTTAAATTATTTTGTTCTCCATTAACTTATTGAACGCAAATATGCAAATATAGAAGAATTATAAATACTTAATTATTCATACTATTAATTATTCAGTTAATTATTAAAGTAATTAGAATAAATTATAAATTAACACGACATATCTTCCTATCAGTAAAAGCCTTATTTAACATTATCTAACATAAAAATTCTTATTAAATTTAATAACTTTTATCCATGTGTAAACAAAAAAAATAACATTATATATTCTTATATTCAAGTTTTTGAACAATAAATATCGTGTATATAATACTTATTCTCTTTAAGGTCTCGGTTTTTTAAAGCCCTTTTAAAGCCTTAAGTAAGAACACACCTCGAAGCAAGTTAAGAATTGACATTAAAATTAAAAAAAGGAATTATTAATTATAAATTTAATAATTAATAAAAACTATCAGATGTAATCTAATAATAGATAATAAACAACGAGTTATGTATAACATCCTATATCTAGAAAAATTCTTAGAAAAACTATCAACGAGGAAATAAAGAAGCACCTTTCTACTTAATACACTAGAGAATATGTTGTATAGAACGAGGTAGAATTAAAGCCTCTGGCATGAGTCAGAATAAAGGTTAGTGGCCTGGAACCCGAGCCCATGAGACAAGAAGGGGTCCACAGTGGGGGTTGTATCCAGGGCAGTGTTACACGGAAATGTCACCGAACCAATTAATATACGAATTTGTACTGCCTTCGAATAGACTTTCCTTTTGAACTTGCATCCAGTTAGTTACTATTCCTTTAATTAAAAAAAAAAGGAAACAATAAAACAATAATAAAATTATACGAGTTTAGACTTTGTTTTTAAAGTTACAAACACTCTGTTAACGCTTTTAATATAACGAAAGTATTAAATAATACCCCTGTGTATTGAAAATTAAATAGTTTCCTTACAACATTGCAGATATACGAATTATATTTTAAAATATGCGTATTTTATTGTTTAACTCTTCATACATTATTCATCCATTAATAACTAGCTAGCTCTTAGTGTATTATTTTTTATTTTTTTCTTACTCGTTTCTAATTTTTCTCTTTACGCGACTCCACCCTAATTGTTCAGCAAACGTTTAAAATTAATAATGCTTTTATGAAATGAAGTTCAATAGATAAATTAACGAGTTAGAATTTTGCTTTTGTGTGCAAGTTTCCTTAATTTTAACCAAGGTATTCAAGATTTTTTGTATTCTCTCAGCATCTTTACTCTAGAAATCATCATCAATTTCGATTTTTAACGAGATTTTCTTGTTAATTTTTCAGTTAAATTGATGTAAAAATCGAGACCCTGTACGGAATTATAAGTATAAAAATATATTGTTTCGTGTAATTGGAGTATGAAATTTATTCTTGTGACGATCTACGAATAGAATTTCGCGTTAGAAAAGAAAGCTGCGGCTCTAAATATAAAGAAAATACTTTCTAAGTTTAAGATGAGAGTCGAATTTAGACAAAGAAGTTGAAGGTGGAGGTCAATAGGGAAGTATGAAGCTTGGCGAATGCGGTCAGCAGGTGGGAGGATTGCTGCTGTATCGAACAGATATGTCAAACATGTTCGCTCTTTGTTGTTTTTCATGTCTTTCTCTTGGCCCAGTTTTGTTCTGGACATGCAGCTGGAAAAAGGATCAAGTGTGGGATAGATGGGGCCCCATGCTTAAGGCAAATAGCGGACCCCTAACCTGATTTTTGTAACTAAATATATTGATATAGGCCCTGTTTCGTAAAAAGTACAATGCGCTCTGAATATAAGGGCAACATTAAATCCTTTTAAGTTTGATAACTTTTTATTGAAAGAAGTTTTCCTGTTTTTGAAAGAAGAGGCCCACTATTTTCATCAAATTCTTGTCTCCTATTCTTGGTATTTTGATCTATTTTTTCTCTTCTTTCATACATTTATTTCGAAACTTCGTTATGCAAGTTGTAGGAAACCCATAATATATGGCTCAATCTATCAACAATGAGGGGAGAGAGTTAAATTCTTCAATAAAAATTGCGTAAATTTAATAAATAAATGCAAATATTAAGAAAAAAATCGATTTATAAAGGGTATATTTTATATTAAAAGTGAAATATTGTAAGTTTTAGAATAAACAACCAGAAAACTTTTATTACAATTTGAAACGAAAAGCTTAATTAATTGTATTTAATTAAAAAATTTTTAAAAATTTACTTTCTATTTATTTTTTAAAAAAATAAGTGATAAGATATGAACTTCCTCCGGAGTTTTCTTTATTTTTATGATATTATATGACAGTGAGAGTAGTCACAGGATGTGACTATTAGTCAAACTGTCGGTTAATAAATATGATATTTAATCAAAATCTCAGTTGTATTATATTAAATTACTCATGAAAAACATAAAATAATGCTTTCATTATTTAAAAAAAATTTGTTTTTTAATACTTTCTACATAAATAAATTCGATATTTATTATAATTTATAAACAAAGGGTATATTTAGAAAAATCCTAATAAATTCAGCTTAAATGCTTTACATTTATAGATAAATGATATTTTTAGCTATAAATTAGATATCAAAGGGATAAAATAAATAGCATATTTAACGTATAAAAAAGGGAATTAATTTAAAGATGAATTCTGACATAATGCAGGATACTACCGATTATAAAGTGTCTTAACTAAATGGTTTAATTTCATGCCACAAAAGCGGCATTTTCACTTGACACATATTAACAAGGGAAGAATGTGTTACTATATATCTTACATGTTACAGGAGTTAGCGCGATGTCACATCCTTGACAAGATAACAATAATGTTAGATACAAATGACGAATAGTTTGTTTTCTTCCTTTTGCTATTCAAGTATAAAAATATAATAAATGTGTTTCAATTATTTATCAACAAGAAGTAGGCATTGCGAAACGATTCTATCTAGCATTCGCTTCTGTTTATACACGTTTCCATTACAATGCAAACACAGCTTGCTTAGTGTTTTACTGTGTCTTAACACTAGTTTAATGTAATTATTCGGGTCTATAATAATATATTTATGAGGTTTGATAGTTGATATAACGTAAAAATTCATTTGCTCTTTATACAGAAAATTGCCAAATGAGAAAAGTAGACCACCCCCACAATAAAAAAAATACACCCAATTAAAATTTTATAAGGTTTATAATTAGTTAAGGTTATAGGAAATGCTGTAAGCTGGAAAAAATATATTTTGATATAAGATTATTCATAAAATAATAGGACTACACAGGCTGTAAAGTGTACTCAATTATAATGCGCACCACGAACAAGTCAATATATTATGTTTACAATTAACACACAGTGAAAGATGTTCGTAAAAAGAATATTTTGTGGAAAAATGTATTAAAAATAATGGATTTTTTTAATATAAATGTAACTAAATTTAGCCCTGAGGTTAATGAAAAATTTTAATTAGAGTTATGCCAACAAAGGATTGATGGATAATAATTGACAGATGATGTAGTTTTGAAAGAGTGACAGATAAAAGTAAGAAACACCAGACCAAGATTAATATCATAAGATTACAGATGTCAGTAAGTGGATGTTGTAGAGAAATGAAGCTGTCACAGGTGATAGATAATCAGAATCCCATTTGGGTGTGCAACTGCAGTATTATCAAAGATAGGCTTTCAGGAGTCTCAACTAAGATTTATCATCAGATATATTTGAAATGTTGTTTTTAAATAAAATTTTATGTATGTTTTTGCCTTCAAATGTTAAATTTATATTGATTTTTTAAATGTCTTTAATCCTTTGTTATAAAATAATTTATCATTAAAACACAACAGAGTGATGATGAATGAATATTATTTTAAAAAATCCTTATAAATTTTGAGAAGTCTGATCGATTTTAAAGGAATGTTAAACGAATAAATTATATAATTATATATTAGCCTATATTTACGTTAATAACATTTAAATTAAATTTTTCTACATTTAAACTAACCCAAAAATTGATATAATGCAAGTATTAGATTAACTTTGACATTATCTAATAACAACTGATCTTATCATAAGTGATAACGCCAATTCTTCTTCAATACTGTAGTTAACATTAATGAAAAATTTACTATTATTATTTTATATAATACATTGAAATTATTATAAATAATTATTTACAACCATTAATATTTTTGCAAAAGTATTAAAAATAGCTTTCTAAAAGTCCTCCTTCCAAGTCCCTTCAATAGAAAAAGGGAGGATTAAAAATGTGGAGTTGTATATGGAGAGGCTATAGTGATGTTAATAAGTGTATAAAAATATAATAAAGTATATATATATTTTTATAAATCAAGTGTTCTGCTGTTTATAAGATTCTAAACTCCTTCAATTTATCCTCATACTAGGCAAGATAACTCTTGTAAATTATCTTTCCTCTCCTGTAAATTTGCGAATTAATAAAAGCTTGAATCAAAAACACCAAAATTGCAATCACTTCTTTATTATTTTGTACAATTATACACGCAGCAGATACATTAATTAAGTATACAGCGCGCATTAATTTTGTTTCTACCGACTAATTTTTTTAAATTTCACCCCACACCAACGTGTTATTAGCTATAATCTATACTTAAGTATTGAATATATAATTTTATATTATATAAGAGAATAAAAACTCTTATTAAATTAATTTTAAATTTGGAAGAATAGTTTGCATCACCCTTTAAATTTTTCTGTAGGGAGTAAGTTTTGTTAGTAAATATATTTTGATTGGTGCATAGAATTAATGTAAATTATGCCAAATGGAACAGAAGGAAGAGCAATGGGCATAATGGTGTGTGAATGATCAACGAGTTAACGCTTCTAACACATAAAAAATACACTGCATCATCGAAGAAACGATAAATAATTAATCTTGTCATTTCAGCATGTCGTATATAAAGTATCGAAACGACATTCCTCATCTTTCTTTCGTGTTAGAACGGATATATTCATTTATAATATCGTTACAGATCGATTATAAAGTCCATTAACTTCCGGTGACATCGTTTTACTTGTTTATTTATTTATTAATGAAGATTAAAGCTACTTATGCACATTAGAGATTTAACTTAATATACACTTCGAAGGTCACACGTTAAATCTGTTTACACGATTTTAAGGTGTGACCTTCGAAAATTGAATTGAAAAATTATTTTCCCATTTTAATTTTCTGTTAAGTTCCTGTCTTATTCAATGGTTCTGCAGTTAGTAAATTAAAAAAATTAATAAATAAATCTAATTATGGAAAATTATTTAAAATCGACTTATAAATATAAATTAACACAATACACTAATTTAAAGTGTCTTAATCCCACTTTTACTTGTTTAAAATTAAATATTTTAAGCATAAATTTATACTTTATTTAGGAACATTTATACTTTGTTATTTTTAAAATAACAAAGTATAATGTTCCTAACAGGATATATAATATAAAATAGTCAAGAATAATTAAGGTATATCATTCTTTATTTTTTATTCTAAATGACTATTATTAATATACTTATATAAAAGAGAACTATGGAAGTTTATTTTTTAAAAATTTTATCTTTTAATTATAATTATTATTACTTTGTTCTTGCTACAGGCATATTAAAAGAAAAGTCTATCGAAGCAAATAAATGGGTAATTTCCAAGAAGTTTTATTTTATTCTAAAATAATATAAATTAAAAATAAAATTAAGAAAAATTAAAATTACGTATAGATCAATATAATAAACATAACTAAGTCATTAATTATAATAAAAAGAAACATGCAAAAATCATGGAAGAATTTATAAAATATCATAACTTTGTTATAATTACAAAATAATTTTTATTGGACAACGGGATATTTCCCTTTTTTACCAATAAATATTATTATTATTATTAAATAAAATTAAATTTTAGCTTAAAAATTGAAATTAAAAAATACATTTTTTTTGTTAAAATAGTTAATTAAAATTAAAATTAATTGTAATTAACTGAAAAAACGGAGCTTCTTTTTTCTAATAAACATTACCATTATTGAATTAATTTAAAACCGACATTAAAAAGATAAAAAAAATCAATTTTTCAAGATTTAAATTTTATTTTAAAAAAATGCAAAAAAAAAATGCAAAAAAAAATTTTGCTGGTTTACAATGCAAAAACATTTTTATTGCATATAGAAAATTTGAATTTTATTACTCAATTTTACGATACTAATGTATTTATAATTGTTAATAAAACTCAACAACTTTTTTCGAATCGTTTATATACCGATGTATAAAAATCAGATGACACAAAATTATGAAGGGAGGCCTTAAAGGGAGAGATTAAGGACATTCTCAATTCAGCAGCAGCCTTGATATAGCCTGTAAAACACTAGTAAGCCTCCGAGGCAAAGTACAGTAGAAAATATATATAAATGAACTGGTTAGGTAAGGTTATTAAATTGATGTAAACATCTTAAGAAATTGCAGATGCCATTTAAAAGAAAATCCAATTTTAAAATTCAAATTTTTTAAAAGTACTTTTATTCACTAAACAATCCTTAAAACGTTAACCAGAACTCAACTTAGGGGTTTTTCCCTGTTATAGTATAAAATATACTGATTTTTTTAATTAAAAAATTAATAAAATATTGTTTCCTTTGAGCATTTTTAATTGTTTATCTAATATTTATATAACTATGAATAGATTTACAAAAAAAAAAAATCCTTTGACCCATATTTCTAACGACCACTTGTAGTTCTTAAAATCATTACTTCAGTCAAGCTTAATTCTTTTTTTTGTTTATTTTTTATTATCCTTATTATGCGCTAACTGGCCTAATTTTATAGTTATGGGAGACTATCAAACGCAGCTGAAAAAATACACCAGACTAAATAAAAATCTTATATAGGCTACACTATCAAAACTGTGTTAATGAAAAAGTAAATAATATAAATTCAATAAATATCTTTAGAAACTTTAGAAATTTGAGAAGAATTTTAATTAAAATTATAGGTAAATACGATTTAAAAATATATATATATATATAAAATTGTACAAGAAAACTTAATTAAAAAAAAAAATTCAACTATTTATCGCTTAGGACCTAAGGCCTTAACTCGATCCTGTTGAATCAAGCATGAAATTTTAATATAAAAAATATTTTATTAATTCAATATAAATCTAGAATTTTATCCTTTTTTTTTCTATAAACACCTATAATTGTAATTACATATATATAAAGGAATTTTTTTCTACTAATTTTAATTAAGATTATATTAATAAAACGAAATTAAATTTTTTATTTGTAAGAAAATTAAATTGAAATTTCATATTTTGAGAATAATAATAAATAAATAAATAAATAATTAAAAATTTATTATTCGTGTTGCAATTGTTTAGTATAAATTGATTATATACGTGTTCTCAGCCTTGACATCATAGATATTTAACCTGGTGACATTTTATTTAACACAAAAAATAATAATAATAATATTTTCTAAACTTATTCTCCTATCTTCCTCTATTTAATAACATTTTCTGGCTACTGTTTGCATATTTACATATTTTTATATGAATAGAACAGAGGAATAACCAGAAAATATTCATACATTAATATTTTCTGTCTACTTATCTTCTAATTATCCAGAAGAGGGTGAATAATAAATAATAAACAGAAATAATATAAAATTCGAAGAGGTTAATCTGTACATATGAGGCTTACAGGTGTGAAATTTATGTATTTATATTAAGATATAAGTAAATTGTAAAATGATTTAAAATATATTAAAATTATGTGAATAATTTTATTTAAATTTTAAAATAATTAAAATATCAAGTTAATGAAAGTAAAATAAATAAAATCATTAAGCAATTAATAGTCCTACATTTATTTAGAACAGAGGTTTTCAACCTTTTCTAGCTGACTGATCATTAAACGAGTTTAAAAATTATCACAGATTATCAACCAATAGATTTTTATGAAACATAAACTTATATTAAATGAAATATGCGACTTATAATTAATCGTAAATAGAAAATATTAAAAAATCTTCTATGTGTTTAATCATTTTTTAATTAATATATTAATAAACAGAGCAGCCTTATATTTTATAAACACTTCACAGTAGAATAATAAAATTTATATAAAGTTAAATAAAACCCTTATAAAAATCATTAAATGAATTTTTAGAATAAAAATTTAAAAACAAATCTTAACCTGTGACACTCTCTTATAAACGAATTTTTAAATAATTTACTGTATTTAAAAAATAATTTTTAAGTGTTTAGTTATATTTAAAATATTAAATAGATAATTTACAACCCTTCAGATATCATTAAAGATGATTTTTAATGGTATATTTCTTGTAAACTCTTGAAGTTACATGCTCTATAATTCGTAGAATATGATAGAGCTTAAATTACTACGGAGGAACACTTTTTTTTTTGGAAATAATCTTGAAAAAGTTCTCTCTTTATAAAGCTATTAAAATATTATTTTAATGGAATATAAAATCATTTCTGATTTTAGGAAACCTTGAAAGAAAAATTAAAGATATTAAGGAAAAAATCTATTATTCTATCTCGATTACTTATCTCGAATAATAGAGAAGACAATAGGTATATAAAACCGATAATAATAAGGCAATAAAATTAAATGGACTTATAATTTTTCTTAAATCCAAGAATTTTGATCCTGATATAAAAAAGTTTACAAAAATATAATTTTATCCGTTTAGTGTATTTTATATGACTACAAAGAAAATTTACAAGTTTAAAAATTTTAATTTACGTAAATCCTATTTTATTTTACCATAATGAACTTTAATCACTCTTTATTCCTGATTTAAAATCATAAAAAATTTATTTAAATAAAGAATTATATACTTTAATTAACTTCATTTATCATTGTTTTTTTTACAGAAAAAAATTTCGAAAAAATCAACATAAAATACGACTCGAGATATGGGAAAAGTTATGTTTAAGAAAAAAATATATATTATTTTATTTTGTATTAAATTTATCAGCGAAATCAAGCTTAGTACATATCTGTACGGAACTACGCTGACTTTGACTGATGACGCTGTACATTATCATCCAATAGCTTTACCAAGTTATATTTAACTAACCAACCCACCTAGACCTTCCTAGTAGAAATAGGTCGCCAAGCTAGGTGAGTGGCCACAATCTGGGTATCGTTATAGAGGGACGGTTTGGGTAAGTGCATAGAATTGTGTGAGGAGTGGAAAAATAACAGCAATCGGTAGCACATCTGTCTGTCAAAAACATCTGTGAAAATTACACTTACCGACTTATTTAAAATTCATATAACTCATACTAAACTAAATACCTTTAAATAATACAAAAGACAATAAATATATGTGTATTAAAGTGTGTAAATGTTATATTTTACTCTAAAAAATTGTTATATATAATAGTGTGTAAAAATTATCCTCCCACCCCAAAATGGGCAATGACATTTAAAGTGTGGAGACCTCTAGTCTTAATTTAAAATAAAAGTAACAAAACTGGTATATAATATTGAAAAAAGTCTCATTTAATAGATAAGATACGCAGATTTTTGTATTTTAAATTAATTATTAAAAAATTATATAAAAATAATTTTTAAGAAAATATATGCCACTTCCTTGAAAATTTAAGTCGAATTTTAAGTGTATTTTATCAAAAAGTGTAGGTAGTTCGGGATAAAATTTACTAAACAATGGATTTCTTTAACACTCTTCGCTCACCTCCTTTAATTTTTTATTTATTTATTTTTTATTTTACAAGGACAAACGTTGCAATTATAGTCTTCGTCTTATATATATTTTTTTCTGTGTGTATATTGGTAAATAGGACGTATATGGAATACACTTCATTGTTGTCGACTAAATCCTTTTAGGCAAGTGACAATTGATTTTTGTTGTTCCAGTTGTCTGCCTCACGTAAATGGAACTGTTGGACTTTTCTTTTGTTATCACCAACAAAAACTATCAAATTGATAACAAGCTTGCATTCACGATTATGAAAGTAATTATACAGATAAAATATAATAATAAAGATTTATATCACATAAATTATCTTCAAATTAAAGTTTGTAATTACATTTAAATCCAAAAAAAAGTAATTTCTTCTATTATTTTAATAATTAATAATTTCTTTAATACGTTTACAGCCGTGTTTTTTAATTATTAAAGCCTTATGCAAGTCTACATTTACCGTGATAAATACAGAGCTTTAATGCAGATAAATCGAGTGGTTACATTCGCATAAATAGACGAGTGTTGCCGAACTTCAAGGGGCGATTAAACAGTCGAGTGTGTTACGAATTTGCAACGTGGCTCCATCTTTCGACGTTTGATTTTATTACATTTTCCGTTTGACTAAAAATAGAGCTAACTGCTCACGGCTTGCTTACTATGTGGGTTACACAGTGGTCTAGTTAGCTGTGTGATACGCTAGGTAGATGGTCAAGGACCCCATGATGGTCACGTAGATGTTACTGGGATGGAAGTTTGAGGGAAAGATTTTTCCTGTTTATGCAAAGCTCGTAAAGGCTATCGAACTTTTAGTCAAACGGGAAATCACTACAAGTTCCTCGTTCGTAATGAATGTAACTTAGATTACAACGTATAAATGAATAATTAAGAATATTCCCCGATTAATATTCAACAAATCGAATAATATACTGCTATATTAATTACAATATCTAACGGTATAACTTACAAATCGCTCGAAGCTTTCAGTAGAGCCCTTTCATATGTAAGACATCTTTAATCATTTAATTTAATATCAATAAGATATAAAGTTACTGATTTATTACTAACTTGTATATATTTATACTCTAACTTAATCAAAATTATGAGAAAAAAAAGGGGGATAATTCGAAAGTAATGTGTAACTTTCTTCACTTTCTATGTTCGGGGTCGTTGTTATATCATGAACAGTACCCTCATTTCTAATAAAAATAAACATGTGACCCGAATCTAGTTACCGAAGTTCATGAGGTTAGAATCCAAGGGTGCCGAGTTCAATCTATTTTAGCCCATGTTAGATAGAAAATGATGGGTCGTCGGCCTTGCTACTATCTACAGTAAGAGGTAATTCTTCAGGTTCTTCAAACCTGTAACAACACAGGTGCTTCTTTTATATATATATATATATATATATAAATATATATATACACATACAAACACGTATATGAATATTTAAGTGAGATTTAAATTAGGTTTCTAATCTGGTTTCGGTAACAACTAATGCTTGAATGCAACTACTCATTAAGAAAACTCGTGATATAAAAAGCACGAAACGATTAAATCTGCATTAATTAAAAGAATTTAATTTTAATTCACAGATTTTTTAATATATGTATATATTTGAGAATTAAGAGAATTTATTAAAATTTTTAAAATTTTATTAGAAAAATGAATATTCTCGTATAATTTTCTGCAAATAAGCAAAAATCATGTGTTTTTTTCTAATTATTCGGTAAATAACAACAGCATTTAAACTTAAAAAATATCAATTTATTATCTGTAAATTGATTTAAAATGTAAAAATTTACAGTAGGATCATCCTATTGTCTGTATATATGTATATTGGACCCCTTTCCTCTCGCAAACGCATGAGGCCCTAAGTTGTACTCTTAAAGTTCGAGGCCATAAGTTATATTTTATGCCTACTACTATAAGAGTTTATTTATTTATGTTTATCGAATATCTGTAAGATACAGTAATCTCGGTAGAAATTTAAGACTGTTTAGATGCTGTTAAGATGTAATTTAGGCTAAAGTCAACCAAATTATCCAACCATAAAGTTCACGTTATGCCCAAGTGGAGCAAATATCGCTGAAAATAGAACAATACTGGTCTTTTACGTATGTGAACGGCGGTCACTCCCCTCCATAAGATGAAGATTTAAATATTTAAGCATCGTATTGTTAAAAGTTCATGTGCCTCGAATTAATAGAGAATTGAAATAAATTTGAAAAATACATAAAATATATTTTATTGCAACAAAATAAATTAAATTCGTTTAATTATTAATTAATTTATATGCTAAATAAGCTGTAGTTTAAGGCCTATAGGTAGGGTCTCACATTTATTCAGTGGGGAAGGGCCTGTTATATACTATAGCTTAGGATTTGAGTCCAGTCCTACTTCCACCTTTCATTAATGTTTCAATAACACAAGATGACGATGATGATGATTAAATTACATAACAGATCTGTCTAATTAATAAACCGAAATTTTTAATTAAAAAATAATTAATATAATTTTTTTCGATTAAAAAGTCGTTTTTATACGTTTATCTGTACTTAATAAATTATAATCCTCTTCAGTGACCGCGATTAATCACAATTAACGCTTATTTAATTAAATTTATACAGCAATAAATCGAAAATTAAATTAAAAAATTAAACTTTTTATAAGTTTAATACCAAATTATAACAAAATAAATTATAAAATAATATTTAAAGATGAAATCTTTAATAAATAATAATAATAATAATTACATCATCTGTTGGAGAGATGCACTGGTTTATGAGACAATTTAATTTTAAAAAATTATATATATTTTTATAATTATTAAACTATTAAAACATTTAGGACTCAGTTTATTAAGTTATTTTCTTTAAATAATAAGTTTTAAGAGTGTTAAAACTGCAAGAAAGTCGAAAATCTCAGAGCATCTCACTTTGAGGAAGAAGATAAACTTCAATGTCTTGGTAAAAAAAAATTAAGAAGGAATTAAATATGAAGAAGAGATATTGAACTTTCAATCCAGTCTAATGTTTATGATCCACGAATATTTTTGACCCAAATATTTGATTTGAAGAGAATCGATGTTAAAAGACGCATAGCTCTGGTAAAAATATTTGAACTTCTTCCTCGTTTTGATCAATGACACGTAATAAATTGAAGTAAAAAGTCTTTCAGATCTACACCCCTTGCTATTTTAGATTTCGGGAGACATATTTTTAAAATATATTTGTATTTGTACACGTAATAATTAGATAGGAATGAACTAATAATAAAAAAAATTTATAATGCATTCTCCACCCGTTTTGTTTTAAAAATTCCTTCCTCGTGCACATCTTTTCTTAAAAATTCTTGTAAATTTTATTAATTTTATATCTTTATAAAAAATTATACAACATTAATTCAAATTCAAGACCCTTTTTTTTTTTACGTGTTTTTCGAAATTTAAAGGTGGGATTCATCTTAAATTAGTGATGCTTTTTACATGCAAAGTCTTTAAAGTCCGAATTTAATACTCTAAAAACATATTTTTAGTGTATTTTGCTCTTTAAACCGCAATTTCTTTTAATTTTTATTCCATTTTTTATCTTAGAAATCATATATAAAAGTGGGAGTGCATCAAATTCGAATCTTTCTATGAAAATTTTATACTTTCAATTCGTTATATTTTATTTTTAATACATTAAAAGAATTTTTTTTTTAATAAAGAAATTACTAAAATTAAATTTTTCTCTGATTCAATTATTTTCTTCTAAAAACATCTTTAAAGCGGGAGATGAGTCGTAATTTTGAGGTATTCTTTGTCACTTTACAAATATCCGTATATAATGAAAATGTTTATTTTATACTTCATATTAATTATGTATATTATTAGCATATTAAACTATATTTATTTCTATTTATTATGCATTTTCCTCTTAAAAATAGCTATTTTTAAAATGGGGGATAGAGCTTAAATTCGAAGTAATATGTATAAATTTTTTAAAATATTAAAATATAATATAAAAGACGGAAATTTTTACTAGTCTATTCATATAGAAACAGACAATAGGTGTCAATAAAAGTAAAAAATAAAAAAATAAAAAAAAATTTTGGCATCTTAGCGGGTGTCCTTACAAAATTTTTAATCTTAATTTACACTTTACATTTGAAAGAGGAAAATAAATAAATAAATCAACATAAATAATTTATTTAAAAAATTACAATTAAACAGTAGAAACAATGCTTAATGAATTATTATTTTTAATTTTAATAAATGTAAAATGTTTTTTTTTCTGTTAAAATAAAAATTAATGTGATTCATAGGTTATTTTGCATAAATGAATCGAGATACATTTATAGTTAAATAATAATTTTATAAAAAAGAATAAATAAAATCATAAATCATTTTATTTTCTTTAGTGGTTTACTCTTTGATGCTTCCGATAATAAATTTAGGCTAAATTTTTATTTATTTATTTATTTTTTTAATAGAGTCTGGAGCATAAATCATCCAACATCTTGAGAGAGAGAATGCGATTAGAATAAAGTAATTTTCTAACAAAATACAACTTAAAAAAAAAAATAAGATAAATAATTTATTATTCTTCTATACGAAACCGAATAAATTATTTATCTCACGAAAGTATGCCATTGATTTATACCTATCGAACATCACAGAAACTACTTAAATATATTTTCATAATAATAATACCTCTATCAAATTACAGGGGAGAAAACTGTGCTTTTTGTGTATAAGATGAGACCAGGGTCGAATTTGTAGATAAGCTAAACAAGCTGCAATTTAGGGCCTCCTGTTACGACTGTATATCTTAGGGCCTACCTAGCTTAGGGGCTTCATACTTATCATTATTTAAAGTGGAAGGGCCTGTTATAGATTATACCTTAGAACCACAACAAGTCGAAGTCCATTGCAAGAGACAATTTCTCTTCTTTTAATACATAAAATATATAATTATAGCAATTATTTAATTATGAACAAGTCCACAGAATAAAATTTTAATATAGTTATTTATAAAATAAGATTATACCATTTATGAATGTCAAATTTAATATTTTTCTGTGTCCTTTATCAATGGTTTACTTTAAAAAATGTAGATTATATTTTAAATTATAGCTTGAATATAAAAATAAATTTATCATCATTTTTTTATAGCCTGTAAGTAGTAAGTATACCGAAAATATTTTGTGATAAATGCAAATTCGGCTTATCCACAAGTGAATAATAATAATGCAAAAGATAAGGTTGTATCACCTCAGGCTTTTACAATTATTGATTATCTTTAGCATGAATTTTAATTTATATTTATTTATTTTTAATTTTTGCGTGTTGCTCTTAATTTATTTTATATCTAGATTGTTATTTACACTATTTACATTACAGGATGTAAATTTATTCATCACATCTATCGATTACTGTACAGTAATTATAGACTAAACTTTTATGATGATTTTTCGTATATTTTAATCGGATATGACTTAATTAAATTAGAGGGCATGTAAAGCCTTAATTATTAATTAAATAATACATTTATTTTATTTTAAAAATGTTTAAAATTATACTAAGTATCTGCAAATTTAATTTTCTAAAATTGTCCGAAGAATTAAAAACAAGAAGATTGGATAAGGATTTCTCATAGATTTTATCTTAAAAGACGATTATAGATCAATATATTTTAATTAATTGAATTATTTATGATGATAGTGATGATGATGATGATGGGCACGTGGCATCAGCATGAATCATACTACTATTATCTTGGAGTTATCAAATACAAGTGAATAACCTAAGATCACAATGTTTACAAACCGAATTTTTCCTCCACGAATTTTTCATGCAAAGTTTATTTTGTTAGTTATATCTTTGTAGCTACATAACAATATAAATACACAAATTATAAGGAAATTTCTCAACGAAATATAAGATTTATAAAAATGAAATCTGTAGGATGTAGCAGTGCCACGATTTCAAAGTCAATAAACATGATTTCGTGCTAATAATTAATGAAGATCATTAAAGGAAACCGTATTTTTTTAAAAATAGAAACGACATTTCAACTTCCAGAGACATGATTTATATAATTCTTCATTCGCAAACAGTAGAACCATTATCATCTTAAGAGCCTGGATGATGATTTAAGTTAAAAATAAGATGGACTTACGCATCACTTTGTAAAGCAATGGAGGTTAAAAATACGGTCCATTGATGTTACTCAAAATACTTTTCACATATTTACTCTAAATTCGAACTAAAACTAGTTTGGCATGTTTATTTTTTCTTAATGATTGAGGGTCTAAAGAAATTTTAATGCGCTAAATAAATAAGAATCTTAGTTCATTCTTATTTATTTAGGGCATTAAAATTACTTTAGATTCAGGCCTAAATCATTAGTTAAATCTTTAAAAATGATTGAAGATCCTTTATAATTATGTTTTAAAGAAATTCTACTGACTGTACCTGTAAAATATGTATACAACTATTATCACTTTTGCATCTTGTCAGCGATTAAGAAGCCATTCCAGTTGACAAGACATCACCATATTACATTTTTTAAACTTGTATTCTGTCAGATTTTAGAAGTGAAATCATAAAGTTTTTAAACACGTTTTTCTAGAAAACCCTTCAAATAAATCAAAAAATACGTTTACTAGTTTAAACATTATACTTTACACTAGGTTAGAGGGAGAACTATTTCACTTTTATAAAAGATTTTTGACGCGTTTGCAACATTTTTATCTACATTAAATGATAAATATAGAAGAGGAAAATTAAAGAAACAAGAAAAACTTAATTAAAATCGACAAGAAATTTTGATTATGTCAAAAATGACGTACAATGACTTTATACCATGACACTAGTCATGCTCCATTTATAGAAGCGTGGACAGTTTGTGCTAGGAGGTCAAGTTGAAAACGAAAAGTTAATCCATACAAAAGTTAATTTCTTTTGTTTTTTTCTTTATTTAGCTTGAAATCCATTCAGTCATTTCACTTTTCAAAGCCTGAGAAAAGCGACGACCTATGATGATCCACTAAGAACCATTGCATCTTCCAGAGCATCACAGTCATTTATAAGGGGTAAAAATGAATTTTTCACTAAAAATAAGCAATAAATTCTCATTTTTTTCGTATAGAAGACAGAATCTTCCCAGAATTAGTCAGAAAACAACGTACTTCACAGGGTTACACTAACTAATCACGTATTAATCTGTGATTTACTATGAAGTAACAGAAGTAATACTTTATTTTTTATATAACCTAAACCTTCATTATCTCATCTTTCTTATGCATATATATTTTATAGTTTAACTGTGTTAACAAGATGAAATTTTAAATGCTCTTCTACAGCTACTGATATCATATCTAATGTCATTGGACTTTTGTTTCCTAAAATAAAAAATTCACGAAGCATTAATGCATTACCTCTTCTGATTTCTTTTTGTGAAAAAAAATAAAGAAAATTACCAGTAAAAGACAGATTATGTTACTGTAAATGGCATAAAATAAAGTAAAATTTTATCGTAAATCAAATAAAAAAAAAAAAAAATCTAAAATTGATTTTTAATAATCTTATTAAAGCTTCAGAGGGTTTTTCTAATTAATTCGACTTTAATTAAAATCATAAATTAAGTTTTACAATTTCTAAACTCTCTTAAATTTGGAATTAGTTTTCTAAGGCAATAAATTAAGTTTTTTAAGTTAAATTAAATAAAAATTTGCATTAAATATTCATAATTAAGAGTTTAAAAAACTTTTAAAGACTATAAATTTTGTATACCTGTAATGTTAATTAACTAATGAATTATAATCTAGCTCGAAATTCGCATCTTCCCACACAAGATTTTGACCTTTCCAATTTTAATTTTTAATAATACTTTTGCAGATAAATTAAATTACAACATATAAAATTAATATTTAAAAAATTTTTTATGTATCTAACTTATTATAATTTAATTATTTTCTTGTAATATACGTAAATACATGGAGAGAATTAACCGTTACTCCCTTTTTAATGATGAAGAGTGTTACTCTTTGAAAGAGAGAGCATCCATTTATAAAGGAGATTAAATGCATTATTTAAAAAATAATACGAAGAGATTATTTAATAAAATAAATGATTTTCTTACAGGTCTTTATAGAAATGTCATAAATTTCCAGCACTAATCGATTGATGATTGCCAGTAACTTAATGGATAATAAATGTAAAAGGGCATTAAAAAAAACACTTAAATTTTTATTTATATAAATGTAAACTACTTTTCTAGTATGTTTAACTTCGATTATTGTTATTATTTAAACGAAATTATCTTTATTTACGGTAAATTTTTGACATGTTTTTGATAAAAAAGAAGAAAATCAAATGGATGACTTTTCTTTTGATAGAGCAGAAGAAGTTGTAGCATTAATAATCAGTGATTATCATTGTACCTGTTCTGAGAACTACTAACTATTGTAACAGGTCCAAACACCGTGACTGTTATGCTATTAATCTATGTCTTTCCACAATGACAAGTCATTTCAACTAGTACAAGAAACGTGCAAGTTAAATTTGTAACATATTCACATCTCTTATTATTCTTTTATTCATTTTTCTTCTATTAAATTCATTAAATATTCTTATTCCATTTAACCAGAAACTCGTTTACTTTACCTTACTACATTTCAAATAAAATTAACAATTCCTACTTTAATTTATCGCTTATTTTTATAATTAAATACGTACTAAAACGATTCACGCTATCAATTTTTTAAAGGGATAGTATTTCGTGCATTTATTATTGAAAAAATAAAATAAATTTTACACATTTAACTTAATTAATTGGTATGTAAATTGCTGTTCGCTTGTTATTTTATGGTTTATAATAATAAAAAATAAGTGAACTCTATTAAGGAGGGGTGCCGTTTTTAGTACATGCAGCCTTCTATTTTATTATACTTTTATAAGGTTTTTATTGGTTTGGTTTCAGTGCTATGAGGTTATTGTTTTATGATGTTAAATTAACGATCCGTTGAAACCTCGAATCTCTTCGTCCTTGATGATCACATTAAGTATGCCATCAAGATCGAATGCACTCTTACGTAAATGAACTAATTTTTTATTTTTATTTTTTATTTTTTCAGAAAAAAATAAAGATTTACATCAATTTTGAATCACTGCCTTTAAATTTTATTTTATTTTTCATTTTTTAAAAGCATTTTCTAAAGCAAATGATACTTAAATGAAGTCTAAAAAACTGTGTTCAACGTCGTTAAAATTAAATTAAGCGATGTAATTAGAGTTACGTTTTTTTTCAGTAATTCATTGAATTCTAATAAATAATTTATTTAGAGGAATCTTTAACAATAATCTTTAAAATTTACTACAGTCAAACCTCTGAACAACGGCTGCTGACGGGAAAAAATGGCCGCCGTTTAAAGGTGGCCGTTATTGAAGGTTCGACTGTATTAATATTATATATTCATATATTTATACGGTAGTATGAAATATAAGTATGGGCCGCTAAGTAGGTGCCTGTAGAGTTATTTTACTCACAAGTTTGGGGTGTTTGATGACATGTGTTTCGCTAAGTACACGTCCACTAGTTACAGAAGATACTTCTACGGATAAACTAGATGAAAATTAAAGTTTATATAATATTTTTTAATTAGTGTTATAAGCTAATTTTCTCCGAGAATATTAGCGATGCAAAGATCTTTAAAATTAATAATTGAGATGCGTTATATATAGAAGTTTCAATAGAGTTTAAATTACTGCTTAGAATCTTAATTAAAATCTTAAGATTTCAATTAAGTTTTAAGCAATGCAAACTTTATGAATGTGAAGTCAATTAAGCAGAGCCCATGGACATAATTACTGAAATAGCATTAATAACATAAACAGAATTAATGAAAAAAAATCTAATTATATCAGCCACATTTACTCTCAAGTAAATTTTTCAACTAATTTATTTAATTAATTAGATGTATATTTTAGAATTTTCAAATTAATTATATTCTATATCATAATATAAGGTATAATTTAAAAATTTTTAATATTATTACAGAATATTCTTCCCTCTTTCATCTTGAGTTTCATCTCATAAAACTTCATAATAAGGAAAGAATGAGCAATATTTATGCTTGAGATTCTATCAGAAAAGCAAGTCAATGCTTTTTTTTAAATATTATTTGACTTTTTTCCTAGTAAACATAGAAAAAAATTCTTCATATAAACTTGTGTAAATTCACAACATCCAAGGACAAAGTCCGTTATTGACAGGTTCTAAGAAATAGTAGTTTACTTATTAAATTGTTGCTTCGAAATGCTTGAAACGTTAGTTAAATTGTGTAAAAATTTAATTTACTTTTTAAAATAACTGAATAAAAGATAAATATTTATGTAAAATTTCTTAATTTTTGTCACACCACTCGAAATTTTAATTGTAATTCCTTACTTTCTAGAAAATTTATTTAATTTAAAGTAAATTTAAAATAAAATTGAAAACAATACAACTCACATAAAGCAATTGTTACTAATATAACACAACACATCCTTATTTATTTATTTATTTATAGTTTAAGCGTAAAAAGTCATTTTTTCAACTTTAAATAAAATAAAATAATATATATATATACATATATTCTTATAAAAAATTTAATAAATTTAATAAATTTAAATTCTTTTTTAAAGTTTAATAAATTTAATTAATTATATAAAAAGTTTAATTAATTAAATTTATTTTATTACAATTAATAAAAATTGTTTTAAAGTATTGAATTTCTTTAAAAAATGCATTAAAAATAAGAAATTTATTAACTTATATTTTTTAAAAATTTAATTAAATTTTGACTTTTTTTAATTTTATTTTAAAATGTCTGGCATCTTAAAGACTATTTTTTATTTTACTTTTTTTAATTTTGGGAAAAGTTTTTAACTTAACAAAAGAGTAATTCCATAAGTTTACATTATCAGCATTTTGTCAGTCATGGGCGATTTTCTCCTTCACTGGATATGGAGTGGCAGGTATGTATTTAAAGTCTATCTTTCTCTAACCTATACTTACACGACTTTTTAAATCTGTTTTTATTTTTTATTTTTTGTTGTCGCCCCAAGATGTGTATGCAAAAGGGCCGTTGTCCCGAATACTTTAAATGAAAACTTAGCCTAGAACTTCCATGGTAACTGACCCATTTCGGACAAACAAGAAAGCTTATGGTCATTTGAAAAATAAATTACTCTTTTGTATAAAGACACGTTTAAATTGTTTACAAAATTTGATATATTCGAAACATAAATATAAAAATGGACCTTAACCTATGCAGATTAATCTGCGCCGTGATAATATATACGAAATTTTATAGAATGAAGTCATTTATATAAATAATTTTTTCTTTAATTATAATTTAATTTACTTTTTTTAATTTCAAGCGATAAGTAAATTCATCCTTCGATCACGATCGTGATATATTTACATATAAAAGTAGTTCCACGTAAGGGTCACATCAATCTTACACCAAGGATTATCGTAATGACAAGAAAAACCATCTGTATTATTATTCTTTGAATGTTTCTTCTATATTTTTTTCGGAGTAAACAAATTCGTTTGCCTTTATACACCGCCACTTCTCAACCTTCTTCATTCCCGTACTACCCCAACCTTCTGTAGCATTAACAGATTCTTCTGGCGTACTACCGGTTGAGAACTGCAGCTTTGAAAAATTTAAAACGTTATTTTTAAAAATACGTATTTATTTAATTAAATTTTCATATATAAATTCGATTTAAAGGTGAATTTATGAATATTTTTTTCCTTTCGTATGATCTGTTATGGGTGGAATGCGGGCAGCTCACACCTCGTCGAAAATCCTACCGATGATAATGTATGTAGACAAGGAAAATAATATAAATAAGTATGTAGACTGATAGAAGAAGAAATTGGACCGCATAAAATTGAGATAAATATCAACTAAGGGGGTAAGAACCCTTAAATAAATACAAGGGTAAACAATATCTATTGTATCTATGGTTACAATCACCCGTTTGTAAGATTTCTTATAGTTTATAATAATATTTTCTACATACATAAATAAGATCTACAAAAAAAGTAAAAGAAATGTGATGATAAATGATAAGATACAATAAGATGCACCATTGTAAAATGATAGCTCCCTATAAGAAATCAACGAATAAAGTTTTTATTGTTTAATTGTTTTGTCTATAAACTTATCACGAAACTTTATAATTGTATTTAAAGTAAGTGAGTTAATCAGTTTAATTATAATTTAGTTAATTGTATTCTGTTAATTGCAATTGATTAATTGCACGAGACTTTCGTAACAACTAGTACTTTGCACTTATATAAAGTTGTTTTCTAAATTCAAATAACTTATGTATAAAAAATATGAATTATATACATAAATATTATAATAAATTTATTTTTAATATAAAATATTTAAAATTAGAAAGGTACAGACTTTGATTTTTATGGTGGTGATGCAAATGCAAGTGTAATGTCAGATTAAAGTCAATGCATAGTTACTTAAAACTGTTATTTTATGATATTTATGTACTGTTAGTGTACATATTTATGCTTAAATACGTCATAAACACGTAAAAAATATCTAATATTAACTTCTCCCTATACAATGATGTAAATATTGTGAATAGCAACTAATATTTCTAGACCGTTAGATGATACAAATAACACGTGGACGAGGGGACATACACACTTATAATTATTATTATTCCATTTTCTGAACGTTAAATTAATAATTTTATTAAAATTTATAACAAAAAAGTGCCATATTTTTCGAGTTATCAAACTACGAAATTACTGAAAGCGCCTAAGGAGGCAATAACATTGTATGGTCAGTTGCCTGCTTTATATCAAAGGCCCTTGACCCATAAAATTACAGTTATGCACTCTACGTAGATTTATTTTTGAGCGTGTATTGTTATATAAGTGATAGATATCTGGTATATCTTGATATATATATATATGTATATATATATTTTTATAATATAAATAATGCGTGAGGTTACGACAAATAGATTCTTCTATCAGAAGGTCGAAATTGTTTAAATCATTAAATGTAATCAGTAGAAATGCTTTATAGATATTATAGATGAGTTCAGGATTATGGGCTAAGCATACAGCATGTTATCAAGGATGTAATGACGATTATTTATATTATTTTTCCATTTGTTCTACGGCTTAAAGAGCTTGCAAAAAAAATACGTTTTTTTCTGGATATTTAAGCAGTAGAATGGAAATGTTTTGCTTTAAAGCTTAAAAAATGGCTAATAAATTAAATATAAATATATATATATATTACCGGATAAAAATCAAAAAAATCTATCTTTTAATTCTGAATTTTTGTCATATAAAGATAATATCTTGACATCCGAAATGAAGAATTATCTAATAAATCGCCGATAGAAATTACGATAATTTATTAATTCCTAGCTACCTGCTCCAATTATTTAGCCATATCTTTGATAAATTATTATAACGTCTAAAAATACATAAAATTAAACAATTAGAGGTTAAATTATATAAATTTTGGAACGTATAAAAGTCATATAAATGTCTTACTTTATCTAAAATGAGCTCCGATTGGTTAAAATTTTAATTTATAACTCATGAATATTTCATAAGAAAATTGGGAATAAGCCAATAAAGTTATAACGTTATACTTAAATAAGTTATATGTTCTTGCTTATACACTTAAAAAAAATAAAGGCAATTTATTTTTATTTTTATATAACAGATGTACATATTTGACAGCAATAGAAGGTCTATATATAAAGAATTAAAACCGTGTTTTAGTAATTTAAACAAATGAATCAGTGAGCAAAACTATTATAATTATAACAGGAAAATAAATAATAAAATAAAGTATTATCTTATTATTTACTATAAAAAAAGGTTGCGTGAATACGAAAATGTTTTTAATTATATCCTCGTAATCCGCTTGTTTTTATGCAGTAATAAACGATAAAATGTAATTATAATGTTATAATTTATATTTATTTGAATTATAATAAGTTTATAATGTATGTAAAATGAATAATTTTGATATATTCATAAAATTATATACATTATTTTCGGTGTTTAAGAGCTTATACGCTACTTTCTTAATTATACTAAGCTGATAAATAACAGAATTTCATGCACGTTAGTATTATAATATACAAATTAACTTCTCTATTTAATTTAAGTCACAATAGTCCATTTATTGGCTTACATTTTCGAATAGAAACACTTAAACTGAAACCGAAAATAACACTTAATCAATATAAGATAAAGCTTTTTACCTGTTTTCGCCCCCTTTTATATCAATGACAATATAAGAATGCAAGATCCTAGTGACGTCATAGGTGTTGCGGTCAACGCCAGAAGACCAACTTAACCTACTTTAAACAAACCAAAAACAACAGAGAGAGAGAGAGGCGCTCACTATAATTTCATTGTTACACTTTACTTAATGGATAGCTTGTTCAGTTGATCATTATCTGGTCTTGAAAAGGCGTTCACCCCTCTTATTGTGTAACTATTCTGAAACATTCGGATAAGTTAATCAAGATGCAGCTTTATGGTAGAGGTGAAGGTTTCATGCTTTATGACTTTTTTTTCCTATTGGCAGGTGCTTATTTACTAAGGAAGCTTCAGAATTGATGTAACTGCATCTGTCATTCATTGTCAATGATTTGTAGAAGTTTTAATAATCGAAGTTGAATTTTATACCGTCTCAATTCGCCGAAATCAAGTTTTAGCGATTACATATCAGATAATTTAGGGTTTATATAAATTATATAGAATACATAACAGATTATTATGTAAGGTGTACCTTTATTCTATTTGATTTTTGATAACGTGTAGTTACCCGAAAACACGATTATATAAGCGTATAAAACTTAAAAACTATACTTTATAAACGTAATTAAGGCTTTTATTTAATGTAAATCAATACCTTAATCAATGTAAATCAATTGGTGACGTTGAACACACCATTCGAAGTATGATAGGTTGCTCTTAAAAGTTACGATAAAAAGTAAATTTTTTAAATGTTTTTTTTTTCCTCTTTTTTTAAGGAAATATTTTATAATAACTTTATTTATCTCAACAGGTGTGCTTTACACTTTATTTTAAAATTCTAAAATGCAGGATATCCCTTCTACTAGAGCGTATCTTTCGCTGGAGTGTGTTACACATTATCAAGTTTTTGACAGAGGCCATAAATTTATGTTAAATAAAGGCTTCCCGTTTTCAATTTTTTATGCTTAATATTTCGTGGAAAGAATATTAATTTCTACACCAGGCAATTATCGGTTCTAGTTTTTTTTATCACGGCTTTAAAAAAATAATGGATCTAAGCAAAAACGATAAATTATTACACATCCTTAACTCTTAAGCTTAGTCATAATATTGTGGTAACATTGTTTTCAATAAATTTTACATATTAAGTACATGCAGACAATAGAAATTTTTTGATTTTTTAAAAATAATAACCTCGAATTTGAAGTTAATTATAATTAAATACGCTTTCCTGATGCAAAAAAAGTGTATATAAGCTTGATAATTATGTTTGTTACTAGCTACTAATTTATACGATAAATATCTTTACGTATATATTTGTGTATGTTTGTGTGTCTGTCGTGAGTTTAGATTTTAATTTTTGTTTTGATTTTTTAAATACAATGCAAATACAGTCGAATTGCCTCTAAACGGCGCTATTTTTTTCAGTAAACGTTAAACAAAACTATATATTAAATACCTTTCAAACAACGGCCATTCTTTATGTTAGTGTCCGTAGTTCAGAGGTTTGACTGTTACACATTAAAACGTTTATACGAATAAACTAAAATAATTATCGATATTTTTAGAAATAGTATCAAGCAACTTTACAGTATATTCAACGCAATTAGCATTTTATTTACAGAATTTATTAGAATTCTAAGAATATAACTAATTATAATGTATAATGTAGGTAAAGATGGAATCTGCTGGTAGTATTCATACGAAGAATTTAAGAATTTATGAGAAGATAAATCAAAAGATTGCAGGTATTTATTCTTTCCTGCCAATGTCGAGCGTAGGCGTGAATTTTCGTCATATTTCTGCTAAGAATTTCCGCCAATAATATTAAAATATAGAAGATAAAAATAACAAAATTCGTCTTGCTGTGTTCCTTTATTGATTCTTGATAAGAATTATTTATATTATCTCGATACATTATCGATCTGTGCAATAATAAAATTGAAATTTATGCACTTATTATTATTATTTTCATGCATAAATATGACCAATAGAAGAAATGTAAAATACTAAATAAATTTTTAATGGTAATAGTATTTTTATCTCCTTAATTAACATAACAGCACTAGCCTGGCTAATACCTGTTCCTTTAAAGGGGACTCCCCTTTTCATGGTCAATAAAATTGATTGATTGATTGCAACGTTTTTCTGTATTATTATTTTACACAGGTTGCATACAGTGCAATTCTTTTTATTACTTTATACATTTATTAAATTGTAAATTTAATTAAAAAATTAAAATTGGTCAAGTGTTAATGAAAATAATACGTGCTACAAAATAAAATTTAATTTGTATTCAAATGATAAACTTAAATGTTTGTGTATGTTTGTTCTTTATTGTGTGCTGTGTGTGTGTTTTAGGGATTATTTCTAATTAAAATTTATATTACTTTGACGATTATAAAAGAAAATATTGCATTTATTTCATGTTTAAATAAGGGAGAATTTATATATTTCATTGCCTGTTCATTATAAAATTATCAGGAATTCGTCTTTAGGTAAATATGTTTAAAAAATCCTATAAAAATATTTAATTTGTACTTTGTGTTTCATCACACTACTTTAGAAGGTATGAAGGTCAAAACCTGTAATTTATATCTGTAACAAACAATTAGTGAAGTGACATATGAGAGTTGTAAATCACGGATACGTCGATGTGACGTTAAGGGACTTTCTTATAGAATAATTATATTTCTTAAATAAAACATAAATCTAAACTCTGACAGGTTTACAATAAATAAAATAGACCTATATTTAAATTAGCGTGAATTATATCTATATAATATTATGTTTAATATAATTTAATATAGGGGGTAGAGCCTTGAATAGGCTGTACTCCCAAAAGAAAGAATGATGGAATGAGAAAGAGGGGAGAAGGATCCAGTGGGGTAGAGATTGAGCAGATATTAATAAAATTATATTTTTATAATTTATATAAGCCTAATAAATGCATATATTCGTTAATTAATTAAATGAAGTATATACATCACACTAAACGAGCGGATAAAATATATTAAATAAAACTATAAAATATCAATAAAACAATTTCTATTCTTTAAGAACACGATCGACGAGAATCTAAATTTATATTAATTATTTATAATGTTGCATTTTATTATTGTTTAATATTAAGTAATTTTATAAAATGATTATTATATAAATTTAAGAGCATTGACCTTAACGGAAAAAAATGAAAGAATAAGACTCAATGAATCAACATGAATAATAATTAATTTAGTTTAAGAGTTTTAAATGATAATTATAATGTTTATTTTAATATTTAAATTTTAATAAAAATTTTTATGAAATTAGCTTTTTGATAGGAGCAATCAGTGATTTGATAAAAATAAATTTGTACTATACAGAATTTAATTGTAATTAAACTGTGTACAGTAAAAGAAAATATATATTTATATATTTTATAGTAAATTCTCAATATTAAATCGGAAGGTAAGAACCGCACACGGTTGAAAAGACATCTACAGACCATCAGACATCCATTAAAATGACATCAATCAGATACTTCCGCCCACAGCCGCTTATCCTCAGGGAAACCTTTGCAGGGACCTAGGTCACGGCTTCTGGGTCGTGACATGTTGTTTCAACATCCATAGGCCGGTAGACCCCCCTAACAATAACCCAAATAGTACTTTTGTCCTATCGTTTATCTCGTGAAGTTACTCTGAAGAAAATTCTGATTGAGACACGTTGACATCTCGACAAGAAAATTGCTATTTATAATATTTAATAACCATTAAAATTGCCTTTCCCTTTTTATAGAATTTTTAAATTTTAATATTTTATTATAAATTTAACAAAATTTTATTTGTAATAATAATAACAGAAGCGGTTAGAAATGCTCTCAATTACTTTCATCTTAATTAAATTGTGTTTCGAGTATTTTACACACGAAAATATTGTTCTTAGGATTTGTATAAATTAACTACATATTATTTTTTATTATAGAAAAAAAACACTCTAAAGTTTTATGGATCTACTGTTCATCTTATTAATAAACTTATGGAGAAGCAAACCTGTTTTCAACGAGCAGTGGGACATCCGGAATTGAAGGCAAAGACCGCTTTCGTCATCAAAATTCGACATAATCTTTACATAATTTAATTATATACACTTTAAAACTAATATAAAACATTAATTTTAATATCAAACTTTTTAAAATATCGATTAAAATTCGTTAATTAGACTCATACAGAGCTACACTAAATAGGTTAATTCAGTTGAATTAAACGTATTTAGTGTTAAAACTAGTTGGTGTATGTTAATTATGAATGTTTCGGCGTAAATATGAATATTTACTTAATATTTTAGTGAATTTTGTGAGTTATTTTATAAAAGTTATAGAAGCAAGAACGGGGATGATGATGTGTGTTCTTTTGTTTGCATTATCGAAGGTCGTGAAGCTAAATCTCACGCACGCATAAACATTAGAAGTACTGTCTTATGCGATTAGAATTGAGAAAAAACATGGTAACTTAATTAGGAAAAAATTCCTTTTTATACTATCTTAAAGCAAACTTATCTATTCAGACGTATAATTTAAGTAATACGTCCTTACATTGTTAAATACTACAAAGAATTATCAAATTTAATCCTTAAAACACGTAAAAAAAGAGTAAAATTTTAATTCTGACGACGAATTTTTCCATATTTAATATTAAAAATAACATTTATAATATAAAATTTAGTGTTAAAGTATATATAAAACAAGCATTTCGTCATTGTACTCTACTGTACATACAATTTAAAATATAATTAGATTTTTATTAATATTGTCTCATTTTTATAATTATATAAATTAATGGAAATAATATTATTTATAAGAAGATGTATAAAATAATTGTCAAGTCTATTACTATTTTTAAAATACACTAATTCTATTGAATTATGTAACGTTAATTATGTACGAAATATTAAATTACGAAACTTCGCTTGTAGCATTACTCAACATAGACAAGAAGAATTCTTCTTGACTAAATTATACGAAATGAAGTATGTAAAAAAGATTTAAAGGCAATTAAATTTAATGTTTAATAGTTAAATTCATTAAAAATTAAATGAGAATTAAGAAACTTGAAGTTAAAAATAAAATTATGTTTCTTAATTCTCATTTATTTTGAATCCATTTAAATGTTAAACATTAAATTTAATTGTGTTTTAAACCTTTGAAGTATTTCTTTAACTCAGAAATAAAATTAACAGCTTTAAAACGCAATTAAAATTAACGTTTAATAGTTAAATAAATTTAAGAATTAAGAAACTTAATTTTATTTCTAAGTTAAAGAAATAGACCAGCAGCTATTTTTTGAGGTAAACCTTAATATTAAAATAGCCTTATTTTAGATGAAATGATGTAAGACAATGTACTTTTTGAAATATTAGATTTTATGACTCAAATGGCAAAGATTCGATTCATTGATTATTTTGTAGGAAATAACTGTAAAAAAAAAAAATATATATATATATATATATCTAAAAATACATAAAAGTTTAGGAGGACGGAGGAGGAGGATACCCCCTTTTGTGGTTCAGTTCATTGAGCAGATAAACACTACGAATAAGGCCAAGTTTGTGAGGCACCGTTATTAATCTATATTAAATATACTGTAACGATGAAACGTAAAAATTACCATTGTTTATTTTTATCGTTTGTATCAGCTTTATTCATTGTACATTATTGAATAAAAGGGCAGTGACTAAGACACGTGTTGGTAGAATCGAGTTTTGTCTATAGACTTATCACGAAATGTTACTTGATTAATCCATTTTATGGGTTAATTATATAGGATAAGTTAATAAATCTAATATTATTTTAAATGATATTCGATTGCACGCGATGTTAATTGTAATTAAACGTAATTAACGTATTAAAAAACGTTACTTTGCTTGACTATACTTAATTTAAACTGGTTAAAGAAATAAAAACAATTAATTTAAAAATAGTTTTCTTTCTTTTGGGGTGGTATATACACTATAATTGAGTCTTACGTCTACTGCTTTTAATTGTGAATTTTAAACGGGTATAACGAATTATATATATACCAATACAGTTTTTATAAACATGTAAGCTGCATAAAGTGTATATAGCATATATTTTATATATATATAGACCCTTTACGTATTAGTTTGTGTATGTTGTGTGTGTTGTCTATGATGGTGTGCGCGTGTGCGTGTGTAGAGACTAGGACTAACAATAGATTTCTATACAGATAAATCAACAATATGGGATGTAAACTAAAATAAAAGCTACATTATTTATTTTAACACAAGTTTAAATTTATTACAGGCTAAAAACGAGTTATTACATTAAATTACTGTTATATTTTGTATAAAAAACTCAAAAATAAAAAAGATATATATATTAATGTTCTCAGCTCTCAGCTATGATGCAGAGACAAGGAATTTTTATTGAATGGCCATTTTTCCATTGTTTAAATTTAGAAATTTCCATTATTTATGTTATTTTATTCTTCTACTGTTTTTGAGTTCTGGTAGCATAACAAAACTAAAAACAGTACAATAGGATTACAATTGAAAGTACTAAATTATGGCCATTTCCTAGAAGATGATGAAGGTCGCCAATACTGCCTTTGATAAACATGTTTAAGAATCATAAAAAATATTTAAAAAAAGGAATTATAAATGCCAAAAGCTTTTTTTAGAAGTAACTTAATTTATTTTAAGCTATAAAAATAAAGTTAAAAGCGTATAATTTAATTTATTTAACAATAAAAACTTCACTCGTTTCCAAGTTTCGAGTGTTTGAATCAAGACTTCACCCTTAATGAAGCTTAAATTTTATTAATATGATTAAAAATTATAAGCAAGTTTAAAAATATTTAATAAAGCTAAATTTACAATTTTAAGTATTTAAGATTGTTTTTAAAATGATAATATACATTGCCAATACATCAACTTTTGAAGCGAATAATTAATTTTCTTCGGAGATTTATTGACTGTGATGTAAGTTTAATTAATGTCTTAAGGAAAATTTTAAAAATTCTAATAAAAGTTAATGATTTATATATTTTTTACTCTGCTAATAGACACAATTTTTGTTAGAATTTTAAATATTTTCCTTAAATTTTAGTTTATATACGGAGATATTGACTTTATAAATGTTATATTGAATCGATACGGACTCGATACTCAAAACTTTGGCCATAACTTTCTATATATAATATAATATCAAAATTGTTTGAGATAAAGTTAAAATCTATAGAAATTTTGTAGATTTATGAAAAATTTAAGCGAAATGTCTCTGTTAAAACTATAAAATTTTAGTGGAAAGAACTGAATTCTTAGTACAAAGATCCAGAGTAATGTTAATGACTTCTAAGAGAGAATTTTAATCAGAACTTTAAATAAAAGCTTTCATAAACCTTTAAATCTAAGCAAGGATTGACGTAGAGATTAAATCATAAAAAATTTAACTGTATAAATAGCAGCATAAATTATCAAAGTTAATCTAAAAATTTTTTGTAGAGGGATCTGATTCTTTCTTTATTGTAAGCATAAAAGTTTTTTTTTTTTTAAATTAGTTTGAATTCTTGTATGAAACAAGAAGAGCTGTCACCTATAGCTATGAGAAAAAAGTGATGAATCCAGTTTTGGTTAGTATAATGATTAACAGCGTATAGTCATCTGTCGAGAGAAAGATACATATTATCACCCGTGTACAGGAATGATAACATGTTCCTTGTTCTCTCTACTTATGATGCTCGGATTTCCTCAACCTTCTCTAGATTATCATCAAGAGTGAAGATTCCCATGGTTTCTCCTATTAAAACTTTGATACATAAGAGAGTTTAGTTACCAGGAAACTAAAATTTGAGTCTCTCAATACTAAAATTTTAAGTATATAAGGATATTTTACCACAATTATATCCAATAAAAAGTTATAAAAAGTGTAAATTATCTTCAAAGATTCAGGATTAAAAATATAAATTAAAGGATTATAATGTTAAATAATGAAAGGAAAATTCTCTTCAAGGATGAAGCTTGAATATAATTAAATTTTCTGTATCTTATTATACATATTTTATTCATCTTAAAGGCTTATTTGCTATATAAATTAAAATTCTATGCTCAAAATTTAAAATTATATAACATATCTTATAAATTATTAAAGAGGAAATACTAGAAAAAAAATATACATATAAATAAAAAATATTTAAAGTATACATGTAAAAATCTTTTAATTATTATAAGATAAAAATCAAAATTTTTTTTATTATTTAGAAAATAATAATTTGTATATTTGTATGCACCAGAAAAAATAAGTGTTATTTTTTATTTATCACACTCCAAATAACAATTTGCCTCATAAATAAATTATTGGCAGGTTTTCTGTTATAATTTTTAATTATTTTTTTGCAAGACAATAATCATCGTAAAATGTCAATCGATGATTGTGAAACGATTGTGACGTAAAGAGCGACATTGAAAACTGGATTGGTCAGGGTAAGGGGGCTGAACTAAAATCACGTATATTATTCTTCAATGGTGTTATTATGAGGTGTTAAAATACAAGACATTTGATTGGTCGTATCTTTCAATATTTTGCAATACCTTGAATTTTATTGAACAACCGTTTTCTCTCATTTATCTCAAAAAGTTTTAAAGTAGAAAATATTTTTGACTTAATTATAATTTATTTTTTAATTCAGTTAATTTGATTTAGTTTAATTAAGCTTAATTTAATAGTTAAAAATTTTACTTATTTATTAATTAAATACGTAAAATCTTAGCAAAATGGCAATTAAATTTGAAATTATGCGACTTCAACAATGTAAGAAAGTGTACAATTTATTAATTTTATGATATTTTATTTAATAATATTCATTTTATACTTTTAAATACGTTTATATTTTATAATTTAAGTGAATTTTTACACATTTAAAGCTCCTTTAAAACAAATTAAACTTAAAAATTCTCCCATTTAACTAACTCAAAGGCATTTTTTAACGTGATAAATATCATGTAAATTAAATTTATAATGTGTAATAATGTATAAAAGTTAATAACTTACATACTAAATATGCAAATCAGCATAATTTTTTTTAGACACCAACAACAACAACCCTCCCAAAAAATGAATATTCTGTCTACACCAAAATATATATTGAGTGTGGAAAATAAATTTCACACAACTAATAAATCAGATAAAGATCTTTAGCAGGAAGGAAATTGGCCCACCTAGGCGTTAATTGACAGTGTAAGCTCTAATATATAATAATGTCCTCCACTCGTTATAGTGTTTAAAAACTAAATAACACGAAAGCAAAATGATAATTTCTAGTCTCTAAACTAATTGCCTAACAAACTACTGAAGCAAAGCTGAGCTCATGTGTCGAGAACTTCGACACTACTCCTGTGTGAATGACCGAAAAACTAGTGTTTAAAGTAAGACGTGACTTTTAAGTGTTACTCGAAGTTATACCGTTAAACGTAATAAGTTGAGACACTTAAACAGTTGTCTTTCTCATCGTCTATACCCCTTAACTAGTTAATAGAATCATTAACAAATATAAATATATTTGGAAATAATGCCATACTCACGCATTATAACATACACACAGGATCTATAACAATTAAATGGTCGCTTCCTTAGACACGATAATAAGATGGTTTGATTTGACTAGTATAATATATCATATTTAAACAGGTTAAACATATTTAATTCAAATGTTTTCTAAATTAATTGGACAAGCTTTGTAAAACCTGTCTAAGTACTAAGTGGAGATCGATATGAGATAATTTAGCCATTAATTCAACATGATCCTACTTTTGTTTTGAATTAATGGAATTTGATAAACAAGATACGAACGAAGAAGAATATAAAAAATAAAACCGTTTTAACTAAGTAAAATTAAATTAATGCGGTTTAAGTTAAGGATTAAACCCTACCACATCAAAATTTTGATACAGAATTTATGTGTTAATTATGTACCCTACACGTACGCATATTAGAATTAAATAGCCGTAAAATTATACAATTTCGAAGAAAATTTTAACTGTATTTAAGTCATGTTTAAATACAATTATCTAGTGTCAAAATACCTAATTATTTCATAAAATAACAGAATATTAAGGCTAAGAAAATATTAAATAAATATAGGCTATATATTATAACAGAAAAGCATAGAAAATTTAATGATATAATTCAAACACAGAGTTTGATGAACGTAAAAACATATTACTTTATTTTATGTTGAACACTTAACCTAGAAGCACCCACTGATTAATGAATCAAGAAAAAAAGTAAGTTAAAAACTTACTTCCATACTTCTGTATAAAGATATAATAGCTGAGTATACAGATATATTATATATGTAAACTAAACAAAATAGACTATTATATTCTAGGTTATTACCAGAGATAATTAAGTTTAGTCTGTCATGAAAAACATCATTCTATATAGGCCAAGCTCAACAATAAGAAACACTAAGAATGCGATAAAAGAAATATCTTAAGTAGGTACATAAGTTATCCAAATGTTCTTTCTTGAAAGATTTACCACTAACATCAAAGCTACCAGGCTTTTTTTTTTTTTTTTTTGGTTTATTGTTGTTGTTGTGTTGTTGTTGTTGAATGGTCACCCATGCACAGGAATGCCTTTATTGAGGAACCAGAATATCTGGCCTCAAAACCTTGACTACGCATCTCTTTTTAGTCGTTCAACTTAACTGACCTATCTGGATGACTAGAGGATTTGATTGTCGTCGATGTAATTTGGGTTTGTCTAGGACAAAAATGCGTTTTTTGCGTGTAAGATTTATGAGGTTTCCAATTGTCCCTTTAAATTGAAGGAAAGATTAATGTTTCACTTATATTTATATACATTTTTTTTTTAAATTTTAATATTTACAGCTTTATAAAGAAGCCACTATTGTATTAAATCTTTTTTTAGGTCTACTTAGTGTTAATCTTTAGATTAACACTAAGTAGACCTAAAAAAGTCTACATTACGTTAGTATTTTTGTATGAGAATGTCTTCATTTTATGCATTTAAAAATGCTCCAAATAAAGAAATTTTTAAATAAAATACAGTAAATTATTACATTATTTGAATATAGATTTTAAAATCGATACGTAAATGAGGTTTAAGAGTATAAAACTGCAAAGTTTTGACGTCACAGATGCAATACAAGAATAAAATCTGAAATATTTTAAGTTTAAAAACAATTGAAGAATTTAATTAAGAAACAGGATTTTGATTGTTTTGAATCTAAATTTAATTTTTTACATTTAAAATATAGAAACGAATCGGTTCTAAACCCATCTTTTTTTAGTGTGTGACTTAATACGAGGATCAGTTAAATAGTGTAAACAAGTAAGAGTTCTTTTATTACGTTGTTATATTTTGAAGCAAAAAATATATAGAAAATTGACTATATAAATCGGAATTTTCTCTTCTAACATCCATAAATCTGGCTTAATACGAAAAATTATATAAATTATAAGATAAGAAACACTAGACTAAATATAAGACCTCTAATGCTATACTAGCGACCTCTGTGGTTAAAGATATAAACTATCACCTGTATAGGGAAGCCTTATCATCATATAGACATGAATAATGAATATTTATATATAAATAAAGACTAACGTGTATGGAGAAACTGCATTTTGCTTATTAATGTGTTAAAAAGTAACAAAGGTTAACAATGCTTTGTCTGTGATTAGAGGGGAAGTGTGTAAAAATCTAGTTGAATTTTTAATAGTTTTTTCATTAAATTTATATTTAAAATATTTGAATAACACAGTATATATATGAAAACTGTTCTATAGCTTGTTAATTAACTATAGAAATACTGTATTGTACATAAATGTCTTAAATTCTTAATCTTTGTATTACTCGCTGTTACAGTCTTTCATGATTTATATAAGATAAATTAATTATAATTAAGGTAAAATAATTATAGTTTTATATAGAGAATAAATTATATTTAAATGATAATCCTAATTTAAAAATGTACGTTTTAAATAGAATTTAAAATGAACTTAATTATTCAACAAACACGTTTCCTGTTTAAAAAATTGAGTTTGTAGGAATTTTAGTTTAAACAACTTCATAAAAATTACTTAAAATAAAATATACTTTTAAGTAAATAATATAAGCGAATAATATAAATGTTTAAAGTAAATTTTAGTTTTAAAGTTAATATTTTGTAAGGGTGACGTGTATATTACTTATAAATCCGGGAAGAATTCTGCCGTTTAATTACACTTAAATAGTGATTTTTTAAATGAATTATTTAAGTATAAAACGAAGAAAAATATATTTAATTGAACCAAAATGAAAGCAGAACAAATTGGAAGAAGGTATTTTTATTAATATTTTACTTATTTTTACAAGGGATCAGCAGATATACCTTAAAACGTTAGCTACTGTATTGTTATATACAATACACTATAACGGAAGGATGTACATTAACAGTTATGATAATTTATAAATTTACGTGTTAGAAGGGAAGAGGTGCCTCACCTGTAAAGTCCAGTGGGGTGATATCCACCTGTCTGCATCGGAATGCCTCCGTGGGTCACTGCAGATACAGTTGCTGGACTATCCTGCCGTTGATAATATTCCTGACCGCTTGCCGTACAATACATTGTTATAATACGGCTGTTTGCCGGTGTTCCCGCGATGTTACGGGTGTTTCGGTCCAATGTAGAAGCACTGATTGCGTCTCCGGAGCACGCTGTCCAATCGCAGTCACTACTGATGGAGTGTAGTTTCAGTGGCGCTGCCGTCTTCTCTCTCTCTCCCTCCTCCTGTTGAACACGTGGTCTTGTTTTCTGTTAAGTTTTCCTCCCCCTTACACCTGCTGATTCTTTTTAAAAATTCCTTTTTCTGTTGTATGCTTCGACTAACTTTTACCCACATCCCTACTTTTAATACCCTTATATTATACTACATCCCTACTTTTAATACCCTTATAACATACCGCATCCCTTGTATTATAGTTCTGTTTACTTCTGTACTGTATAATTTATAATATAAATAATATATAAATATACAATTTTAAATAACGAACTTGCAACTAAATTCTAATTAATTTTATTTTTACTTGGGAAAATTTAACGGAAGGAAGCAGAAAAAAAATTAAAATAAATTATTTGATTTGATATTTTTTAATATATATAAATGAGAAAATTAGCGTATAATTTATTACAATATTATTCGATTTAATTTAAAACTAATAGAAATAAAATTAGAATTATACTGGAAAATTTTTAAATTAAATTTATCAATTTAATATAATTTTATAACATTAGAATCACGACCAAAGAGTAATTTAATTGTTTTTAAGGCAATGTTAAGTTAAAAATTAAAATTATATAAGAAAATTATAAGTTAATAGCTTAAGTAGAACGATATGCTTAACGAAGAGAAATTAATTGCCAAAAAATGGCAATTACAATAAGAGGGGGAAAACAGTAAACGGTTATAACGTCAAATCACGTGATTGGTTAAATCGGGGTTTCGGTCTGTCGATGCTGGTAAGAAGAAGTAAAGGAGAAAAACAACGGAGATCGTCACGCGTCACGCAAGACCTAGATTTACTGAAGAGAAGGTGAAGGTCGCTGACCGTTAAACCACGAATGGGATAGAGAAAGCGACATCACTGTTATGAAAACACAAAAAATAAATAAAGATGATAACGCAGCCTTAATAGAGCGAATTAACATATTTATAACCATATTAAACTAAGAATTATACCCTTTTAATACCCTTACACTATACCACATCCCTACTTTTAACATCCTTATACTATAACTTCTATGAGTTCCCGAAAAAATGTCCGTTATTCGGAGGTGGCCTTTATTTAAAGGTTGAAGGTTAAAAAACTCAATGTTATGTCAAGTGTTATTCGTAACAGGACGATTTAATTGTTCCTTTCGTAATTCTGTTTAATCTTATCTTTACGTTAATTGAGTTTCGTACTTAGTTTTGTTAAGTAGATTCGAGATAAAAAAAAAAAAAATCGATTAAACAATCGATTCTACGAATTCCAATAGCAAGTATTATTTAAACCTAATTTACTAACAGATCAATAAACTCTGTAGACAAATATTTTCTTGTCTAGCGTAAATGGAAAATAAATGGTTTTTCTGTCCTATTTTGTCATTCGTTTCCTTTTATAAAGGATATAAAAAATAATTATATCATTGATAATAAGTAGATGTAGTTTGAACCTCGAATTCTTTCCATATAAAAATAGAATTGGCTTCTTGAAATCTTCGGTCGAATATATTGAATTAAAATAATATAAATGAATTTTAGGGCAATCTTTAGAGTGGAAAAACCGTTATAAACCGTTACTCGAAAATATTATGATTGATCTAGGCTTTGTTATAATTATTCAAATATTTTAATTGCGGTTTAATAAAAAGAATTGATAGAACATGATAAGCACGAAAGCCTACAGCAACCGCAACCGTGCTCAACAATAATTAATTGATCCTTCTACTAAATTTGATGGATCAATATTTCTTTTAAGAAAAAATTTCTATATTTTTAAACTTTATTTTAATTTAAAACATTTTTTATTTGTAATTTCTTCTTTAATACGTTTTAAAACGGCGATAAAACTAGGGGCAAAATTAGGAGGTACAGTAGAGACTCGTTAATCGGAACCCCGGTAATCGGAATCGCCGGTAATCGGAACGATTTTCAGTCGGACTGTGTCGTGCTGAATCGAACGTTTTTGATACTAAATTTACTTCTAAAGTATAATTTTCATGTTTTTATATTCTTCAATATATTTATTTTGTTTGAACAAAATAAAGAAATAATTTTTAACGATACGATAGCCTCGATTATTATTATAAAAATTTTCGTTAGGCTTAAAATCGACGAAAATTCAACACGAAGCGACACGCAACGGAGAAAAATTTGAACATCGGACAGATTAATGTATTTTTTCGTACATAATTGGTAATCGGAACAAATCACTAATCTCAACATCCCCAGTCCCCAATTGATTCCGATTTTCGGTTCTCTACTGTAGATGCATACACAGGAAGATAGAAGCATACGCAAGAGTCTGTCTATCTAGGCTGAAGAAAGGAAGAAAGTCAGGAAAAATCAGGGAAAAAAGGACATAAATAGAATTTAATTAAAATTAAATATTAATTACATATTTAAATAATAAATTTAAAATTATTATTAGGGGGAGAAGCATACACAAGGGTCTAGGTTGTCGAAAGGAAAAAAGTCAAGGGATGAGGAAGAAACGTATCGAATTTAATTTAATAAAAAATTAATTACAATTAAATAATAATTATATTATTTAAAAAATGAAATAAAGATTATTTCGTTAAAGGAATTTTATTATTAATTTCTATAAAATATATTTAAAAAATAATCTAAAAATCATCAAATGAAGTAAAGTATCATTCGAGACTGTTGAACTTCCATTTTATATATTTTTTTCCTCTGTAAAAAATTTATTTTGTTTTTATAAATTGAATTGTTTACTTTATTTTAGAGATTTAATATTTTTTTAAAAATATTTTAAAAATAGAAATTGTTAAAGAATATTTTTCTGTAATTAGTTGTAACAGTTACAAAGTTAACATTTATTTTATTTTCTTTGGTCGTGATCGTGAAAGAAATGATCCTGTTTAAATATAATAATAATTAAAAAAAAATACTTTTAAAAAAGTAAGTTTTAATTTATAAAATTTTAAAATATTTTTTAAAAATCTAAATCTAAAACTTGCAATAAAATATAATTTTTAATACTTAATTGTTATTTATATAATGCTGAAATATCTTTTTCTGTTTGTTTAAAAAGTGCTCCTGAAAAAAAATGTCCGTTATTCGGAGGTGGCCGTTCTTTGGAGGTTGAAGGTTAAAAAAAAAAAAAAACTGCTTGAAATGTGAAAAATTTGTATTTTATTATTATTAAAATTAGTTTTAAAAAATGTTTACTTCTATATTTTTAGTAAATTATACAAATAATACATTTATAATAATTAACTTTATAATATTAAATTAATAAATATTACAGAATTTTATCTAAAAAAATATTTACTTAGTTACATGTTAATGTTTAGAATAATTTTGTTAGAATATTTTTTATTTTTTAATGACATTTTGAAGATAATAACAATGAATTCATCTTAATTAGTCATCGATTTTAAGGTTTTTTAACGCAATTTTTCTTCTTTTTTTTGTTCTTCTTTTATTCTTTCTCGTAAAAATTTTCGTTCTAGTTTAGCTTAAGGTTATTTTCCTTGTGAAATTTCAGTGATGTAGAAGATTGATTATACATAATTTACTAGCAAAGCTTATTTTCTTCCACTAATTTACTTCTAATTTCTTTATTATTTTTTAAAATGTTTTTATAAACGTGAAAGTAAACTCATTTATTCTTTTATACAATCAATCAACCGTATTTTCTTTATTTATTGTCAATGAAAAATCACTTTTTGATGTTTAAAATTTTATCAATTTACAGCCTGATTTTACTATATAATACAGTCGAACCTTTAATAACGGACAATTTTAAACGGCGGCCATTTTTTCAAGAGTCTTTTTTTTCAAACAAAACCTCATAAAATGTAACCTTCAAAGGACGGCCACTCCGAATAACGGACATTTTTTTTTATGTTTTCGCTGTTCAGATTATCAAACCAATAATTTCAAGAAAAAATTCGATGTGTTATGAAGTTTACTTTTTAAATTAAATATAATAAAATGTATTATTTAAAGAATTTCTTTGTATTTTTAAGATTTTTATCAGTCGCTTAATAATACGAAATTCGTGTCTTATCAAACTATTATTATATTTATATCGTGCGTGCTTTTTCTTTCTACCAAATTACATTATCTATTTACATTATTTCTTTGAATTTGTCATTTAAACTCACGATTTTTTCGTAAGTAAATATTAAAATAATTATTACAAAATTTTTAAAAATCGTATTTTAAATAAAAATTATATATAATTCATCCTCCATTCCTCCCTTATTCATACGTCACAGTTTTTAAAAATTTATGCCCCCCTCCTGTTTGTGTATCAACCTCTCGCTTCTCCGATTACGTCACGCTTTGTAATGACGCCATACTGTGTGGGACATTACGTATCGTTTGTACGCGCGAGGAAGACACACGATGACGTAATCTCGCATGATTACGAAACATCAATTAAGTAAAAAGAGCCAATAATATAATTCGTTTCGTATGTAAAGTGTTAAGCTATTGGCTTACTTGTCACCTAGATACACTTTTATATTATCATTTTAGGGGTTAATGCTCTATCAAGTTTAAAGCTTAATTTATTTTTTACACTGTTTAAAACATTAATATATATATATATTCATATTTTAAATTATATTATATAAAAATTGTATAATATTTTTAGAGTTGTATGTGCTGTTATAAAAGCATTTTATGGGTTTAAGGGTTCTAAAATAATAAATAAAATAAAATAAAATAAAAAGAATTAAATTAAATTAATTAAAGTAAACTTTTTATAAATGAAAATTAAATATTTAACAAGGAAACTATTTTTTTTTATTTTAATTTTTTATTTAGAAACTGAATCTAAACAACACGATCATATAACAAGGAATATCGATATAGAAAGCCTATAATTTAAAAATCTTTGTTGTTGCCCTGAAGGATCGTATGTCAACAATAATTGGAAATAACTAGTAACCGAAAGGTTAGGAGCCTTTAGGTTATTTCACACATTTAAGATGAATGGACATCTTAACATGGGCGGAGATATCGTATGTTTGATTTTTTCTGTTTACAAGACAAGAAAATTATAAAAAAATGAAAGATAAGCTAACAATATCCACTTTATATCATTATTTAAAATATTCTAAACACTCGTTAGTAGTTTATTTTATTGTAAACACGTAAATACAATAGTTTACTTTAAAGGAAAATTTCATTCCCTCGAGAAAATATAACGTATCCTCGCTAAGAAAATTCATTTAAAAATTGCTAATGATAATAAAATATAACGAATAAATTATAGAAATAAATATTTATTATGTAAAAAAATGGGAAGTGTAATACAGGGGTGCACTCCTTCTTTAGGGGTTCTTTAATATTCACTCTCTGTTTATATGAAGAAGGTTAACAGGAATGTAACAATGAAAACAATAATATTTTTTTATAAATATAAAAATAATTGCTTGTATTTTCGAGCCACCTCTTTGGTATAGTGTGGGGCACAAAGTAGGGATGCACCAATAACATAATATACCCAGTATATTCATGTAAGTACAGTGTACACGTCACTATTAAACTTCATACTGGCACATTTTTAATATTTTATTCTTTATATATATTTTTTAAATTGTAAGCGTGTAATTTCCTTCTTTGTTGTTTTTCATGTTTTTTTCCCTACTTAATGTCTTAAGTTCTATTATGTTTTTTACGAGTCATTATTCGTTTTGTTTCTCAATCATTGTTCTTTCTATTGATTTTATTGTTTTTTTAGACTGGTTTAATCTTACATGTTTTGATTTATTTGTTTTTAAATCTTAATTCTGAGTATTAAATGATGACGTTAAATACTTCTTTTACTGTTTCACAATTTTAATTGTATATTATTAATAAGTTCGTCTACACGAAATCTCATTTATGACGGTGTTTCAAACCATATATTTGCAAATTTTTTATGGAAAAATCATATAATAATATCTATAATTTCTTTAAACGTGTAATTGTCATATATTTGTCTTCACTACGAAGTGTTATGTACATATTTTGCAGTAAAAAAACTATGATTACAATCATTGAAAGTTATCATCCACCACACCATTTTTTACAGTAATTCTCCTTAATTATTGAACTGTTTCGAGTTAATTATTTTTATTTTATTAGAAAAAGTATATCATTTTTAAACTTTTTACAGTTTTAAATTATCAGAGCCTTTATCTGATCGTCAGAATGACACGATTAATACCATTAAAATTCATAGCAATTTATATTTTAGGTGAAGGTCAGCTGTATGTTACCCCAGTTTCGAATATGACTTATTAAAAAATAATTATTATGAGGTATTTATGTAAAGAGGATATATTAGAAATCCTCAAAGAAGACTTCTGATAAACTCTCTAAATTACGTGAAGGACAGAAATAATTCAAAAAATGATTTTTAGTTAGCGCTGGGAGCGCTTTTATTGCGATTAACCTGATTTATGTCCATTTGCATTTCTCTGGGACCCGATAATTTCATGAGTCGAGCTACAACTCTAGTTGAACTGTAGTTGAACACATTAAACTCTGGTTCAACTAGAGTTTAATGTGGATGTTGACAATGAGTTAGCTCTTATATATGCAAAAAATATAAACTTTATCTAGTTTTACATACGTAATGGGAAATAAAATTTATCGTGTTCTGTTTCATACTTTTTTTTTTTTTTTAAATTACAGTCAGATAAGGCAAGACAGCCTTATCTGACTGTAATTTAAATGGGCGATCTACCTCCCAGGATTACTTTCTATGAGAAACTGGTCCACATTTAGGTGTTAGACGCATGAAGAAAACAGGAAAACACGTGTTGGTGAGGCGCGAACCCATGACAAACTGACTGCCTCGTGATTTTATCACTCACTGGTGGGTAAGTGAGTAAATTCTATACATATACAGGATAAATTATATGAATATATGTAATAATATTGATACATTAATCAGATATCATTTTAATACACAACATTTGATTCCATTTACACGTTTGAATAATCGTCTCGACAGAAAAGGTCAACAAAACCTTATTTAAGTCTTCTACATAAGTGGATATATTACTTTTATTTTATAACAAATTTTTATACATTCTAAGAAAATTAATACAATGTATAATAACGAATCAGATGTATTGATATACAGTGTATCGATTTAAAATAAATATAAAGTACTTAGTGCTAAAACTAACATAAAATATATTCAGGAAACCATTAAATAGTCAGAAGCAGTAGCTTCAAGAATAAAAAATTTAATAATCGTAATTATCTGGATTATTGCTTTCTAATTACTGAACTACCCGAAGTAGTATCACAACTATTATAATTTTCAAATTTTTTGTTCATCGGATCTTTATAGAGCAACCATAACAGGAAGTTTGTGGACATTCAATTTTGCAATATGAGGACTTTCACGAGAGCCTCGTTATTTTCAAGTATTGAAAAATCACATAAAGATATGGAGAAGAATTGATAAGAATTAAGTTCTTACACATGCTATAATATAGAGTGGGCATAATCGTGCATGAAGGTCATTTCATTAAGTATATTGTATTCTGGAAATATGGCATGACAAGTCCTGTATGAGGAAAGATATCATGTACCTGTCACCATGCGTGTAGTATCTCTTTGATCATCTTCTTTGAAAAAAAAATTATAGTCTTATTATGAAGGATGAAAAGTAACTCCATCATTCATTTTTATGGCTGAATAAAGGATGTAGATGCGATGATTGTGTATCGAGTGATCTATTGAATATCAATGTTATGAGACTTTCATGAGAAATGGATTTACAAAATCGTTTTATCTTTGAAAATCTACTGAAATTCAAGTTGTTTTTTAATGCTCGATTTTTACAAGAATAATAATTCATTGTTATTCTGAAGATATATAAATTACGTTTATAGCAAGGAGATGAGCCAGTTTTCTTAGTCTCGATATACTGAAGCTGATTCACTTGTTGCCTCTACTCTTTGTAATCAACAGAATTTTTGCCTCATGCATCGTGGAATAATACCATAAATCCAATTCATATATTTTAATAGTGCATTTTCCCATTCCGTGGAGTAATTCCAGGCTAGTGATGTGTCTTATTAATGATGATAATCTCAAATTCTTCTTCTAATTAAGGAATTTAGAGATTAAATTCGTGTTATTTTTGAAGCACGCCATTGGTTCTGCAAAATAATTTGTAAGTAAAATCATTTATTTTATAGAAAATATTATGTATTAAGCTCATTTACTGTATTTTGATCCTAAAAACACACATTCACTTATAAGATTTGCTATTTCATTGAATCGGACAAAGGACCATGACCTGCAGGTCTTTGAATGTGATATTTGTATGACTTCTCTACCGTTTCCACTCAAAAGATAGTTATTTAGCCGAACCTCCAATAATGGCCACCTCTAAATAGCGGCCATTTTGGTAATAACATAACCTCAGAACAACTGTTATGTTTTGTTACTGTCAGTAGGCCGTTGTTCACAGGTTTGACTATATATCCGTAGCTCCAATACTATTAAAATTCATAGAAAAATTTTATTTAATCGTTTTATTTAATAAAATTAATGAAACATGTTAAAATTAGATTATAATTATTCATACATAGCCGTAAATAAAAAAAGGCCGCACCGAGATACTTAAAAGGTCACAGGTTATCGACCCTGGTTAGCATATAGAAAGTATTTTCTATCTAAAATTCTAATCTGTTTATCTAAATTCTAATTTATTTAACAGATTTTTTATCATCAAATTTAATGAATTTTAAATACAGTATTTAGATAAATCTAGCGAGTAGTTCGTGTTTTACTTTCATTTTTGCTTATGGAAGTAACTAAGTTCCTTGTGACACATGTTTCATTGTTTCCGAAAGTCACTATACTTTTATTTAAAGAGGAAGATGGAAAATGGTAAAATAATTAAATTTTTTAATTAAAAAATTAAGTAAAACACAACCAGACAGAATTTTATTAAACATTTTTAATTACAGAACAAATATCCGGATAGCACTTCCTTGAGTGTGATCATCATAAGACCTGTATTTTGATTAAAATTTTTCCATTGTAGTAGGACAGTATAGCCTATAATATAAATAATATAATATATTATAGGCTATACTGTCCTACTACAATGGAAAAATTTTAATAAAACAAGTATAATATAAATTAATTTGAATATATTTCTAGTGTGTACCCTTACCAGAAGACATGATCAGGTGCAGCAAGTATTATTAAATATATTTCTATTACAGACTTGTATGCCGCCAAATTGCTATTATTTACTGAATAATTAACGCAGATTTTCGAGGAATGATTTAATTTACATATTATTCACATTATTCCACTGGTAATAAAATGTTTTTAATATGAATAACGCCTTTTATGTCGTCAATTTATATTAATTGCCCGAGGCCCATTAAAAATAGTAATTTATAGATATAGCCCAAGATAAATTGTATGGGATTTAAATCGTGCTAGTAACGTAACTAGTAAGGGGCCCGGACACCTATGGGCCCCACACTAATTACTTATTAATGGGCCCAATTAGATTTGTAAATGATAAATGAAGAAAAATCGTCTACGTGCTTTCAAAGTAATGAAATAAATAAAAGTTTATTCTTTAGATCCACCCTGATATAAGGGTGAATATCGGCTTGCACGTTTTAATTCGCTTCCCCCAATATCGGTTCTAGTTACGCTACTGGCTTGTGTATGCGTAACACAAGCCGACCCAGACGCTTATAATTTATAGCTTACATACCACGACATGTAAACAAGTACAGTAGACCTCCGTATAACGCGATACTCGTATAACGCTGAATAGTGATATCGATACAGTATACCCTCGTGTTATACGGCAATGCTGTATAACCACTCCGTTTGTAATTACTTACATTTTACGAATTATTCTATAAAATTTAGAATTAAAAGTGCCATATTTTTGAATAGAAACTTGTATTCTATTATATATATTGAATAGAAACTACAAACATGTATTTTATTTTATTGTCTATATCAAATGATATCAAGAAAACTTCAAAATATAGTTTTATATTTAATAATAACACACTCGATTTAATTTCATATTTAATCAAAACTCGATAGAGCGCCTCAAATTTCAAAATTGTATGTAGATTTCATTGTTTTATATAACTTAATTCTTATGGTTTGACTCGTTTGAGTTCCTTCGTTTTAGCGCCAGATTCGATTTAATGCCAACTTTGCATTCGAAAAAAAATGGCGTTATGTCGACGTTTAATATTTGTGCAAATAAAATGAACTTTCCCTTGCAATATACACGGGTATCAAGGAAAATCCGTTTATTACGAATAGTACAAATAAGCAGTAAGGTTATATAAACAGAAGCTAATAAAATCGTATTATACTAATTTATTGGTATCAAGTTATGTTTACTGTAAGCTTATGAAATTATAATATATATTATTATATGTAAGTCATTAATTTTCATTGCTCACGTTCGTGTTGTCTACTGCGGGAGTCCACGTAACTGTCATAAAGTTAAGTCACATGATCTTGGATGAATATTTTTAATCCGAGAAGCTGTTTTATAGAGAACACATTCGCTAATTTTTGATAATTTATGCAAATATATGTAATTGATAACGTATCAAGGATAAGAGTATTCATATATATAGGATATTGACATAGTGCAGTAGGATTTATATAAGGAAAGGCAACAATTTAAACATGAAAAAATAAAATAAAACCCCAATTCTTTGACGTTTTCTTTATTTAATATTGCTCAAAATTTCACCTTGTAAAGGTTATTACTATTTTATATTCGAGTATTCAAGTCTTGTTTTATACAAGTTTTATTTTATTATGTATATATAAAGTGAAATAAATAAATAAAATTATTCGAGTTAAATGCGTTAAATTTAATTAGAATTAACTTGTATTAAAAATTTTTGTCATTAAACTATAAAAAATGAAGCTGTTAATGAAATTTCAATCATCTCTACAGTCAAACAATTCCAAATCAAAATTATTTATCAAAATTTTTAAACATAAACTACTAGAGCATAGAATTATTGCATAGTATGAATATATTACACAATAATTCTATGCTCCAGTAGTTTATGTTTAAAAGTTTTTTATTAAAAAAAAAGAAGTTTTCGGATTTATCTCTTCGTATTTATTTTACTTTTTTTCAATAATTTGCGCAGAAATTAATTATTTTTTTTCTAATTTCTACCCTATTCTTGTGGCATCTTCCTCCCAGAAGGTTGCAGCTGATGAACCACTTCTCTTCTTCCTTCCCTATCATGAGCATTTCTCAGCTCTAATTTTGGCTCATCGGATCTCAGAAAGCTATTATGTTTTTAGTTAAACATGGGATTTCTATGTTGGGATAACAGGCATTTACTTATGTCCTATCGTAGTGGTTAAACCGCCGTGGTAAACAGGCTGCATCATAAGAAAGGAGGGGTTGACAATTGACTAAGAGAAGCAATATGTTATACGTCTCTGGTCCATCTCTTCTCTATGTTTTAATTAAATAAAAAATTGTTTTTGCTAATATAAAAATATAGAATCTGAAGCACTTTATTTTCATATTTTCACTTGTTATAATTGGAATTTTTACAGTAAGCTTAATAAATCTTAAACCTGTTCCTACCCGTCGTCTACAAGGTTACGTGGTTCATTAATTGAGGCATGTCTTACCACGAACAATATCAAAAGCTGCATTCTCTAGACACCTATCTACTGGGTTCTTTCTTTAATCACTATTATTGAGTAGGAATTAAGTAAATTTGTCTACGGGCTGTTCCATCAAAAAATAATCAAATAGTGTCTTTTTACAGAAATTTTGGTGTGGGTGATAAATTGAAAACATAGTTTTTACCATTATTATAGTTATCACCGTGTAAACTAAATTATGGGATTCCAACCTGGTCTCTAGCAACCCCTGAGGTGGTCGATCGGTTTATCAGGTGTGTCAATAAATTACTGAGTCACTTGGGGTCTATGGACACTTTTGCTGTATTTAAAAATGTAATAATAACTATTTAATTTTTAATTTATTCTTATTTTAGTCAGCAAAGAAAGAGGCTAATTAAATCTAATTTTGTAAAGTAATCTAAAGGTTGGGACGTTTGCAAGGGCTGGACTTGTAGCCTAAAGTCCTTCCATGCACAAAGTAAAAATACATGCCCTAAGCTATAGATTTATAATGCGAGGCTCTAAGCTGAGTTACAATTCAGCCGCTTATTTCTTTACAGGTGATGCCCATTCGAAGATCTCTCCAGTTCTTTATCAAGGTTGCGCCATTTCTTGTAACTACCATTAACCTCTGTCTTGCTACATAAATCGCTCTCCGTTTTAGTTTCTTTTAGTAGAATTAGAGTATTCCGTATTTATAATTTATAATTACAGGTTCTTCCTTTTGCAAGAAGGAATTCCTAGAGACGATTATGTTGCGTCCACGATTATGAATTTTTGACATGTCCTTCAGATACAAATAGGTGAAGACGACAATGATCAAGACGAGAATAATGCCAATAACAGCGCCAGTAATCTACCCATTTCCACTTTCTTCAATATTTGCTATCATGCTTTGAATTTTGTTCTCCTATCTCTTATCTTCATAGCCCATTAAACAGTTGCATTGTTTAGTCGTTCCAAGATTTCGCTTAATCCGTGGTTGTAGCAGTTATCAAGAGTGCAGGTTTCTCGACATTGGCCAGATACTAGATTAATGCCATCACTACATTTGCAAGAACAATTGTTGTTCTTTAGTAGATAAAGATGATCATACGGACTTCGTTCACGAGGATTAAGAATGCTTGGACGAAGTACAGGATGAAAAACAAGCAGTTGCCACACGGTGCTCCCACCCTGAGTGATGATGACGATGAGTGGATCTTCACAATTGAATTTGTTGTATTTCAAAATATAATCCGACACCCATTTAGACCAGTGTAAGTAATCCTTGAACAGTGACGGAGCGAAAGGAAATTTTGCTTTTGAGATAACAATTTGTAAGTTGGCTCTATTATAATTGATAGAAGTGATTACATCACGTTTAAATTCTACCAGTATATGTGTCTTAAGATCTGATCAATAGACAAGAGATTCACTACTTTGTGAGAAACTATTTCCCCATAATTGCTTCCATCCATTTTCATTTTACTTATCGCCTTAACAAGATCAATGAACATTATTCCGTCAGTAGGCACGAATTTGAAAGTATTGATCCTTTCATCATCTAAGAGAGTGGCACAATAAGCTCTGTTGTTGCAAAAATGCACAGAGTAATCAGAAACGTAGTAATAGTTCAATCCAACCCGATCATAGGCTACTAGAGTTACATTGTCCGAAGTATTAAGTAGTGCTCATTGTGAGGTTTTCCAGCGAGTAATACATAATGGATTTCTTCACTGTATCACCCCAAATGATTAATCGTGTCTCCTGCGGCTACGAAATTGTGGCTACGATCTTGTTAATTCCATTAATGTTTCTAACTAAGATACAACAAATCTATAACTCTAATATCATTCCGAACTAACAAAAGCAACAACGGATACCTTCGATAGCTTCGCATCCTCCATTGTGTTGCAGAGAGTAGCCATCGTCAAATGTGTAGATGTAGCTGCATTTTGTATTAAGGCAGAAATGGCTACAAGAGCCGAGCTGCTGACATTCGTCGACATCCAAGCAGGATATTTTATCGATGCCTAACTCGAAACCTTCATGGCGTTGGCAGAATGGTCCTTCTTGGTTCGTGAGCACAAGTATGGGCGGATCTATGATTATTCGAACCACACGTGTCCTTACAATGATCTCCCTCGTTCGAGATATCTTAACAATGTGATCTTACATCACAAACTTTATCCAGGGTTATGCATGTATTAGACTGTCACCTAAACTTTGTTTCTGGACAGGAAGAAAATTTTAAGGGACTCAAAAAGGTGGTTGTTGCTGTTGTACAATGACATTGGAGAAGATCTTCGTCACTTCAGTCTACGCAATCCGGGCCGCATCTCCAAGACGAAGGAATGCACTCGTTCGAGAGACAGGAAAATTCGAAGTTTTCGCACTTCACGAAGCAATCAAGTTCTTCAAGTCCATCAGGACAGTCTTTCATTTTGTCACATGTCTTTTTAATAAATACATGCTTTATCATCTTTGCATTTAAACTTGCCTTTAGTTTTATCTTCTCCGAAAAGATAGTCATTTAAAGTGTCGCAGACCAGTTGTTTAGGAATGCACAGAAAAGTTTCACATCGAAACTAATCAGCACCACATGCCATGGTTTTGCTGCAGTTGTCTTCATCCGTATTATCTGAACAATTTCTTTCTCCACCACATTGCCAAGTGTCCGGAATATACTGACCGCTGTTGCAACGCATCATATTACGAGGACACTGAGGACCAGCGCAATAAGTCTCATTTTCATCATCGAGAATCAAATCGAAGTCGGAAATGTGTGGAAGCACAGTAAGCAGAATATGCTTTGTAGAGGCACAGTTTCCTTCATCCGAATTATCTTAGTAATAATTAGTATTGTCACACTGCCATCTTATATTAATGCATCTCCCATTGGCACTATTACCACTCGTTAACGAACAATCCATTTCATCGGCGCCAACCAGACAACCTGTTCTTCCATCACATTTCTTGTCCTTTGCTATGCATTTTCCATTCCCACATCGGAAAGATGTCGAAGGGCATTCAGCAACTTCGCAAGAGCGTTTGTCACTAGACAATGTGAAGCCAGTTTGACAAGAGAAAATGGAACTAGTAGGCAAAAGAAGACATAGTTGAGTGCCTTTTGAAGCGGTACAAATTCCTTACTTGGTAATTAGTGAATTGACATAGACAAGTTTCAAGTTTTCTATTTACATGCAGCTTGTCTTAATTGCCATAAATTATGGTTTTAGGATTAGAATTTTTGGTCACGAAATTTAACACACATGTTCTCCGTCCAACCAATATATATTTTGGTCATCGATTATGACGTGACCAGTATTGCGCATTGCGATTTTGAAACTGCTTCCGGACTCAAATTTCCTCGTTAAGATTTTTTTCCCAAATGTATTTGCCCAATAAAGTCTGTTGCCATGCCTATCGACGAAGACACACATGTAGAAATCGACAGCTGCGCTAATTTTTCTTTGGTTTTCGCCAGTCATATTGAACATGACTACACGAGATTCGTGTCCCAAGATAGCTGCAAACTTTAGGCCTCTTTCTGAGTACAGAGCGATGCCAATGGGTCTCATTAATCCACCAACAAGGGTTTTCCTGAAGGATCTATTTCTTCTATCGTATCTTTGTCACTATCAGTCCAAAAGATATTTTCACCTTCATAGTCGTAGTCAAGTCCAGTTATATCGGATATGTCATTTTCAATAACAACGTTTTACTGTAATTGGGTACATGTCCTTTACTTTTCATTCTCTCCTATATACAACATTCTGGTTTATGGATCGAATTTCAAATCAGCTACAGGACCTGGGAAAGGTTTGCTACTATTCTTAGCTTTAGTTGATATTTGATAAATATGTCGTCGTCTATCAGATATAAACGAGCATCCAAGTCAATGAGACAAGTTCTCCCGTCAGGAGACAAGAAGAATCCTGTAATACACATAGATGTATATTTTCCTCCAGGAGCTAGGAGGTACAAATGACTGCACGAATTGTTGTTAAACAACAGAACAAAAACAACAGGATGCACTATAGTGACAGTTTCAAAGGGTTTGTAAACTTATGCAGAGTGGTGTGGTTTTTGCCTGTAAATTTATTACATTTTCTATTGAGAATTTGCTCCAGTCTGTCCAATATATCTTCGAAAACGGCAATTGAATGAAGAGAAATATTCTACTGTGAACAATTTTCTTTCTATATATTTCATTCAAGCTTATTCTGCTTATAGACATATCTTTAGCATCAGTCCAATATAACATGTTGCCAACTTTATCTAATGCTAAACCATTTGGCCAAATTATGTTTATTGACACAAAAACAGTTTTCCGACTCCAGTCCATGCTTTCTTTGTAGATTGCAGCATCCCCATGCACTCCAGTACATAAACCCAGAAGGAGAAACTAAGATTTGTAGTGTTTTCAACAAGTACCAGACAGAATGAGGCTTTCAATTTACATACAATAACTGATCACAGAGCATTATCAACGATATAAATGTGTCAAGCTACCCAGTCTATCCTGATATCTTGAGGCTCTTCCAAACTTATGGTAATTTCGTTTCTAATGTTATCTGAAGTTCTGATATTTTCAGAAACATTAGAGGCATTCTTTTGGAGTTCGCTTTGCGTCCAATACACTATTTTTTAATATGTCGAAACCCAAACCATAAGTTGAACTGCTATGGTGAATTATGGGAAATTTATATGCATTTTTCAACAGTACAGCGATAAAACTAACAGAATCGCTGAAGATTAAAAGAGGATCTCCGCCTAAAGTAGCTTAAACTGTTGTTAACAGTGAAATAATCGTCATAACAACTACAGACAGCTCCTCCATGCTTGTGTTAACATTTTTGACTGCAATAGCCATATAATCGACATTCTTTATATCTACGTAGACAAGTCTTGTTTTTGGATAAGTTAAAGCCAGGATTACAGTAGCAAGTAGGACCTTCTGGAGTTCTCATACATTTTTAAGAGCATCCCTGTTTTGCACAAGCAAAACTGCAGTGGAAACCTTCCTCTTCTCCATTGGGACAATCGTTTTCTAAAGTCACATATCAACTTGGGATTTAAGCAAGTTTCATTTCCACCGAAGAAATGACTTTTAGACACTAAACAAGTCGAGCGATTTTGGTAGTGTTTTTGCACTCATGTTCATCAGAATCATCTTTGCAATCTCAGGCTAAATCACGGATCCATCTAGGAGGTATGCATTCCTTGCGTAAAAAAACCGGTTGCAACTGGTATCGATGCCACAATCATCGCAGTTCTTTTCATCGGAACCATCTTTACAATCCCCGTTGCCACCACACCACTATATGAGAGGAAGACAGTAGCTTTTATCATTACAGTGAAATTTGCTATCAGGACAAGTCTGAACAATAGCTTTCTTCACAATCTTCTTCATCTTTGTTATTTCCGCAATCGTTTTGCCCGTCGCATAATTATATATACAGAGAAACCTGCATAAGGTGACTACCTGTTTAAGATGACCACTTTCAGCTGGTCCCTTCAGTGGTCGCATTACTGTATAATATACACTCGCCATTCCCGCAATGAAGCCAGTTCAATGGACATTCTTTTTGACTGGAAGTACTCGAAAAGAAAGAAAGAACAATTAACCAGACAATAAGACATTATAAATTCCTTATATTTACTCCAATCCCTATTGCAACTCAATAGTTGATGAAGTTAAAGAATTAATAATTATTAAATTTAAATAAATTCGATTTAACGGAAGGAAGAAAGCTCCCATTTAATCTAATCGTTTGTTGAAACACAAAATATTTATTTAAGTTATAATAAAAATGTCATTTTATACAACAAAAGCTGATTCATAAATCAGAATTAATCTCTTTGAATTAAACAATATAATTTAATTGTATATTTATAACGTAAATAAAAAGCATCATCGGCGTTAATTACATAATTTATGTTCAGCACATCCATTCTCTCGATAAAATTAGCAATAAAATAAAATTTACGAGTTTTGAAAGGAGGAGGAAATTAAATAATATTTTTACGGCTTATTTTAAATGAAAAATTAACAAAAAAATAATAATAAATTATTTATTTCCACAAATAATATGCATCTTAATAAATAATAAATTTGATGGAATATAATTTATAGGGTAGCATCTTGCGTGCCATGTTTTGAGTAGAGAATTTCTCTAAAACAGAAATTAAAATAAATACTTAAAGTATTTAGTAATTAAATAAAAATATTTTACGTAATTTAAAATTATTACTAATAAATTTTATGAGATAAATCTTTAAAAATAATTAGTTATCCTTAAAGTAAACATATGTTTAGTTCTATAACAAATTATATTCTCTAATTATTAGGAATATTTTAAGCACGGGCATAAAATCTTGTTTGAGTTAGAGGCCCTAAAAACGGAAGACCTAGGCTCTCGCGTGTTTTAGGGCCTCTAAATTAAACTTGTTAACACTCGCTTTTGATCTAAAATCAAAACCCAGGATTCTAAGACCTCATACAATATCATATTACACGAGGCCTCACGTATATAAAAAGGGCCTCGCATAAATTACGCTTGTTTAGATCTTCGTGCAATTTAAAACCTCCACTGTTATGTATACTTAGTTATAAAACAATTTTAAAAATTGTTCTTATGCGTTAATAATTTAAAAATTATATAATAGGATAAAGAACATTATAATTTATATAACTAAAAGTTTTTCGAATTAAAACATTTCCTTAATAACTTTTAAAAAACAATAAATTTAATGAAGCAAGTAATAATAAAAATGTAACTACACCCTAACATCATTATGATTTTACGTTGTTACTTTTAACACATTTTTATAGATTTATATTCAGAATATAAATTATATTTTAAGACTTTTTTTAAATAAAAAATGCTTTTATTGTTTAAAATCAAGTGTATTTTATTATTGTTATTATCATTATTAAGAGTGTACTCTACTCGAGGAGGTAGATGAAGAAAGGAAGAGTTAAGGGAGAGAAGTTGGCAGATTTTTAACGAATTATTCTTTATATATATATAGATTTAACTCACATATAATTTAGTCTTTACGAAAACATTTACAAGTTCTGTTTAAACTATAATTATTGTCAGGTGTGTAAGATTTATATAAACGTTAGGACACTGAAAAATTGACATTTAAAACGATAATAATTACATTTCACTGGAACAATTTATAAAAAAAAGCGGTTAAAAATATAATTTCAATATTGTGCAAAACTAGTTATTTCATTTTAGCATCATTAAACAATTTAACAATAGATATTTTAGATCATTTCAATGGAATTATAAATTGACTTATATTAGCCAATAACTTTTTGTGTTATAAAACTTAACTCTATTGTTCACAAAACAAAGTAAGATCTATATTATACATCTTAATAGTAACATGTTAAGAATTAGTTTTTTTTTCTTTAATTTTTTTTTTAAATTTTTAAGTTTAAAAATTAATAACTGTGTGTTGTAATCTGTGATCTGAAGGTAATCTTGAGTGGAAAGAAGGCTAACGTTAGCTCGCGGCGTTTAGAATAGCATAATGGTTGCCAGTCCTGACAAGGTCATCCCCTTGCATGCACTCATAAAATACTCTTCTCAAATCGTTAAGAAAAGGCATAAACACATTAAAAAATAAAATAAAATAAAATAACGTATATTTTTATAATGTATTTCTTTAATTCTTTACTTTTATATTGCATATGATGATGTTTAATTTAATATATTTGCATAATTGTAAACAATTTATGGAAATAGCCGTAACAATTTAAAAAAATTATCTATTCGAGTAAAAATTTTTTACTTAATGCTTATTATTTTTTGAATATAATGACTATAAATGCCTTTAATCAGTCACCTAATGTTACTAGGTTTATAGAATGTAACAACAATAGAATTTTTGGTATTTAAATTTAAATATAATTATATTTTAAACACAATTAGAATTAATTTAGGATGATTTTCACTTAAATTTTATTTAAGTAATTAATGGTTTGATTACAAAGCATTAATTACCTATAAATTATAACTATACGTTTATAAATGTTAATATTTTATTAAGTAAAATGTGTATAATAGATATATCGTGTAAATTATATGTATGTATATTATAAGTGTGCGTATGTATGTATATATATACCCTTTCTTAAACTCTTTCTAGTCCTCTCATTCTGTTTCTTCAGCATAGACCCTTGAATAAGTTCTATCCCATGATAATAATAGTGTGCATATATAAAAAATGTAGAAATTTAGCAATATTTCTTAACACTTATTTACACTTATTTACATATGTTCTAAGAATGACATATAAATTTTCATTGTCATCAATAGAAAAAAAAGCAAAACATTTTATTTCTACGAATTAAATTGATTGTTTGCCAGTTACTATGAACTGGAAAACCAAGTTTAAAAATATATATATTTATCATTATCAACGATTTAGATTTTTAAGTGGATTCATTAAAAAATTATTTTCGTTATAATATAAACGAATAAATAATATAAATAAACGTAAATCAACGACTAATTAATTTGCTGCCTTAATTGTTGCTTGAAATTGCCTTAATTTACAACGCAAAAATCTTATTTTAGAACATATTCGTATTAGTATAACTGTAATTAACTTAGGAAAAAAAATGTCTGAGATACTGATATGATACTGAAAGAAATATCAGTGTTTAAATAACAATAGTGACAAACTGTCACTGGTATTTACTTGATAAGACTTCAATTGTATGTACGAACATATAATAATTATGTTACAATTACTTTTAATAAAGTTATTACTTATCGTGATATAGGCCCTATAAGCCTATATCACGATAAGTAGGAGCTAGGCTTCTAAGTTAATTATAATATAGGCCATGTAGACCTATATGTAAGTAATTAAGAGTTATTTAAAAAGTTTTATTAATTATTTTAAAGCTTAGAAGAAATTATAACTAGAAAACATGTTCTTAAACATTCGTAAAAATCACTTAAATTTTTCTATAAGAATAAATAACTATAAAACTAACCTTTCTCCCTTTCAACAGGTATAACTATACATATAATATTTAAAAATAAAGCTTTAAAATTTAAATAAATGCTTCACTGTGTCCATTACTTCAAAGGTTAGTGTTCTATCAGTTATAAGCATATTCTTATTACTAGATATGGCTTTTTTTTTACTATTTACCATTAATAATTTTAACGATTTTAAAGCATATAATCAAGATAGAGAATGAACAGATGCGAAACTAATATAAGTTTACAGTCACGTAGATTTAAAGTGTGAAACTGATGTTTGAGTTTCAGACACTTTAGATTACAAAACACAGATCTTTACCTAAGGGGTTTACATTATGTTTTTACCTCCCACGTTGATGACAGTTTGTCGTGAACTAATCATTTGTAGTTATTAATCGATTCATGAAAGAAATTCTCGAAATTTAAATCTAAAATAAATGATTATATAATATTCTAAGAAAGTGTTGTGTAGACTTATTTAAAACGTTTATTTTTTTTACAACACTTAACAAGTTGGCACGTTTAACAATAACCAACTTGTTAAGTGTCGTAATTGTAAGCGAATTTAGAAAAAAAAAAGAACCTGTCAACTGATGAGGGAGGGAATTTTTAAAAATAATCTTCTTTTTTGTAAAATTATACTTCGTTAGCATTTATTATAAATTTTGATTGCATGAAACGTAGATTCACGTGTAAAATAAATACCAAATGCAACACTTCATTTTACGTCATATCATTTCTCAGGATATACGAATCCCAAACAGTACTTACGTGAGGAATTACAAGAGATTCCATCTGTTTTTTCTTGTTGAACCCTTTCCAAAAATACATTTAATTCACCCACCCTTCTCTATACTAAAAAAAAAAATAAAATATATGTAGGCTATATTATTGTGACATCGTCACAATGCCGGGCTGCAATTTTTAAGCATTTTTAAATTTAAAAAAATCACGTGCCTTCCGGTCTGGACCGGAAGTTTATATATAGCTGATCGGGTCTCAGGCACTCGGCTTTCCATATCCGGTCTGAATTTTCATCCACCGTTTACTCCGTTTCAACGGAGTAAACGGTGGACTGAATTTTCATCCACCGTTTACGAGATTAACGTAGGACAAGACGAACGGGCAGACACAGTGGTAATGTATATCTGCAACTGAAAAAATTGCAGCTCAACGAAAGAAGAATAAATTACAAATAGAGTAAAGTAATATTTCATCCAACCCCTAATAATTCGTCGACCCTCCAGGTGACACGTTATAGCTTCATGGGGGCCCGGTCAAACTTGAATTAGGGGGCCCCGTGTACAATATTGACATCAAACATTTTTCTTCGGGGGGAATTTCTGGAGAGAAATCCCCGGTACTGCGCTGTGCCAAGAAAATACGAACCATTGCTGTGCCAATGCACCTCGCTGCCAAAATTTTCGTTTCTAACCCCGTAAATTATTCATATAAATATCATGTAAATTATCCACCAATGGCAAGCTAGGGTCCCCAAATATGGCTCAAATTTAAATTTTACTGCAGTAATGAGTTTATGAAAGATTGGTTTGGGCCCCTTGTTAGTGGGAGCCTCAGACAATTGCCGTTTTTGCCAATAGAATAACGCGTCACTGGACCCTCCTAGTAAGGTGATTGACCCCTCGAGCGTCTATAAGAACCATTATTATATTGTATTATAATAATTAATAAGGTTTAGGTTTAATCAATTTAAAAATATAGTAGCTTAGAATAAATTTTATTCCGCTTAAGAATAAGCGTATTATTTAAAAAACCAAACCACATTTAAAATTTATTTATAGTTCTCTTTATACAGATTTAAATATACATCGATTATATATACGTAGGCCTATAATATTCAAGGAAAAATAAGATAATGGCTTCAACTTTATGGCGCAGTTTTTATTCGACATATGGTAAACAGGATGATTGCTTACTTTTCTTAGAAGTATAAGATTAAGTTCTTACGTTATGAATTGATAATAAATTAAGATTTGTGAAAATATTTACTTAAAAAACTTAGATTTTTTTTGTCTTTAGTTCAGATAAAAATCTAAAGTTATGGCCATAATCTATTGAGTAATGTTAAGATAAATCTGAATTAAATAGTAAAGTTTATCAAAAGTAAACAAAGAAAAATCCACTCGTTTATAGGATTAGTTCTTAACTTATTTACTATTTTATTTGTAGAAAATAAAACTTTTCTCAAAAATCAAATGGTTTTTACTATTAAAAACAATTTGGATGGATAAAATAATAATAAATTTAATTTTAAATAATTTTTCTACTGGATCCTTAGTAATGATTATTTAAAACTACACACAAGTCAATGGACTAAACATAAGGAAGTAGGTTTATGAATAGTTATATAAGAGTGAAAGAGGATTAAATGTGGGACAAAGTCCTCGACTATAAAACTATAGTTTGGTGATTTAACCTAGTTAAAATTCTGAGAATTTAAGATTTGTCGAACAAAATTAAAAGCTGGAATCAAGTCTCTCAACTATTTGTTACTCAAATATTAATCAGCTATCAACGGTTACGGGCAAACAATCTTTCGTTACGCCTTCAACATTTTCTCGAAGGTCATATATTCTGTGCCAATCTCCAGCGGGAGTAACTTCGTCAACCAATAGATGTTATCCATATCATAAAAGAGGCGGAATACCTGTACCATTTGTCCTTCTACTGCACTTGCTGCAAACCTACAGCCTACAGTAGGCATGTATATGCACGTTTCATTGTATAAACCATTCAGTTTATCGATTAATTCATCAATTTCGCAAGAGAAAAGAAAACACGTATTTATAATTTTAAAAAAATGCGCCAAAATTTTCGTTTCTAACCCCGTAAATTATTCATATAAATAAATTAATTAGTGTTTTATGGCCTGTATACATGCTTGCACTTTAGTGTATTATTATTATTAAAAAAATATATAAGTTTTAACATTTAATATTATGAAATTATTAAGTGTATAACTCTAATTTCATCAAAAATAAAGCATTTTATACATTTAATAAATAATTTTAAAGTTAAAATGTGTAAAATTTTATCGTAATTAATTATAATTTTAATTAATTAATTTAATTTTTATATTACGGCTAAGACATGTTTTTAATAGTCTATTAGAGGAATAATTCACCAAGCATGATATGAAAATGATAAGGTTATAATGCTTAAGAGCTAATTGAATTTTACTTGTAATAATATTTAGAGCACATGAAAATGTATTTAGACGAAGAAATAAAGATAATTGTAATATAAATTACATTTTATACCTTAAATTACCCATTAAAAATTCTATTATTGACTTATGTCTTAAATTAATAATATTTTTCTTGAGGGTTTCTTGAATAAATTTCGAATAATTTAAATATTTTTTAAATGGAATTTGAAATGTATATCCATTAATTTTGCTGGTAGATAAAAAGCAATTAATTTTCTATGGATAACCTTCTAAAGTGATTCCAAATTAGGTCACACAATCTTGTAAACTAGATTTGAATAATGTACTCAATTAAATTTAGATATTTTTCAAAAGAATTATTGTTCTTTAGGATTAAGAGAACTTGTAAAAGTATATAAAATTAAATATTTAAAAATATATTGATATAAATTAACAATAGTAATTTACGATATATAATTGTGTTTTATTCTATTAATATAGAATTATTATTATTATTTATTGCTTAATAATAATGATAATTAAATTTGATGTTAATTACTATGGTTTAATTCAAATTGTTTTAATACATATAAATAATACATTTATTTTAAAGATGATTAAAATTAAGTTTGAAGGAAAATATCTTGAAAAATTAAAGTATATCGAATCTGAAAATTTATTGTTTTAATTTATTTTTTAAATAATAAAAGTAAATTTTTTCATTTTATAAAAATTATGCTTCTTTTATACAAATATTGTATATAATTTTTAACCTCTTAATTAAACCGTGTGACGAGAAGCCAATGACTTTATTGTTTTCTATCCTTTATGATGCGTATAATTGTATTCCCTTTCGCTATTCTCTCCCATACATCCTTATAGTGAAGCTGTTACTTTATGTAATGTTCTGAATTTAGTTTTTTTATGCTTTATGGTTAACATGTCTCAACAAATGTCGTATTTCTTTTATACTTTCGCATTCACCCTGTCAGTACGTTATTAGGAGTTTTATCTTTTGTTTTCTTTCTTATCTTGCCTCTCTCTTCATTTCTTCATCCTAGACTTTTGATACAAATTCTTACTCTTCAACTTAAAACTTTTACTCCTTTTCTTCAGCCTAGACCATTAATTTTCATCCCTCACCCTCTCCCTTTCTTCAGCATAGATCGTTGATTCTTACCCCCATTCTCTTCCATTCTTCACTATTTCCTTGATCCTCATCCTCCACTCTCTTCCTTTCTCCTAAACCTTTCCTTTCTTTGCTAATACAATTAGCAATAATGAATAAATAAATCTGGCAAACCAGTGTTGATCTACACACAACTTTTTCATAGAGAAGATCTATTTACAGTACTCAAATTTACAATATTTTGAACTGTCACGTACATAATTTAGACTCTGGAGTAGGCCCTATTCTCTATAACAATAATAAGTCTAAGTAATTGAGGATAAAACTTAATTAATTAGAAGTTATAGCGTTTAAATATATTACAGATTTATAAATTTTTAAACAATAAATTTACTGAATTTAATGTATATAAAAGCACTAACCTTGTTTACATAACAACGAATAAATAAATTCCCATTAAAGTTTATTAACTACCTGAAAATTTAATGTGACTTTTAAAGCCATTTTGCAGGTGTATAAGGCATTCCATCCTGTACTTATCACTCAATTTATTGTAATATTATTATCAGAAAACGTATCGACATTACAACTTTAATTATAATTTAGAGAAAATTAACAAGCGCGTTGGACTCTATATACATATATCAATATGTCAGACATCAGTTGCATTTTATAGCGATTATTGAAAGATTTATTATAGAGTATTGTATATAGTGTTTGATAACAGGAAAGATACATTATCTTAAAATAAGTCTGTACTCAAAATCCAAGTCTTGTATACAACGTGATAGGAAAACTGATTTTGATAGTAAAAACTTAATTGAATATATCGTCTAGCATTTATTTTTTTCACTTTAGATAATAAATAATTATCTATTTATATAATAAAAGTGATAAAATCTTGTAGGATAAAGTAAATAGGTTATAGAGTTTGCATTGTAGTCGAATTTTAAAGATATATTCGCTAAAATAATATAAATTTATAAGGGAATTTGATCGTTATATTATTAAAATTTTATAGAATATAAATCAATCAATTTATTTATTTAATTTATGATTTATATTATATTTTAATGAAATTCAATTTAGTTTTTCATATTTTATTATATTATTGGAAAGCTATTTTAAGAATGTATAACTGTAAAATTTAAGAATAAAATAACTGAAAATTAGTTAATTATAATGTTTTATTGTTTATATTAAATTAATAATACATTTTATAGATAAAATTCCACTAATTATGCTCGAAAAATATCAAATTAAGCGGACATTTTGATGCAAGATGAGATGATAAGAGATCTTCTCTTGGATGATTAATCCATTAAGAAGCTAAAAACGAAAAATATTTTAAAAAAATACATTTTTAAAATTTAAAATAGCATATTAGACATAAAATAACTCACTTTTACTCCATAAAGTAACATTATCTTAGATTTTAATTTTAATATTTTATGAAAGAGAATGATAAAGTCTGTTTAAAGTTTATGCGATACATTATATACTTAATTACATAATTAATCTAAATTAAAATATTAAAAAATACAAGCCTTGTACAGTATAAAACGTCACTTGAAGTCAGTCTTTAGAATTGAATTAAACGCTGTTGTTCAGTTCTTACGTATCAACCGTCAACCGTAACTCTGGCCGCTTTGACCTTTGACACTACCTCCTATGGTTTCTTTTGGATATAGACAACCTCCTGGAGACAGCGGCTGATTCAAAGTCATCACGAACACCCCCAGAAAACAAAAGTTTTTATTCGCTGGTCTACGATACATCTTCCAAACAGTCGAAAATTGGCTCGGTCTGAGTTATTTATACGAGATCACAGTAAAGGTCGTGTAAGGTGACGGAGTCCCGTGCGACCACCCTCTATCACTTCCACATAACCTGTTCCTTCATCTTGTTCCTAACAATGTCATCATATGTCACGTGGTCATTTGAATGTAAAAAGTTTGATTCATATGCTGAATGTTTCATACTCAAATTTTTCATTTCTCCAACTCCCAATTAATATACTTAACTGGGTTACCATATCTCCATAATTATTACAATTAAAGCTAGCATAGCTCTAATTTAATAAATTAAATAAATGAATTTACTGTAAATCTTGTCTAAATAGCCCAGTTTTTAATAAATTACCATTTAAATTATAAATAAATTCACTTTATTCACAGAGAAAACAAAGTTAATATGACTAGAAAGTGTAATATGCTAAGAACCTTTTAGTTAAAAATAAAAAAAAAATCTGTATGTCGGTCTGCACGTAGCGTAACTTAAAATTTATTTAAAAATAGCAACTAAATTTGTTCTAATTATCGTGACTTATGTTCTATAAACTTTTGATTTGTGTGGCATTTGTAATTTGTATGCTGCATTAAAAATAAACGACATACATTTAAAGATCCTTTAATTGTTGAAACGAAAAGATTTCCATAAAGATGTTAACATTTAATTATTTTTCATGCCGTTCTCTCGCTCATTGTACAGTACGTGTATATTTTTACGTATGAGTGTATATAAGAGTGTACTGTATGACGTACTTTCATAGAATTTTATGGCTATAATCCTTGTTTATTTATTTGACTTATTATGAAATGAGTTATGAATATATTTCATAATATATAGTAAATAGTTAACATATTAATTAATAAATTACATAATTATGATATTGGTGAGATAATTAATCATTATATATTCTATACGACTTTAGCTGCTTCGCATAAAGTACTATAATTAATTTAGGTCAATTGTTTTAGGTCAATTAATTAAAATTAACTTTAAAGAAAATTAAATTTGTAAATAAATTTTTAATAGAAATATCATTAAATAGTAGAGCCTATTCAAGAATCTATATTGAAGAAAGGAAGAGAGCGGAGGGATGAGTATGAAGGATTCAAGCTGATGAAAAGAAGAGTAGGAAATGAGAATCAAGGATCTAGGCTGACGAAAGGAAAAGAATTAGGAATTAGAAAAGGATAAGAAAACGAAGAGAAGGTCTCAGTAGGGTAGTATTAAATAGGGTATCTAACTTAATTTTAATTTATTTTAAATATTATTTTTAAAAATTAAAAATATATATACTTATTTATTAAAATCAAATTTTAAAATTATTATTAATAAATTAATGATTACTGATTTTCGTACCACGTAATGTTTGTTTTCAACATTTAAAATATCCTTATTGCAATTATAATGTATGAAATTTTCAAGTTTACATTTATTAAATTGTTTTTTTTTTGTTCTTTGTAACTTTGAAAAATTCAGAATGAAATTAGGCTTAAATAAAATATTAAATTACATTTTATTTAATTTAAATAACTTATTATAATTTAAATAAAAAGTTATTTGGTTTCATAACCTTGAATATTTCATTGTTTAATATAATTTTTATGCATTTAAAAAGATAACAATTAATTTTTAAAATAATTTCTAAAAGAGAGAAGGTTGTATTTATTTGCAAGAAAATAATAATAAATTAATTCCTTAATAATAATAATTAAGGAAGGAATTGGAAAGTTAAGGACGTTTAAAAGTAATAAAATTTTATTGTCATTTTAATATCTTTAATGAAGAGTACCATTAAATAGATTCATAAATCAGTTTAATATCATAAAAATTTACGTTTTTGAAGCGAATAATTCAAATTATTTTATACAGTGTAAATGGTTTATTCGATTGTGTTTGTGTGGCATAGATAATGCACATTTTAACGTCATTTTGACGTCATTCTTCGGGATTTGTCTTTGTAAAACTAAAGAGATGACGTCAAATTTACGTAAAAAGTGTGTGCGAACAGATCTTAAAAATAATTTTATATTTAATTCTTAATTTTGATAAAATTTATTGATTTTTTTTTAATTTAAATTTTCAAATCAGCCGTAAAGAAGGCCAATGTCAACTATCTACTTTAATATTTTATTATACAACATAGATTGTTACATGAGTTTTATAGGAAATAATATAAAAATTCCCCAATTTTTTGCAGCATTATACACATTTCTAGAAGTGTTAACTAATTTTATATTTAAAATAAATAAAATTTACATCTGATCATTTAAAGTTTGTAAAGTAGATATATGAAGTATGCAAAAATCCATTATATTTGAAGAAAAATTTAATGGTAATTTATATTATAGAAATTTCCATGTTAATGTAAAGATTATCTTCGATAAGATTAGATTTATTGATAATTAAATTGATAAACTAATGGTAAACCCGTTTGTAAGGAACCAGATCTCGATGGGATGAGGAGCTTAGAAACAAATTGTCGTATTTCACGATGTTTCCAAGCTTTAAAAGGAAAGTATTTTCAGCAGACAGTTTCAAGAATGGGATAAATCAAAGGAAATTTATTCTTTAACAGATATTCTACAGTAATAATCGAAACAAAGTGTCATCCACTTCTGTACTTCACAATGTTATAAACAGTTCTAGTGATGTCCAAGAGATAAAATAACAATTTACGAGCAAGAAAGAAAAACAGGTAGAAGAATTTTGATAAAGTTCGCCTACCTTACAACCGATCGTGCTTTGAAATCACCCTGAAGATGTTACAATGAAAGTCACGAAATCTTCGACTCTTTCTGACCTTCTACACAACACGGTACTCTATCAGATAAGTCGTAAAGATGTGTGTTGGTCGTCAGTGCGAGGACACCCTAAGGTTTCAGCATACATTGTCCCCTTGGCAATTCATCTTTCTTCCATCTCTCCGGTAATCCGAACTGTGACCTACTATAATTCCAATAGAAATATAACGTGAATGAAGATATCACTCATGATACGTCACACCGTCAATATTTGCTAAAATAACACTAATAAAAGTGCAAATAATACATCACTTATACCAGATTTATGCCATTTTTTTAAAAGTCGTTTAAGAAATTAATAATTTAAAAATTTGCACCAAGTAATTATAGAGTGTAACCAGTAATTATTGGACTTACTTACTTCCCTCTTTGTACTTGTATAAAAAACAAAAGATTTTCCTGATTAATTTACATTCAAATCAAGTAAATTCCTATGCCCAAATTTATTTCCAGATTACAATTTCTTTAATTATTAATAAAATAAGGATTTTTTTTTGTATACATAAACACTCAAGATGTATGAAAAAATGTACACATAGTTCTATAACAAGACCTCAAATGTGTTTCCGTTATATGAAATTAGAATTAAGGCAAGAAATTGAAGAAAGGTATGTACATACTTCATAGTGCATTTTTCTATATCACTTTATTCAAGGATTTCAACAATTCATGGACATTAATGATGAACGACTTGAAAACTTGAAACGATAACATAAATCCCAATGATATATTATATGTGTCTAAATTATGATATATTATAGTAAAACGTACTGTGTATAACGACTGAACTACCTAATTTATGTTTCTCAGGAATTTAAAAAAAAAATGTATGATTCAACATTTTTTTGAGATTTCTTCTTCATAAAATCAGCAACGAGTTGTATAACTTTCCCGGCAATAAAGTCGAAATTGCGTATGGCGCCATCTGTTATGAGATTTTATTAAGAAACTTTTTATATTATTAATTATTATAAAATGGCAAAGCTAAATTTTGAGGGTAGAGATGAGTTTTATAAACAAAATTGTAAATGATAATAACGAGTTAAATCTTCATTAAATCCTTTCCCACTCGAAATACGATACGTGATCCCCTCTATCTCTCCATCCTTCGATCTTCAACCACTAAAATTGAATACATTTAAATAACATTAATGTTTTATTTACATGCAAGAACATACGAATTAAATACATTTAACTATATTGCATAATTGAAGAATGAGTCATTCCCATTTATGTAAATTAAAATCTGCCTCTAGCTATTAAATAGCATTAATGAGACTTTAATGACTGTTAAATCACGTAAATTATTATAGAAGTAATATCAATAAATCCTTAACAATAAATATTAAAAAAACACCGAAAATATTTGAATAGATTGTTGTATTGTGGCCAATAATTCAAAGAAATCCTCAACATACTTGTACGAATTTCTACCCTTTGGTAAATTGTTTAAGGGTATTAAACGTGCATTTTTCTAAATTTTTATACTAAATATTACTCTTTTAATTATAAAAAATGTATCTATATTATATTTTATGTTATATATATATATATATATATATATTATATATGTATATATAATTGAATCGTAGCAACGTTGTATTGTAGAACATATTATATAGCTGAAGTAAGTTATCTTAGATGTTGACAGTATCATAACTAATTATTTCAAGGCAATATAGTTATTTATATTATAGGGAAAAGTATGTATTATTACACATTTCTTCTTTTCTTTTACTTTTAAAGTTTGATTAATAACTCTTAAGAGAAGTACATCGAAAACAAGGATAATGAGTTTATTTAAAGTAACTATAGTTAATAGAAATATGTAACAACTAAAGTAGCAATTAATAAGGATAATACAAGGATGATGTCATAAGATTAAGCAGAAAACTAGGTGTTGGTTATGAAATATAAAACAAAAATAATAACTATGTGTGAATTATAACAGATTTTTCTTCATACTTTGTATTAAAATTTCATAAAAATTTTTGAGAATGTATCAAAAATATGTTTAATTAATTAAAAATTCTCATTAAATTAATCAAAGTTAACAAATAATTAAATATTTTATTAATATAAAGCGTTACTTGTCGTCTTTCATTGAGCAACTTACATTCAACGCAATGTCGATTTATGAAATATTATCGACTTGCTTATTTAAATAAAGATTAAATAATATATAAAATTTAAAATTATAGCTACTTATCATATATTTTTGTGTAAAATAAGCCCATTTTTAGGCTTTTCTTGTATCAAAAGGATTTGCCAAATAACCCTCCTGAATTTTTCTATCTGCTTCTGAAAATAGTGAATACTTTTTTTGAATTATCAGTTATTATAATTAGATGAGAAATTTAATATAAAATTGATTTTTTCCAGCTCTTCTTACCTTTGAGAGAATATATCAAAGTAATTATAATGTGTAACTTGAAGATATTCTATACAAATGTTAAAGTTCTTTTTACAATGTAATTTAATTATATCTGTTGCTAGGTGAAAGTATATAATAACGCCGATAACATCTTTATTCTACTCCCTTTATCAAATGATATACAGTAAAGCAATTGCATTATTGTATGAAGTAAAGCCGGGTACGCACTTACCGGTATACCTGACAGGTGCGACTGTCCAGCTATATCTGAATGTGTGGGTGGAATAAAAACTGACAGCTCTGTCATCCATGGAAAGAAATTTTATGTCACAGAATTCTTGTGAAAAATTAACATAATTTAGTCAGTAACTTTTATTACTCATAAGTATTTTTTCTATATTAATACAGAAGATAGGAACATTACCTATAAACCCATATTGCTTGCTTGATATACTTGTACGTGTTCCTTTTCATTCTAAGTTTCAGCTGTTATTCGACTATTTTCTATGGAATTCGCGTTTATTATGGTGAAATTTGAAATCTATTTTATTTAATTACAATTTATATTTACCAAATAAATATTTAATGTATATTTATCACTCTTTTGAATCTTCAGTCCATGCTGTTTCTCTCGAACACGTAAACAATGAGGGTACGTAGGGTGAGCATTTCCAAATTTCCAGAAAGGAGGACATTAATAGTCTGCCATATAAATAAATATATATATACACAATCCCACATAAAACATATTTTCAAACCTCTCTTTGTCAGGTTGAGGTATTTTAGATTTTTGGGCGAGTTTAATTATTTCCCTCCTCAATAGAGATTAACTGTGCCAAAGATTAACTCTAGGCACCCTTATAAATTTTCGTAAATTTACAAGGATGCCTAGAGCTAATATTTCCTTAAATTTTGATGATAATTAATACAGGCATAAAAATATAAATAGTAGATAATAAAGTTCCTAGTTAATTAATTATGTTGTTTAATTATATAATTAATTAATTACACGAAGTCATTTAAAATTAATCAAGGAAAAATTCAAGTACATCATTTAAGCAAGCATCAAACAATAGCGTATAAGTCTATTGAAAATTTACAATGTCAAGAAGATTTATAATGAAAGTGGCATTAATGAAAATAAAGAAATTCATGAATAAAACATACAAACTTAACTCTACGTGATTAATAAGCATTTAGTCCATTATTAGATGGATTATATTGAGTTCTTAATAGCAATTAATCTCCATGCAAAGTAAATAATTGTTCTTTAACGTTGTATCTAGTAACACGTATCGCACGCAGATACGAAGTTTGCAGTAAATTTAATATATAATTTTTGTATTTAACATTTTACAATACTTCCTTGAGAATTTAAACATGGAATATTTCATAGTAGAATACGAGGATAATCGTAAATGCAAGCTAAGAGATCGTTTCTTATAATATATTTTAAATGTAAATATAGCTTAAAAACTATTAAAATTATTATATTAACACTTATAATTAATGTTGAATTATTTAATTTTAATTAAATCATCTACAAATTTTAGTTTAGTTATTCTTTGATGTTTTTTCCTTTACTGAAATTTTTATTTCGTAATTTAAGTACATAAATATTCATTTGTGCAAGAATAAATAAAGGAAAATTAAAAGTTAAGGAAAGTTATTATGTTATTTGCTCATGTTAATCATATTATACATAAAATTTTTATAAATAGAATAAAATATAAGTGAATGTAACAGTTATGAGTCAATAGTTTGACCTCTTCGTATAAGTTTTTAGTTTTAAATAAAATATTCTAATATATTTGTGAAATCAAATTTAATATGATAACCGCAAAACTTTAATATTTAAATAATTTGCGAATTATTCGATTCAAATAATTTTGAATGCATAAAAATGATAGAAGAGGTTGTCTGTCACTCGATAGCACAAGGAACCTTATAGAGAGATGTGGATTTGGATTATGGATATTGCTGTTTTATTGCAGTATTATGGATCAAAATTCGATTCTAGAAATGTTAAAATTAGGCAACGATCGTTGAATTCTAGAGTCATTATGTACAAATAACATCAAGGTTGAGATTTTTTTCAAAATATAAATGAGATCTTCAGAAGAAATTTTTATAATGGTTGAAATCTGATTAAGTCTTCAGAAAAAATCTTAACAATGATGTTAGTGACTGTAGAGATTCAAATTACACTCATTTTTATTTCATTGAAGATCGTTAATTTCGAGAAAATTTACATACATTTGTACATACAGGAGATATGTCAACCATGATGTTAGTAACTGGAGAAACTTCAGGAGGAACTTCAACCATGATGCCAATAACTTTAGAGTAATCGAAAAAATAGTTTAATTTAACATTTTAAAAATAAAATTCAAATTAAGAAGAGTATCCTTTTAATAAAATATTAATTTTCTTTATTTTTAATGTAAATTCGCATGAAATTATATAGTTACACATTAAATATTAAATCATTTTATACACTAATATTATTTTCATAAAAATAGTATTATTAAGCATAGAATAATTGACTATTAACGTGTATAATTATATTAACGTGTATAACGTGTATATATTTAATTAATATAAATTTTTTTAACAAAAAAAAATTCGACTTTAAAATACAGAACAATTTTCTATAAAAATAATTAAAAAATAAATTAATTAAAATTGTCATTTTTTAATTTAAAAAAAATAAACTGTTATTAAATGCATCTATACAATTTTCTTATAAATGAAATATTTTTTATAACTAGTTTATTATCATTTTAACCATCTTTATAGAGCTACACCATGTTTTCCAGGCAAATAATATACTACAAAATATAGTTTTTAGAGACATTGATGTATTATACACTGAATACAGTCAGTTTACAGAAACATTTATAATTTAAAAGTAATTTAAAAATGTTCTCTGAATTATTATACACCACTCTTTTTTTAAATAATTTAATTTAATTATTTATTTATTTATTCACCCATTCAACACTTAACGAAATGAATAGGGTAAGTGAATTGTGGGGTTATATATATAGATATAAGAGAATCTATGCATAAATTTTAGATGAAATATTTCGAAGCGTGACGTCCTCTTATTACCTATTATACATTTTACACATTGTCATTTTTTTAAATAATTACCATTGTAGAAATTCTCAAAATAAACTTGGCTGACATATAAATTTATGGCCTAAATTTCGAGTCTCTTCGTTTATATTTAAATAATATTTAAATTCTTGATATTTCAGAAACCTTCTAAATTAATTCTGTATCAAATATTATAATTAATTTTCTAAATTGAAGCGTGTAATTACGTAGAGATACAGAAACATGAATTTTAAAGTTAAAAAATGCATAATTTATGTAAATTATTGTTTAATTTTTATCAAAAATTTCTTCGTTAATTAAATTAATCAGTAATTTTACGAGAATTATATTTGTAAAGTACTTAAATTTTTCCTTTTTTTTTTTTTTTTGTTTTAATACGCTGATAAAATTTTTCCTGTAAACTTTTAATGTTTAAATTTATATAAAATGTATCTGGAATATTTATACGAGTTATGTCAATGGCCACTTAATTATTCGTCTTAGCAGAGTGTCCCAAAAGTCAGTTAACCGATATTATTTGAAAGGAAAGTTCTACTTATCTTAATATTGTCGCAGACTAAACAAGAAAACAATAATGCGGTTGTTACTAGTATAAGGTCAATGGATTAAATTGATAGACCTGTTGACCTGTTGAGAGTCGAATGCGGAATGAATGACGTCGAGCTACTTCTTTAGTAGTAAATACGCGTACAACTTTACCAGATGGAGTTAGTCACGAAAGTTTTAGACCCTTCCGTAAACAAGAAGTTGATTAATCGTTTTATTACAAAATGCCGTGTACAAGTTTAAATTACGACAATCCATTCAAACTGATCGTTTTTACAATATTTTTTGGGCATAATCCTATTTCAATATGCGATTACAGAAGAAATAGACACCTGATTTCTATCCCTCTGTTAAATTTAAATTTAAAATAACAATTGTCTATTGTTACGTATATATATATATATATATGTGTGTGTGTGTGTGTGTATGTGTTTTCTTGGAACAATATTTTTAAAACTAAGCTGATTAACTTTTAACAAATGATTTATTTTAGAATAAAAAGTCGAATACTTATATAGATACGTGAGTTTACAACTAGTTTATATAATAAAACAATATTTTATGTTATGTTATGAATGGAATACATTAGATTTAATGACGTATTTAATTTGTTAAACAGAAAGTTAATTTATCTTATGTTTAATTGTTTATTATATAGAAGAAATATTTGAATTTAGATCCGGATTTACATAAGCTGAACATGATACAGTTGGGGATGCAGTGAGGAGGAGGATGCAGAGAAGATTGGATGCATTGAGGATGGGATCAAGAGAGGATGAGATGCATTGAGGATAGAATGAAACGAGGATGGAGATATAGTTAGGGTCTTACATTTTAAATTTTATTACTATTATTTTATAAAGATTAAAGTCGTGTCACAAGATTTTATAAAATTTGGACGATTACTTATGAATATAATTATTTTTGAAAATTAAAAAATTTCTTAATCAAGTATCTGTAGATGAGATATTCGACCTTGAAGTATTGTACTTAATTAACATTTTGCAAAAATATATAAATTATAGTTTTATATCAAATAATATAGGTCATGGATTCTCATATGTGACAAGCGCAACTCACTAAAATAAGATATACATTTACATAATCTAGAAAAAAAATTTGCTTCAACTAAAAGAAATTTAAATACTGTAGATTATAAATATCGCAAGGTAAATGAAATTTTTAAAATTCAGTTAACATGCGGATAATTAATTACACAGAAATAAATAAATGATGTACATTCAAAATTTAAATAATTTGACAACTCGAAAGTAAACGAATGCTGAAAATTATAGTAAAATTATAAGGAAAAAACATGAAAATTATAGTAAAAATAATCAGAAAGTGCCATGCCGTTTTAATACAAGTAATTGTAGTTAAAAATTTTTAACGTAAGTATATACAACAACGAGACAATACATAATATAAAATATTATTTGTGTACTTATAAAAGCTGTACTATCTAAAATTTAAAAAAAAAAATTACAAAATTCTTAGAAAATTAAAAGGTTTACTGCTATATAACAAATTTCCTTGAAGTGATAGGAGAGATCAGGATAAGATAAGACGAGAGGCAGAATGAATGGTATCATTTTCTATCTCTCGTTTGCTGACCCACCCTATTACTAGTAGGCTTGCCCGTCATCGATTCAACTGATATCAATGATAGCGCTTATAAGGAAACATGATAAATATTTAAGATTTTAGTACTGAGTTTCATAGACTTGAAAGAAAGTACTTCAATATCTTGGTGATACAGAGCCAGAAATTCTGCATACGAGTGTTACAAGCTGTTATACAACTATAAATTTATATTTTGCTGTCTTCTCATGAAAGAAAATAGTAAATTAGGAACTCTCCCTTATGAAATATAAACATACAGACACATGTATGTATGTATATATTAAATAAAATTAAAGAAACTTTATCTTTTAATCTGTTTTTTTTTTAAATATAAATATAAACTATGCTAATGGGCCTGTAGTAAATAATAGTCTGAATGCAATTTCTGACATAATTTAAAACAAAGTGAATGTCATCAACTTGTCCCGTTTTCCTTATTCTAGTTATAGAAATGTATAACCTAGAAGTATCCTCGTTGTCGATTGGTTGGATTTACAGAATAAACTGTTAATGCTATAAATATTACGTAAGAGAATGTTCGATTTATAGTACCAATAGTAGAAATTTTCTTAAATTATTTAATTATTAATATATAATAATAATAAAATTAACATTTATCGTATAATTTTATATACAGGAAAAGTGATAAGAGATGCTGTGATATGTGATAACAGGATCGAGGAGAGAGATTATGATGATGCCAACAGGCTTAAAAGACTCATAAAAATCAACTGATAATGATACAATTTTTAATTAAATAATTTAGAGAAAATTGTGCGAAATTAAGTACCAGTTTATCCTAGTTTTATAGTATTATTTGGTTTGTTATTTAAAGCAATCATTTCACTATGCTGAATTGTTTTTCTTAATATCAGATTATTGATTTTCCTTTACTGGATCAAACTGTTTCCTTTAACAATTCAAAATAATATTGACAAAAATGAAAATGATTGTTAAAAGAGGCTTGGCTCCATTTTATTTTATTGTTTTTAAATTATGGTTATAAATCGTTAAATTTTGCAAACATAAAAAAATATATATACATATATAATACCGTTAATTAGTTGTACTTAACATTTAAATAATAACAAATAGCGTGAGATAGTTATACTCTGATACATAGATATAATCAAAAGTTAGTTTTTATATCAAATATATTTGAAAGTTTATTATATAGGGTAGACCCTGCTCAAGTGTCTAGACTGAAGAAGTGAAGGCAAGGATAAGAAAGAGGAAATAAGGTCTAGTAGGGTAATGAGCAGATAGGGCAAATAAGAAAGTATGAAAATAAGTGATATCTGTTGAGAAATGTAACACTAGTTATGTAATCTTATACTACATCCTTATAGTAAAGCCGCACTATAGAATGTATTATAGTAGGGGAGTTTATATTTGCATGGCGATCAATTTTAAACGAAAATTTGATCTTCCTATTCATTATACATTAATTTCTTATTCCTCTTAATGGAATTCTTTGATATTTAATAATTTTCCTCTTTATAATCTCTAAGCTTGGGGTGAAGTATGTCCTAAGTACGTTGGCATATTTTATAATACTTACTAAATACGAAAAATGATTGTAAAATGTAGTTTAAGCTTCTAAGTGATAAATGAGAAGGAGACATTTCTATCAGGAAAGTCAGAAAATTAGATATTTAGGAGAAATGTTCTCCTAAATTTCGATAGGAGTGCGTTAAATTGAATTCTGAATAATTCTTTTCCTTAATTTGAGAAAAATGCTTACATTAATTGTCTTATAAGTGTTCTTCTCCTTTATGAAGAAAATTATTTAGAATTTAATTTACTAAACTATTTTTTGTCGTATTTTACGCTTTAGGATATGAAAAATATAGATTAAGTAGAGAAAAATTTATCTATTTTCTAAAGACTTTATCTTTAGAAAATACATAAATTACAGATTCAATCTTGTAATTATAAAGAAATTCTACTCGGTTAATGAATAGAAAACTCATTTATCAGTCAAAATTTTTAAAAATATTATATATATATATACCTATATAAATGTTAAAATTTTATAATTCTGTAGGTAAGTAGTAAAAATAATTTCGTATGCATTCCTCATCCGGAATCGCTATATTAAAAATAAACAGTTTCGTAAAACCCACTTTTCTATCTGATAAGATCTCCTTTCGAGATAATGCTGATACGTAAAATGCCTTGGAAGAAAGAAACGAAAACAACATTAACTTTCCAGATTTTTTTCGGTACAATAAATAATTTCAAAGTAATCCTACAAAAAAAAAATCATATTAATCGTCGACGTGTCCCTGGCGATGTCATTGGTTATATAAAACTCCATTTAAAATTTCAAAAAATTTCATTAAAATATAGCAAAATACATCGAAAAATCTTTACAGTTTTTGATCTTTTGACAAGGTTTAAAAATATTGTAAAATTATTAAATATTTTAGTAAAATTCTTCGATTTTTCTTTAACCTATCAACCCAGTTCAATCTAATCCCAAGATTTATGCATTCCAAACAGGTCCAGGAAAAGAAGTAGCTAGCAAGGTCTGACTAAAATGGCCTTGCTAGCCACCTTTATACCTTTAACACAAAGAAATAATATAAAAATAAATAGTAAAAAATCGATTTTATTGATTTTATTCCTATATTTTTTATGGCTTTTGGAGACGAATGGTGCCGGTCTTGGTTCTGTTTTTGAGTAATACATTTATTGCCACGTTTCCAACATTATTTTGAACTGGACTTTTTTCAAATAAAATAGATGAACTCCAAGAAATGTAAAGAATTTATCTAAGATTAGATGATAAAGGATTGGATTGATGGAATAAGGCAACTCAGTTCATCTACCAAGTGTGATGCATCTCGGGAAGACTTTCTACGGGAAAGTGGACCCTATTTAAATGTTAGACACGTGAAGAAACCCGGAAAACTCCACATGGCTAGCCCGTTGGTTGGGTACGAACCCGCGACCAACTACCTGTATTTAGTGTATACGATGAAGAACGTAGTCCAAGAAATTCAAGAATTAAACGTAAGGTCCTAATGATGATTATTAAATTGTAAATACACTTAAATTAATTTATAAATTAATGAATTTATTATAATTAATATTATATATTATTTAAAGTATTGAAGTTTTATTATCATTTTAAATGGGTAGTATATTTCATACGAATAGTTTTTATATAGTTTAATTATATTTTACATTACAATAATGTAATTAGTAATTTTATTTTTGAATTATACCTTATTTTTTATAGTATTTTTGGTATATAAATTAATCGTCCATTTGTATTAATAACTTTTGTCTTTTGTATGACAGGTCTCTCTGTGAGGGTTATCCATTAAGTCGAAGCGAGGAAAGAAATATTTTCGGTTGAGGACAAGGTTATATAAACAATGAAAATTGTATTTTCCTTTGTAAGCCATATATATATACATATATACAGTATATACAAAGAAAAATTGTATTTTCCTTTATATATATATGGCCTACAAGAATACGAATATCACAAGGGATATTTGAATCCCAGAACTCTCTTTGTTTTTGCCCTTGAAGCAAAGAGATTGCTTAGAACTACAATTTCATCATAACTCTTAACAAATATATATATATGTTTACAGCAATTGAGAATTATATAAGAAGAGTCATTAATTAAACTAACCAAGGTTTCTATATCAAAACCGGTTTATACAATAATTATTATAGTTCTGAAAGATGTACAGACGAAGTAAAAATTTCCTTTTAAATTTTTATATTTGCAATAAACATTTCTTGTGTATTCGTTTTTCAAATTTTAATTAGAATTTGAAAATAAATTATTAGTTTAAATCAAAATTCATGCAAAAAAATTACCATTTTTTAAAATTTATCTTTATGTATATCTTACGTGTGTCCCTGTATCCTACTGCTTGTTACATGGTTGTTACTGCTATTAATTACATGTTGATAATCGATTAAAAATTGATTAATCGAGTTTTTAATCGATTAAATTTAATAATTTCAATTAAAAATTCAATAAGTAATCGATTAAAGACTAAATAATCGATTACTTTATGGATTAATTAATCGATTAAAAATCATTTAATAAAGTATTTTTTTCAATTGATAGATCACGAACTACACAATTTATTCTTACATTTTTCGCTTGTCCTTCTAATTGTGCTTAAATAATTGAGAAACTTAACTAAAAATTTCTCAAACAGGCTCAAAATTTATCAACTATTTTAAAAAAAATGTATTAATTAAAACTAAAAAAATAAATAAAAATTAAGAAAGTTTAGCTTAAAGAAAATAAATTCGATTATAATTTTTATAAATAAATTAAGACATTTAATTATTACAATGTATTTTATATATTTCTCTAAACTTAAGCTAAATTAGCACCATTAAATGGTATTAAAATGTTTATAGAGCAAGATTATTCGTTATATAAGTTAAAATTTAACCTTAATATATCAAAAATATGAATATTATTTTCCTTGTTGACTCTAATAAATAATAATATTTTTTTATGTTTATATAATTATCAAATATGTTAATCAATAAAATAGCTCGCTGAAGCAAGGGTGGCGATTTTGAAACACAGCAGAGAATTTCAACACACGTCGAAGGACATTGTTTATCGAATCATTAATCATTTAATTATAAAAATTTTTACTGTGTAATCTGTGTTAATACGGATACTGTTAATACTGTGTTAATACGGAGTAAATTTTATTATTTACAAATTAAACTATTCTATAGTTATAGAATGGGAAACAATTAGAAAGGTGTTCTTTTTTTTCTTTCTTGTATAAGAGAAAGTAGAAAAAATATCCCTCTACATTCTATATTAAATAGAAGAAATATTCCTCTATGTTTTATATTAAATATAATAGAAGAAATATCCCTCTTTATTATGTACAAAATAGAAGAAATATCCCTCTTATATAAGAGAAAATAATTTAAATGTTCTCGCATAAAATTCTTGAAATATTTCTGTGTTTTTTAGACAAAACATATTTAAAGTTACTCGTTGTCACTTGCAGAAAACGTGATTGACAAGCTGACAGCCAATAACGTAATTTCACGCACCAATGGAAAGGAAAAACAATCGGGCACACGTTAACACAACACACACACACACACAAAAAAAAACAGCGAATTATATTCGTGACAGTAATGCTTTTAATGAGGAAACAAAAATTTGACACAGACCCTGAAATATTATGCTAATCTCTTATGTTCATTCAATAGCACGGTGTTCATTAAATGCTATTTTAGTAATTCTTTCTATGCTTTTTCTCTATATAAACAGCATTCAAATAATCGTAGTGACGTTATCGTGAAATTATTTACGATTACGTCTCAAAACTGTCTCCCATCTGTCAATCACGATAAGAGGAAAAGATGCATTTTCCTAGGAACAAAAAAGTATCCTAATTTATTATATCTCACGACGTCATCTCTCTCAGGTTTATATTATTTTTTACGAAACGTATTATATATAGGATTAATATAGCCTATATTTTTTATAGTCTAATAAAACTAACATAGCCTATATTTTATAATTTTGACAGATTATAAACAAAGAAAATTGGAACTTTTTTAAAAATTTGACATTTAGTTTAATATTTAATAATAGAAAAATTTTTATTTAATTATATATTTTTAACCAACAATTATTGCCTGGACTCTTCGACTTTGGGCACCAACAGGGCCTTTATAACTCATTCAAACACAGATATTTAAGGGCCGGACTATTCAGGAAAGGATCCAACTCGATTCTAACAGCGCGATAGAATACAATAAATAAAACAATATAAACACAGAATAAAGTGGATAAGAATAATGCACTCTTATAAACAAACTTGTTTTGAAAATCAGCAGGATAGTCAGCTTCCTAACAAGAAATGGTCAACTGCCACGAGTTCAAATTCAAATTGGTCGGGGTCAGCAAACGTCTTTCCATATCTCTCATCTTTGTCAGCCTATTATATTATAGATCGAGGGACGAAATTATGACAGGATGTGTACTGTGCTAGTGCCTCGCGTTAACAAATCAATCAATCAATGCTGCCTTGAAAAAAAGACACCTCGATCGATCATCAAAGATTCTATACAGAAGAGACCTTCATTTAAAGAAAAGAGATGGATGAAAACATCACGAGGATACATAAAATGTGTGATGAGTAAATGAAGAAGTAGAGCAGAGAGTCATGGTAGTAAAATATATGAAGTAGGCCTGTGTTTATAAGTTTTCTGTCCAACTTGTCTAGTCCTTCGATACTCTTCCTCAAGTCAAATCTTGACTCTATTGTAAATCCCCAACTAAATTTCAGTAAACTGAACTAACGCCAACATGGCTGCCTTACGACTAATTTTAATGCAATAAAAAAAAAATGCCACAAGAAATCCACATTCGAATCTATGCCAGACCCTTACAATTCAACATGGAGTTCAGTTTGGATGTGTTTCTATGCCGGTCAAGTCTATATTTAATGAGCAAAATTAAGGTCAATCGTATAGTTCACCGTGAGCTGATGCCATACTTCGCATATCCAGTATGGTGAAAGATTGGATACGTCCGTTCTTTCTCGTTTTTCTTTCCTATACATTACAGAAAAGGAAAATGAACTTGTCAAAGATTTCGGCTGATGAATAGGCGGTGAGGCCTAGGTTATGGGTAAACTGAAATTTTAATAAATTGCATTGTCATCGTAGATAAATATGCGCGAGAAATTTCATCACTTGGATTTCACAAAACTAGAAAACGAACCTGTCAAAGACCCACATTGATGTATAAGTATGGGGGCTTACCTAGGTTCTGAGTAGGCGAAATGTTAATTAATTGCATTGCCATTGTTGATTAGTAGATATATCCAGTTTTAGTTCAAGTTTTACGGGTCTAATCTAAGTTTTACAAAAAATAGGAAATGGACTTGTCAAGTAACATACATAAATATGGAAATTGGAATTTGACACAATCCAATAAAAATTTTTAAAAAGTTCATGAATATTTCAACGTACAGTTTGCAGATAAATTTTAAGCGAAATTTGCAAAGTTTAATTTTTTTTTTAAAAAAGAAAATGTCCGCATCCTACTCAACAAGTATAGTGGCATAATTTACTAATAAATCTTAAGTGTGAAAAATGGCTTTGGTAATGTATCTGAAGGGTATCAGAGATGTGGAAATTGCACCTGGAATGAAAGGATTGACTAATTATTTTCAAATCTATACAATATCTTAGAGTTGAATAATATTTCTATCTCACCGCTTTAACAGAATAATTTATTAATTTAATTACCAAGATCTTCAATATACTTCGTATTATCAATCCTAGATGGATCAGGAGAAGATTAGGAGGAATTTAATTGTGTTGATTACTTTGATCAGTTACTAGTAAACTTTATATATTTTAAGGCTATATTTAGATACTATATATTACAGTAAAACCTGTGTAAACCGGAATCGCACGGTATCGATTTATCAGGTTTTCGTTCTATTCAGATTCCGTTTTAGACAGGTTATATTGTATACAGTATCTAAATATAGCCTTAAGTTTAAATTAAAGTTCCATTTATATAAATGATTGATGCGTGATTGTATATATTCCAGACGTTACAAACTGAATCAATTTTATCCTAATTACTATTTATAGAATCATATAAAAAACGATTATATTTATAATTAAAAAAATAGCAGGAAAAATATTAAATGTACTTAATGTCAGGGTATAAAATATCCACAGGAATATTAGACATTAGTATCATTTATATAATTTAACTCGTTTCTTAACCAGTGAATCGCAACCCTGCTGGGGATCACGAACTGTATTTCTAGGTAATGTCATGGTCTTGTAGTACATTAAAAGGGGGTCACTAAATAAAAAACAAATTAAATACACTGCCTTGAAAAGCTGACATTTTAAATGTTGTATAAATATTTTTTATACGTCCGAATTTATCTTGGAAAAAATTTTTTATTCAAAAAAACCATTAAATTCTGTATAAAATTAATTATATTTTTGTTAATAATTCGAGCTTAAATTTGATTATTTTGCAGTTCTAAAAATAAAATAAAATAAAACAGCTTTCGGCTTTTAATTTTAGTTTAGGGTGGTCCAAAAGTAACCGATAATATCGAAGAGCTGGCAGGCTTCAAACTGTATATTAAATACGACACATCTTATAAATTATTAGGAAAAATTGAGCTTATTTTTTTAAAGTGGTTTATTGATTTTTTTGGGACACTTGGGATCTTATAGATGATAATTTATGATGACTTTAAAGATACAATCGAATTTTATAGAAACAAACATTGAAAAAGGGCACAATAACACTTTACGAGTAAATCCTTTAAAAATGTTTAGAATATGGAACGATATTTCAATAAGATTATTCATTAACTAACCCGGATAATCGGGAAAAATATCAGCATGAACACAATAAATGCATTAATCTACTTAAAAAAACATTTGCGTCTTACCAGATTACTTAGACGCGAAGAGATAAGCATTGTAAGGTCGTTGAAATGATCAATACCCATACATTTAATTAATTATCAACTTGTATAATGTCGTATAATAATTAGGATACCCACTCACTACAAAAAGTATTTTAATTAAATTTCCCGTTCTTCCATTTTATTTTTCCTATAATGTTTAATTGCTTAAGAAACCAGTTAGGATTATAGGCCATATAATAATTACTTATATTGATTTTATGTAGGATTTACATACTTTCTTGTTAAATCGTTTACGTTAGAATTAATTGCGAATTCACCATAATTAAGTACAGTACAGTGCATGGTTTTGATGAGATGTTTTTTTTTATTGAATATTAAACCTATTTTAAGATCAAGATCTTAATATAAATGTATAATTTTATATTCTTTAATAAATCCCTAACCTAGATCTAAAGGACACTGATATATTTTGTTTCTTAATCGCTTAAGCTGCACTTCAATTTCGACTAAAATGCATGAGAAAATAGGACGACCCTACCCCATTAAATAAAAAATTAAAAAAGTAATTGAATTTTTTATTGTGGCGCGAGAAATTTAAAAATTTAGAGAACAGATAGCAATGCTAAGAACACCTATACTACAAAACTACTGTACTTAAGAGCTACTATATAATCACATAAATGATCATTCCAGAAGTATTTTAATTTAATTCAAACATAAAATCCTACATATTAAAGGTAATTTCATACATCTTTTATGTACAGTACACTTGTGTGTACAGTAAATAACATCCGTTAACAAATATTTAATATTAAACCCTTTCACAGACTTAGAAAACTGCTAATATTTGTACTAAATATACTTTATTTAATATATTAATATTGGTAAACTGTTATTTAATGAGTAAAGTGGAACCAATTCATGCAAATAGGGAAGAGTAATCAAGAATTTGATATGTAGGCATACAAATAGCTAATCACTCAACCATAAAATTACAACCGGATATAAAGAAATATCTTATAAATCAACTCATTGTATTTTTCTTTTTTCGATGAGATCAGAAATAAAAAAAGAAAAACAAAATGGTTGATAGAAGATCGAACTTAAACTTTATGTCAAGTGTCCAAATATATATAAAATATACGTCTTGAAATGCATTCATTCATTGACCTAGCCCTCGATACAGCGTATAAATAAATGGGTGTTTTATGGCAGAATGTTTTTTGGGTCACATAATATAGTATATAATAATAGAAAATAATATTAAGTCTTAATACACGAGAAGAATTAATAGCCTTTTATAGAAATTCGGTTAAAAATAAGGACAAAAATATGATTTATCAACTGTGACGTTTGCGGATAAAACAGGAAAGTTTGGATGAATAATACATTTTTTTTTTAATCCATAAAATATTTTGCATTTTATACTTTTTTAAAAAATATTTCATAGATTAGAATGCTACGTTTTAAATAAATCGCATAAGAGGTTACATATTAATTACTTGTGCAGTTTAAGGAGGTGGGGTCTGGAAAAGTATTTTACACTACGGAGAGGGAGGAGGTGAGAAGTACATCATTGTACACTATGGAGATGATGAATGTCGAAATGTACATCACTGTACACTGGGGGTCAAAAGTGGCTCAAAAACTGTACGTCCTTAACAGCGCTTAAAAATGGTTTTTAGATATTTTAAATTTCAAGTTCAATGTTTACGTACAATGTTTCTTTAACAAATCTTAAAAATAAATAATATTTTTGTTTATTTAAAGAATTTTCTTAACGTTAAATTATAGAATAAGTTATAAAGTAATAATAAATATACAGATTTACGGTCTGCGAATGTACTGCACCATTGATAAAGTTCCGTATATTAGACGTTGTCTCGTATAACATAGAAAACTGAACTGTAATATTCGAGTGACTTTAGGTCGAATAGTGACTTTTCTTATTGGTAAAATTACAGTAATCCATTCATCATAATAATTTCTTTCTTTTTTTTTTGTTTTTTTACATCTTCGATCCGTTGTATTTTGACAGCAATATTCTGCTAAGCTAGAAACAACCGACGAAGGTCATAGCAGTCACGTGTCACGCCATGTGGGGTCATGAACATGGAAGCCTTTGGGTACAAAAGCGCCAAAAGAGAAGATGGATGGATGATATTTTGCCCTTCCTGATCCTAACTAATGGGAGAAAGATAGTGATTTCAGTCAAGGTGTCAGACATTAGAAACATTGGAAAAAAATATTGGAGTGTTCATTAAGAGCGGCACTTCTTTGAGTTTCTACGTTGATTTTAGAAACAATTAATCTATTATTTTATCAATATATGACATAAAACATTAATTTTTTTCAGGCAAACAACCAAAGGAAGAAGGATAATAATTGTTTTTAAAGTGCAATATATATTTTCTTTTTTTTGTAAGCTTTATGTTAATTAAATAGTGGTTTTGCTATTTTTTTCTTGCTCTTTTTTTTAAAAAAAATAAGCTCTCTCTCTATATATATATATTTAAGAGTCAACTGAATGCTTTTCATAAATCATTTCTTCCCAAATATATTCCTCCTCTTTGTATTGGTCCATAAAGTTTAGAATTAGCTCATTATTTATCCTTTAATTAAAGGGCGCACAATATTATGCTACCGGCAATCACGAATATAAAAGCATTTCCCAAAATGGGAGCAAATAAAATTAACTTTTGATCGTTTCTGGAAATTCTGGTTCGGCTTTTGTACGTATTTTTTTCATATTTAAGAGCTTTTAGCGGGTAATTTTGTATTATTTAGTAAAGGTAAGTGTATATAGAAGGGGGAGCAGAAAATCCGAATATAAAAAGCAATTAATTTCGACCATTTAAATATAAATACAAATATAATACCGTAGTTATACCTCGATATAGTACCCTGCCTATAGAGTAACAATGATCATTGTTATCACCAAATTACGCATATTTTCAAACACTCAAATTCCTGTTACTTTTATATATATAATTCATATTGTTTGATGCATCTCAATTTAGCGCCGTACTCGATTTAGTGCCAGTTTCAGAAGCATTAAATCGCAGTTTGACTACACTCATTTAGGTTTTCCTTTTGGTATATGGGATAGATTCTTAGCTAGTAAATCACGTGATTATGGATTATACAGGTTAAATCTCAAGATTTAAAGTATAATTTTTACTTTAAACAGTAAATTTAAGGTTTATTTTCTGAATTAATTCGAGTTTTAATTGCCTTAAATAAACATTATATAATTACCAACAACAGTTCGCTTCTTATGAATTAATTATTAATTGTATAAGGGCTTATGTTACTTATTTAGTAACAGTACTGAAAGCACTGTTAAATAAATCGAGTAGTGCTCATAAATATGATCCACCAGGCCTTACAAACCGGAAATGGAAGATGGATGATAATGATGATTTCTAGGTTCTTCCCTTTACATTATTAAAATTTCATTAGACTATTAAAGAAGAGAGAAAAATTACATTTTTATATATTTTTTTATTTAATAAAAAAACAATTTAATAATTAAAAATCTTATAACAATATAAGAACTAATATTATAATTTTAAAAAATTGCTTTTTTTAGTCGAATTTTATTAGAAATTTTATTAATTGTAACAGTTTAAAATAAACTAAACAATATTATATTTATATTATCGTTTATTAGTTTAAACGTTTAAATTGCAAAATTTAATGCATTTACTATATAAATTAAGTGCAAATCTTGGAAAGAGCGTGGTGTAAATTATTAATGAGCTTCACAATGGAAGAATAATTAAGTTCAAGAGATAAACTATTGTTTTAAGGTAAGATTTTTCTTTCCAGGAAACCAAATCTCTGATTTATAGATACAATAAATTATAATTTAATTACATAAAATCTATTGTTAACACTTAAAGTTTTTAAAAATTCGTCCACGAATCCTTTTTTAAATCAAATGAATTTATTGCTTTACAAGCTAATTACACAATCCCCTTTATTCTTTGTATTAAACTTATAAAACTTGGATATTATCGAGATTACACAGAAAATTTTCACCTGATCTTGAATGGACTCATTATTTTCTCATCTGTAGGCCTAAATCCCCGTAATTTTGAGGCTTTCTCGAACGATTTCATGAATTTAATGCATAATTAAGTGTCTCAATATATATAAAGCAATATTAATTTTGTTTTATATATTCTACACGACTTTGCTATGGTCACATATTATAATGGAAGATTATTGAGTTACATTTCTTTTATTCTTCTGTAACACGAAATGTCTGGATTATCGAACCACGTGACTCCGTCGTTGTTTGATAACGTGTCACGGAAGCTGTCACGCACTTCACACTACACCAAGTAAACTGTTTCTTAGGTGCGGTCGTCCCTCCCTATTTACAGTCAAGACTTGTTGAACTATTGACCCAAGTTCGCTGCCGAATTTACTAACTGTCGACTGGTCACGTAGAAATATTGTTTTGGTGAAAGCCGGCACAGGTCCTTACAAACATTTTATTTTATTTTATTTTTTTCTTGTCGTATGTTGACAAAGGAGCGCCTTTCGTATGTTGCCACTAAAATAAATTTATTGCTTTTAGTAAAATAAAATAATAAAACTGGAAGTAAATCTTATTGCATAATCTACGAGTAAAATTGAAGGTTGCACAACAATACATATATATAAACCGTATTAAAACTAAATTTTAGTTGTACGAATATGTATTTTCAAGTGTAACAATTTATAAATTTTAAAAGTTTGATCCACATGCTCATAATTGAGACTCCACTATAATCTTTCATCGGCTCTACAAGATTAGGGCACGTGTTCTTGTATGCCCTGAAACTAAGAGACTCTTGTTCTCTGTCCAAGGGGTTCAGACACGTGCCCTTCCTCGTCTTTAGCCTATATATATATTGGGGGGGATCAGAACATTGACAATGAGTAATAAAAATTTCTCATTGTTGAATTTTGAGTGGGTATAAAAAATAAGGTGTACGTGCTGTGTACAGTATATTTGTGTCGTATTGTATAGAATAAAAAGACGTATATATCTCGGGGGTGTGTCTCTCCTCTTCCTTTATAGATAGTTAACCTGCTTTATGAGAGTGCAAGCCTCTTATTTTCCTGTTCTTCCTGTAGTTAACTCGCCTATCATTCGTAATAATAATTTTATTAATTGAAAATCTTAATTTTATTTTAAATGACACATTAAATGGTTATATACACTTTGAACTTTATAAATTAACATACATTATGAACAAAAACATAAATAAAACTTAAAATTTCTTCCATTAAATTTATTAAGCATAATATAATTGTTATAAAAAGTAATATGTGAAAAATAAATAATTAAACAACTATAAAGAAGCAATTGCGCTAAAAAATAATAAATTTAATAACTATTTTACGACGAAATTATATAATAATGTAGCATAATATAAAAGGGTGGATGTAAAATTACCTTATAAAGTTTAAGGACAAAGTTCAAATTACTAATCAATACGACAACATTAATTTAAATACTAGCTCATTACATTGTGTTTAATCTTATGGGTGGACACATAAATCTCTCTCTGTATATATATATATATATAAAAATATATAAAGTTACGTAAATTATAAAATGGAAATCAAAGCGGGAGGTCTTAATTGAAATTTTTCTCCAGGGGTTTATTATTATAATATTTTTTTCAGCTATTGTTTTGTATAAACTTACTTAATAACAAACATGTTGACGCTAAGTTATTCCATTTGAATCGTCCTTCCTTGTCATTCGCTAGTCTCTTAACATTAAACGTTACTTGTGACATGTGTATGGCAAGTAACCAAGATTTGTATAAAGGGAAAACACCTGCAAAAATATATTGCTTCATTTCATACTGATCTTTATTGCTTCTATTATTTGCTAGTTACTTTCAAACCTGTATTTAAAATGCTTAACTCCAGCATAATTAAAATGCAAAATAAAAATTAAAAAAAAAATTATTTCTTCTAATTTGAACTTAATTTTTATAAAAATGTAAGGATACTTTTATATTTTCTAAATTTCTTAAGATTTTGTTAATTTTTGTTTAATATTTATCTTTATTTAGATATATTTTATTAAATTCTAAAATACTAAAACGTGACTTGTTCTTTTATATTTTTATATATTTTATTACAGGGATGATTATAAACAATATCCTCACATTAAACTAGAAGAGAATAATAAAATAATTTAATTTTTTTTTAATTTCAAAATTCTATACGCGTTATATTTTTCCTTAATTGATTGACAGACAACCTTACTCGCTCTTTTAATGCGCTTTACGAATTCAAATTTTTAGCTCTTGGTGTCTTGTCATTTGATTGATGTATCTTAATTGTTAGTAAACAAGTTTTATTTTTATTACTTTTACTAAGAATTATATTATTAAGTAATAATTCTCGCCAGTTATTTAAATTTTAAAATAATATTATAATTTTGTTTTATTACAAAGAATTTATAGAAATAAAATTTTTCTGTTTTTAATTATAAACAAAGAAACGTGAGTGCATTAATTGTGCCCTCAGATTATTTTAAACTAGTATGTGTTTGTGTGTCTGTGAAGGGTGAAGAGGTGAATATGTATACATTATATTCATAAATATAACACGTAAAATCGAATACAAATTTATTTAAAAGTATTATTTTGTCAAAGAACATGTATAAGAATGACAACTTAATACAAAGCACGAATCTATTGACACTTGTACTGTATTTAAAATTGTAAGTTGCCAGCTTTTAAATGCTCTTTAATACTCTATAATGAAAGAAATTTCCATAAAGCCCTCATTCATACTCATTATAGAGGATTGGAATTAGTTCTATTTAACGCGATCTTTTTCCTTAGCAATTCAATAGAATAACCTTACTCCTTTCAACTTTTATCATCAGATGTCAAGGTTACTGTCGATCTTGAGTTGCTTCCGTATTAACACGTGCAATTATTAATTATATATATATGTTTTTTTTTACTATTTGCACAAATGGTGATATTGCTTCGAGGTATAATAATGTTGCCAAATGACTCTCACTCGAAAATTCAACCTTATATTAATGCAAAGTTGTTTTAAATGAGCGAGACCTTACAGATGTCGAGAGTGACTCTCAGAGTGCCACTTATCTTCTCCATGCCTCCAGAGTTTAAACAATAAAAATATGACAAAAATTAAAGGTTTTGCCTTCTTATCCATTAAGAAAGAAATACTTTGTAACACATTGTTTTGAGGCCCCGTAAATGCGAGGCCCCTAATGGAACTCCCATGTGAAAGGCCTTCAAATGAGTTTATATATATGAAATCATGCTTAGAGATATTCGTGTTGGTTCGTAGACGTCACTAACAAGATAAATATAGTTTTGTATATAAATAAAAAAGAAATTTAAGTATTTATTTCGATTTTAATACGTTATAACTCAAAGGCGATTCCAGAATTGTACGAAATGACGATAAGGTTATAATGATAACCGTTTACTCATCCATTTTCATCATCTATCTTCTTCTGATTAGATTGACATTAGAAAATTCTCGGAGGATTGTCACACTGAGAGTGTTAAAGGTCATCGTAAGTTAGATCATTTATTTCTCTTGTAATGAGATTTATTCTTCAAGATTTATTCCTGTTTTTCCAAATCAAGAATAAGTAGTTCGGATTCTTAACGTTAAAAAACAATAACATAAATATTATTAGTGTCATTGTCATTATTTTCTATATGTTCTTTTCTTATTCAAATTTTTAAAATTATACTTAAAAATTTAACTGATTTAAATTAAATTTCTCCATTGATTCTCTGATAGAAGGAAGCTAATCAGAGCGAAATTAAAAAGTAATGTATCAGCAATTTAATAAATTATATTTCTAGTGATCTTTACTCATTATTAATTTAGAATAGAATGCTTTAATATGAAAACAATAAGTATAAATATTATAATATTAAATACAATTTGATGTAGAGTAAGTAGAGAATTGTGTTATTCCTATAAGCCAGGGGTTCCCAACAGTTTTTATGTATTTACCCTCTTCAATATTATTTTACTGTAGTCTATATACAACAATCTCCAAACCCCGTTGGGCAACCCTGCTATAAACAATGACGTAATAAATGAATTTATAATAGTAAACACAAGCATCTATAATTTGATAATTTAATTTATCATCATTTATTATTAAATACAATGTAAAAATACGATAAACCCAATTAAATATTTAAGATTATCAAAGGGTATATGACAAATTGACTTTTAAGTTGTAATGAGTTTAATATTTTATCTACGAATGTACTGTGTATAGTCTTTATCATAAACTATCGTTTTGAAAATGCAAATGAAGTGAAATTACCTTTATTCTTATATTATATTATTTAATTGCTATAATAATTTACATTAAAACTGCTACAATTTAAAGTTTATAAACCTTTAATTCCTTTTTTCTTAGTAGTTTTTTTTAGTATTAAATAGCTCTATTATTCCCACGTTCAAAATTTTTTTCGTCAGTCGTCTTTGTAATTCATTATTATAATTCCACATTGCACTTCTTTTTATCACAAAGAATGGTATGCACATTTTCAAACGAAAAAATTTTAATTACAATTAATTTAAACTTTTTATAAATGTTTTTCATTGACGATAGAATTTACTAAAGGTATTAAACAGAGCAAACGTGACTTGGTTTAAAAGAGATTAAGGCTATATTTTATATAAATCAAAAACTCAGTATATTTTAATGAAAATTCAAAATATTTTATTTATTTAAAGACAAGAAAAAAAAAGACTTCTTAATTGTTTTTAAAATAAATAATTTATACGACGAAAGCGGAATAACAACTATTAAAGATCTAAAATTGAATCTCGAGAGGAACTTTTTGCACTAATGGTCAATAAGATCAGTGATTTTGTAAGCGATAAATCTGACGAAATTAATAAGAATTTTCAAATTTACGTCTTAAAATTTCAAAATAATTAAACTGGCAATTGTTAATAATATAAAATGGGCCTCGACGATGATTTAATTTTCACATTATGGACGGATGAAAAGCCGTAGCACCTATTCTTTGAATAACCATTAGGTGAATATTTAATATTAATATAACTTGATATTTAATTAGTCAATTAAAATATATAAAGATAAAGCTAATTAATTAACAATTAGCTATATCTTTATGTATTTTAATTAAGTTTTTAGGTCTAATGTGTGAATATACACAGTGGCCCGAAGTCATTTCCATGTATAATGAAGCAATTTAATAATATAGAATTTTCTGATATTATAAATTTAATGGCGTACAAAATAATACACTATAAAAATCATTTGTTTGTTTTTTTTTAGACATTTTGATTTTGACAATGATGAATTCGCTCCACAAACTCAATATTAAAGTTCAAAATATACATACACAAATTACTCAGATGACGGATATTCTCCCATTGCCAAAAGTCGGAAATTGTTTATTATTATTATTTTTTATTTATTTATTTATTTTTTCTGACACGTAATGGTGACAGATGAGAGTCTGGCGCACCCATTTTAGCATTATAGTTTCTTTTGTAGTAAAGAATTATCATCACATTGTAACAAAGGATTGGTAAACTTACAACTAATAAATTAATTTCTTCATTAATATTGATAAACTATAATCACAGCCTATCGAATATAATTTTTAAACAAATAAAAAATACAAAGGGTAGAAATGATGATAAATATAAAGAAAAAGAAAAATAATCACTCCTCCAAGTCCTCATTAAAAATTCGAAATTAACTCCAGTTTTAACATAAACAGGATGTAAAAATTCTTTTATTATTTATTTATTTATATATTGCTTTATGAGTATATTCAAAGCCATCGAATTGCAATGAGCGAATTGCGAATTGCTTTCCCCCATTCTTTAACAATTGCTCTAATTTATATAACTTGACAGCAATACGGATTCACAAAGGGGATGATGAATAAGAAATGACACAAACTGACGAAGAGACACTGGACCGTGGGAATGCCATTAAGGTCTACTTTTAAGTTAGATTTTCTTACGTCGTTCTGCAAAACGTTTTGTGTAAATGTCGGACCTCACGTGATTGATGAGGTAAGCGGCCGCGCATTGCAGCACGCGTTGAACATTGACCTTACGACCGTATGAGAATATACAAAAATAGCTAGTCGAGTTTGCAATTAGGCGTTTCTCTATATCCGTAGGGATGAATGGTCTGCTTCTCCTAATGGAGGAATTTCTAAAAGACTAGGAGCAACTTTGTCAAAAACTCATGCCGAAGAAATGAATATCAACTTCCTCCTTCCAAGTCGCTTTACCTGTTATATTCGTCTCATTTACATACGGATACTTAGTTAATTGAAGAAGCAAGTTTATATGTATTATACTAGAGGGGAGAGAAAAATCTTAACTTACATTTTGAAAATTAATTCGTCTACGGTGTTTAACTTCTGGTAAATTAATTTTTCACTTCGAAGGAGTGTTAAACCACATTTTTATACGTCAGATTGGTATTAAAATGCGCATTATCTTACGTACTTTTATTTAAATAGAGCTTTTAAAGGTACTTTTCTTCTATATAATGTTTTTTGCATACCATTTAAAACTACAGGAAGTGATAAAGTAGTTTAGTTAAAATTTTTCTTTATTATAAAAGTTAACCTCCAAAAAAGAAGAAAATTAAAAGATAAAATTCTTCATAAAAATCAGCATTCTAAATATTGACTGATTTGCATGCTAACTAGCAACAGTTTTAAAAAATAGGATGTAGATAGAATAAGGATGCACTGTACAAAAATAGAAATATATAATATATTTCTATTATATATATATATCAGATATTTATAATTTTGTTTTTAATTTGCTGTAGTCATTAAGGAATTCTTCAAATTACATCTTTTTTTCATTCCTAAGTTTCTTCGCATTTCACGCTTTTCTTCATTTATCGCCATTGTTACGCTTAGATTATTCTTAATTAAATAATTTAATTGAATAATTGAGATGGATTATTTACTGTAATGTTAGTTTAGTGTAATGATTTACATGTTTCGAGTTAAATATTAAAGGAATATATTCTAATTTATGATATCATAAAATTTCAAAGCGAATTTGTAGGATGCATCAATAAATCTCTAAGGAATTAGAGTAATATATTTACAATTCAAAAGTTCTAAATTGCGAATAAAAATATATAAATTTAATATTTATTTATTTATATTTACCAGTAAATAAAATTTAACAAGTAAAAATTAATTAATTAATCCTTACTCCATTTAATTAAAAAAATAATTTAATGTCATATAAATACACTCTTAAATTTTATAATAATAATAATTTTATTCATAACTACATCGATACATTTATTATTAATTATAAATAAATATATATATATATATACACATTCGATTTTAGAAATGATTTAAGTAAATTGCAATAGAATTTTATTTTGTCTGTAATTACCATTACAAGATTCGTGATAGGATAATTAATGGACGATGTCACAAGCAGCAAGAAAATAAGTGAATTCCAGAATAAAATCTAAAGATAAGTAAAGAGATTAACATGCAAGAAAATAATTATTAAAATAATAAAAAGTAGTTAATATAAAATACTTATTTATATTCATTTGAAGATTACGACTTATTTAAATAATCTACAAATAAATTATTATTGTATTTGTGTATAAAAGATGTAGACTAGTCTTTAAAAATCAAATTAAAAAAAAAATATATAAAGGTTATATATCTTATAATTATATATATAAGATAAAGAAATATATATTTATGACAAAGATAAACAAGATTTTATTTATTTTATTTTTTTATAGGTCTGCAATTTTTAGATTGCAGACCTATAAATTCCCATTGTCGTCCGTCCTTTGTTAATTTCGAGAACGGATTTAGTTGAAAATCGAGACCGGATATGGAAAGCTTACAGACCGAAAGTCCCGATTAAATGAATAAGAACTTCCGGCCCGGATCAGATGTGACGTGATTTGAATTAAAATCTTTACGCTACTATATATAGCGACAAATTTGGTATAGGATTGATCTTTACGGCGATTTAAATTAAAATACGATTAAAAATTGCATCCAGGCAGTAAATTCGAATGTTTTTTTCTTATAAAATTGCATATTTTTACAAATAAATTCTATCTAATGCCAAGAATTGACGAAGAGATTGTGTAATTTTGTACTTAATTCAAAGTTCTGCTGCATTGTATGTAAAGAATTGCCAGTTTTAAAGATATTTCCACTTTTTTTTTTACTTTATAAATTAAAATTGAAAAATTTGTATAATATTATGATTTTTACATTGAGTTAAGGAAGCTACCGACATCCTTGTAATACATAAGCATTATGTAATCAATCAGAATGAGTAAGACAGTTTAAACTATGTTGTATGAATGATAAAGCATAACTTTGTATTGTAAAAAAGTAATCTTTAATGTGTATATATATAGTTAATTATACGTTATGATCTTGTCTACATTTTGAAATTAATGAAGTTCAATGTTTAATTTTATTTATTATTATTTTTTTAAAAGAATTATTAATGAAAAATTTACTAAAATTGAGTCTTGCTGACGTTTTCATATATTTCAATTCTTATTAAAAGTCATAAGTCAAAGTAATTTTCTATTTTCGAAAACGAGACGAGATGCCAATGGACCTTGCCAAAGTTAAGAGCAGGTTCAATCTACCTACATAATTACTTGCAGGAGACACATAACTGTCCTACCCAAGTTGTTATACTGGGATAGGTCTACGTTTTCAATAAACACAGTACGTGAACAAATTCAAAACTTCTATATGCTTTTTCTCTTCAGGATAATGGAAGAAGTCGCGTGTCAATGCCACTCTTGTTTCTTTGTTCTGTAATTTTCTTTTAATTCCTAACACATTATCTTCTTCGAAATTATTTTTACATAAATTTAAGAAAAAATTCCATTTATTACATATATATATATCCTATCGTATTTCACGAAGACAATAGATACCCCCTTTATTATAAGGAAGAAATTGAGAAATTTTTGAAGAATATTGCAAACAATTAAGCAAAATTCTATGCAATATTTAATTTTCAAAATGTTTTTAAAGTTTATATTTTATAAAACAGAGGATTTTTTATTGTGGTTTATAAAATTGAAATTGTTTTTATGTTGTTTATTCAATTAACTCGAATAATAATTTCTGAAATATTTAAATATAAAGTACTTTTTCTGTACTCATCGCATAACAATTTAAATATAATTAATTGTGATTTATAACACTAGTTAATAGTAAATATGTATAAATTTATAAAGTTTCAACGAAAATATTCATGTATTTATTACTTAAAAATGTATTGAGTACGAGTGAATTTATTGTACGAATATAACAATTATTATAGAATACAGTATATGAAAATTTTATTGTTTGATGCAGCTTAGTACAATACAGTCAAACCTTCAATAACGACCACCTTTTAATAATATAGAACATAGATCTAACCTCCGAACAACGGCCATTTTTTTATGCTCCTGTCAGTAGTCGTTGTTCACAAGTTTGACTGTATTTTCCACAGTCAAATTTAACCAAGTAGTTTTTATTTTTAACAATATCCTGATTTATAGATAAACTCATTAACATAAACTCGTTTAATTTTTACTAATTTATAAAGTAGTTTACAATATTTTTTTAATCAAAAAAATTATTTACTAATCTAATCTTTTATACAATTTCGTTTTATATCTCACAGATAAATATTTTATGTATGGATGTAAAGATATGGAATGTAAATTTTAACATATATTTAAATTTTCAAAACGATTTTTAATAAAAGATACCCCATATTGATTAGTTTAAGAAATAATAAGTAAAAAAATAATATAAACTTTTGACATTATGAGCTTTTATAGAACGTTAGTGTTTATAGAACTTTACAAGGGTGGCACAAGACTCAGTTAACCATGTTTTCTTTATTGTGTTCGATGAACTAAGTTTAGAACTTTTAATTGTCTTTAATTGCAATTTCATTTTCATAATGGTTAATTGATTTTTGTGTCATTCTGTATGTAAACTTTATAACCTTCTATTAAGGACATTAAATAAAATTATGAAAAGCACTTTAAGGATTTAATACACGAGTTCAATAACTTGGAAGAGTTAATAAAAATAAGAATAAATTTATATTAAAAATTATTTAAATTTTTTCATAAATAAACTGAAAAATTTCGAATTATATATTATGCGTATTATAAAAAACATTACACTATGATTAAAGTGCAATTAATTGAAATTTCATCTTAAAGAATTTACTCACAAACTAAAAAATAATAAAAATGAATAAAAATACATTTTAAATGTTATCAAAGTAACAAAATATCAAGTTCTAGGAGCTATAATTTTTATTTTTACCCATAAAAGCAATTATCATACAAATTTTAACTTAGAAACAAGCCGAGTTTACACGTCAGCTAATTAGACTAAACCATAATTATTATTCATAAAATTATTAATAATAATAATAAAATAAATGTATCTTTTCAAATAAAAAATATATAATTACAAGATAACAAGTTAGTGATCCTAAGGGAACGTTAAACAAGATCATAGAAGGACCATCCTTGTTCCAGTTTCTCTTATCTGTTCATCTCTCTTATCAATTTATTATATATAAACATTTTATAGGTGAGAGAATCGCGTACTAATGTTAAAATAATACTAAAATTTACTTATATAATTATTTAAATGTACAGTACAATCAACATTTATAAAGTGGCCACAATGCGTTAACTTTAAATAATATCTTCAAAATATTGCTTAAATTAGTTTAATTATACGTTATACACTACTTAAATTATCACTGATATGCCATAAATTTTAAAAAGTGTATTAAAAATGGATAAAATATTACTAAAATAATATTTTATTAATATTAATTTAACGACATTCTACGGTTAATAGCTCCTGAATGTGTTCATAATTAATATAAACTTAAATGTGTTTATAATCGTAATAAATACGTAAATATATTTAATTACAGCAATTCATTTTAACTTCATTAAAAACTAAATAACTCCCAGATTTAATATCAAATTTATTTAATTATATTGAATATTTCTTGATTTATTTTAATATAACAACACTATAAAGACTTATCATTATTGTTTATCTTGATATTTATAAGTTTACAGATTGATAATTATAACACAGAAAACCTGTGTACAACGACCAGGACGAGAAGATAAAAATGGCCATCGTTTGCAGGTTATTTTGTATGCATTTTAAGAAGAAACGTTCCTGGAAAAGAATGACCGCCTTTTAGTAGTGGCCGTTGTTAGGAGGTGGCCGTTATTGGAGGTTTGACTTTATGTATATATTAAGTTTACAAATTACATCAAAAAATTAATAAACATAATTTATTCAATGTTCATTGTAAAATAAATATTATATATACAGTAAAACCTTTTCGAAACGGAACCTTAACAGAACGGAAACCTGTCTAAGCGGAAAGAATTCTTCGGAACGCAGCAACTTTGCGTGTTAAAAGAAAACCTGTTCAAAACTGAAACCTGCCAAATCGAGAATAAATATTCGGTACCGTGCGAGACCGGTTTACGCAAGTTTTACTGTCAATATACATTGGACCTCCAAACAGCCAATTTTTATGTTCCCATCAGTGGCCGTTGTTTGCAGGTTCGACTATAAAATATGCATAATATAGATATCGTAAAGTATAAAGAAATTACAGCATTTTAAATACAATTTAACTTAAAGTTGTAAACAGATAACTTGACATTAATTTTTAACAATAAAAGGGTTGTTAATGCAGTTATTTAGTATGTCATCATCAATAGAAAAGAGATGAACCTGCCAATTTATTATTACTTGTATTTTATTTTTTTAACTTTCCATACCAGCGATAAATTTACTAAAGGATTATTAATGAGGTTTGTCTTGTTTTGCCCATTAATCTGAACACTAGTAGGGTCGCTCAAGATCTCCAAGCCAGCATTTATTGAACATCTGTTGAGCAAGTCCTTCTAACTTAAGATTTAAATCACTATCATGACCTCGACATTTGCCAAAGACTACTAATTAAAGATTCGCATCATGTTCAGAACGTTGGCATTAATTGAAGGGTGAAAAATTTTCTAGACCAAGAAATGCTGTCATATGTTCTTTAACACTTCTTTTGTCTCCTTATCGTCTATAGGTTGTCATCGTTACTAGTATTTTCCTGAATCCACCTATCCCTTAGGCCCTTCACAATAACTTCCTTTGCCGTGCATTAACATAGATTCTATATAATAATACGCTTCAACTATTATAATTAAAGTCATATCTAAGTAAATTAGAATGTATAATATATTAAAACATTATTTTTTAAACGAAATTAAAGTTTAATTACTGTTAAGAATGCCATTAAACGTTAACAATATTTTTTTCTTTGTTTTTTTGTTTTTAATGAGTGAATAATGTAAATAAAATGTAATCAAGTGTTTTAATGTGTATATAATTATATAATAGTGTAAAATTATAATTCTGTTCATGGGTACATTCTTAATTTTATAAAAACCATTTAGAATCACGCCAATAATTATAATTTGATTAAATTAACTTAATGTTTTTGGTCGTAAATCATAACTTAAGATGCATAACGAATAATTTACATTGATTATAATTAGTTAAATTGCTTTTTATCTGTTGTTTAACTAGGTTTAAACTATAACTTGAATAAGAAAAAAATAATTATAATTATAATTTAATAAATAATTAATTAATAGATTTAGTTCGAGGCATTGTATTTGAATTTTAAAATAATTTCTACACGATAATCTTACGTTAAACATAATTAAGTATCATAACTATAATTTTACATAATTAAATATATTTTGGATGATGTGTATAAAATTGCTATATAAATCCAGCTTATTTACATGCTTTTGTGTGTGTTTAAAGGGGAGTAGAAGTGATGCAAATTTAAATGAAAAGAAAGCGAAAATAAGGAAAAAGGCATGCACATAATTATCAATACGAAATTATTTAGAGTAAATCATCATTCAGAAGGTCATATTCAGTTATTCAAACTTGAGGGTTGTCCCGGAACAACGGGTCACTATAAAGAGAATATTCACGTGAATCTTCATCCCACGTTTATCTCTAGCGAAATTCAGTACACGAATACCTTTCTTGCCAGCATAAAACCATTAACCTAACCCATGCAGTGCCTGACCGTTGTTAGGAATGGCAAATGACCTTGGCGTGATTTTATACGTTGAAGAATTCGTTCCTTTGAACTGCCGAATACACATACACACACATATACTGTGTATTATTTAAGTCGCCTTACTGTAAAGGCTACGTAACAATCGAATATAATGCAATATATAATATAAATTAAACTTTAAATAACTCAATAAAATATGTGTACGTGTGTGTGTATATATATATATATATTATATTTATTATAAATTAAAAAATAAAAGCTATAGCATTTCATTTGGAATATTTTAAGTTGCACTTGACAGAATCAACTGAAATTATTGTAATTGCAATCTGCAATATGACAACATATCATTAGAAGTAATAGTGATGCCAGGACATGAATAATAAAGAGATTGAACTTGTTTTTTCTTATTAAATAATACTAAAAAACAAATTCTTCGCAAGTAAAGTTGTTATAAATTATAAAAATAATATTTCTGTTTACATATACCTATATATTATAAATAAATATTATTATATAACCTTAAAAATATACTAATAAATTTCGTAAATAGATAGATATAGAATACGTAAAATAAACAGTAATTCTTTATAAGCATGACAAATATACCCCTTCATAAAATATAAAGTTTAAGAAAAAAATATTACACGTATAGATGATATAAATTTGTTTTTTTTTAAAAAATGTAAGCGGAATTTAAATTTTATGTAATAAAATATTTTTGAAATATCACTAGAATATTATTTAAAAAAAGAAAAAAATTAAGAGGATGCACTCTAAGACGGGTGGAGAAAGGTATGTGTATTTTTTATGGTGTATATGCTAAATTTATAATATTCAGCCTTATAAAATCGGATATTGCCTTCTGATTAAACAGTTTTTCACCCCCCTAATCTAAGAAAACAATTATTGAAATACATTATTGAATTTATACTGAAATTTTATAAGCCACATATCCAACATTAAAACACTAGGAATTGTATTATATATATTACAAGATTTGTAGATATTTAGAAAATATATGGCATAAAATCAGGATAAGTATTATACATTTAAGTACATTTTGGAGTTAAACTTTATTTTTATGAGGTTGCATTCAGTATTTGTGTGTGTATTTATGCTAATTTGGGTGTAGTCATCTGAGCATGTAGCGCTTATTAAATTAAATAATAAATAAGTTTATTTATTTTACATAATTGAGATAAGATATAAAATCTTGATCATTCTATATACAGCATAAATCGAATTTAAAATTTTTATATTTTTTAAGTTAATTTTAGATTCATTTCTTATTGACTTATATTGTTTAAATAAAAATGAGGTATTTTTATGTCTAATTCATTAAATAATTATAGTAATTTTTCTTGAATTAATTGTTCATGCAAAGGAGGGAGGGAAACAAAATAAATAAACGAACGTGTATTAATCTTAAGCTTCTCTCCCCTTTCATTTCCTTAAATTATATTTAATATGATTTATTTAAATTAATGTATGTAAATAAAACAATGTTTCTTTTCTTAATTAAATATTATTAAAAAAATTTTAAAAATTTCCATGTTATTGACATTTTCCTAATTTAACATGCATTTCTTCCAGGAAGCTCATAGTTTCCATACATTTAGCATTTCATTCTCATCATCATTAAATCTCAATAATATTAAATCTAATTAAAATGTATAAGAATTATTTTTATGTTTAAATTGCATTTTATCTCAGACAAATTCCAAAACAAAATTCTCATTTTCTGTGAAATTTATTTGCATAATATTTTTTAAAAATTCATTAAAATAAAGTACCCATTCTTAATAATTTTTTTCAATCTTCTCTAATTAGACTATAATAAATAAACAAAAAAAAAGCAATTAGATGTTTAATATATATATTTAAGTGAATCTGTTAGAAGTATTAAGTCTAATTACCAAGTATCTAAATTAAAAATTATCAGCTAAATTAACGAAAAAAGTATATAAAAGTGATTAGTATTAAGTTATTCAGTACACTTTTAGATTTTTATTCTTAATTTATTCGAAAATTCGAAGAGAAAATGCATGAAAGTATCACGTTTTGTACTTATTTAAATTCTAAGACAGTTGTTATACGATAACTTAATCGTAGTATTATATAGGGTCTACGATAAAATAACCTTAGTATTCTTTCATTTAACTTTAACGGAAGTATTCCTTGATAAAATAGGTAATTAAATGTTTTTAAATGTTTAAATCGATCCACTTTTTTATTATAATTTTGATATTTTCTTAAATAACTGATCAACTGGCGTACAGAGTAAGAAATAAATCAACCCCTGAAAGAAGGAAATAATAAATTTAATAGTAATTTTTATATCATTTTTAATTTAACATATTTATCAAGAATTTAATGCCCCTTCGCTATTTTGATAAGAACCAAGTCAACATCCAGAAATTTCATTTAAAGTAAAAAATCATAAAAACAAATGTACGCATGATAAAGTAAAAACTTAATTGATAAAAGCCAGCTTAAATTGATAGTAAGTTGCGATTTAATAATAATAATAATAACGTAAATTGTAATTCTGTCTACAGAATTAGTTACTCAACACCTGGCAAAATGTTTGGGATCATCACAGGTGTTGAGTTAAATTTCAAACATGGTTTGAAAAATGAAAACAACACCTGTTCTGCATTTAATGATCTTATTCATTGAGAAATAACATCATGAAGATGTACAAATCGTTACAACTTAGCCAATTATATTTTGTATTTCTTTATTTATAAACAGCCGAAGAGAAAAATTGGGAAATTATCTATAAACTTTCTATCTTATCTTTGATTCTTGGCTTTGCTTTTTCTATAATTTTTGTGGAATTTATTCCAACAATGTGGGAATCATTTCTTTTTATATTTATTGTATTTTGTTGATCTAATTTTACTATAGATTTTAAAGATTAATACAACGGTCAGTCACATTTCGTTTAGATTTCAGCTTCTCAAGAAAAGATTTTGCTGTTCAGTTCTGCAGTTTTCCTCGTTCTTTTCGAATTAATCTCAATTATGAGAAAAAAAATGTATTTTCAAAATATTAGTACACATCTCGGAATTAATTGGTCCATTTAAAATACATAGTTTCCAGGATCTAGAGATAATATACGTGTTCAAAAATTTTGAAGATAATGTTTATTAAGCTTTCAATGCCAGAACACTATCACCACCACCGCCTCACCCCAACTACATCATGATTTGCCACTGAATATTATTACCCTGTATTATTATTATTTTCAAGTGGCTATGTATATTTAACTAGTTCTTTATCTATTTTATTCAAGTTTATTTCTGTTTCTTCGTATGTTAAAGCTTACTTTTTGAACTGCAAATTCCAATCCTATTTAAACATTAAGATTCTGTCTTTCAATTTAAAGTAATTAGTATCACTTTTATATCATTTCTTGTTACTTTACTTTCATGATAAATTTAATGTGAGTCCATCAATGATCGAGTGAATAAAACCACTAAACATTGGTAGTTGATCGCTGCTTCGCGCCTAATGAAAGGGCTGGCCACGTGGAATTTTCCGGATTTTCTTCACCCAAATAGGGGCAGTTTCTCGTAGAAAATCATAATTGAAAGTGGTGTTAACGTCATCCAAAGCAGATTATTGGTTCTGTAGAAATTAATGTACAGAATTGTAATTATTTTAGTTAACAAACAGTATAATACTAGCAAACGAGCAGGGCCTTTAGATGATCAGGAAAGAGCCTGCCCATTGCTTAATGCTAGAAACTACACTTACAAATTTCATTCGGTTAAAGGTTCTATTAATAAAAAAAAAATTAATTAATTAAAAATACAGAGTACCTTTAAATAAATTATCAATAAATTAAGAAAATTATTATTTAATAATGAAAAAACAACTTGAATTATTTCATTTCTTTAAATGTAATTTAATTTAATTTTTTGTTTCCTCTTATACACAAGACGAGCGTAATTTTCACAAGGGGGTTACTTCCGGAGCGCGCGCGAATGACGCAAAATTAAGATCAATTATTGCCCCATAGAAATATATTGCAATTCCAGACGTTGTCATCATCTTTCGCCCATGCTGTTGACCGTATTGCGGATCCACCCTTAATGGGCGTAACTGTAGACGGCTATATAGCTTACAATGTGTTACTGCTTAGCATCAACCAATCAATCAATCAATTATATTGAAGTTCGTAGGATGCAGTTTGCCTTTTTCCTAACCGCTTTTACAATTTTTTCGCATTAAGTTAAGTTCATTTTACATCTATTTAAAGATAAAGCAATAGCGGGGAAGATCGAATTTTCGGTAAATTAGTAGTATGCTATAGCCTGAAACACACGTGATTACTGTATGAATTTACTCTTTGTACGAATACTTTATCTGTACGAAGAATCAAAAATAAAACTGTATACGAAGTAAAACTGTATATAAATAATATACAGTAAATAGTAACCTTAATAGGATACGTTTCAAAAATGTTTAAGCCCAGTGGTACAATAATAACAATATGGTAAGTTATATAAAATTAAAATTTAATTTTTAACGAAAATCTTATATTATTCATTTTGTTAAAATAGCGTACATTTTTACGTCATTTCTGCTTTATTTGCGTAACGAAAAAATGTAAAATGAGGCAACAATGTACATTCTTCAAATGCGAAATGACGTAATAGTGAACAAACTTCTAGTGTAAATGATGTAATAATGTAAAAAACGAAAGAAAAAAATTCAATTTTTTAAAACATTTCGTAAAAATTATCAATGTTTTCTCCTCGCATTTAAATAATTTTTTATCAGCTAAAATATTTAATAGATTTAAATAATTAATTTAAAAATATATAAGAAAATATATTAATTTTTCAAAATTTTCTAATACATAATCATAAAGAAATTAGGCAAATTTATTCAGTTTAAGAATGAAAATCTATCAAAAATTTTTATTCAAATTGAAAAACTGTATTGGAATTAGAAGAAACTTCCATCAAAGAAACAGGAAAAAAAAGTAATAATAATTAGTTATAGAATATTAATGATTGGATTGATCTGTAATTCATTTTTCATAAATAAACAATAAAAAAATAATTAATTCGTAAACAGTTTTTCTATTGTAGAACCTTACAGATTGAGAGTTTATAAAATCATTTTTCTTTTTACTGTAATGAAAAAAGATTTAGATAAATTATTTAAATCATACTGAATGAGTATTAAATATCATTAAAATTATAATTGAGATCAGTTAAAAATTATCTATATTAACTTCAATTTAGTGTTAAAAATTAGCGTTGAATCAGAATTCATTAATCAGATAACGTTAACGTTTCATTCATTACAAATTTAATGGATGATAAATGAAGGATGATAAGGATAATTAATGAAGTTTGGAATTTCTTGGATTCTTTTGACGAACAAAGAACGATTTTTTTTGATTGATTAATTTAAAAACAGAGAGAATTTTTAAGTATTAAATTAATTTATAAGTGAAACGTGTGGCCTTGGTTGGTTATAAATTGGAAGCCCTATCATCTCCGTAAGCCATAAAAATACACAAATAATGTGAATAAAACATAAAAATATATACTTTTATCATCACTTATCAAAATAAACTTTAATTTATATTAATTATTTTTATATAAAAGTTTTTAAATTTTAGGATCTTCTACATCCGGAACCAAGCTAAATGTCTGCTCTTTGTATGCTAACTTGAGTCTATAGATTTATTATATATTTGTATATAAATATTTAATTATTAAAAACGTTATATTTTATGAGAACATACGTATAAACATAAAGCAGTTAATTTACAATAAATTAAAGGCTAGAATTTACGCAAGAACATAATGGAATTACAGTTATGTACACTAGAGTCTACACTTTTGCAGGTCCAACTCCCTGGTAACTGGTGTGGTTGTATATTAGTTGCTAGGTATTGGGAATTTACCCATTGTTCTATTAAAACAATATTTGGTATCTCTTCCCATGCGATTTTTCTTCTTTTTGTCAGTTTACACAAAATTTTGTAAAAGTACAGATATCGTTATGATTGGAATTTTCATTAAATAAATAATGAATTTATCAAAATCCAACATCTGTTCAGTATAACTATATAAACAGTTTTTATATAATTTAAAGCTGGTACAGCATCATACAACAGTCTAGGACAATCACTAGTAATGGATTCGATTACTCGAATGGGTTTGAGTGTCGAAAATCATACCTTTTGTACCCAATCTTTATTTATTTGTTATATCTTTGTGTATAACATTTTCTGCTGTTCCGTCAACTGTATGTCAAATTTATAAATCTAAAGAACAATTGCGAGTAGTCATAGCGAGGAGATGATGTTGATAATGCATTTTATCGATGGTGTTTTGGGGCTATGGTTACTAATATTACAGGATTTCGGGGGCTACAACTACTAATATTACAATTTCCGGTGGATTTTATGTGCGAAAGTAGAAAAGTTTGCTGAGAGAGTTGGAATTTATAGCTTTGTATTCAACAATCTGTCGTATTGATGGGAAGAAGAATATGGAAGTGTTTTAAATGACTAAAAACTTGATTTTATCGATATCCACAGATTTATCGAAATTAAAGATACTGAACATGTCGAGTCATTAAAGGAAGATGAGGGAATTTCGAATATAGTGAACAAACAGATCTGATACTGTTACCCTGATAGTGATGGCAAAGGAAACAGTAACTTATAAGCGCTATAGCACTAGAAAGTTTAAATATTCTGCAAAGATTTCTGTCAAATAGAAGAAAATAATTGACAACATTTAACCCAGTTGGAGCAGCAAATGCAATGTAATATTTTTAAAAAATATCTAAGATTTTCGCAAAGAAATCTAGAATTAAACTGTCAATTTTAGTCAGTCAAGATGATCGTTTCATTTATTGCACCCTAATACACCCTAATTTAAAAAAATTCTTAACATTTTATTTTAAGAATACAGGTCTATAATACGTCATATAAATATAATTAAAATTATAAATATTTATTCTGAAGCTTACAACAGTACAAATAAATACAATTAAAAAAAATAATTTCATATTTAATATTTTTATACAATTTATTATTGCATTTATAACGTGTTTAAAATTAAAAATGTGCATTAATTGTTTAAAGCTACAAATCTATTTAATTTAACAAATATAAATTAATTGTTAAATTGCAAATAAATATTCATGGCGATCATGTTGCATATTTGACCATTGTTTAAGCTGTGTATTGTGTGAGTTGATTTGTTATTTGGTTTAATCATGTCATTAGACAGTTTGAAGGTTGATATAAAAATAAAATTAACTTTCTGAAGGTTTTTTCGAAGGTTAAAAACTATAAAACTGAATTTATATGTTAACTTTCAAGCTGTTTAATGACAGAATTATTGAAATGTCATTCTCTAGTAAATTTGGAGCACGATATTTGGAGCAAAATAATAACTTAAAGATGTGTAGATTAATAATTTATTCATTTTTTAGTATTAATGGTTATTGATTAAAGCAATAAAGACCTCTAATTTTGGAATTACTCCTACTTTAGATAAATGTCATCAGTAATATAAATGCAACAAGGTCACTTTTGTGTAAAATTTTATTAATTTATAAACATTTACAACTAATTTAACTTAATTTATATATATTTTTTCCTTTAAATTTCAGAAAATTGGTATTTATACAGTAGAAAGTATGAGTTAAAGAAGCATACTTTCGAGTTACAATTATTTTACATTTAAACAATAATAAATTCTTGAAATGTAAAAATATTCGTTATGGGAATCATGCTGGAATTTAATTTTTTAATTAATTAAATAAATCAGAATTGATATTCTTATTTAGTTATGGATACAAATTTTAGAGTTGATTATGTGCAATGTTCCTAGAACTTAGTCCCAGTCTTTAGCTAAGACAGCGTTTCTCAACCTGGGGGTCGCGATCCCCAATGGGGTCGCGGTGATATTAAAGGGGGTCGCGAAACAATAATGAAATCATTTTATGAGAAAAAAATCATTTATTACAAACTTATAAACATTATACTTACAATAAGTACACATGTAAAGAAAAGAAATTAATGTGATAGTTGTGAAAAATAATGTGAAAATTTTCTCCATACGTGAATCTACGTTAGAAACACACAAAAGCAAATTGTTTTCGAGTGATAAAAAACGATTCCTGTATTTAGTTTTTAGCGCAACCATAGACGAAAAACCCTTTTCACAGAGATAAAACGTGGCGAAAGGGATTAATATTTTTAATGCTTCTGTGGCTGAATTTCCATATTCATGTGGACGAGAAAGCCAAAACGTATTTAAATCTTCAGATGTAAATTGCAGTCGTAGCGTTTTGTCGGCAGCCATTTCGATGAGCTGGTCGTGAATCTCAACTGGTCGCAGCGGCAACAACATTTTCACTAAACGGATTAAAATTTACATTTATAATTACAGTCAAAATTCAATTAATAATAGTAAGGCTTACTGTTATTATTCCTTCGGGTGGGGGTCGCGAAATATTAACTTTATTTATATTTACGATTTGGGGGGTCGCGGAGCTAAGAAGATTGAGAATCGCTGGCTTAAGATTTTATCTGTTCCAAAATACTTTCTTTTGAACAATATACACTTTTGCTATGGTTTTACGAGTTGAATTCCTCCTGGAACCACACGAGTATTCTCATAAGTTCTGAAGGAAATCAGAAGGAACCACAAAGTCTGATGAATATGTGAGATTATGATACGACCCAGACATAAAACCACAAATACTAAAACAGCTTTGGAAATATCTCGTTGGGCAGACAAATAAACATCTTAACTAAAAGGCATTGTTGTTACATATCTTACGCCTCGTGGGATAAGTATAAATAAGGAAGTTTATGGAATTAAATTTCGCATTACTATTCGAGAAAAACGTGCAGAATTTTCTGATGTGAAATAATTTCTTCATTATGATAATCCCTGCTTTCAAACGGCCAATCACGTGCAGTCAATAATTAGAAAGATTGGTTGAAAGAGCTTTCTGTGTTCTTCTATTCACTCTTCTTGGCTTAAAATTCTCAGACAAGTGCTTCCTAACCGACGAAGATACTCGTAAAAGAACAATGGATATCCTTCTTGGTCTTAAAAAATAATCCCCCGAGTATGGAAGGGCATATTGTTTAATGGAGAATATTTCGAAGAAGATAAATCTCCAGAAGCAGAACACTAATATTATGCAAATTATACCCTCGTATAGCATTTGATAAGGTAATTAATTATTTATCGTTTTTACTTATTTAATATAGGAACTGAAATAAAGTTGTTTAAAATATTCAATTTTAAACAACTTTACGGATCATAAAAGTGAATATAATTCTGAAATTTTTCAATTAATACTTTTAAATTTAGATAATTATTATTATTTTTCTTAATATATATTTAGAATCATTTACTATTCTGATTATAGAACTTCCATTCTTAATACAAAACGAGAGATACCCCACAGATAAAGTACAGTCTTTACTGTAACTTAATGACAAATTAAAATAACATATGCAAATAGCCACATGAGGTCTAAGCCATTTTTCTACATAATACAAGGTCAAAAACTCTATTTAACGATTTAAAAAAGTCCACTATCGCATCTTTTACATCATCATCAGAGAAGTGTAAATCATCAAGATGCTTCAGAAGAAGTCCAAAACATAATTATCAGAAGAATCCTCGCATGGATTCTCTGTGTTCTATCTTTAATTATTTCGCCATTATATTAAATAAATTCGAATACTTTAAATTAGAATTTATTAATTTTATTCTATTGTTTGTTGTTCTTTAATCTTAATATTTACAACTCTAATGATTTACTTAATACAACGTGATTCATAATGTATTTGACTCATTAGATTCAGTACAGGTTTTTCTGCTTATATTTTCCTCTCTAATTGTAGCAGTGATAATTTTTCTTGTTTCAGGTCAATGTGATATTTAAGTATAAGCCTTGTGTACTATATTATGTATAAACCTTGTATTTTGTATACAAGATGGTTTCAAAGTAAGAGGACAAAACTTGGAAGTGGATTTCCGCAAGACAAAGAACAAAAATGTACTTCGATTTAGTGCCCTTCTAAATAGTGCCACACTCGATTTAATGCCAATTTTAGAGACGAACGGGGTGGCTTTAAATCGAAGTTTGATGTATGTGTTTGTTCTGTCCCATTCAAACAGATAAAACGCGTTATTTTTACTACATTACATATCTTGAACACTTATAAAGTTACGTATTTATTAAATTTATAACTATATTATTGCTTAATACAGTTTTCTAGTCAGTAAAATATATATTTATGTTTCAAATAAATAAATAAAAAGTAGAATAATTAATTAAGAAACACGGAAATAATTCTATATTCGTGTTTACTTAAGCAACTTTGCATATGACTATACAATAATATAAACTTTAATAACATACACATATACTTGTAAATGTGAAAAAATTAATATTTAAAATGTCTTTATTATCAGATACGATAATAAAAATTTTTCAAAATGAAATTTATCAATGGACCATATAATTATTCCTCCTTTTTTTATATATATATTTCAGTTTAATTCTATCCATGTTATTATTATTTTTTTTAATATTTTATTTCAATAGTATTATTTATTTGTAAGGTTGTAAGACAGGTTCACATTTAATGAGAAATAATGAGCATGAAAAAAAAAATTCAAATAATTGATGGGATACGTCATTTAAAGGACGGCCTTAACTAGAAAAATAGATAGCCTCGTCGACTTGAAATGACGCCATTTTGTATACCTTTATATTATTTTAACATTATTAAAATTGCCCTTATATATTATACATTAATATAGATTATTATTTATATTTATATTATATTTTTTAATGTATATCTTACTTAATGGTATTGCATAAATGTATATCCTATTGTATTGCCCAAATATTAATTTTCTCGTTTATACTATAAAATTTCCATAAAAATAAATTTATTTACAGTTAAAATTAAATGTATTAAGGTAAAAAATAATGATTTTATAATTAATTAATACAAAATAATAGATTTATTCGTTAAAGACTCGAATGAATCAATTGCTACTTAGTGTGATATCATCCATCTTAGTGGGATTTAAATTCCATTAAAGTGATTAATATTATAATTTTGATCAAGATTATATTTTAGATTAATCATGATTATATTTAGAATTAACGTGGGAATATTTATTAGATTTAATTAACATTTAAAGCAATGCATAAATTAGACATTCACTCTTGAATTTCGCGATTTCGTGTAGATTATCTTATTTTTTCGCGTGTATTTTAAACGTAAAATTTATGTATTTGAAGAACATAAATTAATTATTTAATTAATTTTATACTTTTTACTCTTTTGAACTTGTTTTGTAAAGTACAGTCAAACCGTTGAACGACGGTAACTGACAGAAACGTACGAAATAACCTACAAACAACGGCCATTTTTTAATTCATTTCAAACAAAGGTTTCTTAAGAAGTGGTCGCATTTTAGAGGTGATCGTTATTGAGAGGTGACCATTTTTTGGAGGTTCAACTGAACTTCTTTATAATGTATAACAATTTAAAAGTACATATATTTCATTCAGGTTTTCCATATTTTGTTCGAGATTTTTTACAATATTTTGACAGTATTAACTAAATTTAATTATAAAACATTATATTTTATTAAATAATTAACTTTATAAACGATTATTGAATTTTAAAATATACTTAATGACGTCTTTAACTGTTTATAAATACCTTCATTAAAACAGGAACCTTATTCTAACAGGGAATACAAATTAATAGTCGTTTGAATTACTTGAAAATATACATAAATATATTTATACTGCTGTAAAAACAAGTAAGACAAAATGAATATTTAGTACGTTAAGACGAATTAGCAAAAATAAATGATCGATTGGCTGACTAAATCGAGAAACCAATGTAACCTGTAATAGCCGCACTCAAATACGCCCATTACTGCTCCAATATACTCGATTAGCATAATATGTGTAGGGGGAAATGCTTCAAATCCATGTAAATTATGATCTGAAGTAGGATCGAACTAGAACACACATATGCCAAACACCTTACCGCGCGGCTGTCTATTCGTCACAAAAATAACTAAATAATATATATTTAGATGTATACTACAATTTTGTAAATACGTATAGAAATTTATGGCTAATGTGTAGACATTAATTTTATAATTTAATTTGTAAACTTTTATGCAATTAGTTAATTGTCATTTATGTGCGTTAAACAGATATTTTAATGTGTAGTCCCCCCGAAATTCTGAAGATATTGAAGATATTTATGCGCTTATTTTATATAGTCAATATAAATAAAATAAATTAAATCTTCTACAACATGTACCTCTTTAGTCATGTCTAATTTAATAATGTTAACATGCAACATATTATTATTATTATGTTAGAAAAACAATTTCTAGTGTTATTTTTCATAGATTTTTTTTTATCACAGAATAAAGTTAATCATCAATACATTTTATTCAATTGAGAAAATCAAATTTAATATTTTTAACATCGTACGGTCGTTTGTCTGTTTCATTGAATATGGAGGACAGCCGCTTGTCACCGAATATAGATAGTCATCGACATTTGTTATTCTCAAACCAGTATTTTTATATTAACTTCAAGAACACCTTCCAGTATAAATGTTATACCCCGCAGTTGTTATTATTACTACAAAAGTTTGATTGAGCGCTCAAGAAAAAATTAAAATAAATAAATAAATAAAGTGAAGAATGCACTTGGAGAGTAAACACGTGTTCAAGGAGTGGCTACTGAAAGAATGGAAGTTTTTATTGGTAAAAAAAGAAATGTTCTTTCATACTATTTGAAAGGATCTAATAAAGTATACTTATATCCGAGATAATAATACACTCTTCTATGGATAATAGTGAACATTAAACTGACGTGTTGCGTTATAAACGGGTTTCTCGTTAGTAAAGAATCCTAATTTTTTTTAATTTTTTTATTTAATATAAGATTCTTTATGATATATTTATATTATTTCATTGATGAAGAACAATTTGCATTGTTAAATACACAAAAAATATAAATAAACGAATAGTGTCTAAATTAAGTTCTACAGAAGGTTCAAGCTACTTAACATGCTAATTAAAGTCTTATTTTTTATTATTATTCTTTTTTAATATTAAAAGTTCTATTCAATTGCTTAATAGTGCGAACGATAATATTTTTTATGAAGGGGAGTTTTTATTATTTTTTATTTATTTATTGATTTAGATGGATAACTTCGGATACAGATAAATTGGATTGATTAATAGGTAGAAGTTTGGGTTTTTTTAAATTATATTGACAAACTAATTAATTTAATAATGAATGTTTTAAGAGTTAATTACAATTTATAATGATATTTATTTTAAAATAATATCAGTCATCTTTCAATTAACTGATTGATTATTATTAAATACATATATATAATGAGTCTTATATTGTAATACAGTAAAACCTGCGTAAACCGGAATTTCATCCTACCGAATATTTTCCGTTTTGGCAGATTTTCGTTTTATTCAGGTTCAATTTCGGACAGGTTTTACTGTATTAAAATACAGTATGAATAATTAGAACGGCAACTTAAAGACGTAGTGTATCTAGTATGTATGAAGTCCTGTTGTAGGCTACTGTACTTTAAAACTGCAGCAACTTAAGAAATGAAAATAATTTACTCTATTTTTTAGGATATAGAATAATGAGATTAAGATTTAATGCGACTTTTATCATTATCGACAGTTTTATAATTCCGTAGAGACATTCTTTAGTTGTGTTTCAATTATAACATTCGTGGTTCTGGTATGAAAGTTATTTAAAGAGTAACTAAAAAACAAATAATAATAAACCACATTTTATCATGCCCTTTTGTAGATAAAAAGTTGAATTTTCAAATTGCAGACATATACGTTCCCACTGTCGGCCGTTCGTCTGTCCGTCTGTCCTTCGTTAATCTCGAAAATGGAGTTAGGAAGATAAAAAGCAAGACAAGAAGTGGAAAGCTTAGGTATCGGAGGCCCCGATTAACTATAAACGAACTTCCGGTCTGGACCGGAAGTTGCGTGTTTTTCAAAATTAAAATATAATTAAGAATTGTAACCCGACATTGTGACGATGCCACAATAGTATATTTTATTTAGCAATTTGCATCTATCAAACTACCGTAAATTAAATTAGCGATTATTTTTGTAGTTATTTATGTCATATAAAACAGTTTTTGAAGTTTTAAAATACATAAGGAACTTTACTGTATAAGTTATAAATTTAAACACGTTAATCAAATCATGAAATGTATTTATTTATAATTACTTACAATTGCTCCAGGTTAATTTAAAATATTAAACATCATTCAACAGTAAACATTGTTTAATTAACTTTAATGTATTTCTGATTTTGTCAGTCGTAAAATTGTAAATTATAGAAACTCGTTACAAGTTTACAGGCCTATAAACTGTAAACGAGTTTTCTATAATTTCTAACTTATACCGATTAATTTTGTTATAAAATTTAATCCTTTAAATAAAGGAATTAAATTTTATTTTATGACAATTTATTTTATATCTTGAATAGAATTAACAAGTTCTAATTACATTTATTATATAACAATAAATAATAACATTTTATTGTCTATTATTATTATTATTATTATTATTATTGTATTATTATAAAATAAAATATATAAAATCCATAAAATAGCATCAAGAAAATGAAGAATTTAATTATTTTAAGCTTATTAAACTTGTATAAAATATAGAAACGGGCAGAAAAATATTTTAAAATTAACATTTGAAAGAACAAACTAGACTTCATTAACATAAAATATAGGTGTGTTTAATTGGTTTATTGTTTGATAGGGCACATTTTTACGTAAATTTTACGTCATTCTTTAGAATTTTTCATTGTGAAACTGACGTAATGACGTCAAATTGATGTAAAGATGTGCACTATTTCAACCTGTATTTGTAGAAGAAATTTAAATTTGAATTCTCTTCTAACTTAAGAATTTGTTAAATAAGCTGCAATTTTTACACCTGGATTAATTTATAATTTATTAACAGTAACGATATTTTAAGCTTAATGTAAATTAATATTGAAATTTTGTGATATTCAATACTTTTACTTATAAAAATGGTAATTTATTAATTGCAATTATTTAAGTAATAATTACTTTTTGCAACACTTTAGACATAATCTTAATGATCGTTATAATAATTTATATGATTCAAAAACTGTTTTTTATACGTTAATTAATTATAATTTGGCGTTATTTTGTAAATACGACGTGTACCATAATAATAAAAAATGTTAATGACTAACACTTGGTTTGTCTTTTACATGCAAACTATCTTTTATTTCATTATAGTGTAGAATTACTTCAGATATTTCTCTCTATCTTCTTTTTTTTCATTGACAATACTCAATAAAATAACACATGTTTTTCTTGGATGTGTAACATGGTCATATTATTTCGTCCATATGTATGCTCAGTAATAGGTGCAAATTTCTACAATGTACGCTGTTACTGAGCAGCAATAGGTATAAATTTGTACAATATATACTCATAAAGGGCATATATTGTAAAAAATGGAAACATACCTCCACAGGAAACAAGTTCTTCATATTGCATTAATGTATTGCATTGTTCGATGGAAAGTTTCCAAATAAAAAATGCCATTGCTAACTTACGTTCCTAAGCGAATTTGTCGAATTATTTTATCATTAAATCTGATAAATTGTCCAATTTCTTTGACTCGACACAGACGTGTTGCCTTGGCACAGAGGATTAGTAAATTCAGTGGAAAATAACTTCTTCACTGAAACATCCAATTTATCTAAACTCCAGATTGAACCACACAATTTACTTACAATAATCAAGAATCACATTATACAAGAATCAAATTTCCAAATATTATTTTAATTTTTCATCATTAGAATAAATTAATTACTTAAATTTTTCCTTTTACTACATTTTAATGTGATAATGTGTAGACCTAATATAAATTGTAAAGTACGTGTAAACAAGTTCTCAATATAATTAATTTTATATAAGAATAAATACAAAATTTCTTGCTAGGTTAGAATGTAATTAAAAAATATGTTAAATTTCTTCATAAAATTTTTAAGTTTTTGAGACGAAATTAGCAAATATTTTCCATTAATTTAATGGCGTTTAATAATGTACGCGTGATAAAATCGAAATATTTAATGCATTTTTTTTTGTCTGGAAGATAAACTTTGTAAGAAAATTCGACGTGTTTTTCACATTTAAATTCAAATTTAGATTATTTTGATACATAATTTAATTTGTAAAAATTACAGGTTAATATTTCAGAGAGGTTATTTAACGCTTCAATGATGAAATGGCACTTGACAAGTAAATATTACTCAAAACATGTCTACTGGTTGCTGTTATTTATTATAATTATTAATTATATTTTTGCTTTTTTAACTGTCATATTAAGTTGTTTTATTGAATCAGAATGTTTAAATTAACAACAAAGTGAAAAACTTTTAAATGATAAATATACAAATTACAAAACTAGATAAATGTTCTTTATGTTATAATTTTTAAAATTAAATTTATTTTCTAATTTTTTAAAAGGATTTCTGTTAAATTATAACATTAAAATATTTAATAATGTCTAATTTAATTATAAATACGTAAAAACCTTACTAAAGTGAAAAAATGTACATGTTTAATATAAATGTTTACATATATTAATGTAAACCTTAATCTTTTTTAGAAATTTATCTACTTAACGTTGAGATAATAGAAAATACAATAGACTCGATATAGTGAACTTTGACTGTGCTAAATTATCCACTATGTCGAGTTAATTATATACATAAAATACAGGAAAGACCTACAGAATTATTCACTATATCGGGTGATCCCTACAAGAATGCCTTGCTACAGAATTGATTTTATTTAAGCAATTATTAAGCATAAAATAAATATTTCTTCAATAATAAATACGAAATTTATATAAAAATTAAGCTTAAGAACTTCGAGATGTGGAGCGAAGTTTGTATATAATTGCAAGTAAAATATATATATATAAAATGAAGAAGTAAATGTATAATGTTTCGTGATTATAGCTTTACAATAAAATTCAGAGCTATGTAATGATAAAAGTTAAAAATTCAAGGCATTACAATAATATAAGTAATATTCCAACCCTATTCTTCATTTAGCATACGTACATGTCATTATACTCGAAATGGTGATCAAATTCTGAGAGTTCAAAGGTCATTCAGGCATAGGGTACACAAATACGCGCGTAGTGACTGATTTGACGACCACCTAATGGTAATATCACGAACTAGTCCCCGGATGCAGGCCTTAAATCCATACTGTACATGACCTACACCATTAATACAAATTTGTATTAATGGTCCAAGATACCTCCACTACATAATTAGGAGAGATGAACTGTTGCCGGGTTATGTTTCATTATTAACTGGAAGTCCTGCGGCTTACTACTGAATGTCAAGGTAAAGAAATGGTTCCCTTAAACATTATAATTGCTTATGGGGACTTAAAAATTATTTACATTTTAACTTAGAAAAAAAAAAAAATAATACAATTCCGGATAGAAAATTATAATTTAAAAAATTTAATTGTTTATAAAAGTATTTTAATTGCTTAATTATTATTCATTTGATAATTAAATTAGCTTTAAAACTGAAAATAATGCGCATTATGTTCGATTTTAGTGTAATTTATATTAATTAATGCTTTATTATTTAAGATAATAAAGTTTTAATCTCATCAGAGGAAATTGGTGAATTTATTTGCAATAAATTCTATTTAAATGCTATTTTATTATACTAGCAAATTAAAGAAAGTTAAATTATTTGACTGCATTATTTTATTTTTTAAAGAAAGTTACATACATTAATTACTTTACGTAATTATAATAATTTATTCTTAATGCTAATTTAACTATATTTAAAATTTATTTTAAAAAGTATTGACTTTTTAAATTAAATTTAATTTATAATTAATATGCAGACTACAGGCTTTGGAACACCATCGAACAACATTAAAATCAATCATAAACAGCGAGACTCGAACCTCCTACAACTGACAAACTTAATAAATATTAATATTTTCTCAGGGCCTGCTCAGACGTCGATTTTTTTCGACCTCAAACCGAGTCCCCGCATTCAGAGGGGCCCTGCACTTTCAAACTTCTAAGAAAATTTGATAAAAAATGTTTCTCTTTGTAAATATTTGGGGCCTCACTAATAAGTTTATCCGGAGGTCCCACAAAACTTCTAGCCAGTCATGTATTTTCTATCTTACAAACCAAATCAATAAGCGAAAAGATCTTATTGTTAAATGTTCAATTCGATGACCTAAAATTCCATTATTTAATAAATTACTGCCGAAGATAAAATGAACTCGTTTATTGTAATTATCTACACATTAAAATTCCTAGGAATTTTTCTGAAATCTTGTAATTTATACCCCTTTTAAAGTACATACATCGCTGTTTCGTATCTCGAATTCTTAGCCAGCGTGTCCTTTAAAAAATACTTTCCTAGGAAAGTCATCAGGAAGAAATAAATTTAGAGATCTTGAAAAGGACAAGGATATTTAAGATTTCATGATTTAGTAATCAAGACTGGTTTCTGCTTTGTGATTAAATTGACATGTATTTTTCCCCCTTCTTCATTGAAGTCTATCCATAAGCCTCGGGCTTAAAGGAGGTTTAAAAATGATAGAAATAATAAAATATATATATATATAACTCGATGACATTTTGTTGATTATAATTATTCATTATATTTAGAGTTCTATGAACTTATCGATAAAAAAATATATAAGAAAATAATGAATTAAATTCCATTCAGATCGCTTCCATATATCTTATAATGTGCCTCAGGAAATGTCCTTTCGATCTTGCTGTGAAGATTACAGATTCTCAGAATTGCAGATTTTAAGTTGGTAAACCATTTGCTTCGACTCTCTTCCAGCATTTTAATGTTATTCTACGGAGGCCCAAGAGGATTTTTCATGCGTAAACATTAATTTACATGCGAAATTTTATGATATATTTACCAATTTAAATAAATAATATAAATATCAAGGACTGTTGAAGGACTTGAACGTAGTAAGTCAGTATTATTCTATACCCCTTTAGTAAATTATCAAGTAGGACATTAAAGTTTTAAATATTTTAAATATAAGAAAGATGAAATGAATTAATTTTTTTAATGAAATTAATATTAAGATTTATTATATATATTTTAAACTTTAATTTTAATGAATTTTAAGGGTTGTTTTAGTCTCCAGAATATGTTTACTTATATTAGTTAAATACGTATATTGTTAATGACTTTATAATTTAAAATAAATAAAAATTCTTGTAATATTTGCAATATTTTAATAAATATATAAATTAAAACATTAATTATTAAATGAAAAATTCAAGTGATATTTAAGAAGAAAATTGATAATTTACGCAGGAGAAGATAAAAAATGTTTTACGTATTAAGATAAAAATTTCATTCTACATATATTTATTACAGTAAAATATACATAGTAAGATTTTACACAAGCTACAACTAAGGGCCTCACGATTTAAGGTCTCACGCTTTTAACTTTATTATTTGATGGGGAGGAGGAAAGGCCTCTTATGTTATACAGAAACATACAGGCTTAAGGTCATAACAAATTAATATATATATATATGTTTAATAAACAGAATAATATATCGTGTATGCCTTATCGAAGATAGCTTCTGAATTTGTTAAATTTTTTTTATCATATAATAGTTTAAAAATATATAAACATAGAAAATTATGTAATATTATTGGTATAAATCAGATAATATTAAAATTTACCGTTTGTTATCTTGGAGATTATATTGAAGGAATCGTAGAATGTTTCCATAAATGGCAAACTGTTAAATTTCATAGAGTCTTTCATCCATCAAATCTTAAAATATATTGAAAATTGGGCAATTTTCATTCACTAAGTATAAACGGAGATGGTCGATAAGAACACGTAAATTTTCAAAATTGTTTCTACCTATTCCAGATTTCTGTAAGGGCAGCTTTCATAATAACCTATAATCTGCAATAATTTAAATAATATCCATCATCATAGGATGAAACAACTACAATGAAGATAGAGCAAATTGATATTCTATCAATGCAGTTGGGTATATGCTTAAGAATTTTACTTGTATAGAAGTAACAGATTTACTTGATAATATTTAATTAAATTAATAATAAATCAAGTTCAATCGCTTTATTTTGGAGCTTGTTAAACAATAAAAATATTATCAGAAATATTTAATTTTATCTTTAAAGCTCTCTCTATCCTTAAAGAGCAAAATTTAAAACTTTACGTTTTCTGGATAAAGCCCGAATTTTATCTATCTTTATTTGGTTAAGGCTGAATATAGACGTCACCATTTTCTTATGGGTGTGGCATTTTGTTTTTTTATCAACTGTGCGAATAGTAGGAACAGGGTAATGTTGACAGGGTGGGTAATCTATCGCCAGATTTCAAGCCAAATTGGCGATAAGGCTACAAATTTTTTCAATCTGGTGAGTTTTACATGCTTATGATATCTAGTAGGCCTACTACATTTTATCACATGTATTTTCTCCTCGCTTTATCTAAAATTGGATAAATATAGCCCGAATTTTAAGCTTTTTTTCTTGTTTCATCCGTATGTTTTTGGATAATGTCAGCTTTATCCACTTATGACTTGGATAATGTTCGAAATTAGTAGACTTTTTTCATGCTAAGACTTGACTAAACTTAGCATTAAATGGTTAAGATTAATCATTTAACGGACTCAATTTGGCATATGGAAAGAAAAGAATTTGGATATATATTTGGCAAGAATTTGCTAAGGTCATCCACTTTGACTGGATGACCTTAGCAAATTATTTTCATTTTTATATGTGATTAGAAAAACCTATAAAAGGATAACAACGTTGTTCTGTTGAAATGCAAATTATATATTTTTTAAAACGCTATTCTTTATGTGATATTTTAGTATATAAATCAGGAGTACAAATAAATAAAATGGCATTTGTTAAAAATATATCTAAAATGCATTAAACCTCAGAAAATTAATATCATATCTATCGATACATTGACATCACCATATAGGATGTCCCAGAAGTAATAGGGACCTTATAATAAATTAGATTGATTACTAATTGAGTTTACTTTCATGTAATTAAGTACTATGTTCTGTACAAAAATTGCATAAATTAGAGCTTATGCAATTTATATAAAGAACATTTATGTATATACAATAGACTAATAAATATGTATGTATATACGTGTTTGTATATACATTGTGTATTGATAATAGAGTAGATAAATATAAGCACAAAGTTAAACGTTAAAATAATTAGTGAAAAAGTCTGTTACGTCGACGATTCATTTCTTCTTGCTCAACAATGTTTTGATGCAATCGACCAGCCTTATCTTATGAATTATGTAGTTTCTACAAAGTTCGTTAAAAGCTGAGAGAGCTTTTCTAGCTTTCCTACACGCAAGGAAGCAGGATATTTATTCTTGACAGGATTTACAGCATTTCTTCCTTATCTTCGTGACAAAACCCTTGAATGATACTTTTTTGTAACTCATTCCTGTAATATTGCCTCAATTTTATTCTGTAAAGTTTGATGGAAATTCCGATTTGTTCGAATCGTTAACAAATTATTGATCAAAAATTGGTCTTGTAAAGCATTTTGCAACAGTGCTTTATGGAACTTTATTCCAAGATTTGTTAATTATTTTCTTGCATCTCGTAGGTTTATCCAAAACTCACTTGTCCGTCTTCAAGAACATGCAAAATCTTTCTATATCATAATTTAAAGTTCTGAATGACTCCCCGATATAAAGATTGTAATTAAGAAGTGTGTGATAATAAAAACTGAACTGTCAGTTTTCAGAGTAGGAATAATCGAATGTGAACTGCAATTAGAGATAAAAAGAACTGCAACTTTTCTGTTTTCGGCAATCATTCGAGTGTCTAACTTTCTCGGCCAGTTAGAAAAAAATACTTTGACGTCATCCACAATTTCTTATTTGCTGCATATTGTATAGGCAACGTCTTAGCACTGAAGAAACGTCGAAGCTTTAAACATCTTCCAATTAATATCAGCAGTTTTTCATTACCTGTCATGTTCTCTCTGAAAAAGAGTTACATGTTCTTTGCTTTTTTTTTTACCTCCGTGACACGAATCAACTTTGAACACCATTGTTTCGCTCGGCAGACATTTTAAAAAATAAGCCCGTTTTGTCTGGTCGAGAACGTCATCTGGGCTATAGTTATGTGCAATTTCTAGTGAGCTTTTCAGCTACTTTGAGTGGTCCACCTTTGGCACTTCTATACTTTAACCACAGATTTCATTGAAAACTATTCTATGCCTCTTAAATTTATACAGCCACCCGCTGCTTGCTTTGAATTCGTTATGTCCCAACTGTTATCCGGATTTTCCAGCTTTTTCTCTAAGAATTTCTCCATCACAACTGTACAAACTTGTCACTACACTGTACAAACCGTTTCAGCACATTTATGCTTTATTGTCTGGTTATATTCTTCACTGAAGCTTTCTGAAACCTCCGCCTTGTTTATCAGATATGTAGAGAAAATATTCAATAGTGTTTCGTAATTTGTGATTGTTTCTCCTCTATGACCTTTACCACTAATAACTATTGTGCTATCTATATAATCTTTATTTTTCTCTTGTTTGTCATTTCTATTTCGAAATTAAAATGGCCGAACACTGGTTAATCGATTACTATCAGCAATGAAAGTGTCAACTTGCAATTCAAACTTTACAGTACGTTAGTTCCAAATAAACACGAACTCATAAATTTGATTGGCCAATAACTTAGTAATTTGTCAAATCATAGACATGTTCGTTACATTTTTAAATTTTTAAAATTAAAAATAACGATTTTAAAGCGCTAAAATTTGATTGGTCAATTTGTGTTTAAGGAGAAGATCATTATTTTAAGCGCGAAATTCATTAAAAATTTAAATTTTTAAATTTTTAATGAATTTCGCAACACAAATCTTCAATTCTGGGGTTCCCTGTATAAAAAAGTAGATTTTAAGATTTTAATACGTTTTATTTACAAATTATTATTTAAAATCTATTAATTAATATATATATATATAATAATAATTATCTTAATGTAATAATTGTTCTATACAGCTCAATTATTTATGTATAAGATATTTAAAATGCAATTTGTTCCGCTTTAAATTAATCCATATGAAATAAGTTAGCCTATAATTGATATAAAGCCATAAAAGATATAATATAAATCTGCATGCAATCTCAGATCATTAATTTTTTCTTACAAATTAGAACTTGTAAAGTCACACTTAACTGAATTCACGGAATCATAAAAAATTATATAAAATAAGCAAATTACCTATTTTTTAATATAAATAAAGAGGATTAGTTTATATAGAGATGTTTAACCTGTCTTTAGTATAGCTTTTTGTTTTAAATATATTGCTTAATTAGCTATTTAAATAATACAATACAGTACATTATCTGATTTTACTATGTTGCAGATGCAGTCGAACTTCCATTGACTGTCTGTCACCTGTAAACAGCAGCCTTTTTTTGTAAGTTCCGTTGTTCAGAGATTTGGATAATTATTTAAGAAGGTAATTGTTTTAATGGCTTGATTTTTATTTATTAAATGAACGTAATTTTCAAAGATTTGTTTCAGAACACGAATTTATGGTTATCAATAGGCTACTTTACTCAAAAAATTAAGTAGATATAAAATTTGAAATCTGCTTGTTTGTCTTTGTTATACACTTTTAAATCCTTTGACCGATCTGCATCGAATTTTCCATACTTTCTCTATAGAATCCTACGGAAAATTTAGGTTATCATAACATCTCGACACCTTAACATCTTGTGAAAAATAATAATGATAGGCTAAAATAAGCCCGGCATAGCATATCTACTATTATTTTAATAAGATAGAAACAATTTGAAATTAATATAGAAAAACGTTTTCTAAAATACTGTTTCTTTAAAATAAACTAAGGACAATCTGTCGTATCACCCATTTGAAACATTCAGATTATATAAAATAGCTTAAAATTCCTTAAAATTGAACATTTATAAATTATTAAGGCATGTTTATGATATTGCAGCACTTAAAATGATAAAGCAAGTCGATTAAAATGGCATATTCTTAACAATTGCGCCCACCAGTGGCCGAGTGGATAACACTACTGACAAGTGAACACTGGTCGTGGGTTCGTGCCTGCCACGTGGAGTTTTCCGTGTTTTCTTCAAGTTAGTAACACCTAAATAGGAGGAGAAAGACCTTCCGGGGCATTCCTCCCTCGGCAGATTGCCCATGCACCCCTTTGCCACAGACGAATAAAATCAAAATCTTAGCGATGGCATAGACATCGTAAAAAAATACATTTTTTTTTTCTAAATATTAATACAGACATATTCAATTTTAGAACGTATTATTAGTACTAAATTGATACTTTTCACATAATTTTTTTTATTTACTGATAAAATTATTCGGAATCTCGTCTATCAATCATTGCATTGTATTGTCAAAGTTGTATATATAAATTATACATTCTACTACGCCATATACATATATATTTAATTCTATTCATATTTATGAAGCCGACAGATAATATAAGTTATATTTAAATAATTTATTTCTAAAAATTGATAAATATATTATAAGTATTATTTTATAATTTAATTTAAAAAATATTTCTTTGTTATTAAATTAAATCGTAAACAAAAAAATAAAATAATTCTTTATTCCATGATTTTCTATTATAAAGTTCGTAATAAATATGTTTAGTAAATTAAATTTATAATTAGAATAAAGTTGTATCTTATTTTTAATAAAAATAAATTATTTTAATTTAGAAGTGTATTCACATAACATTTCTAACATTAAATTATATTTTATTAATATAAAAAATGTATAGAATATTCTAACAGTCTTTGTGGTCCACTAGTGGCCGATTGGATGAAACCACTGAACAGTAGTAGAAAACTACCAGTAGCGTGTTATCCTATGGAGAAAAAGGGCAATTGCCTGGGACCTCCCGCCAACGGGATTTTCCCAAACCAATTTTTTTATAAACTCATTATTGTAGTAAGAATATCGAAATTTAAATTTGGTGCCATATCTGGGGACCCTATATTACAGGTGCAGAACTTGACTCTACAGAGGTTGCGTTGAAAAAACAAACGAGGATACTAGAGGATTCCCCGAAGAGAAATGTCTGAAGTCAACACTGTACATGGGGCCTCATAAAACTAGAACGCACCACTGAACATTGGTAGTTGCTCGCGAGTATATTCCTCACCAACGAGTCGACCACGTGTAGTTTTACCGAGTCTTCTTCACTTGTCTAACACCTAAATAGGGACCAATTTATCATAGAATGTTCTCCCGGGAGGCATCCCCATAGAAGATCGCCCATTACTCAAGTTCAATCCCAAGAGTCCTCGTGCAGTCTTAAACTTTAATAATTTAAAATGTGCAAAGCGCCCAATCAAGTCTTTCTTCTCTACCAGTCTACCAAGGTAATATGAAATTATTGAGATATTATTTAAAAAACTTTATACAAAATTTACTTTACACGATGAATTATTTTTTAAACGAAGCAATGTAATTTAAGGGGGAGGAATGGTATACATTTATTCAAAGCCTGTCAATATTTTAAATAATTTAGTTTCATAGGCAGACACCTCCTTGAAAGATAAGTATACATATTAATATTTATACCTATTAAAGCTGACTATAACAAATAATCGATTAAGTTCAGAGTTAGAATTACGACCAATTGAGATTGAGTGAGTATGTAAAGTGAATAAATAACAAATAAAACAATAAATTCAGTTAATAAATCTGACTTTCTCATAAATGTTTGTCATAAGATTACACTGAAGAACAGAGATGTATTTAGGAAGGGGCATACCAGAATCCGGATTTATACATAATTTAGGGCCTCGCCTACTAAGGTGAAGTTTAGGGCCTCATATTTTTAAATATATTATTGTTTGATTGAAGAAGATAGCTTAGGAGCCAACCTGTTATCCGTAACATTGCATCAATGTTACGGATGTGCTGGTTTACCCTTTGTTCCTCCCTGGATCAAGGAGGATCTAGAGCTGAGCAATGGGGTGTTTGTCTCCTCATATGCATATATTTTTGGTTAAAAGTCTTTCTAAACCTATCTACAAGTATTAACCTATCCTAAGTATTAACACAAACTAGTTCCTGATATCCCCCTGGATTTGCTACTGTTAAAGAATGCAACAATTCAAATCAAGAAATTATTATTATCGAAAAGATTGTCTTTTAAGGTTAAGGGGATGTTTCTATGGAACAAGTTTGTGAGGAAATTATTGACTTGAAACGTAGTTTACGAGTAATAACGCGATTTGTCACGCCAAAATCTGATATTAGATGTACTTGTTTCATGTTATCAATCATCTGTTTTATCTTTAAAATGATTCTATAAGATCTGTTTAATACGCTATATCTAAGTAGAGATATTGTCATTATAGTAATTAGTGATAGTCTTTATTTACAAGCTTACAATTAAATGGAAATGAAACTAATTACAATAGCTATTGTTCTAATGATTAAGGTGATATACGCCTTCATTTTCCGATTACAGTACTTTCATATTGTATTTAAGCTTATTTGTACTTTATATACTTAAAAATATACATTATTTATCTAAATTCTTTCATCTTTACAAGCAATATAGTGTTATTTTGAGGCATTTTGTAGCAAAAACATTATTATAATGGATAAAAATAGAGATTTACATTAATTTCGAAATGATAATTTAAGCTTTCATAGAAAAACACTGCAATGATAACCCAGTGCACTTTAAGGTTAGCCATATTTACCTCATTACTGCATGACCCGCAATGGGGTAGATCAACTTGAATGAGAGGTGAGAAAAGATGATCCAAACCCGCACTGTCCTTGATTATGGGTGTATCTTGACACCCCACAGCGGTAGGCTAACAACTGAATTACAAACAGCTTGAATAGTAACGATAGTCTGAATTAATCTAAACGATGAAACCATTTATAAATTTCTTTCAAGATATGTGATAAGATTTATGGCCTCATACCGTATACTTATTTTGTAAAAGAATAGTGAAAATAATAATATTTTCTACTCTTAAATCGAATATAGATTGAATAATCTTTCTATGTCTTGCTAATCTTTGTATATATGTACAAATACACATTAACACATTACACACGCACGCACACAAATATAAGTCAATAACTTAAGTAGAAAAAAGTTTATTATATAATGCAATATTGATGCATTGTACTGATTTTTCCTATAGATTAACGATAATAGGACACTGTCACAAGTTATAAATAGAACTTTACTTAAAATATTAATAAAATTCCAAACAAAAGGAAAAAAGTCAATTATTTCAAAAGAATTTGAACAATTCAGAAAAAATCTATGACCTTAATTTAAAGGCAATTCTAATTTCTAATTTTTTTGCCATTAATATAATCATCTCATTCAAACTATTCAACCTAAAAATATGATTACATCTCTACTGAAAACTCCTTTGTACATACACCAACTTTAACTTATCACGGAGGAATTCTTATCTATTGTATAATGAGACTATATAATAGTTAAGGTTTATATTTCACTAATTAGGAATTTATTCTTTTATGTTAATTAGGAATACCATCACATAGCAATATAATTACGGCGATCTTTTTGCCAGGAAGAATTACAATTAATTTTTTCTTGAACATTCAAACCTACGACTTAGAAATTACAATGTAATAAATTGTCATTAAAACCGAAAATTTATTAAATACTAGATGAAAATTTAGCATTTCCGCATTCAAAATGACATAATTTTATTTGTCATTTTAATCTTTTATTTATAAAAGAATTGCAGTAATAAAATTGTAAAATATAAATAAGAATAACATTTTAATGGTTAGAAAAAATGTTAAAGGTTTTATTATATTTTATGCGTAGGATTTAATGAAATTATTCGTAATATTTGCATAAAAAAATTGCTAGATTCAAGTTTATCAGCTTTTTTAAAATTTTACCCGAGGCAAACTTTTAAATTGTGCTATTTTTTTTGTAAAATTTCAAACAAAAGATAATAAAATAATAATTTTATAATTTAGACATTATAACAATTTATTTTTTTTCATTCTAGTAAGGCAGGAAACTATAAATGCTTATTAAACTTATTTAATATTTCTGCATTTTATTAATAAAATTCAATAAATGGGTATAATTAGTGATAGTTTTTATATAATGCAATTTTTGGGCTGCAATTTTTAGACTGTACAGTACATTCTCACTATCGTCCGTCCGTTTGTATGTCCTATCTAACTCTGTCCTCGAGATTAACGATGAAAATCTATACTAGATATAGAGGCCTCAATTAACTATATACGAAACTGTGGTTTGGACCGGAAGTCACGTGATTTTTAAATTAAAAGATGATTAAAATCTGCAGCACGGTATGGCTACGATATCACAATATGTTAAATATATATTTCCAAGTTTTTAACATATAAATATTGTAAAAAAAAAATGTTTCCCCGTTTTATAGTCAACTAAATATTTAAAACGCTAAATAGTGGGCCCGTTTCCATAAAATGTCCTCAACACACGCGCGATCCTCCATATAAAAGTCTAGCGCAACACATGGGCAGTTAGTTACCTTATTCTATTAATGCAATCCAATCCTATTATGATCCATATGAGTATCCAAAAATTGGGCATTATTTCCGATTATTAACGCATGGTTTCATTTAAGTATCACATAATAATGTTATATATATATATATTTTTTCATTTACCCTAAATTCATTTAGCAAGACTTGTGCAAGTGTCTTTGATTTTTAAAAATTGAAGATACATATACAACGGTTCCACTTAATGGATAATTTCATATAACTTTATTCAAGGATGCCAACATTGCATGAGCACCAATAATGAACAATTTGAAGTTGAATGATGTTACATTCCCAAAGATTTAAGGTATGTGCCTATGCTACGATGTGTTATCATAAAACAGGTAAAATTGTGTAGAGTTTGCAAAGAATTTTATTGGCATTTTGCATGAAATTTTTCAATTTCTCCTGCCTTATTTGAATTTTTGCTGTACAATCGAACCTGCAATAACGAAAACTTTTATACAGCGATCATATTTTTATATTTCCGTTATTCAGAGGTTTGGCCTTATTTGATTTAAAATATTCTAAAGTTATTAAGATTATTTAGAATTATTTTATAGTAAAAGTAGTAATAAAATGGTTTTAGAAATAATTTTTGAAAATTTAATTTAATAAAAGTCCATAAAAGTAAAAGAAAATCTTTATTTTTTATTAAAGGGAACTAAAATAATTGAATTTTTTTTAGCTGTCTACATAGAAATTTAATATTGAAAAGAAATTTTCAATGTAATTTGTCGTCGAGATTCTTTTGTTTTGTAATTAGAGTCATTTGTAACATTAAGGACTATAAACTGGCCATTAGAGGGGACTCAATGGCGAATCTTTCAGATACACAATTAGTTTTAATGACATTGAAGAATAGAAATAGCACAAGTATTTTGGTCGATTATATTGATAATAAAACAATTGAAACATATCAAAACACGATTGGCAAGGTATGATATTTCGTATTTTATTGGCGCAAGGGCATTTAGGTCACATTGTGAAAGATCTTTCGGTCATGTAGTATAATCTACCGTACGTTTGCCATCACTTAGTATATATAGTTTGATAAATTGATAAAAATTCAAACAAAATTTTCTTGTTTAAGCCAAACAAAGTGATTTATTTTCGATACAAAATTTAAATATTTTTATAATAAATCATTTTTAAAAATTATATTAACGTAATTCTGCTTTATGGCACACAACATCATCTATATGCCATCGTTAGAGAGGTATCGGGACCATTTGTGCGTATTCTATTTTGTAGATAGGTCTGAAAAAACTAGTGTTAAAAGGGGATTCTTCTGCCCACTGATTGGGGAGTTTAGTTTGGTAGAATAGAGCAAAGCTACACATGGACGATATGCCAAGGAGGATGACTCCTGGGAGATTTTCTTCGGAAAACTGGCCCCTTTAGGTGTTCAACATGTGAGAGGGGGAAAAACCGGAAAACTCCACGTGGCCAGAACGTTGCTGAGGCTCGAACCCGTGACCAACTACCAATATTCTGTGGTATTATCCACTGGTGCGCATCTGCCCCTGAATATGCCTCTGTGCTCATGCAGCCATAAATTAAATCTCTTATAATTTTATTTAATTCGCTTTATTATATTAAACATTTTGACAATTTAATAATTACCAACTGGTTAAATTAATTGAGACAGAGATATGAGGCTTATCAAACTGCAATGGAGCCAAGTAATCAAGTATCTGTATTTATATAATCGTGGCCGAGGAGGACCTATTGAGGACCTAAATGAGAAATTAAGACTTTTATTAGTGAATGCAATGTGACCTCGATTACTCGGTTAATTGTAATAATTATTAAATTAATTTAGAAGCAAGAAGCTTACAACTATATTTTGTACAATATTCATAACATGAATTGCATTTAAAATTTATATTACAATTTTACTAAGATGCAGTGTCATATTTAATACGCTTTGTTATATTATGTATAAAGCTGTATTAAAAAAGACTAAGAAGCAAGAAAGAATGTTATAAGTTAACAATAAATAAGGGAAGATTTAAATATTTTCAGGAAGTGTTACACATTAAAATCGGAAAAATTAAATGAAAATAATAAAAAAATAATTTAAAAATTGCGAGTGAAGTAACTATGCCGTACTCTCCATAAAAGGTACAAAGAAAACAAGGCACGGATAATAAGTAAAATCAAAATGACGAAGACCTCTTACAGTTCCCGTGTAGTCCATAAATTAGGCTATAACACGGGACAGACACCAACAATTACGAACGGAGAAAAGACAAGTACAGAAATGTCATTTATATCAACTACGGACAGTCACGTACTGTACGTTGAACATCCTATTTTATTTCAATATACGAAAGCAGCACGAAACAGGATCAAGAAGAAAACTTTCGGCTTTCATTCCGCAACAAGTGTTAAATTTTAAAATTAATTTCTATTTGCAGCCATCCAATCACAGTTAAAGAAAATTCAAATTCAAACAGTCAAATCTCGTAGCGCCATCTGGTTTTGATTAAATTGCATTATTAAAAATTACATATGTATTTCTTTTTAATTTTACAAAAAAACTGCAATTTGTACAAAATCTTTTAATTTTTATATTAAATTATTTAAGAATTTAATACTTAAATATATAACAGCAATAAAAAAAATAAATTAATAATAAATGCATGTATTCGATGCATAAATATGCAAAATTGAAATGCAACCAGCCAGACTTCTTTTTTTTTTCTTTTCATTTTTCTATTGCAAAGGCGCAACTGTATAATTATTAGAATCAGTAAATGAGGTTGTTTATTCTTCCTTTACAGCAGCCTCTTTTCAACAATAAATGATTGAGTATCGTTATGAACTTCAATCAAAGATACTACTATACACTGTCAACAGGCTAATGCTATGCATGAAAAGTAGAATTTAAATAAATTGCTTAAGGCATTAAATAAATAATAATAGTTTTATACAGTTCTTTACTATTATAAGAATAGGAATGTATAATAATTAATTTTTTAATTTATTTTTATTCTTTAAAAATTGCAATCTAATTTTATGTAAAACGTAGGGCTTCTGAGAAGTCGAATGAGTTCCTGAGTTACTTACAGAATAGTTTATTTATTTACTTTTTTCTGTACAAAATTATTTAAATTGTATTTAAATAATTTTGTACAGAATACTTCTTCAATAAAACAACGCCTTTTGACGCCCACTGTATTAAATTAAATGAAAATAATTACAAATAAGCGAGTGAAGCAACTATGCGATGGAACGAACAATTTTGTAAGAAATATGAGGCCTCCTAGTTGTGAGGGAAAGCTCATTTACCAGATTGTTTCGGGTCCTTCTGTCATGGAAATAGGGCTGAATTAAGGTTTTTAGAGGCTGTAAGCAATTAAAAGATTTTGGTGCATCTATATACTGTATTTGTAATTCAAAATATAAACATTAATGAAGCATAAAATTTTAATTTCCGAGATGAATGACGCCAACAAATATTTTAATTTTTTCATTTATTATGGGGATCCTGGTTCAGCTGCACCATTTTCAGTTTTGCACCATATGATCGATAGCAGGAGAGTCATCAGAAAACTTCCAAACTTCCAAACAAAGCTAGGAAACAAATAATTACATCAATAAATTTTTATTTAATTTTTTGAGATTTTTTATACGAGTAGATTATAGAATACACTCATTGTTGAGGGTGTAAGCTTGCATATCTCAATTAGTTTAATATAATTTGTGGAAGTTTTTCTCGATTCCAGGAGAGGGCAAATGTTTCGTTTGCCCCCTCTGAGGACCTCTTGGTCCATGGTAAAGCAAGCAATGAAAATTTCTATGGTACCCCTTTCCTTGATGTCTTAATTTTGCTTAATTATTAGTCCCTAATGGTTAATCCAGCCATTCACAAAGGGCCCGGATCAACTGAATCCTAGCCAAATGGGCCTTACTAGAGTCTAGTAGAACGATTCATTTCATAGTCAACACCTATTATTATTCTGATACATAAAAAAAACTTATTTAAAGTAGTAATTAATGACTTAAAAAATGTTTTTGATATCGAATTATCATCAATTTTTCAAAAATATTTCCTTCTAATTAACTAAGAATTATTATTAATTCATTGAATTCATATAAAAATCTATTCATATTTAGTGTTATCTCGAGGCTAATAACACGAAGTTCATTCTTAAGAAATTACTAATGAGACTATGATTAGTTCTAAGATTGGACTTGCATATAATCATGTGATTTCTGTTCTCTTTTATTGGAGATGACAATTCATTTAAGGTGCACAGACCTGCAATTGGGTCATTCTTAATGCAGAGGTCAAAGTAGTCTTTATTGTGATGATAAAAAAAAACAACTTCAATGAATAATTTCTATTGTTTCTACAATTGTAAGGTCAGAAAAACAATTTTTAAATTTTAAAAAACTCTTTTTTTAATTGAAAATATGAATATATTAATCAATAGAAAGGTTATATTGAGTGGTAAAATTTTAGAAATAACCTGAATAGGGCTAGTTTCCCATAGAAAGATCTTATTAAAAGTCAGACTATTGTAGATATAAAATTGAAGCTGTATGAGGAGGTTAAAATTTACAAAATCTGCCAAGAGCAGATCGTCCATGTGTTGAGTTGTTTTACTCTATCAATTATACATTTTTATAATAATAATAACAACTTTATTTGAAAATTTTAAGTAAATTTTCTTTCTATTTATAAATAAAAACTAAATTTCTTTTATTTAAAAAATTTAAATTCTGTTTGTTGCGAGGCAAGGATACTTTTTAAGCATTTCTTCCTTAAACTTTCGCTACTTTATTCAAAAAATATAATAATGGAGGAAAATTACTTTAGAATATTCTTAAGCCATTATTAAATCAAATACGAGAAAGAAAGAAAAGAAATTTCGAAAATTCGAGAATAAATATTTAAATCTAATTTTTATTTTCAAAAAATAATTGATGATATTGTCTTTCTTTTCCTGAATTTTATCTTAAAATAAAATTAGTATTGTTTTAGACAACAATAATAAAAATATATTTAAGTAAATTCAGTTCCAAAACGGTAAAATGATTGGTTACTTTTACTTTATGAAAATTTATTTAAATTAAGGCACAATTTCTTATTATTATGTTTTAAGGATAAAATCTTAAAAATCCGAGTCAAACCCAATCAAGATCACCCGAATTTATGGTGAATAGTGAAGATGGAGACGTGACTTTGCATCCCTCTCCACACCTGTGAATTAGACTTTTGTAAATATAAAATTGAAGCTGGTAAAGAGCAAAAATTTCTAAAGTTTTTGTTCTGTTTAATAATAATAATAATAATAATAATATAGAACAAGTATAGGTTCTTAGGAAGAAAAGTGGGTGAGGGTCACGTGGACAGTAGTATAGTGGTGATTCGCATTGACGAAACCACTTAGTGCCAATTATTGAAACACCTGCAATAAGCAGAAAACATAATTCAATTTCTACTAATAAAAATGAATTTCATGACAATTTAATCCCTTTTTTTTGCTTTTAATTCTTTATCTCAATATTTTACACACCAAACATTTGAAAATTTTTAAAGTACATCAACTATTTTTACTTTAAACTCTATTGAAATTACTTCTTATAATGCCACCATGAAATATTTATTGAATAAAAGTTTTTAATTTATTAAAATATAATTGACATTAAAAGAAAAAATATATATAATTTCTAAATTTTAATTTAGAAATTATATATATAAAACACGAGACAGTATGAGGAAATCTTACAACTTTCACTTCTTGACCCTTGTTAATTTGTCCTCATCTTCAGATATTAAAAGACATACAAATAACGAGAGAGGAAGGAAAAAGTTTTGGCGTGAAATATTGTAGGAAATTATCGAGGATAATTTGAAAAATTGACGAAAGTATTTTTATGTTTTGTCAATGGTGTTTGTTAAGTGTACAAAATCTTTTATTATAATATAGATAAAAGGATACTTAGAGTCTAAATCCCTACTCCTCGATGATAAGTAAGATGTTCTTATGCAATGGAATAAATCATCATCATCATTAATTTTATAATTAATCTAATAACTTATTTAGGCATTAAAGTGTCGGAAAGAAACCCCCATTAAACTTTTAAACTTCATTATTTAAAGCTTAATTGTAATTTACAGGTAAGTCTATTATTTTTAGTTATTATTAAGGTATAATACGATACAATTTTTGCCATAGATTTAATAAGTTAAAACAGTTATTTTTAATATATAATTGATAGAAAATAAATTTAGTCGATTATAAAAACCAGGTTTAGTCTAAGCTATAATATAAATCATGATTTACACCGATCTAATCCGTGGATTTAGGTAACTAGTTTGGTCATTAACTACTATAGTCCATGACAGAAATCATGCTCCTATCTTAAATTTCTTACTCTAGAATTCATTTCGAGTTTGATTTACATAGTCTAGACAAATTTTTTATTTAAAAATTATTTATTGAATTGTAAATTATCGTATTTGTGATATAAATCGGCAATAAAAAATAAAAATATTTCAATAAAGTTGTTTTCTGTCAAGTAAGAATTTATCTTGAAGATGGAATCGATTTTATTTAAGCTAACGAAAATAAAGAAATAATCCAAAAAACAAAATTATCAACATAAATTTAATTCTAATTTTTATTAACATTTAGGAAACAATATTTTAGCATTGCACGAGTTTAATGCTAAAATATTGTTTTCTAAATATTAAAAATTGGATACTTTCCAAATTCACTTGTGTAATAAACATAATCGATTATTGTGGCAATTAAAAATGAATAATAATTAAAATTTACATAACCGGGCAATTCATATGTTAGCATCTTTTTAATCTACATTAATTATTTTTTAGTTCTTTATGTTACTCTTCTCTTCCATATATAAAGTTTTTAATTATTATGTTAATTTTTAATTTAATAATTAATATTTTGTGTAATTATGTATACAATAAGCACATTACAATATATAATTAGTTATTTAAAATTATAAAGTTTCTATAGAAGACTTCTTGATCAATAGCGAGTAACTTGATTGAACTATGCCTTAAAGCAACTGTTGAATGCATTTATGTATTAAACAGTTGCTTTAAGGCATAGTTCAATCAAGCTTTTATGCATTTATATATATATTATTTTAAGAATTAAAATTCCATTTAAGACACAAAATAGTATATACAGTATATATATTTAAATATAATATTCACAATACTGCTTTAGTGTAATAATTAATTAAGCATCACATATGAGTGACCTAATCAGTAATTTCATTCTGTACTGTACACCATAAGTGAATACATATGTATGCTTTTATAATATAATATTTTTATTTTCCTATATATTAAAATAGGAAATTAATATATTATTCCTGAAAATTCCTAAATTCCTCAAATAAAGATTCCTGAAAGAATTTTTATTGTAAAGGTGTATTGAAAAGTTTATAAAGAAAAAAAATATGAATTTATTATTATTAAATAAAAATATAATTTAGGGATTAATATTTGGGCCTATATATATATAATTTTATATTACATTTTTATAAGCTAATAAAGGCTTATAAGAATGTAATATAAAATTTTCTTCGACAATGTAACTTATATTCTTTCTATTATTATAAAATCTATAAAATTAATAAATTAAATTATTCTATTCACGTTAAGTTTAACTTTGATTGCTTTGTTTATAACCCAATTCCAAAAAATAAAAAATAAAGAGAAAAAATTGAATGCTCTATCACACTGTCAATGAACTTCTTACTCAGAAGGAATAATTGTATCCATAGTTTTTCCTGATAAATTAACTATTGATCATTTTAATAATAAAAATAGCATTAAGTAAATGATTTTAATATAGTATTAAGTAGATAATATAATTATTGTTTACTTGAATTTCTTCGGTGGAAATAACGTATTAATAATTGTCCTATTTCTAAAAATATTTATTATACTTTTATATTCAAAACACGTTAAATTTATTCCTAATAAAATTTAGTATTATTTTTCCTACATACACTCTATAGCTTCTAGATATTAAATAATTTATTAATATTAATATATTATCATATAGTAAACAGCTATTATTTTTATTTTAAACTCCTTTCTGTCTTGAAAATTGATTTTTAATATTTCAACCGCTGCTCTATACAATTGGAGATTATTCATAAACTTTAAAGAATATTCTTATAGGTTAAGATACGAGAATTCTTATACAGAATATTGATACAATAACTCATTTTATTTTAGTGTATTATATAAAATAAATGCGTCATTTATTGTATAATAATATAATACTTTGTACCTAATATTATAAATATAAATTTAGTAATTATGATAAAGTAAAATTGTATTAAATAATTATATTTATTTCACGTATTATTTAACTTATCCTACAAAATACGGTCATGTATTATAATAGGAAAGCAGTATTTTTTGTATAAAAACTTCTTATCTTCTCTTTTACACGATTGTAATCTGAAAGAAATTTATTAGCTGTAATTATACAATACCCAAACGATTTAAAGCAGTCATTAAATACTTTAAGAGGAAAATATTAAGTAGCTTTAATCAGTATAAACAATGTCTAGACACTGAACAAGCTGAATTAAAATGGGTCGTTTCTTTTCGAAACACGTACAATGCGTTTTTTTTTTCTGTGTATGTTTAAATAGTACTTATGTTTTGTATTCAAGTGTACAAAACTCTATTCAGAGAAGTTTATCAGGTATTTCAAATAACAAATCAGTATATTGGCTTAATATTTAATGGAACAGATTTGTAACTTTTACATAAAAAACTGCGCTAAAAAAATTAAAATTAGAAACTATAAACTGTAAGATTATTCACAGTTGAAGGCCTTTAATTATTTTCCTAAACGTGGCTTAAATTTTAAGAATTTCTAAGGGGAAAAAATGATATTGATGTGCGAATAAAATAGGTCTAGGTCATATAAAATGTGAGGTAATATTGAGGTAAACTGTGAGGTAAAATATTAGTTAAAATATAGTTTATAATATTGTACTACTACGATGATTAGAAGAAATTTGATGTAATTAACGTCTTTATATTATAATAAAACTATTTTAATATACGTTATAGGATATCAATTAGAGTACAGAAGTTAAAAAAATGAAAATTATACTAAAATGTATTACGTAAATTATTAAATATTGCTGATTTTATAATTTCCATAATAGAATAGGTCTGTATATCTGTATAAATAAAATAATAACAGATTATGTTTTAAAATTGATTTAATTGAGAAAAACAAATAGAAAAATATGTATTTACAGCCTATTTTTCAATTCAGATAAACAAGAATTTTTTTATCAAAGTATAATCACTTAATGTTATAGTAATGGTATAATTACATGCACAGAGGCACACACATACACATATACACATCTGCACACACAAATCAATAAAATAAATATTTATTATAAGCTATTCTTAGTCAACTCCATCTATATTATTCTCATAGATTCATAAATTAAAGTAATAGAATGAAAGATATCATTCGATCTATTGTTTATAGAAGAAAGTAAAAATTACGAAAAATGATAAATTAAAAAATTGTATTTTTATTTAAATATTTAACGGTTTTTTCTATTGTTTGATAGTGTTTAAATTATAAAAAAAAAACTTTTAATTTTGTGGCTTGGGAGAACGAGGGTCAATTTATGGGCATTTGTCTTTAACATTGGATCTTATTCTTCCAAGACACAGAATTGTTTCAAACCACTCGCACTTAGCCTGTATATATTTTTATATATAGGTTATGTATATAGAAATTTGTTCAGTGCCCAGTTCTGTGGTCTGATGAAGCGAAATTCAAAACCAATGATAATATCTACAATTCACATTATTGGGCAGCACTGGCTTACAAAAATGTACAAGCAGAGCACGTAGAGCCTTAATACTTAGTGTTCCATTATGGTAATTGTCCTGTACTTTCTTCTTGAATTGTTCGCCAAGTTCTGAACCGAAAGATACATAACACAGGTAGATTGGAAGATGTGATCCAGCATCATGGTCACCACGATTACCTGATTTAACGTGCACGAACTGCTAATGAGAGGTGTCCTAGAACGTATAAAAACATAAAAATGCATATCAGGCTAGCATGCAGGCATGAGATTCTTCGTGTCGAAGATGTTTTTAGGAAAAGAATTCGAGAATATTTAGAATAAAACGGAGGACACTTCAGTTTACATTAGAAACTTTATGTATTGACTGTTTATTATGTAAACCACAAAAGAAAAGTCTGGTTTATTTTATAAACGGTAGACGATGACACAAAAATTTTCTAACTTCTTATGAAAATCTGTATCAAACGATATCCAACTTCGATATGCAAATTCAGAGTCAGGTCTTATTTCCGCTGTGTTTTGATTGACGACAATGTCACCAAGCTATTCTTCATGCGGATTTTGACTATAAAAAGTAATCCCCTACGACGAACGATTTTCAAGAAAAACATGTATTAGGGGTGGTCTGAACACCCTACTTAATAGACAGCCCATTATTTACCTCCAAAATTTAGCGGTCATCACCCAAATAATCTTATAATGAAGATAAATATAAAATATGCCAATAGCTATCGCTTTTAAAATCTAGGTAATTATTTATTTTATTATAATTTATAATGCATTAATTAATGGTTAATAAATAAATTTGACATGAACAATTATATTTTTTTATGGATTTTCCTCACATTTCGCGACAGTTCCTAACAAAACACAAGAAATGTACTAGAAAGATAAGATCAAGTTTATAGATAAAAAATATAGAAAAGTTCATATATTCAAATTATAATATCGTATAATCAAGATCAAGTTTAAAAAATAAAAAAAATTGAATTTTATTGACAGTTCGTTAGAAGTATAGACGAATAAAAACTGACAACAGATTTATTAAAGAGGCGTGATAATAAGGACAATAATTCAAAATAAATATTAATAGGCACAAGTATAAATTAAAGGGTAAGTCTATTTATATACAAAGAAAAAACTTAAATAAATTGAAGCAGAAGAATGATAATTAGTAAGCATTTCACTGACATAAATTTGCATTGGTTATATCAAAACCACGTAAAATATTATGTGTATATCTTTATTTTATTTTAAAAATTAATAAATATTATTATATAAAAATTAACTTTATTATAAGCATATATATAGTAGTAAAATAAATTTTATTTATGATTCTAATTAATTTTAATATTATCACAAATTTTTATTTACATATAATAATTCCGTTTAATATTATATTATTTCGACACATTTTTCTGTATTTAATGGTTAGAATTCTTCTTAAATTCAGAATTTTTCTCCTCACCCTTTAAGTCTGAAAGCAATATAAATGCTTATTTTTTATATTTTTTTCTATTAATTACACTTTATTTTAAATAGTTTATTCTTTAATAAATTAGATTTAATTGTAATTACTGTCCAATGTTTTACTCTGAAAATCCTTTTCTAGAAGTGCCCATCACTGGGTAAGTGGATAAAACTACTAAACACTGATTAGTCGTGGGTTCATACCCGATTATCCTGCTGGTCATGTGAAGTTTTCCGGATTTTCTTCACTTATATCAATATAAAGGCCAATTTCTCATACAAAGCCCTCAGGAATTACCCCTAGACAGATTGCTATACGGAGTGATAGTATGTCATCAATCCACTTATTTGCAAACTAATATGACAGAAAGAAATGTTTAGATTTTAATAAAATAAGTATATTTATTTACATAAAAACAATTTCAATGATGTGTCATATGCATTTTTTCACATTGAAAGGATCGAAACTCTGACAATATCTAGTGTACAATACGTCAACTTATTTATAAAATACAGGAATAATTTATGTTGTATAAGTTAATGATACTATTTGTTATTTTATAAAAGGGCCTATCTGCATGTAAAATTTAAATATAGCAGTTCAACCTGCAAAGAACACTGCCAATAACTTGTAATTTCAGTTCACTTCTCCTATGCAAAAGAAATGGGCATTCCTTTTTATATTGCATTAATGGCATTTTAATGTGTTACTTTAAAAGAAATGTAACATTTCAGTTAAAAAAAAACTTCAAAAAATACGGTTAATGAACTTTTTAAAGTATCTGTTTATATATATATAAACTCGATCATTTTATTAAATGTATATAAAATATCGAGTCATAAAACAAGTTATAACGACTTTATTAGTTACAATGTAATATATATCTATATATATATATTTTAATTATATGTAAGCTAAACAATCTATACAATGATGCAGTGTAGGCCCTCACGTAAAATTTATTATTTAGTGAAGAAAAAGTCCTCTTATGCTGTAATACGTAAGAGAAACCCAGGTCTAATCTTGCTCTGCATATATAGAATATTGATATATATTTGATATAAATGTTCACAAAATAATTAAATGATAATATTAATTCGTAAGTATCAATTATCGTTTACTAAACTTCTTAGGCAATAAATTTTTATTGTTAGTTCGTGATGAATCAGAGTAGAATTCATTTTGCCATTCATAAAAATTTAATCGTTATCTGACGTGAGAGATTATTCGAATGATACGTTTTATAGCGAGAATTGGAGAAAAAGTTCTATCTAAATTAACTAATGATCCTTTAAGTTGATCTCATTAAAGATGCTTACCAGTTAGGTAAGGTCAAATAAGTAATAAAAATAAAAATTTTATGGCCACATTAATGTTAAATGAATTTTTTTCTACAAATATTTTTTTCTAAAACACCAATTTAATACCGTTCTAACACGCAAAAACAAGGAAAAAAAAGTTTAATTTTCCTATTTCTATGTACAGATAAGGGGAAAAAAGGTGCTAAAATATTCCATTAATGAACTTAAAGCATTTATCTTGCAATTAATACTAACTCTTGAATATCATAAAAAATTAATTTTATTTAATTGATTTTTAAAACTGTATTTATTATAAAATTACAGAAACATTAAATCATTTTTTTAATGATAATGATATTCATTTATTTCTAAATGATTAAAAACTTACTAAAATTATGATTTATAGTAAAAAATATAAGAAGGATATGGAAATATAAATTCATATTAATTTATTTATAATTACTATTTTTTAAAGTATATTATTATTAAAATTAATTCCAATTAAATATTAATGAAGTATTGTGGTTAATTAGTTATCGTTGAAGATAATTAATATCTAATTTACTCTAAATTAAATTAAATTAAAGCTATTGTTTAGTATCCAGTTCTTGTATGACGTAGATTTGAGTTAATTTCAAACTACTGCAGGATTTCATTTTGTATCGCTACGTAATGAAAAATAATTGGAAGAATTGAAATTAGATTTTAGAATTATTCAATAAAAAATGTTTAAAAATTAGAAATATTCATTTGATTATTCAGAATATTTTTTCGTAAAGTTTATTACACAAATACTTCGTGTGACATCATCAAATCACTCACTGCTCCTTGAGAATTAATGCAATTCTAAGAATTACTTATTGTTAAGTATATATTTTCATTAAATATAATTTATACATTATTATTCAAACTACTTGTAAGAGGATATCATATTCCTGCTTCAGAAGATTAAAGTAAATTCAATAAAGAATCTGCAGGCTTATTGTTATTCTTCCCAATTTTGGAATTTTCTTTATTTATTATTATTATTTTTAACTTAAAAAGATAAATTAAAGTTTTTTTAAAGCACGACAGATGTTTTTTTTTCCTTCGTCTCGGAGCCATAAATCATTCATATAAACACTAAGCTCAAAATCACAATTTATGGTTCCTGCTTTGGCATTCAACTCATCCTCCACTGAAATTTAGTAACCATTATATATTCTTCAAATTTGGAAGATTGTATCAAAAATTTTAAACATTTTTCTCCCCTATTATCGTGCGTAAAATAATTTTTTCTACAAGAAATGCACCTTTGTAATGTAGAATTTGAGATCTTGTCTTTGTTTGCCTACCTTTTTAAAACGTGGTTCCCCTACTCCCCTGAGGATCATTTAACCTAGTTTGACGGAATTATTGGAAATATATTAAATAAATCATTAATTTAGGTTATAAAATATAGATAATATCTAATAAATTGTCCTTGGAAACAATTAAAATAATGATTATAATTTATTCTTTTATAAATGTGCCATCATCTCAGAAATGCACTGAAAAATTCAATTGTTTTACTTTTAATTTCTTTTTTTCTTTAACAGAGGATGGGCCAAAGGTTATTTAACGATTTGAAATACTTTATAAAGTGCTTAATTTTAGTATATATTTTATGATTTTTTTAAGAAGAATATTTTTGAAAGTATGGATACAAATAGTATTGTATCTACAATAACCTTTATGACTCATAAGGAATTATTCCTTTAGGCATTCTTCAGTCATTTTACAACTGGTTTCTTATCTCAAATCTTTCCAGGAGATGGATCAATATAAAAATATTAGTTCAACTTTTATAAATAATTTTAAAATTTATGAGTTCAACCACATGCGATGTGCCACATGGATTATCTCATCTAGCCTTTTCCACTAAAGATATGTTTATTTTGGATCTAAAATAAAACAGAATTTTTATATATAATCGCGTTACGCTTCGTTTGTTACCTATAATATTATATATTTAACATATCAGCTATGTGATTTTTTCCCATATAACTACATCATAAATTCAATTAAGTTCTATTGTATACGTAATAAAATATACTAATAATACGAGATTAAAATAATATTTTTAAATAAAGTTACATTTTCTAGTAGTTTTTAAAGATAAAAGTTACATTGTTCCACAGAAATTACTAGTTTCTGTTGCTGGAAAAAAAGGGAAATACACTTCAATAAATTGATGTGAAAATTATCTCTTTTGCAGTAGATAAAATATGTTAATTATGTTCTAGAAAATTTATAGCTTTAAATATTTGTTTTTTAATTTAAAAAAAAGCCCTCAAAAACCTATAAACTATAAATTTTCCGAAATATTATGTAAATTATTTTATGTAATAATTAATTAAAAAAGCAAGTTCAACGACTTCCTGTTTAAAATTATGCATTAGCAATAATACTAGTTCATTTTAATTTTATTCATTAATTAATTGCTTAAATTCAAGATTAGAATTTATATTATTTAATTTTATAATATCAAAAGGGCCTTTTTTTAAGTTTAAATTTGTCCTTAAATGGATCCATTTTAGTTCAACTATTCGACAAGAAATTAAAAAATATATATAAATAAATTATAAATTAACAAACAAAAAACACTTTCTAAGTATTTAAATTAACAATTTTTATTTATATAATTAATTTTTCGACTATATTTATTTCATAATTTTTAAGTTGATATAATGCATTGCAGATAACACAAGAATAAATTTAAGAAATTATTATAAAGAAAATTAAAATGAGATTACTTTCGTCTTTGTATAATACACACACACACACACACACACACACACACACACACACACACACAATACAAAACATACACACACACGACACAACACAATACAGGTTGTTTTCAGGATATCTATTGAAAGCCTTCAGGCCCAGCTATCAAAAGCCTTATTATAAGGGTGAAAAAGTACTCTCATTCTAATTTTCTTTGGGATACTCTTCATGGTCGACTATTAATTATTAAAAAAGTAATTAAATTATTATGAAAACATATAAATCATTTAAATATATATATATATATATATATATATATAGTAGGCCTATTTTATTAATTTTCATTAAAATGTAATCATATAATTGCAATTAATTAATCGTTTACTACATTAGCAATATAATTGTCATTTATTTGCATAATTATAACTAATAAAAAGAGTTAAGTTTTAAATTATTCTTTATTACATCCGAATTTCACAGGCGACATTTATGTTGATTTGAAAATATGGCCGTAGGAGTAATCCAAGTTAATAATTATAGTCTAAGAGGGATCGGCTTCTATATTATATATCCTGCCGTAATAACTAAAACGAGTTTAATAATAATAGTCTACCATTTGAAATGATGGTAAAAATTACATGGATGGATTCTATATGAGAAGATTTATATAGACGTTTTATACATGAAAAAAGTAGAAATTTTTGCCCATTAAATGAGGTCATAGTCGATAAATTGTTTATGAACATGAACATTTATGTAAGAAAAAGAAACTAATATCTCGTTTTACCTTTTAATGTGTTTATTGTAATAAATTATCTTTGGTTTTTTTACTTCATGGGTGCCTTTTCCATTCATGAATCGAACGTCTACAATTTATTTTTGTTTCTGTAAAGGCTTTTAAATTATTGTTATTTGTTGTAGTTGATACGCTTATAATTTATGATGTATTATTTATTTTCCTATAAAGGAAATAAAGTAGAATTTTAAAAAATAATACGAATAAAATTTGCTGTATTCACACACCCTTTCCAACGCGGGAAGACAATTAACATTGGCAAACTTAACATTTTCTTTGTGGTTCTTCCTTGCCTACGATTATTGAGCTACAATTTTAATATTAGCGAGGTTGAGTCCGAAGTTTTAAACGCGAAAACGTGTACGTCGGACGTTCAGCGCCGCTTTCCTGTAAGCCTAGAAGTTTGACAATGGTGTTTAAAAAGCCAGTGGAATCATGCTCGACATTCCAAACGCCGTTGTCAAACTTCTAGGCTTACAGGAAAGCGGCGCTGAACGTCCGACGTACACGTTTTCGCGTTTAAAACTTCGGTCTCAACCTCGCTATTGTTGCCCAATAATCTTTCATTCCCACTTTCGTCTGTCTTTTCTTAATCTCGAGAACGGAGTTAGATAGATGAAAATCGAGACCACATATGGAAATTTTAGGGGTAAGAAGACTTGATTAATTGTTGTATACAAACTTCCGGTCTCGTTTAATTGTTCCATCAAATGAGATATTTTAAATTTTATTACGAAAAATTTTACCGTCTCTCAAGGCATATTTTCATTCTTTGATTAATTATTCTTTAATTTATCAAGTATGGTTTTCTGCAGCCAGAAGAACGAGAAATGATAATGAATCACCATGAGATCAAAGTTTAATAAGAAGTTTTTATAATTTTTACACTGTTTCGAGAAATATCATAAGCTAAAATATTAAATGATAAATAAATTACGTTTTGTTTAAAATTTCATTAATGCAAATGGTCAGATTTCTGTTAGGAAAGTTCAAATTCGAGTTAAAATTCTATGCACCCTTCCTTCTGGATTACCATCAGACTTGAAATATGATAATATATCGAGTCTACAGCTGATCATTCTTCAATGATCTTAAAATAGAAGGGTGAGAAGGATCTAATTCAAGTTACTTTCTATAACATTAACATTAACATTTCTATAACATAACATTCGATATAATCAAATTATATTCGATTTAATCAAATACTGATGTTAAACGTTGCCAATTTCAAATAAACCGTAATTAAAATTTGTTATAGTTGTAAATATATTGTGATAATATAAATCCCAGAGTCATGAATAAAGTAATAATTATAAATAATATTTGCTACAACTTCACAAATCTTACAGTTAAATGTATATAATGTAAATATTACAAATAGAAATTACGTGCAGAGTCCAATTTACATATGTTCTTGTAAGAAAGATCAAAGTGTAATTGTATATAATTTTTTATTACAGTTTATATAAATATTTTATAATGTAAATTACTTACAAAATAATTGAATATTTAATAAGCTAATAATTAAATGATGTTAACTTGTAATGTATAAAGCACAAACATAAAATTAAGTAGAAAATATGGGTTTAGCTTTGAAAGAAGACTTTCTTCTAAGAACATCATTTGGATAATTATAATTAATTAAATTATTATACAATATTTTGTAATGAAGCAGATAATACAAAGGATAATTTTTATACTATTTAACTGTAAATTAAATGGTATAAAAATAATTTAAATGTATAAAAAATATATCCAACTTAGCATCAAAATTATGAAATTATTCTGCAAATGAACAGGACGTTTTCTATAATCAGATATAATTATTCAGTTTTTAATTATAATTTAAAATATTTACATTAATTTAGTGATTAGAATTTTACTTGTTAACATTTTTACGACACGCTTGGACATAAATTCGAAAGACCAAATTATAAAGTGCCTTGTTATCGAGGCAAGTTTGATAATGAATTTTTATGAATTCTTGAAAAATATATAGACCTATGTGGTTTTAAATGATACAGTCGAACCTCCCAATAGTGGCCATCACGAATAGCAGCATTTTTTCAGGGATGTTAAACAAAAATGCATATAAAATAACCTCCAACAACGGCCATTTCTCGAAATTCCCGTCAGTGCCCTTATTCAGAGGTTTGGGTATATTTATACATACTGTACGCTTATTGTAAACATTTTGGAACGATCTTCTAAAGATTTTGGGGTCTTGTTTACAGTTTTTACAGTAATTTGTAATGTTTAAAGTACTGATTAAGACTACATATTATCTGCCACATGTTGAGGCTAACAGCTTAAAAATACCTGTATACCCGAATACAATGGTAAATATAACCGAAACACTGATTACAATAAGCCAAGTTCTGTAAGAATATTATAATTTACATGTTTTGGAACATCGAACTTTGATTCTGAATGGGCTACTCAATCATAATTAACGTCATTTCAGACATAAATGTTTATAGCACGGCCACAAGAATTAAAAAGTGGTGTGTAGTTACAGTTAAAAGTAATGGGAAGTATTAGTAAACACATAACAGCTTTGTAAAAAAATAGCATTTGTGTAACGAAATTTTCTTAATTCTACACTATTATTGCTTCTCTTTTTTACTCCTGAAGAACATTCGCTTAATGTTAAGTAATCATTAAACCAGTTGTAAATCACTTCCATTATACGAATATTCATATCATTAACATGTAAATATAGCCTTGTTTTATAATTGTTTTCTATTAAAAAATTATAATAAATGAAGCGGAAATAGAAAAAAAGATCATTACATGTGCCAAGATATAATTGAATCCATTGAATCAAAATAGGGCCTTCTTGAAAAGCATAATTTAAATAAGTTAATAACCTGTTTACAGCGTTACGAATTATTAAAATACCTTAAATTTTATAAGGTAGCATGAATAATAAACTCTTTATATTTTAATGTATACAGTACATCGATATTATCAAAGATTTTGTCTTTGGAAATCGATTTTCCTACTGTTAATTGCAATTAGGATTTAAAGCCCATTTTTATAATTGTCTTGATTAATTATCTTCCCATTGCTACCAAGAATGAAGGAACCTGGTAAATTTTTATGGATAATTGAAATTTGTGCGTGGTTCCTCACCCTTCGTCCTTTTGACCACGCCATTACTGGTCAGATCCTCCTGTAATAAGCAATTTGTGGCAAACCACATGGCTCATGGAGTACTATTTTTGTTGACAAAAGGAAACTAAATAATATAATTATATAATATTTATGAATTTCAAACGCCTAAATGTCTTCCAAATATATATATAAATAATTTATAGAAGGTAATTGTTAAATTATGGGGTGGGGTATACTTTGTTAACTCGATCTTTGGCCCAGATAACGGCTCTTTAAAAATATTCTGATTCGTTTTATATACAAAAAAAAATGTAGAAATTTGTCATTAACAATTTAATTTTTCATTTTAATACAATAATTAAATAAATTATTTTTTAATTGCAATTATTTAAAGGCTATCATGACTTGTTTAATTGTTAGTAGAATCGACTTAATTACTTAATTAAAAATCGATTTATTAATTATAATTAAAGATAATTAATTAATTATGAATTCATTCACGATTTTAAAATCAAAAATTTAATTGTATTTTAACTTAATTAATGAAGTAAAATAAATATTGATTTATTCTCTTTAAGATGCATGCCAAGTGTTAGAATAATTCCAATATAAATTTCAGTTGATGATTATCTCATAATTTATGGGATTTTATAAATTAGAATTAAAATTAATTAATTTTTTTTTAAAGAAAATAATCAAAAAGAAATTGAAGAATATTTTAATATATAATATTATATAAGCTAACGAAGCCAAGGAATATTTTAAATATGCAAATAATAATAAGCAAAATAATAAATATGTAACTGGATTATAATGAAATTTCATGCCTTTCAGTTCTCACGTAATTATTAATTTAGCTGATAACGTGCAAGAAAATATTCTAATTTAAGCAAAATTTTAGTGGGTCTAGGGTCTAGGCCCCCTAAAATTAATATAATAATTTAGGCCGTAAAGTTTAACAGGCACTAAATGTAACGAATATTTTTAACAGAGTTATCCAGAGAAGGGGGAAAAGGGACAAATTGCCCTGGACCCTGAGGAAATAGAATAATCTGTAAAGCCTAAGTTATTATATTAAAGTGAAGGAAGTAAAAGAAAAGAAAATATTATACAGAGGCCCTAATTCCTGAGGCTCAGGACAATTTATTCTTTTCGTCGCTCTCTCTGGATGTCCCTGTTAAAAATATTTATTTATAATATAAAAAATCATATTTTGAAATATTAAAAATTTTAAATAATTAAGCTTTTGAATTATTTTTAATATATAAAAATAAGTTTATAAATTTAATAAAGTTTTGTTTTTTAAATTTTAAATATACTGGGGCCTTCTCTTCTCTTTCTTCTCCTCTTTCTCTTTTCCCCATTCTTTTCGTTCTTTATCCTAATCCCTCTGTATATAAACTGCCTAATAATAATAATAATATAAAAATTAATAATATTAATAATTAAGAATTATTTTTCGATAATATTACAAATTTTCATTGATTTTAGCATCATTGTATTGTCTCATTTCTTGTATTCTACACTTACACATTTTATTTATTTAATTTTGTATAAATATATTCTCATACCTTGCACCTGTTTAGCAAATTATAATTAAATAAATAAATATATAAAATAGAATTTTTAGTATGTGAAACAATCAAGGCGTAGACTACAGGAAAGTTACTGTACAACACTTTCAAATAATAATTACAAAAGAGGGATACAGTTTCTATAATAGAATGTATTTTAATTGATGATGCACACGCTTTAAAATTGAATATCGCTTCAAAATATTAGCCAATAAAAATATTATTATAGGATAGGATGTAGACTTAAGAGAAGAAGAGTGAGGAGGTGATAGAGCATCCTCTTTATCAGTTCCTCACTCAATAAAGAGGAGAGGAAGTATGAAAATAAATACAATATTTATATAAATTCGTTGCATATTTCTTAAAATAAAGATTAATTTTCTAATTTATTCAATGGTAATTTTAAATTTATTTTTAATCTTTTAGTTTATCTTTACAAGTTTTTAATGTTCTTAACACATTTGTTTATTTATTGTTATTAATAAAATATCATTTCTTGTGACCTTAAAATGTATTAAAGATTAAATTGATAATACGAATTTAATATTTTTAATTCGCTTATCATAACTAAACCTTTTTTTTTACAATTAAAAAGAAAGAAAAAATAAGTTGTAGGATTGGCTAGGACAAACCCTACATTGGTGCATGTTTTGAATAATTGATAAATACCATTCAAGTTACGTGATAATCAGATTGATTCTGATTGATGATACTTCTATGTGATAATTTCGTGTACAGCTTATCAGTTCCACACCTAAAATTAAGCTTTTTTTATATATATACCGTATATTTATACATAGCCGCAGCCATATTATTGATACACTATTTTATTTATTGAATAAAAATTAATAAACACATCACAAATGTCTTGTTATATTTATCAATTAAATAGAATTAAATTTTATTAAATATAATTTTTAATAATTATCTTGAATTTATTGTATTCATTAAGTTTATGTACTTACAGGACGATTCTAACTTTAAGCTTTAATAACTTTAAATGTAAACATGATAAAAATACACTTTAAATAGTGTATAAATCGTTAATTTTTAAAGTTTTATTAACACTAACAATTGTTATTGAGCGACCAATTCTGCGAGCCGTAACTCACAATTAAACTTTTCTTCTAATGTCACCATTTTTGATTGGTTATAGGCCCCAGAAAACAAATTATAATTAATTAATTAAGGAAAATTGAAAACATCAATGAATTAACCTATCATATATCATTTATAATTATTGCTTAAATTATATTTTATTATATTCGGTTTATATTTAGTTATGTGATAAATTAAAGTAAGAATACTACAATTAATAACTATATTATTAATTTGGCTTAAAAAAAGCGAATACAACAGTTTAATTTAGCTTAAAAACTTAATTTAAAACTATAATAAAGTTTTAATAACGACCTCCTCTAAACAGCGGTCATTTTTTTAAAACAAAAATGCATACAAAAATAACTCGAGATTAAAGAAAGACAGACGGACGGACAGACGGATAGTGAAATTTATACGTCCACAATTTTTTTTTTTCAAATTGCAGCCGAATAACTTCCAAACTACGTTCACCTCCGACAATTTTCTTTGTTCTCGTCAGTGTCCGTTGTATAGAGGTTTTACTGTGTTACATTTATTACATATTTTATACTTCACGTATTAATTATATATTTTAAAAAGTGTCTGAAGATATCCCAATAGTAATATTTATAAATTATGTCCTATATATAAAGGATGTTGATGTGTTATTGACATAAATGAATTTTTATGCATCATAGTAAAGATATTTTAATGAAACATGTTTCTCTTATACAAGCGATGAATGGGGTTGTAAGACAGGATAAATTATAGATGTAGTACTTTGAATATAGGATGTGTAGGATGTAAGCGTGATCAGACATCTATTATAAACTATCAATCTTAATGATATATTTATCATACATCCGGATCCTGTACTGTCCTAATTATTGACGTGCATTTAAAGTTTTGATTTCTTTCATCAAAACTCTAATTAAAAAAAATCACTCGTTGAAAACACACTATTAAAATCATCCCTGTGAAAGGAGCTAATAATATAAAGAAAGATATGAAAAAATATTTTAAAAATACACATTTTTTGGTGTTATATTAAGTCTATTCATGCTTTATCAGGGAAGTAGTGATATTACTTATGAATTCTTAAGCAGGTATCACTAGCTGACAGTAAACTCCTTAATCTAAACTCCCTTTGACTTTGATAGCTGACATCATGAAAATTTAGACACACATCAAACGATACGACATGGCATTCATAAACTCAACTAGTAGTACTATAAATATGGATTATTAGCATCATAACTTTTACAAATAAGACTGGTGTGCAAGGCATTTTATGAATTTATTTTTTATTTTTTTTTCATCGCCTGTAAACAAATCTTTAAATATTTATTTTCCTGTTCCCAACCGAAAATTAAGAGTTAAAATTACTTCTATTTAACATGAAATTAGCTAAATTTCATATAAAATTAAATAAGTATTCTCTAATTTAAAGTGTACTTTAATATATAAATTATTCATTCCTGTTCTTAATGGCTTTAGTGTATTGTATATGTTAAATTATATTGCAAAAAATTTCTCATTGTCATCCCTGAAGTAGAAAATTCAGGAAATTAATGAAGTAAGTCATTTCTTTCATGGAGCAAACTTAGTAAAAATCTATCAATCATTCGTTTCTTAATGGTTCTATTGAATGAAACCATTCTATAAAAACCATTCATGCTCCGTAAAGAATATTTTAATGATAAAAATATTATTATTAAGTATAAATATATCTTGATTTAGCTTAAATTTACCTATAAAAAATTAAATAAATGATGCATTTACACTTATAATCTACAGAAACTATTTCCAGTTTAAGCATTAAGGATTCACTAAATGTTAATTTAATTATTTCTACAAGCAATATATATATATATGGAGATTTTTATTAAAATTTATGTTGTTTACAATTAAAATAAAAAATGATAATAATACAGCAAATCCTCCTCGTTTCTATTTTTAAGAATGAATCAACATGGAAACAAAGGATAAAAATAAAGAATCCTAAACGGTTAAAAATTTAAATTCTTTAAAAGATTTTAGAGAATTTATATATATTTATTTTTTAAATATAAATAAAACAGTGAAAGAGTAAAGGGCAATAGACATAAATATGAATTACGAATAAGTATAGCCAAGGACGTTCAGGAGATGCACTTAAAAATATATGAGGACAGAGACGAACTTGTTAGTCTAGAGCTATATCATGTGATATTATACAGCATATTATTGTACTACTTTGTTCAGTAGGGGTTGGCCTTATATTGACGGCAACGAATAGAATATTCATGGATATATTAGAGTAGGCTGTTCTTGTGGATGCGAAGATAAGACTATAAATTTTTCATACCTGATAACTAATGCACGCAGACAGGGGATAAAAGGATATTATATAATACCTGGATGTCATTCAAGTTTTTAATATATATATATAAAGTATTTTTCTATATTTATGCATTCAAGAAACAGGGCAGTACGTAACTCTGAACTTCATTTAGTATATTTTACTATTCACTTTTGCACCGTGCACTTTATAATTCGTGACACAGTTTCCTTTTTTTTTGTTTAGAAGTTCTTAAAAACTTTAAATTAATTATTTAATTTTTTTTTACAGCTGGATATATTCTAGAGCGGATAGATGGATGAATTTTCTTATCGTAACACGCTTCCGCTACCGGGGTTGGTCATGGGAGGTCGTTAAAATGCCCAGAGGACAGAGGTCAAAGGTCACTCTGTGATGAAGGGTCGTGTCAAGAACTAGAAACTGGCGACCGCGCTTTTTCACAATAAGAGGTGACGGTGGTGACTGCTTTATGATCATGGCATGAAGTTCAAGGTTCATTTCGTTGCAGAGAAATAATAACTGAAATATTTAAATTTTTCGTATTATAATTCTGGTCTCGCTTTTTTTTTTCTTCTTTCTTTCTTAATTTTAATAATTTGTTTACTCTTCTTGGTCTTTTGTTAAGATTCTAGAGATTGCAATTTTTCGTGAAATTCCATTTAACGTGATAAAGCAATTAAATTACTAAATAGTTTTTATGTTAAAAGTAATGAAATATGCGAGAAAAATGCTTGATTCGAATTCACTAAATTATAATAAAATAATTATAATTTATATAATTTTTAAAATATGTTAAATAAATTTTATAAAAAAATTTATCAAATTCAATAATTCATATAAGATTTTAATTACATAAAATAAATTTAAATGTATATTAATATATATATCATAATTTAATCAATAATACTGGATTAATTTTATATTAAGACATATTTATTAAGCTTTAAATTAACCATAAACGTGAATTGTCATTATATATCATATTCATTATTATTATTATATTTTTAATAAAATAATATATAAATAATTTATTCTTTGTGCTTTACAAAGTAATTTTCAATTAATAATTAAAATGTGTGTTTTTGAAATAAAATTAATAAGTAATATATCAGTTTATTATTTTGATAAATAGTTTAATAAATAAAATGATTTTATACATTTTAATTTATTTATGATCAGGATAAATTTATTGATAACTTTCATTAATTTGTTTAATATTTTTTATTCTTTTCTACGCTGCCTCGAGCACGTAGCCATACAGAGAAGCCCCAAACAATTTCCTCCTCCATCCAATTTTTTGAGGGTGTCCACCCCTTTCCTCTTTGAAATGTTTCGTACTAATTTTGAGACTCTCTACGACTTTGTAATTTAATCCGTGCCGCTATCTTTCACAGGATTTGGTCCTGTGGGATCGGGGTACATAGCTATTACGTCATAAAATAGCCCACTATCGATTACCTATACTTTCGTGCATTCGTATTTAGCTAATACGTATCATAAGCAAGATATTAGCTTGGTCCAATGCTTTCGTCTACGCCCTGTGTATTAATACAATATATTTCTTGTGTTTTTTACTAGCTGTGTAAACACAAAATTCGAGGATTTGATGATCAGACTGCCTATTTAGTGTGTAAATATGGTAATTAATAAATTGACTTTATTCAATAATATAATCTAGCCATTTACACATGTAACTTAAACTCTATACACGTTACACTATATTAATTGTATTTTTACGTGTTAATATTTGCATTAATTGACATTTTATGAGTATTTTCTCTTGTGTTAAGTGTAAGAAATTTCTACAGAATTGTAATTTTGTATATAATTTAACAAAGGGCCATCTTATAAGAACAAACTCATGATCTTGCTTATCCGGGATCACTCAGGTCAAGAGCTTAACAATGCATTTCGCCATTTTTTTATTTACATTTTTTTTTATTATAGTATTATTGTCCATTGTCATCTTTTCAAATTTAATCATTACATTAAAATTACTTTTTACAGCTCCAGTTTTTAATTTCATTTTTAAATATGTATTATAATAAATTTCAATCATGTATTCTTACATTGTATCTTCTGAATTGTGCATTTATCTTGTGGATTATTTCTAAGAAATTCATCAGTGAATAGTAGATGTATATTTTGCATTCTATCGAAGAGATGATAGCATTATCTTCCGAAATAATAGGGAAGATGATTGATTAGAACGTCGGGTGCTTTGTTGTATACACGATACTTTTGTATTCATATTGGCATCCAGATTTTAATAGAAACTTGACTCTTCAATAATATTTTTAACGTGTAAATCACGTTAAAAGCTACACTTTAGAATATGAAAATACCGTTTAATCAGTAATCCTTTCAAACAATTTATTTAATAAATAAATTGTTTGAAATTGACTTAATTAATTAAATAAAATTATACATTTTAAACGCATATAAATTAATTATTTTTCAATTCATTATAAATAAAACACGTCTGAATTTAACATATTAGGCATACAATTCCACTGTCTGTCTCTTCGTTAATCTCGAGAACGGAGTTAGGTGAAAGGAACCGGAGGCCTCGATTAACTATGTACGAACTTTCGGTATGGACCGGAAGTCACGTGATTTTTTAAATTAAAATATGATTAAAAATTTCAGCCCGGCATACGTTCGATTTTTTCAGTTGTAATATTGTAAAATATTCATTAATATTTCACTAAATTTTTTATTTTAATTTTACAAATTTCTATTTTTAATTAACATAAAATTGTGATTCTTGAGTTATTTTTATTATTTTTGCATCGTTATATTCATTAGCGTGCAAAAGATTTTAATAAAATATATTCATATCAGGGTCAGGAAGATTAAACATTACCCTGAAGACTCAATAAGACACGCTTTAATTATTAAACCTACGTTTATTGACAATTTTTAAGTAATTTATTAAATAAAATTTTAATATATTACTCAATGCATAAAAAGTTTTTGATGAATGATAGAGAGAAGTGCCTCAAGATATCGTAAACGTCATTAAAAATCCATTACATCAAAACAGTCATTATAGCGAAGAAAAGAACAAATACAATAAAAGAAAAATAATTCATAATGAATCTGATGACAATAATGCTATTTATCTTACTTGTCATTATTTCTATAACGTGCTATGACAGAGAAAAAGTTAGGTATCAAATATGATTCGATCTTACATTGAATTGAAATTTCACCTTGATTATTATCCTTGATACAAATTTGTATAAAGAGTTTTCGTTTTTGAAAATAATTTGTTTTTTTTAATATTAAAACGCACTCAAATATTATTATAGCCGATTCTTTCACACAGAATTTCAGAAATATTTGGTTACAATATGGTATAATTGACGCATTGTTACATCAATTATACCATAGGCCACAGACCTCAGACCCTAGATTCATACCAAAAGACCCTAGAATCCACAGCAGACAGATCCTAGAATTCACCAGATCCTTACCTCAAACAATGCCAGACTTTTATGTAATTTGAGTAAAGATTATTATCTTTATTCCAAGTAAAGCCTTATAATCTACAATACTTGTTTTGGCAATATTCACTTCAGCCTTTTAACACTCTTCAAGAGCGCTGCCATAACACTAACGTAAATCGATTAATATTCTTATTCAAAACTAATGTTGATTTACATGAAGTATCCTTAAAAGAGGATAAAATTATATTATTTATCAGGTTGCAAAGATGAAATTTCCGAAATAACACATTCGCTGTTGCTCTATTACTTCAAAAATGGCTGCAACGCAATGAAGGTTCACGATGTCATCTGCAAGGCATTTGGCGAGAACAGTCAACAGGCAAATCTGCAACGATTGGTTCAAGAAATTCAAGGATGGAGATTTCTCGCTTTAGATGAAGCGCATTCAGGCAGCGATTCCACCATTGATGATGACGTTCTTCTGAAACTAAAAGATGATAACTACGGTTGACCTCCAGAGAATTAGCACAATAACTCGAATTTTCCCATACACTTCAAAAATTGACAAAAAAGTCCGATACTACCAGTACATAGAGCAAAGATGATCTTACAGAAGCCGGTCAGATTGAGCTGGGTGGTTCTTTCTCGTCCATCTTAGAGCCAGATTTGGTGCCCTGTAGAACAATATTGTCAATACACAGTTCAATGACAATACCCTACGCTCGAGACTTTTTCAAAGGAAAACCCCAGTCATTCTTGCTCACGGGATTGAAAATTTGCAGCAATGGTGGCGAGATGTCATTGATATCGATGGTCATCATCTACAAGACTTAACTATATTTAATGGAATTTAATAATTATATATATGGTCAATAAAGTTTTTCTTCCAAAATGTCGAAAGTTCACCTTTACAACCTGATAGATTTATATTCCCAATAACTAATATCCAGCAAGATATTTCATTATTTTATCCTGCTTTATGCATACATGTGTAATACGTCACACTATTATCGAAAGTTTAAAATAATAAAAATACTATAAAATTCCAAAGGAATCTTTACTCTTCAGAAAAAATAAGAACATTTTCAATATAATTATGATATTAAATTTGTTTATCTTTTGGTTTCGTTTCACTAATGCATGCAAAAAATCGATCAATCATCGATCATTATCATTATCTATTGACGTAATTATGGTTTGGATCTAGTCTACGAATTTTTTTTATTTTATTTCTTCTATTTGCTAATTAAAGATAAACCAGAAAATAGCTTTCTTCCGTATACACAATATTTAAATGACCATATAATGAAAATTCGTTAATATGTATTTAGTTCGGTTGAAGGAAGAATGTTTAACATTTCATAACACATCCCTTCTATAATATTAAAATAATACTATTAATAACACCAATGTATTATTGTGTGGTATAGTCTCCTCATCAAATTAATTTGCATATACACTATAATTGCTGTTACTAATTTGACGATTATACCTCAATACTAATGTGTAACAATACATTTTGTACATATTGTTACATCATAACAACATATTGTTATATCAATTATTTTGGTAGACAGTTAAACAATATAACAGTTTACGTAATGCATATCAATAAAGCCACTGACATTCAACACAATAAAAAAATTAAAAATTTATGTGCATACTCTCTATTATGCTTTCAAATTTAATAATTTATGTGTTCGTATTATGATTTATAATTGTTTATTTACTATATTAATAGAACACTGAATATAATAGCTTAACTTAGTAAATGCATAAGTACACACCTGTTATTTTTTAAACGTATTTTATTTTTTTTATAATTGAATAATTGATCATATAAAATTATAAAATGAATTTAATAAAATGTTTAAATTTTAGCATATTTAAAGATTTTAATAATAATAAAAAGTGTAGAAAATATTTAAAAATAAAATTCTTAGGCGCATCGACTTAATGGAATTTAGTAATTATATATTGAAATATCATCAATTTATATTTTTGACACTATTTTAATTAATATATATCGAGTTTTTTTATATTTCACAATAATAAATTATATATTCGTCTATAATAGGAAATTGTCGTGTATATATATACTCATTTATAATTATATTTAATTGTTGTAAGATTCACATTAAAAAGTAATCATTTTACTTCGTATTGATAAGTATCAGGAATTTTTTCAGTAGTATCTGTAACTGTCATACATTTATCATACGAAAGCTATAATTTAAATATCTCTAAATTATTTTATTAGTCAAAAACACATGAAATATCTAAACCACTTTCAGTAATCTTAGTATTGAATGTGTTCAATGTGTTAACCTTAAGTTCAACAATATGGAAAATACCATATAAGAGAATTAACTGGCTTATAATATTATACACACTTCTTTCCATGAAGATATCTCGAGAATACCAAACCAATTTGGACTTTGGAAGTGCTATAATTATTTCTTGCGCGTAAAATCTTTGTTATTGGCAAACACATTAAACACATTATATTATAAAGGACCTCAAATTGTAAATTGAAAGATTTGTATACTTCGTAAGAGCGTATTGAACTTGACAAGTAGATTTTGGGTCACCCCATAAATGAATTATGTTATATAATATAAATATAATAGAATTTCTTTTAAACTTAAGCTTTACGGGGTGGCCCAAAATCTATCTGCCAGGTTCAATACTCTCTTACAACTCAATGATAAGATATATCTATTATATAACTTAAATATAAACGTGTAATTTCTCACACCAGAAAAACTCTCGATAAATAAGTAAATAAATAAATAAAAAAAACTCTTGTTACGAAGAAATAGAACTGTCTTTTAATGATTTGTTGCAATAAATCATTAAAAATATATTTATTTTTTATATTTATTTACAGAAAAAGTAGTTATTTACAAATGACCAATTTGAAGTTTCGCTGTTTGTTTGCAAAAGAACTAGTAACCTATAATTAGGTATCCATTTATTAATGATATCATCGTCATTAATAATACAGATCAATATCAATCACTTCAAATGTTAATATAAAAAAATTAAACGTTTAAAATAATTGTTTAATGATTTCAATCACATTAAAAACTCTTTTAATTATTCCTCTGCTTTTAGTATTTGTAAAATTTCAATATTTAATATGAGAAATCACATTAAAATATTTGTGTATGAAGATGTCTACAATAAAAATACCTTCGTAGACCTTAAAAATATATATAAAAATAACTTAAATACACAAAAAATATATTAAATAAGTGTTATAAATTATTCATATTCGTTCTTGGGAAAGGTAATTTCCTTATTAGATCGCTTCTTAGACAATAAATAATGCGATCTCTAATAATTAATCAGATAAATTTGAATTTATGTTAAAGGAAAACATATGTTAAATGTGTTTTTTACTATTTTTAAGTGGTACATATTAGAATATTTCACATAAGATGCATACAAATGTGTACTTTATGTAGGTCTATGCAATGTTATGAAATTTTTGATAATATATTAATGAATAAAATCATTTGTCGTGGGTTCGAGCCTCGACAGTAGCTTGCCACGTGGCGTTTTCCGGGTTTTCTTCACGTGTCAAACAGCCAATTTTTCGTAGAAAGTCCTCCAAGGAGGTACTTCTCCGTGGCAGATCGGCCAAGTGTTGCATTGTCTTATTTTACCAAACTATTAAGCGAAATTTGAGAGTATAAATGGTACGAAATAGCTTAAAAATTATTTTTTCTAGCATATTTTACCATACATAACAATGTAAAATCATAATTTATAAAAAAGAATCCATTTTTGAAAATGGAATGTAATCTATTTTAATAATTCTATATATTTTATATAATAAATCGAATATTATTTGACTATTCAACCGAAAAGAATAGATCGAATAATCTAAGTGAAATGATCCATGTGAAGTATTTTGAACTATATTATATTACCTTTATAGTATAATTTTATGAATAGAAGTTTAGAAAATTTAATAAAACCAATATTCTAAATATAGAATTTCTCCTAATCTATGTAAAAAAGAAAATGTCCTAGAGGCCTTTAACTAAAACAAGTATTTTTTTAAAGGAAAGAATTTATCAAAAATATATTTATTCTTTGATAGATATAAAAAATAAATCAGACCATTTCATATAAATCAGAATAAACATCCCCCCTTTCATACAATTTTTCATACTTAAACTTAGTTCCCTGTAGAAGGGGGGTTACATTAAATAGAATGAAGTGCGCGACAATTCATACTGTACACTATTTAAACACCAGAAAAATACAATTATTCTATACAGTAATACGTTATAGTGTTGAGAATATCACGTGGTAATTCGCTCGCTATACCACGTGATATTCTCAGCACCTTCCTGTTACTATTGATATAACTCGAGACTAGGCACCCTAGCGTTTTAATTAATCAAATTTTTATAATTGTGTCGTCACAGAGAGATTACTAACACGTGCCTTTGCGTATTCAGATGGATTAGGGCCATAAAATAAAGGTCGTAGCCGTTCTTTGATTATATTATGCAATCTTGCGATGTGAAAGGGGAATTGTAAAGACACTTTCACTGTAATTTAATGCTTCTTCTGAACTTTATTATTATGTTTATTTTATAATTTAATATATTTATATTGGGAAAAAATAAATGTTAATAAGTTTATTTTCCGTATTAAATTTTCGTGACTTTTAAAGATTTTTCATAAATATTTACTTAATGTTACATTAAAAATTTGCCTTCGTTTATATTAATAAACTGTAGAGATAGCTTCGTAAATATTTACAAAATATTATTTATTTATTTTAAATATTTATTAGTAATATAAATAATCCTACCTGAATTTATTGTGTATATTTGTATATGAATTGTTGTTACACTTATAAAATAAATATAAATTAATTTTAAAATGTAAATAAACATATTTCCATGCATTTAAGTGAGATGCTTTATTTTAATCGATATTTTCTCATAAAAAAAGTAAAAAATTCCAACCTCCGATAATGGCTACCTGCGAACAACGACCTTCTTTTCTGTTTCCGTCAGTGGCCGTTATTCAGAGGTTTGACAGTTTATATAATAATAGAGTATTATAATTTTAATCAATTTGAATTGATTAAGAATTAATAATGCATAAATTAAATTATGTTTACTTCAGCTTATGAAGAAGCTGAAATAAACATTAATTTCACTCAACCCTGTGAACAACGGCCACCGACGAGAACATAAAAATGGCCGTTATTCGGAGGTTATTTTGTACATTTTTCAAAAAGAACCGTTTTCGTGAAAATGGCCGTTGTTAGAAGGTTCGGCTGTATAAAAAAATATTCGAATTTTTTGTAATTGTTAAATGCATTAATTCTTTTTCTTGAACAATTAACTTGTCCGTTATAACAGGTTTAGATCACAGACAATATTTGAATTATTTATAATGTCATTCTGATACTTAAGTTACCTAAGACGTACGATTGTAAGTAGCGGTTTATACGCGATTGTTTAATTCTGTAGGAAAAAATACAAAGTTTAAATGATATTTTAACTTGTAAAATTAAAAATAAATAAATTAATATTCTAAAACCATATAAAATAAAAATAGAATTGACGTTTTGCATGATTAATATTCATTATTTAGAGTGTGAGATTATTTTTTTCTACTTCTCATTAATATCATTTTTATAACATGTAGAAAAATGACAAAAAATGAATTTTTAGTGTTTTGACTTTGAATCATTATCTTATGTTTTCCAAAAAAGAGCGAATATTTCATAGTCCTTTAGGGTATTCGGGGGAAAATCCCTAGAAAACTATTATGAGCTGTCCGTTCCTTCACCACTCGCTCATACCCATTTCCGGCCTGGCCTAATCACAATGGATATGCAAAAAGGTCTTGTTAATGCTCACAGTGGAAAAACCCCAAAAACCCTTTAGTGTATAAGATATTCCTTTTCAGGGCATAAGACGTCCCATTTAAGGCATAAGATGCCATTTTTAGGGTATATTAAGCCTACTTGAAAGGTATATCTGAACAGGTGTGCTCCTATCCGGTATATCTAAACGTGTATATCCGGCTTATGCGTTAAAAAATATAATTAAATATAAAATTTAAAATATATTTAATTAAAAACACTCAATTTGAAAAAAATATGAAATTTTCTTAAGCACTAAATTCATTTTTTCGAATCAAAATAGACCCAAAAATACCTGATTTGATTATTATTTCGTGTAATTTATTTATTAATTATAAATCAAATTGAGTTTTCCTATTATATAACAACTAATAAATATATTATTTAATTAAGTTTTTATATTTTAAACCTTTACCCTTGAACACACAATTTTTAATATCTTATATTAACAACATTTAATAATACTTTTTTTTCCTATGAATGTGATATTCTGTTGCATATTTATAAGAAAATTTTGAGTATATTCATTATGTGTCAATCAATACAAACGTAATACTTATTCTAGCACCAGTATAAAAGGGACAGGAGCCATATATATATTGTTATATAGGGACTAGAGCTAGAATTTAAAACAAATAATTAGTTTTAGGAATGAATTTTCAAGAAAAATTGGATATCAATTATCCCAAATGATGAGCTCAAAGATTTATAACGATGATAATGATAAAGTCAGGTCCTCTGAGTACACAATTATATGTATATATAAAACAGGATCCTATAAGATAAAGACAAGAGGAAAAGATGGAGGGATGACTTCTCCTCTTCTCTTCCTCCTGCTCTTCAATATATTTTCAGATAAATTTTAAGACGATAAAAGGTAGATAAGCTTCCTATCAAATTCAAAATATACGAATAAATATATATAATTATCACTAATATACGTGTATAGAGTGCTGCAGTACTATACTACATAGTACTATATAGTACTATGCAGTACTATATTGTATGTAAGTACTGTACGCACACACTTAATAGAGTAATCTTAAATTCGTCTATGTGAATATATACATCTATAATATATCTTTTTATTAATTTTATAAAATATACTTAAAATTTAAGCTTTCTGAATACAATTTTAAAATTCTGCACACCTTCAATACCCCATTAAAAAAACTCCTTACTTTGAAACAATCTATACATTTTATTTAATGGAGAAGAACATAAAAGAATAAATAACTTAATTTTTATTATTATTGCACGAATATATTTATTTCTTTTTCTAAAATTATAGCTAAATGTGTCAGGTAAAGTATAGAATCTTTACAATTGTTTTACGATGGGTTAAGTTGATATCTATACATATATATATATATAAAAAATTATCAATTCTTGCGTGTTTACTGTCAGTTTACTTTGTTAGCATAGTAAACACCAATTTATTAAAAGAGCCCTAGGCTCGAGTCCACTATTTCTAACAAGAAATTCGGCCCTCAAAAAACAGTTTCATGATTCTAAATGATTGAAAACTCTTGTTAAAGATTAGAAGCTATCAATTATCTTTCAGGAAAACAAGGAGCAAACAATATAACCTAAATAGTTTTTGATGTCTTGAGGATTTTATAACCAAATTTTATGCATAAGACCTTTAATAAACAAACATTTTTTTAAACTTTAAAATGTTATTTTAAATAAGAGAGGGGGGAAATAATGCTAACACTTCGGTGCCATTTAAAAATTTTAAAAATTAAACGAATAAAAATAGGATTTAAAGGATAAAATTGAATAATATACATTATAATTAACTAATAAAAATTAAATAATAAATATATAAATTATTATTATTAAATTTGTAAAAACAATCATTACTTCACTCTTCATAAAGACAAAGGAAGTAAGTTACAGCTGGCAGAAAATAAGATTTAATTAAATATATTTATTTATTTCCTGAACATTAATACAGCTTATACATTTTAAATATAAAATTAAAATTTAAAAAAGTAATAATAAAAAAAATACAATTTACATTACGAGTCTTTTAATAAGAATTCATCTATCTTACTTAATAGGATTTCATTTGGACATTAAAATAAAAGTCCAACTCATTTTTTTTAATTTTAAGGTGCGGAACGAAGCATTTTTAAATTGGTTAAGGTCTGGCCACCTGTTGATTTGACCCCGGGGTCGGTAGTAACTGAGAAGATGGCTCAGCATTTAGCCCGCAGCCCAGCAAAGGGGTCATGTACTCGCATCAGGCGAAGTTCGCAGGGTTCATCAGTTGATATAAACAAAAATGAACTATATGTCTACTTGTAAGCATTATTCTTGCACGTCTACAGAATGATATGGATCTTTTGACCCCTGAACGAGGCATCCATATTTGATTGTCCATAATTCTTTATGTGCATAAGTGTCTTTTGCGGCACTTAAGCAATACAGAATGTCAGTTATACACTACTTAAGCACGACCAATTAAATTCTTCCTTTTGAAATCTTCAATTCGTTTTTATATAAATTCCGACATAAACAGAATATAAATCACGAATTAATATTAAATCTAAATGTATTATGTTAGACAGAACTTTAATTTCAAGTACAAGAGGGGGAGTCGTTTCCTTTTTTTCTATATTAAATGCTCTTATTTAAGTTCATATATTGTAGATTATAACCTATATTAGCCTTATATGTAGGCTATAGACTTAAAATACAATACATGAAAGTGTCTTTACGTGTACTTTCCTTTAAGGTCATTCAAATAGTTAATCAGAAGGTACTAATTTAGAAGCGAATTTTATTCTATTGTTCTCATTGTATCCTTCTTATACATTTCTCGTGTCAATTAATTTCAAAAATTTATTTTTCATACTCACAGAACAATATACTTGTTGAAAAAAGTAATGTAAACCTGTGTAATTGATCCTATTTTCTTTTCCTAAACACTGTTTCACTTGTTTAATAACAAAACAATACAATTATAGGTGTTACAAAGCCATTTAAAATTAATTTTATATTATTTTATAACGAGGAGGGCCGAGAGAGGGACGTTTTATCAACTCACCCTCACAGGATGGATATTTTATTAATTTAAATAATGAAAATTCCCTTTTTTAAAATTATTTTATTAACATTAATTTGAAGCGAATGTTAAAGACATTCGTAATAAATTAGCAGTTAATTGCTGATGGCAAAATTTAAGCCTAGTTTTATGTTGAGAAACGTGGTAAGAATAAAGAATCAGACATTTTACAAGTCCCTTTTGAGTTCTTTGACTTTAAAATTATTCAAAGAATGTTACTAAAATTATTATAACGCATCGTTAATAATCCTCATAATGGGAGTTCGTGTTGAAGAATAATATAAATATATCATATTTTTAAAATAAATTTAACTTTAGAAGCTTAAAAAATACATTTTTAAGCATTCACAGCATTAATTTACACTTAAAACACGTGAAATTTCCATAAATTATGGACAATTTTATTAAAAATTACTGTTTTAATGGTAAATTTTCACATTTATATAAGAAAAAAATATGGTTTAAAAATTAAAGAAGACGAGTTCGGTTGTATTATTAACACATTTATATTATTTAATTCGCATTCACACAGAAAATAATTGTGATTATATATATATATATATATAAGTTATATACATATACATTATTTCGTTTTAATATCTATATTCAATCATTTTTACCCTTGAATGCTCTTCAAAGAATGATGATGTCAGGAGACTAATTGCATGTTGCAATAAGAGTATCGCCGACGACTAGATACTATCTCATTAAATAACTGACAAGATTTGTGACATGTTGCAGAACCAATAAAATAACAGCAACAGTTATTAAAAGAATGAGAGTTGCAAGACAATTCTGACGCAACCCAACCATAAAACAAGGACGAGTTATAAACACTTCCTGGTTTTGATAGTCTATAAAAATATTCATCATCAAAATCCCACAAAGGAAGAAAAAAAAATGGCGACATCCAAGTCATCAAATCTTTCGAACCCGCTTACGAAACTATTTTTTAATTAGTGCGGTCGAACCTCCCAATAACGGACACATGAAAACAGCCGCCATTTTAACTATGTTTCCGTCAGCGGCCGTCGTTCCGAGGTTTGACTGTATTTTAAAATCGTCATCCTGTATTCGTTTTAAGTGCCTGCCTTACATTTTGCTAAATTGGGGAAAATATTTGAAGTGTTTTTTAAAAGTGGATTGTAATTTTATACGCTTTTAAGGGGATGAAGACAATGCTAAGTGTGGCAAGTTTTTTTGAGTTTTCTTATCTTTAGTATCATCTCAATGGATATGCTTCATTTTCTCTGTTTTTTTTAAAATAGGAAATGAGACGAAGATCCATTATCAATTATTCAAAAGTTCGTAAATTACAGGTTTGCAGCTTTTAAAGTGTCTTTTCATCCTTAAATCCGCAATTGTTTGAAGCGAAGTGCGCGGAGATTCGTGTTAAACTTGAGTAAGATTTTAGTTTTTTTTGGAATTAAGAGAGATAAGAATAAATAAAATCTGTATATTTTTTGTAATTCAATTATTAAAAGAAAAATGTAAATAATAAAAAATATTCCGTGCTACTTCTCGGGATAATAATGGAGCCGATGCCGAATCTTGAATGTGTATCACTCCGCGCCGTGGCTAAAAAGCAATTGGTTAATTCAAACATCGCGTCATATGACGTTGTGTGACGTATAATTTCAAATTTCTTACCAAAAAAAAAAAGTCGGAAATTTCAATCAGATTATAACAGCAAAACATAAAATATAAAGTATGTTTAATGTATTTTATTCACATCAATCATATTAATTTCATTTGGATTGAATTATATTTATTTGTTTGTTATTTTAAGCATTTTTCTTTTGATTATCATTAAAAAATTTTTCATTTACTTCAACTTCATCTTATAAAATGTAGTGGAACCTTGCCACTTCTAAACGGCGGCCATTTTAAAATGCATACAAAATGACCTCCAAACAACGGGCCAGTTTTTACGTTGCCGTCAGTGGCCGTTGTTCAGAGGTTTGATTGTATTATGTTTTAAATCGATATTTTCCTTGTAAGAGGCTTTTAAAGGGGCCTTTTTTCCCCCATCAAACAACAATAAATTTACAAGAGGAGAAGCCCTGAACTGCAAGGCCCTAAGCTGTAGCTTAGGAACGAGGAACCTAAAAGTATTTTCTCACGTTTCTAAATATAAAAATCATTCCGAAAATTAGACTAAATGTTATATTTTAAATTAGAATTGATATTAAAAGTATTGTTTCCTTAATTATTAAATAATAATTTTTAAAAATGAGGAAAAAACATAAAAGCTACAATTAATATTTTGTAATTTTTTTATTAATTACTGAAGTTATTAGAATAAACGAGGAAAAAAATAATTAAGTCAATTATAAAGTATTTTAAATTCGAATTTTTAAATTGTTTTTTTAATAGAGATCAAAAGTTGGGGTTGTGGAAAGGTAAGTGCTGCCATCTTTTGGTATGAATTACAAATAATGTAAACATTTTTTCTGTATTATTTGAAAATATATTGTGTTATATTTAAAATTAAAACTGAAGCTTGTTTTTAAAATACCGAAACTTAATTAACTTAGGAATTGTTTCCTAAGTTAATTAAGTTTTAGATAATTACTAAACTAAGCTGATAAAATGTTTTTGAAAAATCTCTATAAATAATGATCAGGGTCTTTATTGTAGATGCAATATTTCTATATTTAAATAAATAAAATTCAAAGAGGAGAATATTTCGTGTCTATTAGAGAATTATACGCTGGGTGGCCCAAACGTCAGCTAACAGATATATTTTTAAAAAAAATATATCCTACTTAACTGAGTTTTGACAAATATTTTGAAGAAGTTTTATTTTTTAAATAATAATAAATTATATTCTATGGATTTAATATAGAATATCTCATTTAAATGTGTGTCAATCTGGATTATTAAATTTCCAAGATAATTCTTAGCAAAGAATTATCTTGGTCGTTTAGGTCGATAAAACGAAAAACTTCTTACCAGTTACCTCCGCCATATTAAAAATTCAACTCCTATACTCGATTCAGATACGAACATCTTTAATAATGTTTTTTATTTTACTTTTATTTGTAAAATACCGAAAATAATCGTTAGGAATAATATGTAAATTAATCTTCAAATAAAAATTTATACAAATTTTTGAAAAAATTAAACTGAAAATATTGAATTAATAAACAATGAGAGCGAGAGAAGAGAAGGAAGAGAAAGAGGGGAAGGGAATTCACTTGACCTTAACAATTGTGTTTTTTAAACCTTATAGTTAAACAGATATAAAGTATATAAAGTATTTTAAGGATAAGACGTGATGAGATAACAGAATGGCCATATTGAACACTAGATTTAACCCTGTGATTATGAGAGGAGGCCTGTAAAGATGGCTTCACCTTTGAGACTTAGAGAATTGCCACGAAGTTAACAGTTATGATAATTGTGTGAATTAATAGCTTGATTCAGTTAACGAAGACAAAACAATAAGTAAATAATTTTTGGTGACGAAAATACATGGCCTCATGGCCATGTATTTTCGTCACCAAAACTTCAGTTCTCTTCAGTTCTCACCTCCAACACAGAATTGACAGAAAATACATGGCCATGAGGCCATGTATTTTCTGTCAATTCTGTGTTGGAGGTGAGAACTGTTAGAGACGAGCAGCGACCGTCAACATGCCACGATTCGTGTTAACAGACGGACTGTGGAAGACGTTGCCGCAGAATTAGGTACTGAATAGCATCACGTCATGGCTTACGTGCTGGATTCTTTTACGTCACTTTGAGTTAATCCACCACATTACGGATCAGTTGGTGTGTTCGAACCCACTTCCAAGCACACCACGTAGTGCCGAGGTACTCATCGTGCCGACAGCTCAGTTCTAATCACTAGGTTAAATGAGGCCCTCGTGAATGTCTAGTAGTATTTATATTTTTTTAAATAATATTCTGGCGTCACCTGATTCGAAAGTTTTTATTGTGATGTAGAACGTAACTTTTAACCCGACTCCAGGCTAAATTCTACATGATGTAATAGACATAATACAGCGTGACCTGCTTTAGCCACGTCATAGACAGTATAAGTCTGTGAGGAGGGTCAAATAGAGAATCAAACAACACGGAATAAAAACTTCGAATATTGAAACATCACTTCGCGTGACGTGTTTTATTTTTTATGATCTCAAATTTCTTGCAAAAAGTGTCTGAAATTTAAAATAATTATAACAGCTTAACAATATAATTTTCCGATATATGTTCTATAGACAGGGTGAACCAAAAGTAGGTGTACAGGATAATGTTTATTTTGAGATTAAATATACGTCTATATTCAATTTTTATGTATATAGCAATAATAAATGAATAGATTATAAAACAGCATAAAAAATGTAAAATAGACCCAATTAAATCTACTGCTTGTAATGATAGTAGTATTTTATATACTGTATATATTGCATATACAGTATATACAGTACAATTTATATAATTTTAAAGTCGCAGAATAAGAACAAAGATTTAGCTACACTACGTAATTGAAAATCATTACGTATTACGTAGTACGTAATTCGAAGACATTACGTACTATCATTATGTAATAAATCTGTGTTCTTATTCTGTAGCTTTAAAATTTAAAATTATATAAATTCGAATATTTTTATCGCAAAATGGAATGCCAGGTTTGCAGAAGGCCGGCTTCTACACTGTGTTGTACAGAATGTAAAACTGCTTTTTATTGGTAAGAATGTGACATTTTTTTTCTATTAAATGTAGTAAACATTATTATTATTATTATTGCAATAATACAATTAGATGAGTACAATACATTTAAACTATAAAATTTTATTAGTAAATAAAGCTAGACCTTCAAACGTTTTATTTAATTTGTTTGGTTTCCTTGTGGGCACTTTACAACTTGTAAATATTATTATTTGGAATTAATTTAGCAGTATTGCTTTCTTAAAATTGCATTCCTTTAACAGTTATTTTCTATTATTAATTATTTTTATTTAAAATATCGAAATAAATTTCATTGACCAGCTCTTAGTATTTGAAGCTCATAAAGAAATCAAAAAAGTTTCTAATTTTTCAAATCAAAACGAGTATAAAAAAGAACAAAGGACAATTTTAAATTCAAAATGCTATTCGTACGTATTCCTGGTAATATATTCGAGGGTTTATTAAATTAATTTAAATTAGCAGGAGTACCATCCACATAAATTACCCACGATACTTTAGCGAGAGTCGTATTACGTAAGGGATGTGGGCTATCCAATGAGATCGCTTCCCACACCATTACATCTCTAATGTCGATGGTATGCCTTCAGACAACTGAGCTACTGAATGTCGCAGAAAAGTCTACATTGCTGAATAATGACGTCATTGAAAAAGTTAGGACTTTTTCTATCCAGTGATCCTTTTGATTCTCCTACGAAGCCGACCAGAGTGTTGTCCACAGGTGTGTAGATCTTCTATCCCCTATATAGTCTCATATCTGCGTCACTACGACCGAAATAACGATACACCATTATGGAAATGCTCTACCTAAGCATTTCTCAACGTGCTCAATCGGTCGAATTTGTGCGTCATCTTTAAACAGAAGCATAAAGAACCGAAACTCCATTCCTATTGTTCCCAATGATATAACATTCACAAGATGCACAGTTCTCACCCATGCAGGAAGTATTGCATGAGTTGTTTCTCGGTGCAGTTTGCATCACAGATATAATTAACCATTGGCTACTTGCATAGTACTTTTGACATTGTTTTTTCTGTGTGTATCACTTTTCCAGTAGAGATATAGAATAAAATATGTAAAATGAAGCTACTAATTAAAATTCCGAAAAATTTAAGATTTAAGCCAATGATATTGATTTTTAAGCATAAATGCAAGTATCTCAAGTACCTAATAATTGTATTTAGGTTTGAAATTTTTTTCTAAAGTACCGAACACGCGATGCAAGTCGGTGTTTGAAAGTACAATAATACTCGTGTAAACCGGAATCGCACGGTACCGAATTTTTTCCCCGTTTAGGCGGGTTTCGTTTTATCCATGTCTTTCTGTACCAACTACTAGAAGTCTGCTGAACTTCAAAATTTAAGTACGAAATTAATTTAGTTGTAGAAATATTTAAAAATATTTCACAAGTATTCGAATACATAAGAATATATACAGGGTGCCCCAAATTAAACTCAACATTTCCCAGTGGCTACAGCAAAAACTATTCGTCAAAAAGTCACGAAAATTTGGGAATGCCTTAATGAGATTATGGAAATTTTTTCTAGAGCAAAAAAGTTAGTTTTAAAGACCACCACTAGAGGGCGTATTATGACATTTACAGAACATAACAATGAGCTACACATGTTATCTGTCTAATGTGAACAAAACTGTTCAAAACATGATGGCCTCCATTGTCTGCTACCATCTGTAAGCGTGAAACAGCATGTTCAATGGTTGCATGTTTGCCTTCGAATGTTATGCACATGCTGTTCTTATGAGATCACGGTAGACCGAGTAAGTCTTTGAGATAGCCCCAGAGTCAAAAATTGTATAGATTCGAGCCTGAGGTGAATCTTGCAGGTAAATATGCCACTATTTAAGCTTGAAAAGCGTCCTCCAGTGGTGATTTTTGGAAGTAATTTTTTTGCTCTACAAAAAATTCCCATCATCTCATTAAGGCATTCCCAAACTTTAATGACTTCCTAATGAATAGTTTGTGCTGTACCAGCTGGAAAATGTCGAGTTTAATTTGGAACACCCTGTACATGTTGGGCCTGTCCCTGACCTTGTGAGCCTGGCAGAACTCACGGTGGACCTGAAAAAAGACTTTCTTAGTGCCACAGGGCGGAAAAAAAACATAAAATCTTTAGTAACTTGTTTCTGGTTAAGCAATGCCGAATTATGGAAATTTCGGGCCCCAGGCCATTGTCTGACTTGCTTAGATTTAAGTCAGATCAAATTTACTAATTTTTAATTAAATTTCATTTCGAAACGATAACTGAAGAGCTGACTGTTCTCACCAGAATAATTTACATAAACGGTATTTTAAATGATAGTTCATCAGAACATCAGCAAAACGATTGGGAAAGCTTGCATAAGGACATCTGCAATAAACTTTTAGATCTTCGAATGAATGCAAGTTCAACCGTAAAAGGAAGTCATCAAATTCGACAAGAGATTGCAAAATTAAAGGTAATTTTTGATTTATTTTCAAAGGACACCAATTTTATAAGGATTATTCATAATATTGTGAGAGCGATTTCGTCTAATCATCCAATCATGATAAATGATATAAGCGCTGCAAGAGGAGTGTAAACTTTGGGAAGTTCTAGAATGTTCTAGATAAGGTTCATGAATGATTTCGAGTAAAAAATAATTCGTAAAAGTTGACGATAACAGAAAAAAATCGCGACATTTAATACGAGAATATATTTCCACGAAGCACTTCAAAGAGTTTTGCCATTTACCACAAGTTAGTGGAAATCACTCTGACAATGTTATGAATAATCCTTATGAAATGACGTCCTTTAAATTAATTTCATGATAAACGATTTTATTCAGAAAGAAATTTACGCCATTGCTACGTTGAAAATGGAAGAATATTTCATAGAAGGAAAGTATCATCTTAGTTTGCCTGCATTATCACAGTGTTTACAATGGTGTCCGGAATTGTTCGGAGATAACTCAAAAGAATTCATCATTCCTTATTCCATCCTTGCTGAAATATGCCTGGACTGTAAAGATCTTCAACAAGCAACTCATGCAATTTCGTTCGCCGAATGGATAGACAAAAAAACTAAACACAAATCTGATAATAAGATTTTGGCTACATTGAACAGAGCCAGGGGACGTTTAAGTTTAGCCGAAAATAAACTGAAAAATGCAATATATTTCTTCTCGGAAAATGTATGTTTAGAATTTCATAATTATAAAAATTTTTCGTGTAAAATTTAAATAAATTTTTATTATAGATTGTCTACACTGTTGAATTGTTGGGTATGAATCACGTTGGCACTGCTTGTAGTTATTATTATTTAGGAGAAGCTTTGTATAGGAATGGCGATAAACAAGGATCGTTTTCTGCTTTACAAAAGGTAAACATTATTTTTATGTAGTGCATAAAAAGTAGCCATAACGTTTAAAAAAGGCAAATATATGTAATAAATTACATGTAATTTCTCATTAACAATACATAGTTCAATGAAATGTGCAACAGTTGGTTAGGTTTAGAGGTATTTGGCCATACAACATGTGGGCGATCTACCAAGAGGGTGTCTCGCTCTGTTTTGATCATGGGTCGAATGATTCTTACTTCCAGTCAAGGGCTAAAGCATTCCTTTGTGGGAATTCAAGTCTCATTATTTGCAGCAAAGGTGGTAGTTGTGAGGGGGGAGGAACCCGCATTAGAATTCCGAACCACATGGTCTATGGTGAAGTTGAAAGAAAAATATTATTTTATTCACTATTCAGACTTTATGGCTACATTAGACATTCCAAACAAGCATTTTTCATATAATTTGTGGAAGATGGAAATAAAGAAATTATAAAATAATAGATGGCTACATTATGGGAAGAGTGCCTCATGGATGGAGTTTCAGTGTCGTGGGTGGAAGAATTGAAGAATAAGCCAAGTGTTGATCCTCCTCAAATCGCTGCAGGTGACATTATGCTTTTTGTAAAATTATTTATATATGGCTTTACTTTATTAGGTATCTTGCTTAAAATGAATTAAACAAATACTTCTTGAAAAGATTAAGAATCAGTTTGGAAAGTTATATTTACATTTGACTGATTCATAAGATATTTGCAAAATTCGTAATAAAAGTTACTTTATTTTTTAACTATATAAATTAATAATAATAATTAATTTAATTCTAATTATTAAATTTAATACATGATGGCGATTTAATCGCTTACTTTTAGTCCGAATTACGTAATATCTGTATATTTTTAGCCTGATAATGAATCTGTTTTTATCATTTGATGATTAGTTATCAAATATTTACAGATTTGAATTCTAAATTTAATATAGGAAAATAAGTATTTAAATTTGGAATTTTAAAACGAAATTTAATTGAACTTAAAATTAAATTAATTTTAAAATTAATTTAAAGGTTAAATTGTATATAAATGATTTTCATCTGAATAAATACTCATTACCTATTATTTTTTGATTTTTTTCTACAAATATTTAATCTCGGACGCGTTAGGCATTACTATGAACCATCGGCGGCAGATCCTAGTAGAATTGTATAGCAGTTGTAAACGGACCGAGTGGTCAAGGTGGCAACCTACTGCTCTGAGGGACCCGGGATTGAATCCGGATATATTAGCCCTCGTCCCTGGGGCACCGGGTCGCCACCCAGTGTCCCATTATGGGATATAAAGAAACCCTCTTAGTGCCCACAGAGCGGAAAGAGTAAAAAAATCGAGCAGTAAACAGTTGACACCTTTACTGCTTTACCTGCCTTCTAGGATAAATACAGCCAAACTTCGATTTAAAGCTATCATTTGTTAAAGCTTTGATGCTGGCGCTAAATCGAATGTGGTTCTGAACTAATGTATTGAAAACAATAAGAATTACTGTAGTCTATATATAATAATAAAGTCTATACAAATTTGAATTTTAAAATTTGGAAGTCACATAATTTGGTAATAATTCGTCCAAATGCAAAATCGCACATTTAGTAATTCACAGATATTAATGATTTGCTGTTTAATATTTATGTGGACACAAGTAGCCTACTCAGTGGCGTTTTAGAGGATGGCGCTATTTAGGTTACGCTATATCGGGTTTTGACTGTATTTAATTAATACTTAATTTATAAATTCATCGAAATTATACATTTTTTTTAAAAGATCATTGCCAAATTGTGGAAGGTTTTAGAATGACGTTAATGTTGGCAGAATGGTGCTATGAATTGAGTGGAGATAACAATTCTTCTGTTTTTCTAAAACTCATGTTTTCTTCCTTCCATTCAGCTGGAATATTTTACCTACTTGAGCACGATTTAAACAAAGTACGTACTTTCAAAATAAATAATAAAAATTCCTTTAAATTGATTTTCCTTATTCTGTATTTAATATATTACCTTAGATTTTTTTCCAGAAAATTTAATAGAAGAGAAAGCATAAAAATTATATAAAACATAAGTTTTTAACATAAAATCTCATTAGCATTATAAATTGAATAATAAAATTAGACAGGGTTATTGCTTCGTTTCAACGCAAAACTGAGTTTATGTATAATCTGAACAAGATATAATAAATTACAACATGTTTAGATTTATGATATAAGATTCCATATTGAATACACCAAGAAAAATAAAGCTGTATGCCCTCACTCGTTGGCTAATTCACTCACTCTATCATTTGTATATAATATTTGAATAGAAGCAGATTTCTTAAAGAAAATGAAATGATATAGTCGAAAGGAGACTTTGAATCGTCTTTCATATTAAAAAAAAAATTCTTTCCGTCTTATGAACACTAAGAGGACCTCTATTTAGCTTGCCCATAAGTTCGACCGGGCAGGGAGGGATGAGACCCAACGTATCCGGACAGATCATCCCCGAAAAATTCCTGGGATTTTCGATTCGTCCGGATTCGATCCCAGGGTCCCAAGAGCAGTAAACCAATACCTTAACTGCCCGGACAACTACCCTGTTTTCTGAATTTACATTATTTATAAAACTTTTAATGTTAATATCTTCAAAATTTTTCAGGGAAAAGACTGCTTTTACCAAGCCAATTTAGCAGGAATTCAATGTTACCGTGATAGCATTATTGATCCGATTGACAATGAACTGAAACACGTGACAGATATATTTGATATCTTAAATAAATAGCATATGAATGTAAATATCCTATTTACGAATATAAAATTTATACAAAAATACATTATTTTATAAATTTGAATTACTTAATTTTATTGTAATTACTAAATATTGTATAATGTATTATATATACTGTAATTTTCTAAATTTACTGATTAAGTTTCCGAATAAATGTATTTACTTAAAATCAATACGAACATTTTTAATTCCATTAAAAACATAAGATTTATTACCTTTCATATCTCTTTACATTCCAGGCTCTGTTATATATAAGAGACGGAAAGTATGACGAGCGGTCACAAAAGGACCACCTAAATTTTTACATTTTTGGACTCAGACCTCGAAATGTCCAAATAATGCAAAAAATTGGGTTTTTTTTCTGTATGTATGGATGCTAGTGTGTGTGAAAAGCACGATTTTGTCCACCCACTTTGAAGCTTAATAACTCCTTTGCCTTTTATCGAAAATTTCTGAAATTTTGCCAGGAAGTTTTATATTAGGAGTACAGTAGAGCGTCGAAAATTGAGGTCAATTGGGACTGGGGTTTTTTTTTTTTTTTTTTTTTTTTTTTTTTTTAAACTCTTTCCGCCCTGTGGGCACTAAGAGGGCCTCTTTTAGTAGGCCCATTATGGGTTCGGCCAGGCCCACAATGGGGCGACCGGGTGGTGAGGGACGGGGCCCGACATATCCGAACGGACCACCCCCCGAAAAATTCCTGGGGATTATTCGACCCGTTCGGATTCGATCCCGGGTCCCCCAGAGCGGTAGGCTGCCACCTTTACCGCTCGGCCATCCGGCCGTCTGGGACTGGGTTGTTCCAATTAGTCATTTGTTCCAATTTCCGACTTTGTACGAAAAAATATATTAACCTGTCCGATGTTCAAATTTTTCTCCGTTGCGTATCGCTTCCTGTTGAATTTTTCTCCGTTGCGTGTCGCTTCGTGTTGAATTTTCGTCGATTTTAAGCCTAACGAAAATTTTTATAATAATAATCGAGGCTATCGTATCGTTAAAAATTATTTCTTTATTTTGTACAAACAAAATAAATATATTGAAGAATATAAAAAACATGAAAATTATACTTTAGAAGTAAATCTAGTATCAAAAACGTTCGATTCAGCACGACACAGTCCGACTGAAAATCGTTCCAATTTCCGGCCATTTCAATTACCGACGTTCCAATTAACGACGCTCTACTGTACTTATGCTGTTAAATTTTGGTGGTTAAAGGTCAAGGGTTATGGAAATAAAGGAGGATCGTGTGTAATATCTCGAGTAGGGTCGGACTTAATGACGATTTTACTCGTTATTAGCTTTTACAATTTTTTTTTTTTTTTTTTTTTTAAATATAAAATCCGTCCTACCCTGAAAATTAAGTTTTTACCATTTTATAATAATTAAAAATATTAAAATTTTTAATAATAAAATATCATAACAGTTGGCGCCACATACAGTTTTAAATGTTGCCGGGAAAGTTAAGCAACTCTTTGCTGGGTTTTTTAATCTCTGTTCAAAGGTTTCTTTGCCCGCTCATTGACTTTCTGTCCATTATTTTATATCATCATCTCATATACTTCAGTTCTTCATTTTATTTTTATACCCCTTCTGAACATCAGTTCTTCATTTTTTCCTCAAAGATTGTTTCCATCAGTTTTTTCGAAAGTTCCCTTGCAATGTGTCCGGCTTTTTCCGGACACATTGCAAGGGAATCATGATGATGATAATGAGAAGGAAGACCTTCTCATAATCATGATCATGAGTTACTTTTCTGTTTAAACTGTTTCAATACTTTATTAATTGTTACTTTTTTTTATCTATTTGATATTTTACATCACGTTTTTACGTAAAAATGGTAATAAATTCTGAAGAATTGCCTATTTTAACTGATTAAAATGAAATGAAAATTCGTATATACAACTGATATTGAGAATTGTAAAAGTTATTACATTGTTTATACACAAGATTCTACAAAACTATTCATAAATTTCAATTTCATAAGGAATGAAGGAATATATTAGCGAGCTTCCTTATAGCTATTTTTCATTATGCTGTAAGTTTGTAAATAGTGTAACTTTAAACCTCATAGAAGGCCATCTCTCGCGCAAACGCCCTCTATGTATAGTAAGAGTTTGGCGTTCTCCAATTTGGATGCCATGTTTTGTCAGATCTGTCATTCCTTCTAGGTATTGGTAAGCCCAAAAATCGTATACTAGCTTTAAGTTTTTACGGTTGCAGTTTTCTAGCAATTATTAAATATGTAAAGTCACTTGAAAAATCTATTTACTGGATATTGAAATTCAAAAAAATATTTATTTAAATGAGACTTTACTCAAATTATTAATAAAGGAAAAATTATTGTTGCTTGGAACTCATAAATTTTTTGAGAATTTATTCTCGATGAAAAATTATTCTACGTGAATGTACAAATTTAAAAGAATTAAGGACATTTTCTGTCACAAAAAAATCACGTCACAATATTTTTATTATAAATAATCTATATTGGGAACAAATGAGAGAAGACTGGTGGAGTGAGCGAGTGAGTACGAAACCCCTCACTACGAAGTAGTTTCATAGTTTCATTGAATAAGCTTATTTACGTGTCATAATTGTTACATTTATGAACAAGAACAAGAAGAGTGAAAACAGTCATTCCTTAAATTATTTCTGTTGCTTGAACTGCAATTGCTGTGAGGTTTTTATGTTCTAGGCAAGAATACTTTGTTTGGCAAATATTGTAAACGAAAGGGAAATTGATGCTAGTGAAATTCATTACGTGATCAAAGAAACTCAGAAAATTTTAACTATCTTTATGAATATGCAACTATTATGCATTAAAATCAAAGCAAAGACATATCATAATTTCTTTTGTTGGTGTTCTTAACGTGTTCTGTATCGGTAATTGTTCTACTGATCGATCTATCTGCCTAGAAATGATTGTATTTCATTTGTTATTTTTTAGAGTTAATGTTTTTTAAAATAATTGAAATGTAAATAGTTTTTGTATAATTTCAAACAAATCAAAAAATCTATTTTACCAGTGTTTAATAATATATTATCTGCATTTTCAAATGGATATGACTTAATCGTAGTATCAGAGACCGTGAGAATTTTTTACAGAACTTTTGTAACATTGGAATTATGCAAATAAAATGTGATATGTTTTCAATTCTCTTTGATATAGCTGACATTGTTATCTATAAGTTTCAAGAAATAAGAATAAAAATTTTGTTTTTCTAACATTTGTGATACTATTCTTTTATTGGCCAACTCTTGTTGCAATGAGCCAAAAATAAATCTATACCAGGGTCTAAATCGAGTTCATTTCTCTGTAGGTTTGAATGGAAATGTTTTTCATCTCTGGGTTTCTCCATGGTTTCTTTTTTTTAAAACTTTGTATATATTCAAATTGGAGCTATTGTCCGATTTAATCGATTAGTCCGTTTTCTGTTTTGTTGTGATTTGCACGACCTTGAAATCAACAGAGCTAGTTTCTTCTATAATTCGAAAAGGTCATTTCCATGTGGCCGATTTTCTCTTTAATCCAAAGGAGATTTGAGTTTCATTTACATATATTTTTTTTCTTTTTAGAGTGTTCTTTAGCAATTTTATGAATTTGTTGTAATCTTAGTTGTATTTCAGAGGTAACATTCTCATCGATATCATACATTTTAACAATAGGACTAATGATGAAGTCAAAGGAATAGGTAGGATCTCTTACATATAGTACACAGTATAGGGTTTCTTTTGTGCTTGTAGAACAGAAAAAAATGTTGACACATTTTGTTTTCATGGCAAATGTCGAGTGGGTCTGATAGGAACTGACAATGATAGAAACTGACAAGGTGGTTATAATTAAAGTTGCCCTACTCGGACGCATTTTGATGAAACTTGGTATATATGTTATATGGACCATGGGGAAAAGGAAAATGCGAAAAATATATTTAGTTCGAATTTTTACCACTAGGTGAAAAATGGCGCAAGAAGAACAAGAAACACAAAATGGAAACACGCAAAAAGTTTTTATTCACAACATTTGTTCAATGTGCAATCCATTTGCATCAATTACATGTTCAAAACGCAATCTATTTGCATCAGTCACGTGTTCAAAACGCCTTACAGCATTATAAGATGTTTTGAACATGTAATTGATGCAAATGGATTGCATATTGAACAAATGTTGTAAATAAAAACCTTTTGCGTGTTTCCATTTTCTGTTTCTTGTTCTTTATGCGCTATTTTTTCAACTAGTGGTAAAAATTCAAACTAAATATTTTTTTTGCATTTTCCTTTTCCGCATGGTCCATATAACATATATACCAAAAAATACGTCCACGAGAACGAGCTCTAGACAGGTCTGAGTAGGGCAACTTTAATTATAACCACTCTAACTTTAATTGTAACCCTATATATTGCATAAAGATAGTTTATAGATAGTTAACTGAATACACAAATAAATATTTCTTAGTCGCGAAAAAGTGAGTAATTTGCGTAGATCTCACCTGTTTGTAACTCCTGGCGTCGTAATTTCAAGAAAGTAACGAAGCGAAACAGAATTTTTGATTAAGAAATAATGATTAAATATAAATGCCACACAAGGCTTGGAAATATGATTTGGAAGAATTGGAAAATTATTCTGTATATAAATCTATGGATAGAGCTTCTAAGAAACAGCAATGCGTATTAATTTTACTAGAAGAAACTTAGCCCAATACAATTATTATACATCGAGCAGACAATCTTACATATTTCTAGATACTTCTTCTCATCTTCGCCTTTTCCCATGTTTATATGGGGTCGGCGTTTCCTTATCTGTTTCCTCCATTTCTTCCTATCAAGGGCGTCTTCTGTCTTAAGTCTCTTCTGATTCAAGTTTTTCTCCACCTTATCTTTTCAACGCAGCCTTGGTCTTCCTCTCTTCCTCCTTCCTTTCACTACCAGTTTTCTGACCCTCTTTCCAACATAATCTTCACTACTTCGCTCTACGTGACCAAACCACCTCAACCTGCATTCTTGCATCTTCCTGTTAAAGGATCCACCTTAACAGAACCTCTAATAAACTCGTTTCTTATTTTATCCTTTCTTGACACTCCACACATCCATCTCAACATTCTCATCTTCGCCACCTCCATCTTTCTTTCTTTGCCATTGTGATTGCCCATGTCTCAGCCCCATACAAGATCAGCCCCATTGCAGGTCTAACAACCGATTTGTACGATTTACGTTTCAGTTTGCAGCTAACTTTCTTGTCACATAACACACCGCTCAATTTCCCCCAGTTCAACCATCCACATTGAATTCTATGTTTCACTTCCGAGTTCAATCCTCCCCCCATTTCGACAAAGGCCCATAGATACTTAAAATTACTTAAAGATATTTCTAGATACTGGCTTCACGAAATCAGTACCAGTAACCATAATGTCAATTTATATCATACGATTGTAAGAATGGGTGAAAATTCGAATCGACGTAAGTGATACTTAATTTTACTAAGGAATAAATTGGCAATTTGTCTTCGTATATTTGTCTGTTACTATACTAAGTTATGGAAACACATATTGTTGGAGATAAAGGAAATAATCAGTTACTACCACAATGCTTCAGTCCAAATTCTCCTAAACGATTTAATAAAAATCATTTTGTTAATTTTAAATGACAAAATGAATTTACTATTATATATCCTAGTTCACTTTCTTCAGTAACCTTTGTGTACGTTGTAATAATTCTATATTTCTAAATAATTCTTTGTAATGATAATTCTATTTTATTTATAATTCATTCCTTGTTTTACGTTTAGTTAGTATTCCTGTAAGAGACTTTCTACCGAGTATAGAGGAGACCGGGGCTAGTTGTCACAGTTTTTAGTCATTTCTAGTTTTAGGGTCTATAATGTCAATTTATTTAGGTTTAAGTGAAAATGTATACACTTACATATCTTTTGATTTGGTTTATAATAAATATATGAACATTCAATAATTTTTTGTCATAGTTATTAATTATTTTAGAAACTGTGTTATCCTGTGAAAGCATACCCCTAGAAGGGGTATGTTGTCACAGAGTAAGGGTATATTGTCACAGGGTATACGTAGTCTAAGTTCTCACATTTCATGAGTTTATTTTGCTTATGTTAAATGATGCGTAATATGACATTTACTCGTGCCAATTCTACAAAGAAAATAAATTACTAATTTACTATTATTTATCCTGCGAAAGACAAGTAACCTGAATCTTTACATATTGTCTTCAAAGTCACAGTTTTGACAAACATATAAATTTACATCTGTACATAGCTCGTGAGACCAAACTCTCACCACAAACCAAACATAAGGTCTTTTCTTTCTCTTCTGATGAGTCAGTCTTAGTGACAAGTTGTCTCTTTCGATGTGTGACAATTTGCCCCAAATGAACTTCCTTAACAAATCGGTTCATGGTTTCTAATTTTAAAATAGAAAACTCGATTGCTCGAAATGTACAGTACATGTACATATACGGTCCTTAATGTATATGTAAAAATCATTTCCTATTAGATGGGTCCTTTATCATCTAATAGGAAATACAGTTGTTACTCACCTTTTTCTAATTGCAAGTTTTCAAACGGCACAAGATATGATGTATCAAAATTTACGCGACTTGCTGTAAATCTTTTAACCCGCTAATTAACGGAAAACAATGCAACGGATATTATTCGAATTTTGTAATGACGTAGGCGAGCGGTAAATGAACCTACTCCTAGATGACGTGACCATTCAGTTTTGATTATATAGGCCAGGGGTGAGCAACCTTTTTAATCAACAGGCCAATTTAAATTTTAAAATTTTTTGGAGGGCCGCACATAAAGTAGCACTTATTAATAATTTAGAAAACTTTATTTATAATAAACATTAGAATAAAAAAATATAAAATTTAAAAAAAGTAAAGATTTCATATACAAATTTTAATGCAAAATAAAAACAAACAAGAAAAGAACAGAAAAACGAATTTACTTGAAATTTTTAATGAGAAATTTGACACTGTTTTTTCGATACCAGCTGATCAATATCAGCCGGAATTGATGAGGTAGCTACACGTACGCAGCTTTCTAATCGTGCATCACTCAGTCTTGATCGGTGGTCATTTTTGCTTAATTTCGTGGTTGAAAATAATTGTTCGCAAACATACGTACTTCCGAACAGAGACATCATTTGCTTTGCATTTTTCGTCAAAAGCGGAAATTTCTCAGGGCTCACATAAGATTTATAAAAATTTTCGATATTTACTGAGAAAAATACATTTTTTAAATCCGGATTATTCTGCATGTCAATCACTTCCATTTGAAAGTCTTCGGGAACTGTATCCACATCGATATTAAATGGCGAGGAAAACATGGATTTTCATGGAAACCGCTGTCTTCTCAGCTTTGAACATTTGGAATCGTAATTGAAATTCGTTGATTAAAATGTCTATATATTGTGCGTATTTTTGAGAAGTAGTAACGTTTTCTTTTTCTAAATGTGGAAAGTGAGACACATTATTCTGCAAAAGATGCTGTTTCCACAATTTTAATTTGCGCTCAAAGCCCTGAATTTTATCATACAAATTGTGAATAAACTGTCCTTTGCCTTGAAGTTCCACATTAAGATCATTGAGATGCTGAGTCATGTCGATAAGAAACCCAAAATCGCACATCCATTCTTTATTACCAAAATGAGGAAAGGCATATCCCTTCATATCCAAGAACAATTGTATTTCGCTTTTTAAGTTGTATACTCTTCTTAGCATTGCACCTCTACTAAGCCAACGTACTTCGGTATTAAAAACCACGTCGCCATAATGGTTTCTAAACCTTTCAGGAATTCTTTAAATTCACGTTGATTTAACGCCCGCGACTTTATAAAATTGATTAGTTTAATTATTGGTACTGTGACATTTGGCAAACTCAATCTTTTCGCACACAAATTTTCCTGGTGAATTATGCAGTGGTTAACGAATATTTCCCTTCTTGTGACCTTCTTAATGTCTTGAAATAGCCTTCCCGATACTCCTACCTCCATGCTTGACATTGCTCGTGCTCCATCTGTCGATATACCAATAATCTTTTCTAATGAAATTGAAAAATTTTCCAACACAGACTTTAGTTCATCGTACAGGTCTTTGCCGGTTGTAGTCCCTTGCATTGGAATCAGTGAACACAATTCTTCGGTAATATTAAATTTGGTGTCAATACCACGTAAAAATATAGCCAGTTGTGCTGTATCGCTAATATCGCAACTCTCATCAAGTGCCAAAGAGACAGTATTCGAATTTTGCAATGCGTTCACGAAGCGTTGTTGCTATGTTCTCGGACAAGTCTTCAATTCTCCTTGCAATGGTGAATCTTGATAAACTAATGTTTGAAATAATATTAATTTTATCAGGAAATGCTATTTCTGCAACAGCAGTCAGACATTCTTTTATCATCTCTCCATCCGCAAAGGGTTTCATTTTTTTTTGCCAGTATTTGACTGACAACAAAACTAGCCTTTACTGCCGTATTTGATAAAATAGCTTGATTTTTAAAAATAGCCTGTTGGTTTCTCAAGTTTTTCTTCATTTGATTAAACTTATCTATCCGGAGTTGTCCTGTTAAGTTTTTATATTGTTGTTCATGTTTTGTATCGTAATGCCTTTTTATGTTACATTCTTTTAATGTCGACACAGTCTCTGAGCATATTAAGCATACAGCTTTATCTTTGACAAAAGTGAAAAAATAATCAAATTTCCACTTTTCTTGGAAATGCCTGTGCTCATCCGCAACCTTCCGTTTTTTTTTTGTTTGCTTTTCCGACATGCTATTATGGATTAAAAATTTGAAAGTTAAAAAAATTTGTAGGAAAACTTAATTTTGAATAAAAAAAACTCTAATATTACCTTTTTGACAATAATATTGCACTCACGCCTTTCAAGAAACACAAGAATTGCTAAAATTGCTAGTTAACAGCTTACCAGTCTGACTGATTGTGTGACAGAAGCAAACACAAACAAGCACAGACGCGGCGCGTTTGTATTGCATGTTTGAAGAAGTCGTCGACAAGTGAGTAACTCGTCATAAAAAATTGTTTCGGTTTAGTATGTACTACCATTTTATTATAATTAATATTATAATATATTGATGGGAGAAAGTCGATAAAATAAATTCAATTTTAGAAATGCTTGGCGGGCCGCATAAACATGTTTAACGGGCCGCAAGCGGCCCGCTGGCCGCGTGTTGCTCATCCCTGATATAGGCGATATTTACACTGTGACAACATGCCCCGGTTTCCCCTACTAACGACTTAAGATACCATTAACCAAAGTATTGGTTGTCTGTGTACGCTGTATGCGATTTCCGTTTCACTCGTGTTTTGACACCAACTGTATACAGTAGAGCGTCGTTAATCGGAACGCCGGTAATCGGAATGGCCGGTAATCGGAACGATTTTCAGTCGGACTGTGTCGTGCTGAATCGAACGTTTTTGATACTAGATTTACTTCTAAAGTATAATTTTCATGTTTTTTATATTCTTCAATATATTTATTTTGTTTGTACAAAATGCAGAAATAATTTTTAACGATACGATAGCCTCGATGATTGTTATAAAAATTTTCGTTAGGCTTAAAATCGACGAAAATTCAACACGAAGCGACACGCAACGGAGAAAAATTCAACACGAAGCGACACGTAACGGAGAAAAATTTGAACATCGGACAGGTTAATATATTTTTTCGTACGAAGTCGGTAATCGGAACAAATGACTAATCGGAACAACCCCAGTCCCCAATTGATTCCGGATTTGTCGAAGCAATAGTTAGATAAACTATGAAAAATATGTAGAAACACAACATTACTTATTGATACAAGCAAGCAAACCAAGTGTGAACATGCGTGCGCCGTGGCTTAGTTGGTTAAAGCGCCTGTCTAGTAAACAGGAGATCACGAGTTCGAATCTCGTCGGTGCCTAAGTTTGCACGTTATTTTTATCGAATTTGTCATAAAATTGAGATAATTTCTTTACTTCTTTAACTACTGAGCAGCGCTTCGTTGTTTTTTCATTGCGTATACGACTTTTTGATTCCTCTCGCTATTATTGCAATTACGGATACTATTTCCGAAAAAAATCGATTCGATTTTATGGAAAAAAAAGTATAATTCGTTTTATATTGCATTTGGTTAAAATCGTACATTGTAATTAACCATTACCACAGCGCGATCCCTTTGTGTGTCGATTTATCAGGCGTTCCCTCGTCGACTTGCAATAGTATCTACGAACAGAGAACAATTTTACTCTGTTGCAGATTGTAAGGACAGTCCTCTAGTCTTCATTAATACACTTTTAAAAGTTTTCGTAGTTAAATGCAAACTAACTTTACACATTTCCTGTTAATAACGAAAAAAGCAATGTCTGCAACATTTCTATAAAAATTTTCGAGTGTGTTTTCAAGATGAACAGCATATGTGAAAAACAAAATGCGTGGGCGCGGCACCGTAGCATAATCAATTAATTTTAATATAAAAAATTTTCCAGACGCTAGTTTCAGATATATGTTCAGATTACAATTTGTTTTTTGCTTTAAGCTTTTCGGTGTCCAAAAAAAGCCCGTGTCTTCCCTCGCTCTCCATTTTTGAAAAGTGATGTCATTTTTTTGCCGCGTTATAAGCAAACTGAAAATAACTAACTGGAGACTTTGTTTATACTTACTGCGTTCTGGCTTCTCATACTGTTATAAAATGCTTCGTTATAACAGTAAAAATGTGAATTGTTACAGAATAACCAGAATATTTCCAAAACTTTATTGATTTTGAAACCTTATGTGAGAATTTTTTCAGAGGCGCTGTGGGTGCAGTATTTCATTTTCATTGACGATAATGTCTGCGTACAGAGGGTTGCACTTATCAATGACTTTCATGATAGTGAAGCAGTGGCCTGCCGTCATTGGAAGCGGTAGAAGCGCTGCTTCCACCTTCCAATGACCTTCCCTTGTAGTTTCTAAAATATAAATTTTCATATTTTAACGTACTTTGAATTAATTAAAATTAATATTTTATTATAACTGCATTATGTATCTTATTACAAATTTCTATACTACATGTGAAAAAAAACGATAAGATTGCTATTGTATATTCGAATGTCAGTGGCGGAATGGAAACGCTTACGAGACAGCTTCCATGACAAGAATAACTGAATGGTGTAAAGCAGCCAGAGGGCATTGAAGGCACGCGCTTTACAGAGCACCAACCGCACCCGGTTTAGCTGGTGGAAGTTACACACGTTTAACGCTTCCACCAATTTTAACCCTTAGCCACTGGTAGGGAGCTATTTGACTAAGTGAATTGTTTAAGATTTAAAAAGTAAAGAGTATTCAATGTTATTTTTATGTACGTTTTTTTGCAAAGTTATATTTAATTATAATTTTCTTTTAATTATACTGTAGTTATATTGACAGATTTTCAGACAAAATCTTTAGAATTTTTATCACTTTTAGATGTTAATAATTTTAATATTATGAAAAACAATTTTTCTAAGCGCGTTTTAATTCTTTAAATTAAGTAAATTTTATGGAAAATTTTTTGATTTATCTAAATAACGTAGCGAATCGCAATATTTATATTCGTGTCCGGATTATATTGACAAGTAACTCTTAGACATAAAACATATTATAATTAATGTCGATCCGAACAAAGACGTGCTAAAAGAATTATAAGATTTAATATCATTAATATTTACGGTACCATCTACTGAGTGGGTCTGTTGAGCGCAGTTTTTCGACCACGAAGCAAATTCATACATTGGCCAGGAACACGCGATCGGAGGAAAAGTTGTCGTCGCTAGCGTTGCTTTCGTATTCCATCAACGTATTTGAAAGAGCTTTTAAATACGTTGATGGAGTCCACGACCAGCGACTTTTGTGATAAAGTAATTAACGACTTTGCGGAAAAAATCGCCGAATAGAGTTAGTTTATAAAAAATTAAAAAAAACAAGTTTTTCTATCATTGTTTGTCTCGTATCAATTTGTATTATGTATGTATTATTTGTATTTTAGAATACAAATAATACATACATAATACTAAATTACATAAATTGTTTATTTTTATCATTTTCAGTATTTGTTTAAAACTTTTATGGAAATATCATGTACCGGACAGGTCTGACCCGTCATGAAAGACGCGAAAAAACAGTTAATTTAGAGAAAAATTTATTAGTTCAAAAAAAAAAAAAAAAAAAAAAAAAAATAGGTAAAAGTCGTTTGTAGTCGGACACCCATTGTTTATATCAAATTGCCAGGCAGAAACCATAAATCGCTGAAGGAAGTCGTCCTATGATCGGTGGAAGATCGAATTCATCTTCGATTTTGACTTTTTTCCCGCTCCAGGTAAGAATCTCGTTACGTTTAGTAACCAGGGACCGACCACTCGGGAAGCGTGACTGAGGGAGAACGACCGATCAAAATGGATGAAAGAAAAAACGGAGATTGATATAATCTCCGACAATCGAGGACACCTGGCACTCGGTTAACGTTCCGAATAACCAAAACACCGTGTGTCAACGCGCAAAAAATAAAAAAAAGAAAAAAATACAATTTCTCGTCTATTGTGCCAACCTGTAACTCGTGCCACTTCGGACTTAGACCGTGTCCCCGACGCCAACAGAGGAAGTCTCCACGTGCCCTACAGACTTGTAAACGCCACTGTCCCGGGGCCACCTTCGATCGATCATCAAAGAACCACATCGACGCCCAGGATGTCCGAACGGCTGATTGTCCTAAAGCAAACTATTTTGTATATAGTATATGTTTTTTTTTATGTTTCTTTTTTGTCGGTTTTTGTCAGATACGTCTCTTCCGCCACCTCCCACGTACGAATGGACCCTAGGCCATCACTGACGTGCAATTAACTGATTGCCCCTGGAAGTCGGCTTCTTACAGAAACACAGCTTCCCTATCATTAAATGTATACGGCACGCCACTGTAGTGAAGATATACTGTACTGTACATCAGTGGCGTAGCGTGGGTGTCAGCCGCCCGGGACGGAGGAAAATTTCGCCGCTCCCTTAAATAAAATACGGGGAATCCCTACAAGTCAGTACAGACGGTGTTGTCATTCGCTACAATGAGCAAGATGTCATTATTATACATTCATTTAAAGAAAAGGGATTCTCCATTTTCGTCACAGAATAAGTAATGAAAAATTCCGTGCTCATTTCAATCGGTCCGAATCGTAGGTGCAATAAAAATATGAAATGAAATAGTTCAAATTTTTACGAGATATTATTATTATTTATTGTGAAAAAATGCCGCCCCCTAAAAGTGTCGCCCGGGGCGGGCCGCCCTTGCCGCCCCCACTACGCTACGCCACTGCTGTACATTGCATGGAATGTCCAGCGAGCTCTCCGAACCTAAATCCCATAGAAAGTGTGTAAGATGCTCTAGGCAGACGAGGTATATCTCGTCAGCTTCCACCAAGAGCACTCCAGGAGTTTCAAGGGACTGTCAAGAACTGATTTGCTCCCGACAGAGCTGATAAACAATGATACAACAAGAACGATGGCGTTGCGCTTACAAGAGGCAACCACATGCCAAATTAATCACGTTCTATATAAAAAAGATTTACAACAATACTCAGTAATTATTAAGGTATCTTTCTTTTCTTTTGGTTTGACAGAAATTAGATAAAAGTTTTGCTTTTCGACCGTTTTGTTGCATAAAGGACACGATGTTTTGCTCGAGTGTTAAATTTCACGTCATTTCGATCAGCCGTTCCTGAAATATAGGCCAAATTAATAGTTAATTATTAAACCATCTCGGGGGGAGAGAAATGTAGTTGTTTGTTGTTGGCAACACTTATTCGTATCAATGACGTCAAAATGTATTATTGTCGAGACAGTGGAGTGGGTTTGTTCTGATTCAACATCATACGGTATCGAAACTAGTTAAGAAATTGAGTTATTTTCGTCATGGGTAAGTGTTTATAGCCTTAAAAATACAATAAAAATACTCTTAATTGTGTTTATAACTTAATTTTAAGATCGTGTGACGTGTAAGACACTAAAATTTAAAAAAAATTCATGTTCAAAGTCTAATCTATGCAACAAAATTAAACTTTTTGATAATTAGATACAGATGTATTTTTGATCAATTAAGAATCCTTTATTTAAGATAAAGATCAGTTTATGGAAAGATTATTCTGTTAAAGAATCTTATAAATGGGCGTTACTTTTACTTTGACATTTATCTGTGATATTGACTTTTTGCACAGTTAATAATAATTTTTAGGAGAATTTTATAAAGGAATTAATCTTTCAAGACTTATAAATCATTTGATTCTTAAGCTAAAATGGATAACAAAATGAAACTGATTATCGCATGTTATCACAAAGTATTAATGAATTTGATCTTATGTTCTTCTATTGAAGAATTTCTATTTATTTCCAAGTTTCATGAGGTCAGTTATTCTTATTACATAGTTATTTAATATCTGTTGGGTCTTCTTGAATCTTTTGGTATAAGATAACAAGAAGTTGTGTATTTTTAAAATGTTATCAGATTGTAACTTACAGAATGCAATAACAAAAATGTAAGATAATTTTTAAAATATTTGTGTTTTATATGCTGAACTTACTGGTAGTATGATAAATATTTAATCAACAAAACAGTTTAAAAAAATTTCTCCAAAATATATTTCTACACTATAAAAAAAAATACTGCTTTTTATGAACTATGAACATTTGCATGCAATGTAGTCATTAGCAATTCTGAAAATAAATATGACATCACTAAAATAATATTGTTAGTTGTTACTGTTATTGTGTACAATACATGTTGCATGTGATTGATTTATGATTGTAAAAAATAAATGATACTTTCTAATTTCAAACTGATTTGCATTTACTTTAAAATTATAAAAATGGAATACTTTCATTTTTGATTTTGTTTTCTCTTTGAGAAATTCTGTAGCAAAATGCATTCTTTTGAGTTTTGGATCAGTTAATATTGTACAGTATGGATCTAAACAATCTGAAAACACTTGTCAATCTATATCAGGGGTTCTCAAAGTGGGCAATATAACCCCTGTGGGCGGTGAGTAAATCTAGGGGGTGCTGGAGGCAGCGTACTGAACGGTGACCAAAGGCAAAAGTTGGGGTCACTGATGGGTTAGGGGGCATTGGGTATAACTTTATGGAATAAAGGGGACGGTGGATTGAAAAAGTTTGAGAACCTCTGATCTATATATTAATTTGGTAAACCTTAAATACTGTCTAGTTTTGTTTGAGAGAATGGCTGAAGATACAAATGTGGTTCAAATATCAAAATAAAGTTCTTGCCCTGTAGATGTTGATGCTGAAGAGAGATTTGAGAAAGGTGCAATGGTTTCATGGCTAAGTGGCAATTATACAATATTAAGTCTGTAGGAAGGCAAGTGTGCTTGCAGGTCATCTAGCAATTTATTTTATTTTTTAACCATTAGAACATCCCATTTCTCATCCCCTACTCTGAATTGTTGGTTTTTTTGCTAATTATGTGTTAATTAAGACACTTTGCATTATTTTTTAACACATACAAGTACACTATCTATTAGGGTTTATACAAAAACTTACTTTTTAAAAAACCAGTTTTCAAATTTTTACTCAAAAAAGGAAATAAGATGTTTACAACTTGTTTTAAAACTTATTAATTTATTTAATATTTATAACATTTCAAGAATATAACAAAATATAATTGACTAATGTCTACACAAAACAAAACAAACGAAATGCTAGAATATCATATTAAAATATAAAATTTACTCCATTGAAAACCATTAAGAAAAACGGATAACAATGAATGCCTACAAAATATTATTTTATTTCTTGTTTTTCTTAAGAAAATATGATTTTAGAAAGCAAAGAACATCTATAGATCTATTGCTCAACTGTGTCCATATTTTTGCACACAAAATTACCAGAAATAGAAAAAACTCTCTCACTTGCTACTGTGCTGGATTTACCCTCTAATACTAAAAACTATTACTTTAGTGTCCTAGGACTGGATGAAGTCATTTTTTCACGTTTTTGAAGATAGTTATGTAATTGATCTTGGGCGACTCGATTTTGGGGGCCGTACTCGCAAAGGGTCGCTTGTAGAGGTATGGTTCCTTTGACTGTTTTGCTCCTATGGATATGCTCTACAGTTCTGATAAGATCCCAACTGTTTCATTCAGAACTTGAATTGAGCCGAATTGGACGGTTTTTAGGCATAGGGGATTTTTTGTTTTGTAGTTAGTTTTATGAAACTTACAAGTTAGTATTTAACAATATTCCTGTTTTATGTCAGAGATGATTTTATCAAAATGTTAATGTTTTTAATCAAATAAGTAATTAATTTTTGTTTTAAATGTAGGCTCAAAAACAGGTATTTTTACTTGCGAAAACCCGGTTTTCAAATTATACAAATTTCTTCAAAAAACCAGTTTTTCAAAACTGGGTTTAAAAACCGACAAACCCTACTATCTATTTAAATAATTAAATTAAAGAATCTCACTTATTTTTGCACTAAACTATTTTGATTTTTTGAATCTGTAATAAAAAGTGTGAAACACAAATAAATAAACACAAATATGCATATATATATATCCATTATTATGTATATAATAATGGATATACAATTACACATATCTGGTAAAATACTAAAAATATGAAAAAGTTCAGTGAAAATAGACAAAAAATGGATAGATAAGAAATATTAAATAAGTAAAGTTTTAAAACAAAAGTTACTAGGTTAAAAATTATATAAAAAGCAGTTACGAATGCACTTAAATTGATTGAGATTAAGATGAAGGTAGTGTTCTAATTTGAACATATGATTTGCGTACCAATTAAAAAAAGATCTATGGTTATGGATTAAACAGTGGAAGGAAGGTAACAAGTATGAGGTGTTTCTAGTTGTTTTGGGAGGAACACATAATTTCAGTTAATAGTTACCATTGAAAAATTTGAAACAAGAGTGGTCAAAGTAAGTAATCCTTCTTTTAAAGGAGGAAGTCCTAGTCTGACTCTGGCAGCTTTCGGACTTGAATATCAGGATTTAAAGTTATTTGATGAACATTGTTAAAATTGAAAATTTTGTTTTTTTGTGAGATGATCTGAGTAAATGATAAGGAAATGATTTTCTAGAGTTTTTATCTGGCTATAGTAATATTACCTCGTAAATTAATGATCACATAAAAAGCACACAGTCCTATAAAAAAATCTGGTGGATCATTTGACAGTACAAATGTGTCAGTTTGTTGTATATGTATCAGAAGGAAAGTGATAATGGGTTATAGATTTGAAATGATGTACTGTTTTATGTTTATATTTTCTCATTTTTTTAAAACAGAAATTCAAGTAATGTGATTTTCAAAATGCATTTCAGGTTGTAGTCCTCTTTAAATTAAACACTAAAAAATTCAGTTACGGTTTCCCAATATTTCATGTTTTAATTAATCTAATTAATATCATTATATTTAATTATTTGATAGATATACTGTACAATACATAAACAATAAATTCACAAATCTGATTTTTAATTAATGTAACACAATTTGATGTATTTAAATAATTCCAAGCATCAGTCATATTATTAGCTATAACAAGATTACTTTAATAATTACATATATAAAGTAATTTGACTAGAGATAGGTTGTTAGGCTGCCATCTCATGATAATTTTAATAATTATAATAAATTAATTTTTAATTTAAAATTTCTGGAAAAAATAATCAGTCTGGATTGGACTTGAACCTGCAACTCCTGCTTATTGCACAACTGCTTTTTCTGGAAGCAAAAAATCAAATGGTGGTTCAGGTAGTGTAATTGATAATGCATCTACAAAGTAAGCAGGAGTTGTGGGTTTTAGATGTTCTCCAGGCTGATTTTTTTCCTTCCAGAAATTTTAAATTAAAAATTATTTATTATAATTTTTAAAATAATCATATGATGGTAGCCTAATCACATACATATAGTTAAATTACTTTAAGTATTAAATTAGCTTTTTTATAGCATGATAATAATGCAGATTATTTGGTATTTGTTAGCTATTTGTTTATTTGATACTGTTCTAAATAGCTGAAACATTTAAAACATTCTTTCATTTCATATTGAAAAATGACACATAATGACTTAAAATGCTAATATAACTTTTTGTCAGAGTATTGGACTGAAATTTGAGCAGAGATATTTAAATATCAAATACAGATTATTGTATCTGTATCTTTCCTAATTACTTGTAGTTTTCATATCTGATTCTTCTTTGTTGTACATTTTAATTTCCTGCCTCTAATCATTTAAGATTTTGAGACTTCATATACCTCTTCACTATTTCTTGCCAGCTTACCTCGAAGCTTTCACATCTCCTTTTTCTTGCACTTTTACATTTTTAGCCATCTTACACACACACTCCCATCTCTCCTCTCCACATGCCCAGATCATATTAATCTGCTTTCTTTGTTTTTCCCTGGTTGATATAATCTTAACACACACTCTGATCACTTCATTTCTGATAGTCCTTCCTTGTTTTTCTATTCTTCTATGTCAACATGCAATTTCCATTCATTCCTTTTTGCATTCTATGTTTTAGCTCCATACAATTACTTTGTATGTGTCCAGAATAGAAAACAAAATGGAACTTTGAGTTACAGAATGAACATAACACCTTCTTGTCCAGCAAATATTTTATTCAATTCAAAATAATCTTTTTGGCTTACTATGAGAGATCTTCCTTGTGTTATATATCTAATACATTATTATTTGGAAACTGAATGTTCCAAAATCAAACTTTTCAGGCATTTGATGAATTAATTTATCAATGGAAATGCTGTTTGGAACATTTTACATTTAAAATTGATGAAATATTCAAACTTTTTACTTGATATCACTGCAAGCCAACATTACAAATACATATAGACAAAAAGAATTAATAAATAACATTTACATTTAGAAAATTAAATAAGTAACAAAGTTATTAAATTAATTAACATTTAAACAAAACAAATACATATTATAGTCACATATAGCATGCTAATCAAAAAAGGAAAGCTGGAATGTCACAGTATTCGTATTGGGGATTTGAAAGTATTTTCTGTGCCGTTGAAACATTTTTCATCTTTTGAGTTGTTTGGAAATGATCCAGAGTGTTAGTTGGTAGAATTTGATTCTATCAACATAATAAACTGAACAGAGTTTCTGTATACAAACAAACTCTGCTTGAATACATTGCTAAATAGTACAATAGTTTGAATACATAATTAAATAGTAATAAAATTATTTTTCAATTTTTAATTACATATCAATGTCTGATGCACAAAAATGTCTTGTTCCATCTTTTTGTTTTATATTTCAAAACTTTGATTTGATGTTTTTTTTTTTCCATTCTATGCTTTTTCATAGAACCTCCATTTCAAACATTATCTTCATTGTGATAGTATTATGAATAAGTTTACATTTAGAAATAGCACCAATTTGTACTGGAAGTAAGAATTGTTTTTAGAGTGTGCATGTTTTATAAAAACAGCTTTAACCTTAGTAAATTCAGAACAAAAATTTAATTAAATATTTGAAAATATTCAAACATTTTCGATTAATACTGATCTTTATCAGGTCATTTATGTTTTATAAATGGAATACATCGAAGAATATAAGGTTTTTGACATATTCTATTTATAAAACAGAAATGACCTGATGAAGATCAGTAGTGATCAAAAACATTAGTCAGAATTCTTTTTGAACATTTTAACAGTTTAGAAATTCTAACATTGAAGAAGGAAGTTGAAGATTTACATCAAGAAAAATTAGAATTAGAGAAAACTTAGCTGAGAACAAAGAATCATTGTTCTCAGCTAAGAATTGTGGAAATTATCAATTGAACAAGACCAAATTGGTAACTTAAAGCACAGCACCTACTGTCAGCAAAAGTTCTTTAGCAATTTGACTAATGGGGTGTGAGAAATGTTAGACAAATTCAGAAAAATTTAGTACACCCCTATATTCTTAAAATATGTTGAATACAAAGATAGAATCTCAATATTTTATTATGACATAAAACCCCATTAAACTATACTGGTATGAAAAGCACAGCTATGAAATTTATAATTGTTAATTTTATAATTATAATGTTTAATAATAAATAATTTCTATTGCCAAATGATTTCTGGATTACATTGATGTAAACAGGCAATCATTTAGCATTAATCTAAAAATTGGGTTAATGGATGTTTAATCATTTTTATTATAAATTAAATTCAAATTTTTACTGTTTTTTATAATTATAAAATTTTTTAAAGTGTTGTTTATAGTTTTGTTTTGAGATTTCAATAATGTGAATTCAAACATTTAAGTTTTCATATCATAATATTGTAATTTAATACATAATTCTCTTTTGAAGGCAGATTGATTTGACTAAATTTTGAGAGAGTTTAATTATTTTTTGAAGTCATAATTGTATGGGAAGCATGTTGTTTTCTTGAAATTTTGCAGAACCAGGAAATATTAATATCAGAAATTTTCTGTGCTACACTCTTATAAATAAATCATAGTTAAAGTTATTCCTGCTCAGATAAGTTAAACCAGATTTAAGTTCTTTCACGTAGTGCCTAGTGCTTGGCACTAGGCACTATGCAAGATGTCCTCATGCATTACAAATTTATGAGAAAAGGTAATAAATGTATTAGTCTTTACAATTAAATATTAAGTTCATTGTTACATTCTTTTTAGTTTTCTTGATAGACACAGTGCATGGTAGGTTTTATTGCTTGAATGGTTACTGCTTTGAACTGATTCAATGTTGGCAGGTGTACAACCTAACAACGAACACTGACAATAACTATCTATAGCTATAGTATTTACTAACAAAAGCACTGGTTATGTGAAATGATATAATTGATATAATTCATGCCTTATGAGTAACATAAGGCATGAATTATATTATAAAATTGAACTCTTCATCTTACTGTTTGATTTTACATTCAAATTTTATATTCTTGAATGATTTTGGAAGATCCAGCTTATTTAGAATTAAGAAAAGTTGAGGAAAAACCTAGAAGGTGTTATGAAAATATTTGTTATTTATTGCTTAGCTGTATTTCGCACTGGTTATTAGTTGTAGAGAGTCTTATTTTAAAGTCTTCATATCAATGTTTTTAGACAAGTCTAAATGTATTTTTATCAGTTGTCTGTACTGGATACTTCTGTGATTATATTTAGTTTTATTTTTTAATTGCACTGTTAATAAACGACATGCTGTGATCAATTTTTTCTAATCAGAAACAGTTGAATTTCAATTTCATAGATGGATATTAACACAATATAGTGAAAAAGTCCCCTGATGAAAGACTGTGAGGAGTGACAATTTTATTACTGTTAGGAAGCTTCTTTGAAACCATAAAAATGAAAAAAGACTATTCCTATTGGTCAAACTGTATGAGTTATTGGCTTGTAACAATATATTTGGAACACCCTGTATATTATTATGATTAGTAGTAGTAATATTATGACATTAATAATTTAATGATAAAAACAATATGTGAAAGATTAATTTAATATTGAAATTACCATTATAATAATTTTTTTATTTTTAGAGTAAAAATTGACTTTCATCATGTCCTACAGTAATACAGGAAATTTTCCCAATTATGGGGCTACTGAAGATGGACAATTTTCAAGTCCGTCAAGAAATTGTAAGTAAAAAAAAATGCCTGTTTTAAAAAAAAATATATAAAATAGGATTAAAATAAAAATATATAATTATTAATAAATAACACTGATATTCAAATAATTGAAATTAAGTTATTTCAATAGATTCTTATGTAAAGAATTTGATGATCAAATTTTTTCAACACATTTTTTAATAATTTTTATAAAATAGACCTTCTTGTGATAAAAATAACCAGAATTTAGGTTCAATTTCTAGTAATGTGAGTAAAATATCCATTTGAAGAGATTAGAAGAGATGGTAATCCTTGGGTGCTATAAGAGGATGAGGGAGAATTTTCCAATTAAGCTCTTCATTGGGAATTCTATTGTTTACTCTGTAAGTTGAAGTTGACCATTGGATTGATCAATCATTATGATACTGTAAGAAGTCTATCTTCTCTATTTTATAACAAATGTTCAAGTATAGTTTCCATATGGACCAGCTGCTCTTGACTCAGGTGATGTGGGAACCACTGTATACAGATATTCTTGTATTGCAACTTTCCCTTCATCATTTTGTAGACTGTTTTCTGCCTTATATCCATTATTTCTTTAGTTACAGGTATATTTTATATATCACTTTATCCACTTGTTTACATTGTTTGTGATAACAGTTGGTTGATCCAATTTTCATTATCTTTTAAAGAGGTGCATCTTTTACAATATAATGCTTGTTTCATTCATGTACTCAGAATAACAACATAGAGTGATCTTCTTATATGGTACTTATTCTTTTATGAATTTCTCTTCTATCTACTCTAGGGTTTCTCAAACGGGATTCCGGGATCCCGGAATCCCAGTTGTTTTTTTAACCTGGGAAATTTTTCTTATCCCGGGTAATCCCGCAAATTTCTTAAAAATTCACTTTTTTCTTATTTTACGTTAAGGTTGAGGAAATTTTGCAAATAGAAAGTATAATTCACTCATAAACTGTCAGAATACATTTGTATTTATTAATTTTAAACCTACTTATTAGTTTTTTTTAGTTTTTGCTCGTTATGGCACGTCACAAAGGGTCAATAATCAATCTGTAGCTTATTTGTGGCAGGACTCTTAAAATTCTTTACCAGTAGTATCTGGAATAATTGTGCTTACGCTGTCTTAATTTTTAACCATGCCCAGTAGCTTTAATAACTGCGTAACGCCAAGTTATGCAAATTGGGCAAGGATACAAATGAGTACGAAGTCAGCAAGTATGAAGTTTTTCTTCATAATCTGATTATTAAAGACAAACAAACTGCCAAATTATTGGGCTATGATGTTTCTATTAAAGCAGTAGAGGTAGACAAATCAAAAATACTACAGAACAAAAGAAGTACAACAATCTCGAAAACAAACTAGAAATCTTTCAGGACACAGGTGAGAAACATATAATATTTGTCTTCTCTTAAATGCATTAAACACGATTCCAATCACATCAATTAAATCGGAAAAGGCATTCTTGGTAGCAAGACTTTTCATTACTAAAATAAGAATTAGTTTGAGTGATCGGAGTATTGACCATCTTTGCTTTTTAAAATCTTATAAAAATTTACAGTATTTTGTATTATACACCTATCCCTTGATTTACATGGAAGATAGATTCCTGAGAAAAACGTGTAAATCGAATTTGTATCTTTTTGAATGTAAAACCGTATAAATCGAAAAGTATGCAAAAAATGCATAATTTCGTTGTTTATTAATTATGAATTTTTTCAATTTTTTAAAGGTACATAAATCAAACAAAAATATTGAAAGGGAAAAAAAATATATATTCTTTTATTAATTAAATACAAAGTACAAAGGAACAAAAAATAAAATCTGAAAGATTCATAAAAATGTAATGTAATTGTGTAATGTAATGTAATGTAATGTAAAAAATGTAATTAAAAATAATGTAATCGTTTGTTACTTATGAATACGAAAAATTAAAATTTTCTGGTTTAAAACTATGTGCAATGAATGCAACTTCATGCGTATGGGGGAGTACCCTATATCGGTTTATCGGTTACTATCTGACGGATTGAAATAAAACTGTCACCTAGTATCCTAAATATCAACTATAACATATAATTAAGGTGGATTGGAATATAGATGTAGATTAGAGTTAAAAATTGTTCCATTTGATCATAGCCAGTTTATTTTCTACATTTATTTTTTAAACCGTGTAAAAGCGAAAACGTGTAAAAGAAGTACCGTGTAAAATGAGGGATAGGTGTATTTTATTTAAAAAATCAAAAATTACTTTCTAAGTTAGAAGTTTGATCTAAATTCATTTTTCTTGAAATTTTCAACTCAATTCAAAGTCATTTTTTGTTGTTGCATGCAGTTTCCAGCAAACTTTAATAAATTTTTTCTATTTGTGAAAATTTCTACGTAATTCAAAGGTGATTTTTAATATATATCTTACACAGCATTATTAATATGATTTTGGAGGTTGCAGAACGTATTAAATTACTTTAAAATACGAAAAATAATTATATCATTTGATTTCATGATATTTTGTATATCTTAAAAATAATTAATTTTATCCTGGAACAAGCAAAAGACCGGGAAATGAGAAACCTTAATCTACTCTGCAGTCAAAAAATATGCAACAGCTTGTTCTTTTTTACTAGCTTTGTTAGGAATTGCCAAGTGATGTGCATTCTGTTTCAAGATTATGCCCTATATATTTGACCTTCCCAACTACAATTTGATACTCTATTTTTTCATTATCCTAACTATCTTGTTATTTTTTGATTGACATTTACATATATTCCAAATATATGTAAATGTAAAATGTAATATATGTAAATTTATTTCAATTTGAACTGGTTGTTCGAAATGGTAGTCGAATGTCGTTAGCCTAATGATGGCCCATTGAATGGGTCGAAAACGTTTGTTTTTATAATTAAATTTAAAGTTCTCAGCGTTAAAGTGTGTTTGTTTTACGATTTAAAAGAGTCTGAGTGAGAATAGGAGAATATATTCCAAATATTTAAAATAATTTTCAGTTATAGAATATTCTTAATTTGACATAGTTTCTACTAAAATCATAATGGATAAATCTTTAATCTTTTCTCCTTAGTCTATTTCTTTTATGTGGCTAGAATATATTGATAAGAATTTATCAAAATGTAATTAGCCTATTAAATTTTCATATATAATGTTTTTCGTAATTTAGTTTTCAATTTTGTTTTAAAATGGTTAATAAATTTTGATGAAATGAAATCATGTCAAACAATGTCAATTGTTTAATTAAACTAATACAAATATAAATCAAGTTTATTCATTCTAGCATATTTTTGTACCATTCTATTTATTTATCTTATTTTGAATGTAGAATAATTTTGATAAAATAACTTTTAATTGAAAAAATTATTGTTGTTGGTCTAAAGTTAATAGTCTCTTAACAATGAATGTAAAGTTTCATTTAATACAAGATGTCTTGAATAAAGACTAATTGTTTTTAATTTCTAGCATTAGAAAATTTTAAGGTTAACATTAATCTAGTGAAGAAAGGTATGAATTTTACTGGGAAATTATAAATATATTTAAAATATACATTAAGATTCTTTTATAACTTTAAATGTAAATGTTTTTAAATTCATGACTGAAAAGAATTTTAAAAAATTACAGAAAAATTGAGAATTTTCTTCTGTTTGCTTACATATGATGATGCAAAATTTTAATAAAATTAACTAAATCAAAAGAAAGAATAAAATAGAAGATTTCTATTGGTTTTTTGAAATGTAATAAGAGTATTTTTCAGTTTACTAGTTGAAAAGTAATCTGTAGTTAAGGGATATTAACTTCAGTTGTAAAAAAAAAATTGTTGTAATATTTTATTGATATTAGTAAAGCAATTTATAAAAATTTAAAAAAAATCATTTTTATATAAAGATATATTTATTGTTAGGACAAAGGCATCCTATAATGTAGGAAAATTCCACTTCCTTGTTATTATCTGCTCACTCTATTTGGTATAATAGTTCTCCTTGGTATATCATATTTATTTATATTGTAGTTACAGATATCCCTTGTATAACATGGTAGTTATGTTCCGAAAAAGTGCCATGTTATGCAAATTTATGCTGTACAAAACAGAGCACTAATACAATGGTTAGGTTCCAAAAGTTAACAAAAATATACTATTTTTTTTTGTTACTAAGAGAAATATGTTTATCAAAGCAATCAATAAGTTATTTCCAATTGATAATTAACTAACAATCACAATTAAAAGTACTGTATTACACTGGATTATGTTAATATTAATCTTAGTTAAACAAGGGCATTTTCTTTTTACAAAGTAGACAGTAAAGCTCAGATGATGATATCTTGATCAGAAATATCAGCAACATCTTTGTTTTTTTATTTTTATCATAAGTTTTTATCGATGACAAAATAATATGTTATTAATTGAAAATTTGTTCTGGTGGGTTATGTTTGTTCATTCGTGGATAAAGTGATTTACTTTTTCAGAATTTACGTTCGAATAGCCAATTATTTGAGTTTGGAACAATTCGAGTACTGAGATATTGTTATTTTGTTCATCATTTTTATGAATGATTACTTACCTATGATTAAAAAAGAAAGGTTAATCTTTGTATTTAGTAAACTTTAATAACACTTACCTAAAAATGATTAAATTACCGTATATTTCCTCAGATAAGATGATAGTTGAATCATAAAAAAAAGGCACCAAAATCCGGGGTCGTCTTATAGGACAGATACGAAAAACTTAGATTGAAATTTATATAAATGAAAACCATTATAAAAAAACAGATAAACTGTAATTATTTACTAGTAGAGAGTAGGGCATGTCCACAAAATAGAATAACCTATACGACATTTTTCGTGAATAGTCAACCTGAATGCCCAAATCAGTGCGAACATTTGCAACAATAGCAAGGCAGAAAATAAAATTTGTTCATTCGAAAAATTATGAATAGGACATAATTCCGTATACACTATACAGTATTATTATCCAGATGATGATCGCTGATCTAAACTAAATTCACAGGCCATTCATAGTTTGGGGATCGTCTTATAGGACAGATGTATGCTAAAACTTTGACAAAAATTTATACCTTGTCTTATCTGAAGGTCGTCTTATCTGCGGAAATATATGGATGGTATGTGTAAAAATAAAACACAGTGACAATCTTAAATGTTAAAATCTGAAAGCAATGATGACACCTGGTTGATAAGAAAGCTAAGACAAGGAAGAAAAAAATATTGCACTATCAGATTTCATTAAACCTGATGAAAGGCACAAAACAAATTGAAAATTTCAATATTATAAAATCCATAGGCAAATTTAAAATAACATGCATGCTTACTTGATGAAAAAGATATCGAATAATGAAGTTTGTACTTAAAAAATGTTAAATTTTGTATAGAGGATTTTCCAAATTCTCACATCATGTTAGAACAAAACTAGAAACAGTGTACAGGGATGTCCCCATTTTTCAAAATTGTGTTAGAGCGAAACCATGTAGTAGAAGTGCCGTGTTGTACGAGGGATAACTGAACTTTTCAGTCAAAATTTTATGCCTTATTTATATTATCATAATATCTTATATCAAAATACAATGCTTTTTGATATTAAAAAAAGGATGTTTATAATTATAATTTTTTTACCAAATTAGACAACAAACATTTTTTAGATTTTATGGTGTAAGTAAACTATTGATATAAGTGACCAAAAAAACAAGTTGAATTTAAAACCAATTTGGATTTTTGTGTACAGAGTTTTAAATTTAACAAAGCAGTTAAATACAAAATTACTTTAAAAAATTTGACTTTATATCTTTAAATACAGATTCATTTTATTAGTCAATAAGTTTGTATGTTATATATATATATTCATTTTAGTTCACTATTGCTCTGTCATATATATGTATATAAGATATTGAATTAAGCTTATATAATATACTTAGTTAATCTGGCTTTATCATCTTATTACAGTCAGACCAGAACTTGGCTAATTAATTTTATGTAAAATTAATTGGCCAAATTCTAGAAATTATCAGTCTTGTGAAGTCTTGAGACAGTCCTGAGACCAAAATAGTGTCTTTGACTCATCTTTGTCTTGAAAGTGAATATTTCAATCTTGGTAGTTAAAGCTGTGGGAAAATTTAAAATAATAAAGTTATTAATATATTTAAAATTATCTCTATCACACATTGGAGCATGCTGAGCATGTGAGAAGACTTTCAACTTTTTTCATATGTATTTTGCATTCCAGCAACTTCAGCTATTGCTGAGGGAATTTGTCTCAAAATGGCTTATGTGCTACCAATGTGCCAGGATGACAGATTCATTATTAGAATTATTGATTTTTTAGTGTCATAAAAACTTTTGAATGCTGTTTCATTTGGTCAGTACTTTTCACAGAAGAGTCTTAATTCTATATTTTAGGCATGTTTGTAAGTAGGGTTGCCAACTCTCCCAAATTTTCTGGGAGAGTCCCAGAATTTGGTAAAATTTTTAAATTCTTCAAACATAAATTGAGGTTTATTCTTCTTGCATTTACTCAACATGATCCAGTACTGGTTTATATATTAAAACAAAACTGCAGAATAGACAGAAACATTTTGATAATGCTGAGAGTAAAAAGCATAAAATCTTCCAGGATTGCTTTTTTTTTTTTACTCCTGGGATGGAAATCTTTAGGAATCAACTTTTCAGGAGATGGCAAGTTTGTAACATAAAAGTAAATACATTGTAATGATAACAGCATTTTAAATTTGAAGCTCATTGCATTGTTTATTTAATTTTGTTGTTTTAATAATTAACTTTTGTAACTATATTTTCTAACGAGTTTCTCTAGTTAAGTTTTGGTTTTAGATAAGAAATATCTTGAAAGTAATAGAAATCTTAGGGTTGTCTTGGTTTTGGGAGATGGCATCTCAATCTTGTCATGATCTGAGTAGATGATTATCTTGTCTTGGTCTTGCAAAATGGTATCTTGTTGACAAGACTGAAAATTAGCAAAGGTATAGCCAAATAGATAATTCATCCAGCCTTATCATTTGATGTAATTTGGGCATGGTTCTTTATATGTATTTAAAAATGCTTTGAGACCATGTTTGTCATTTTGAATAAAACAGCAAATGTTCACGAGTAAGTAGAGCATTCAACTAGATATATTGCTAAAAGGGATTCTCTGGTAAATGGCTTGTCTCAAATTAGAAAAGAAAGGATTGTAAGGTAACAAGGAAAGGAATAAAGAGTTTTGCTGGAATGATAATCTTATTGTTTGTTGTTCTTGTTTAAGTGTTACATAAATTTTGTAAATAACTTTAATGGAAAATGCAGAATGGATTGATTTTCATTCATTATGAAAAACTTTTTATGAGATTGTTGATAATACTATAAGTTAGATTACATTATTTTGCATCACTTTTCATTTTGAAACATTTTTTATAACAATGATTCTGGCAAGTTGTATTTAAGGGATATTCTTATTTATAAAATCCTATATTTTGTCTGTCTGAGATTGAGTAATGTTTTCATTGTGTCATGGTTTTATATTGAATTGAAAATGTCAAATTTATTTATTTATTTATTACATTTGGAAATGTCAGAAATGTTTGGATTACTGATAACAAGAGAAAAAATCCCCAATAAAATATTATCAAAGTATAAAAACATAATAAAAATTTATAAACATGGGAAAAAAAACAATTACATTATGTATTATACAAAATGGATTTACATTTATTTTTAAAAAGTTAAAATTACAATATAGATATGGTTTAACAGAATGTGCATGAGAGGCTATTTGGTAAAAAAAAGATCTTTTTGAGAGAGAAAGGAGAAAGTACAGAATGAAGAAGCATGATGTATTGCAGGTTCTTATGGTTGGAATGTGGAGAGAGAACTAGTAGTTTGGGATTTGACCATTGAAATAAAGTTTACTAAACCTAAACTTTTACTATAAATTTTTACTATTCTATGTTATAAATATTAAAATTCATAGTAGTTACTAAAACTTTTCAAAAATAAACAATGCAATGAAACAAAACTTAAGATCAACAAACTGTTTCTATTTAGAAATTGTTCAAGTGATTTTTATAAGATTCTTTCAAGGGTGTAGTATTGTGGTAACTTTTTATATTTTTTACAATTTCAACGAACTATCAATAAGTACACTCAAACCTGTTTTTGTGTGGTCTTTTTTTGTGCGATTTGTTTTGTGCATTTTTTTTGTGCGGTATACCAATTTGATTGAAATTCATATATTCCAAAAATCGCACAAAAAAAAATCGCACAAAAAAAGACCACACAAAAACAGGTTTGAGTGTATTTATGTAGCATCTCTGTAGATTTATTATGAAAATATATTAGAGAACATTAAAAAAATAATAAATTATGTTCTGTAATTTATTAATTTTCATTTTATCTGTTTACAGCTCTTCCTATATATCACCAGTTATGTGATTTGATTAGCTCTAATATTTTTGCCATCAATAATGGAGGTATGTCATGTTATATTTTACATTAAATAGAAATAATATTTTGTTTCTATATTATAAAAATAAATTTAATTTTTATTAATATTAATGTTCAATTATATGCTTTTGACAATGCAATGTAATGGATTTTTGATCTGGAAATTAAACCAAGAGCTGTTAGTAAAATAAATTCACTAGTTACAATCATAACAATGAAATTATTCTTTGTGAGAAAACTGCAAAGTAATTACTACAGTTTCTGTACAGGAAGGCCTGAAATAAGAAACAAAATTTGTTGTATATATTTCACCTAAAATAAAATGTTGCTTCATGAAGTGAATTAAAATATTAAGGAAATAAAAGAACTGTTGTTGTTATGAGGACTGGACTCTGGTCCCAAACACAGCCCATATTATTTCACACAATAGCCCCCGTGGGAAATGTTAGAAAAACTTAAAATACAAACAGGATATTCATCCTTCCCCCTTCACAGTTCCTCCGTGACTCAAGGTTTGAATCTGGAGAGACAGGAAGCCTCTCTGAAGGAGGAAGGATGAATATCCTGTTTGTATTTTAAGTTTTTCTAACATTTCCCACGGGGGCTATTGTGTGAAATAATACGGGCTGTGTTCGGGACCAGGGTCCGGTCCTCATATTGTTATAAAAAATACAGGGTATTCCAAAATGAATGCTACTATTTTAAATTACTGTAATTATGTTAATTATTACCTGAGAAGTATGGTACATACAACCAATTGATAGAGCAACTGTCCAAGTTTTATCTCCAATCTGCATTCAAATGTCTTGTCCGTTTCATTTACAGTACTTTTTAGAGGTAGTAAAGTGGCAACTCTGCAATAGAAAAGGTGTTCTATGTTCTGCAGTTTGAAAAGTTAGAATCACTGATCATTGTTCAACATGAGTAATCTGCAGGAGAAGTAGAATTGTGGTTGCTGTGAGAGGAGTGACAATGGCTATGCTGTAGTGGAATATTTTGAGTACATTGAGAAATTGTAATGAGCAAATGTGAAATTTTGGCAGTTTTCTAATATTTTAATTGTTATGTTAAATTATAACAAAATTTAATTATATTATAATGATAATAATTTAAAATGGTAGCATTCTTTTTGGAAGACCCTCTATTATGCTTGTATAATTTTTTGATGAAGACAGGGAAAATTTTATTATTTATTAGTTTTTCTTGTTGATTTTTATGAAGACTTTATTATGAAGCTTTGCAACTAATTTTGTGAATTTAATTTTACCTTGAAATTTTTCTTATTTATATAGGGAATAGTTGTATTAAGTGAATGCTATTTTGCTAAATTTTTAAGATATAACTGGTTTAAAATCACCATGAAGTTTGTAGTAAATGATTTGCATTTAACAATTGTTCATTTGTCTTAAAATTTCTTGCCTATAATTTACACAATTACTTACTGTAGAATAATAATGCAGCATTTTTACATATAAACCAAGTAATATTTTAATTGTTATGTTAAATTATAACAAAATTTAATTATATTATTTGATAGTTATATATTTTAAAAAAATCTAGAAATTGTGATTTTATTTATTTTTTTTCTCAAATTGTTATAACAGATAAGTTAAGCATTTAACTTACATATACATAATGTTAAAATAAATAAAATACACTAAAAAATAATGGTTAAAAGTGAATACTTTTTGTTGTTTATAAACATTTTTGTTTTGTTTGTAAAGCTTGAACTTGAAAAAGTACTGTTATAAAGAATGAAAATATTTACTTTTAACTTATGTGATTTATAAAAAAACAATTTTTTGAATCTTAAAGCCTATTGTAGAATTTATTCTTAAGTTTTTAAAAAGTGATATATGTCAACTAATACAAAAAAAATGGGATGAATATATTCAAATTAATAAATGAATTCTAAGAACAGGAAATGAAAAAGAACAGTTTGCTAATGACTATGATATATTAGCATTACAGTAATGAGAAATGAAAAAATATTTATTAGTCAAATATTTTTAATAATTTTAAAAAATATAATATAATTTTGAGAATCATCATCCAAGCAAGTATATAATAAGATCTGAATCCAATGTAGACATTCTGATTTTTCTTGAGTAATTCAGGTGAAAGCATCATTTCCTCATCCTTCATCCACGATGTCAGTCCTGCTGCAGATCAAGCATGCCCATAGCAAGCAGAATTATGGCTGACCACATAAGCATTGTGTGCTGGTGTCTTAAATAGAAAATCCAATCCAATTTTTGGAAGTCAAATAAATAGGTAAAAAGTCAAAGGAAAAAAAATATTTAAATATTTTAAGTTAAAATTCAGTTGAATTTCATTTTTATGATTTGTATTGAATGAATTTCTTCGTTTGAACTGTTTGTTATATGTATAATGTCAATAGTTTGTGTATTGTATTCTTCTGATGGTAGAATAAAATGTTCTGAAGATATTAGAGAGAAATCCTAAAAACTTGTATATTTAAATTAATGTGCAAAGTGTAGAATGCAATTGAAAAAGTTATGCAAGGATTGTATTACTGAAAAATATTTTGATAGGCCTATAGAAGTATTGCATGAAATATAAACTTTTTTGAATTGTTGATACATTTATTCTGATGAAGAATGACAAGAAATTTAAAGAGAAAATTGTATTATTCTGCACTTACGATTGTTTTTTTCCTGCCATTACATGTTAAATGCATTTTTTTTTTGTTTTATGCACATATAAATTCCATTCATAACAGCAGATTTATTTCTTTACAAAAATAACAAAGTATATACATTTATTTAAAATACCATTTTAATATTAATATAGCTATTATTATTATTCATATTTTAACTCAATTATGTAAACTGAGAAAAACGTAATTGTTTTTAAATAGCTTCAGCATTGGAGCAATCTTTAAAACAGCTTGGCACTGCAGCTGATTCATCTTTACTAAGAGATAAAATGTAAGTCAATTTGCATAATTTTTATATTAAATATTAATAGTGAAATATTAAAAATAACTAACATGAAAAATCTTTAAAATATTAAAAACAAAGTTTTTCTTTGAATATAAAACCAACCAAAATAGTAAGAAAATTTGCATATTTTGCATAAATATAATAAAAGATTAATGATGATAGTAGTAATAGTAATAATAATCAACAGCAAGAAACAATTAATAATGAACAATAATATTAAAACATTTCAAATAATATTAAAATGGGTTAGAAAAAAAATTACAATATCTTAAATAGTTCTGGATGTGATGTTTTTGCATTGAACTTTGTGATCTTCAATCAATAAATTCGAGACCCAGCAGGTGCAGATTTTTCAATATCTTAAATCTTTTAAAACATTATTTGAATTGCATTGTGCCTTATCCATAACTTTGTTGCAGTTTTGCTCACATCAACCCTTTTATTCTTATTCTTGTTCTGAGATGACAGCTGCATGGCTGAAATTCAGAACTGGAAAGAAATCATTTTATGTAGATTATATTGAATTAATGAAATAATTTATTTGCTTTGAACATACAACTGCATTATAATTTTAAATATCACATTTAAGAATTTATATTTTAAAATTATGACTATTTTGTAGATAAATACATTTGCAAGTTCCTACAAAAAGTAAAGAGCAATCCATTGATAAATTTATTAAAATTTTTAATTATTAACTGCTAATTGAGTAAATTTAATACAGGGTGATCATAGAGTATTCTTATTCGATTTTGTCTGGAGTGATATGTATCAGTTCAAATGGAACTAATGCTGATGTTTTAGGACATGCAGAAGAAATTTCAGAGGAGAATTTAATTTTAAAACTAATTGAGACAACTTAAATTGGTTCAAAACCATCTGTCACAATTCTTGAGGGGTACTCAAGGCATTACCATTGCTTTTATGAGACAGTTATTGCAGTAAGGATACATTCTGGTAAAGTTATATATTGTAATATCCAGCTGATGTACTGTAATATGAATGGAATTCTTCATTACATAAGTAGTTTTATATCCAGCAATAGCTCATGGCACACATTTATTATGTATACAATGCATTTTTGCTGCTCACAGTGCCACTAGTAATAGTAAATGGAATTAATTCCATTTGCTATATACTAGTTGTGGTGTTGGAATTAATTTTTTTGCTTGCAGAAATCTCTTCAGCAAGATCTAAAACATCAACATACAAATTTGATTGTTCGGACAGCTATATCTTCCTCTGACCAGTGCTTCTCAAACTGTGTGTTCACAGATCAGCTTTCTTTCATTTCAGTCACTTGCAGATCAATATTTTTGTAAAATTAAATAAAAATAATAGTATTTGAACTTCATTCTCTTTTATTATTATTATTATTTTTTGTTTTTTAGAACGAATTAGTAAGAAAAATACAATAACAATATTTTATTTTAATTTTTTTTGAAAAAATGGGTTTATAAGCTATTTTCAAGTAATTTACTGGGTTAATTTCAATTTGTCTCAGGCACTAAGTGTTTAAATAATAAAAGTAATTAAAACATATTTTAACTATTAAAAATATTTTATAAAACTAATTTCAATAACAAACAAAATTTCATAATTTTATATATTTTTTTTAAGTGAAATTTCATTGTGTCCCAGCAATAAACTATTTGAGGACCACAGTTTGAATAGCACTGCTTTAGACTGCAGTGAATAGAGAATCTTTAATTATGAACATCCTGTACATTGTCTTTGATTAAAATTACTAAATTTTAGTTAATTTACATCTATATATCTTAAGAGAGAATTAATTTTTGTTTTTCTTTTAGACACAATACCCAGCAAACATGTAATGATATTATTGCTAATACTACCAAATCATTAAGGACATTAACTTCTATTATAACTTCAAGTAACCTTCCTCAAAGAGAAAGCAGGGTAATATATAAATTTATTAATTGAATATTATAAAAAAAATACATGGTTTTCTTTTACTAAAAACTATTATTATTTATTATTCTAATACTTTAATGGAGCATAATATATACATAATGCATTATATACATGCCATTTAAGCCATGTATATAATGCTTATAAGATGTTAGAACAATTTTTTTCCTGTTAAGTTTCTCTAAGAATAGTAGTGTTTGACAGTTGAGAAAGAGAAGGGAATGGAGATAGATAAGGCTAACATGTATAGCGTACTGATTAATTAAAGGAGTAGGTAACATAACAAAAGTATATTTAGGGCCACAAGATCATCATTTGGGACCAAGATCAGGAAATATAACTATGATAACCTGAGCCTTCTCAGTATCATTTCTATAAGTCAAGTGGTATATGAGACAGATATAAATGAAGACAATAATCCTCTATAATCTTTGCTCTCTCTCATTCTATCTTATATGTCTTGTTAATTGTAATAATGTATTTGAAGATTTGAAAGCTAAATGTGTATTTAGTAATTTGATTTGTACACCAGATTTTAATACGTAACAACTGAATAACAACTGAAGAGGGATGATAGGAATCTGAAATGCATTTTGTTAAAGGTACTAAAAAGAATAAAAAATGAGAGTTATCATGATGACTTTTGTATGTTATAAGTTTGGGAAAAACCGGCACTGTTTGAGTTGCTGAAATAATAATTTCATCATAGAGGAGCTTAGAAGATGGTTTGGATCAAGCAAGAAGGACATGTCTTTCCTTAAACCTTCTTTGTAAATCCATGATTAATAGTAGGGACTTGGAATTGTTTTTTACATTATGGATGTGGTTATTAGGAAGAAAAAGGTAGAGGCAATAATTGTCAATTTCAAAAGTTTCTCTGCTTCATCTTTTAGAACAGTAGAAGTCTTGAGGTTTTAGGACTTTTAGTGGAAGAAATTAAAATGAGGTGTTCTGGAATTATTTTTTACAGACTAAAGATTGCATTTTCCTGAAGATGAGCATAAATTACTTGGGACAGGTCATTGGCAAACAAAGCAGTCAAACAAAGCAGTTAGAGATAATTCCAACTTAACTTCAACTTTGCTTTACTATTTAATATTCTGAAAAGAAGTCCATTGTTGGGAAAACCTGGGAACCTTGGCTGCTTGGGATTCTTCCAGGATGACAATGCCAGCATACATCAAGTTTTCATCATGCAGGAATGATTTCTTGGTGAGAGATAGCTCTTTCACACCACTAACATGCCTTTGTGTTGGAGAAGAAAGTTTGCAGCCATCACACTTTCCATTTTTACTGCTTGATCTGGATATGGATGACCGATTACTAGACCTGTGTCCAGTAATTGGTCATCCATATCCAGATAGATACCTTGCTTAGGCTTGGACCCCATGCTACATGTTTGCACAATAATCTCATGGTGGTGTAATGAATTACTGTCACAAGATTTTTTTTTACCACTATGTGTATGCTCAGAAACAATAAGATCATTTCACATTTCAGTGAAGCTCTCTATATAAAAATTTTTAATAACTAACAAAGAAAAGTTTAAACTATAACTTTTCTATATTGATAAACTTTTTGTAGGTTTCTACTTTTTAAATATCTTTTCTAAAAATGATGTGTTTTTACTATATAATTGGAATGTAGTAACTACATGTGTAATCTTTATACAGCTATTCCTTGCTTAACAACTTTAACTTTGTGACAGTTTTCAGGAATGAATTAAAAATTGTTAAATGAATAAGCAAATCTCATTAATTAAAGATATCCAAATGGTTTTCACAAATAAAAAAAATATATATGAATTGAGAGCAGTGAGAACAAATTTATATTAAGGTAAAGGCACTAAAGCTTGACTGTGCACTAACGGTTGACATTTCCAAGATATTTTCTCTGGGAGAAAAAATCTATACAAATATGCATTTATTATTTAGAAGATAGAAAAGACAATCTCAAAGTTATGGCAGTGAATTTCTGCAATGACGAAAAGATTGTATTTAAACAAAACTAATTCAATATTAGAATTATTACTTATTTACAAATAATAAACATACTTTCAATGCCAAAAATAATTGTAACTGAAGATAGGATTAAATATCAGTTATCTACATTTAACCAACAACAACAATTAATGTCAACTATTGATAGCCTAATAACATGTCAACTTGTAGTGATTTTATTTTAGGCTGTGTCAACTAATAGTTCCAGGAGATTAACTTAAAATTATTTTTGAAAAAATATATAGTAATTGATTCAAGAATTAAAATGTTTTTCTTTTTCAATTACAGAAAGTTTGTGTAGCAATTACACTTAAAATATTTATTCTGAAACAAAAACAATTTCAGTTATTAGCAGAAATGGAATATTTTTTTTCTTAATGTGTCAATTATTAGTGCCTTTATATTAGCAAATTTACATTTAATAAATAACAATCCAAAAGTAAATAAATACAATTTAAACAGAAGATTTAATACAATGATACAATACTGAATTTGCCGATATGATCCAATACTGATAATTTTCCAACTGATTTGATCAGATGCTCAGTCTCTACAGATATTACCACCAACTGTAGAATACAGACTAAATGAAAGCCTGAAAGATCTTTGGAGAATAACCATTTAAATTCAAACTTAAAGAAATAAGTGAACAAATCAATTTATGAACACTTTTCAGATCTGGGGTTCTAGGCAGTTGTAATTTTCTAGATTGCCTAAACCTGATTCTGGCTCTATGTTTGAACACACATTGAATAAACTTATAAAAATAAAGAAAAATCACCAGATTGAAAAAATTATTGCCAAATCTCCTGCTGCCTTGAAATATCACAAAATCAGCAATACATTACCAGATTTAGCAACAAGTTTGCATGTTGCCCATGCAGTGGTGCACTCAGGATTTAATGTTTAGGAGCCAAGTTGAATGGATAAAAACATTTTCAATGTGGAATTCAATAAAATTCTCACCTTATGTGGCTGCTAATTCATAAGTAGTATGGAAATAGAAGATACTACACAATATAAATATAAATACAAAAAATGAATTTTAATTAAGAAAAGAATTCCTAGTGTTTTTTTTTTCCTTTGGAGTATGCCAGGGCCCCTTGCTCCTTCTAGGTGCACAACTGTGCCCATCCATTGCTATACAGTACCCTTACAAACTTGATGTCCTTGAAAAACAACCACCATTGTACTTCATGTGTCTGTTGAAGGCAAATCATATATGAGTTCTGTTTACTGTGGGTTAGATTTACATCATAAGGCTATTACTGTATTTGAATGTCTTCCATTACAAAATGATGTGAAGGATATGTTGAAAAAAATTGAAGTTCAAGTTTGTAAAACAAATTGATTCCAATATGCAATATATATTATTCCTTATGTGCAGTATTGTTTTCTGGCAAAATCAAGTATTCAGCTAGTTTTCTTAATATCTGGAGTCAATCCTATTTCATATATATTACAAAATTGTCATATTTGGTTTTTAAGCTAGGCACTAAACTAACATTTTTATAAAATTAGAGAATTTTTAAAAATTTTCTATTTTATCAAATGTAACATTTTTATATTTAAAGTATTAATTTTTTTAAAGTATTTTTCAAATTATTACATATTTCATTTTAGTTACATACATGTGTATTATTAAGAGAGATTAATGTGCAACTATTTGTTTTTAGCAACAACGCCTACAGTTAGAAAGGCTAAAAAATGAATTTCAGGAAATAGTGAAGAGGTATAGTTCTTTGCAAGGGGTAAGTTTGTACATTTTATTCTACTAAAATATCTTTGTATTAGTTTTTTAAAATATTTCTGAAAGGAAAGTATTAATTTTATATATAAGATATTTTTATTTACTATTGAATATTCTAAGTGTGATGCTGTAATATTCAAAATTTAATAGTTAAGAGAGAATTTGTAGGATAAGGGATAAAATTTGTTATCCCATAAATTCTCTTAAACATAAAATTAATTTATTTGAGTAATTGTTATTTGTTCAACTTATAGAACAAAGTAGTAACACTTACATAACAATACACTTGTAATTTTGAATTCTTTCTTTGAGTCACATCATTTGTGTTAAAATCATCATCATGCATTTGCCACTCGTGTTGATGCCGATGAAGAGTAAAATAAGTTAATGATCTTAGCATATATACTAGAGATGCAACCAATACCTATTGAAACTATTAAATTTTGGAATTATATCAGTTAATGGATCCCAGTGTACAATAATGTAAGATCAGATTTATTTATGGAATTATTTAAAAAACTGTGGTAACAATTATACTTAAACAATCATTACAATTAATAGTTTGAAACAAATTAAAAACATTTATTCTGTGGAAATTATGTATTCTATGCTTAAATGTTGCCTCAATATTTTCATTAAAATAAAAATTGGCAATAAAAAAATTAAAAACCTCCAAACTGCCGGTATGTTGTTTTATTAACTATTGTTAAAATTTCTTATACTATCTGATATCAGTAGTTAAGTTAAAATTCATAACTCAAATAATACAAGAATTTTTAGTTTATTTGATGCCACTTTAATTTAATTTGTGAAAAGAAATGTTAATAATTTTAATTTAACATGTGATAAAATTTTTTGATTGCTTTATGATTAAATGTAAATGCAAAGTTTACTAAAAGAATAAATTAACTGTTTTCAGCAAATTGCAGATAAAATTAAACGTGAACTTACAATAAAACCTCGTAAATCCATTTCTGGTTGGAGTATTGAAGATGAAGGAAAATATGATGAACAACAGTCTCTTATGGAAGCGGAAAAGATTCAACAACAAAAGAAGATGGAAGCTGATTTGGAATTTGAACAAGTAAGATATATTTCAAAAACACTTTTGTTTGAAATTATCTGCTATAAAACTTAATGCTTCAAAATAAATTAATTACTCATATGTAATTTTGTTATCAGGCAGTTATTATTATTAAGATATATACAAATCTGGTTAATAATAATAATAATAATTATTTTTTTGTATATGATAAGAGTTGTTTATAAGTTGAATAATTGCAGTTTTATGCTAAAATATTTTATATACATATAATCATAGTCTGGAATTTAAATTTATATTTTGTCTCTTTCTTTTGATTTTCTAAATGCAAATCTTCACAAAACTGGACTTCACAAGTAAATAAAGAATCACAGTATCTGTTTGTTTTGTAGAGAAATAAATAACTACAGTATCTTTATCTAGTCCAGCAGCTTTATTTGATTTCCTCATTGCAGTTAGATTAGTTGATTAATTAGGGGGGGTGAGCTGATTGCCAGAGGTACTGGTGAACTTTTTGTGAAGCTTGATTACTGTGTGTTAATGAATTGGAAACCTCTAAATAGCTGAAAAATGATTGATTTGGCTAAGTTACGAATAGATTATCCCTGAATTTAATAATATGTTTGATTCAATCCCGGCACAAATCAGTAAACCCAGGACCTTTCTCTGCAACAAATGAACCAAGCCGATATGCAAAGAAGGGGGGTGAGGCAGACCATGTAAGGTTAATTTCAAAGAAACGGAAAAAGATAATCAAATTTAATGTTTTAATGAATGAAGATTTTTCCCAATGAAAGAAGATTATTGTAAAAGTACTCATCGCCTCAAGATTACCTTGAGGCAACGAGAACTACGAAAATACATTTCGAACATTTTTCACAACTTAATATAAAGTTAAAGGCAATTAAGACAAGTAAATTCATTGAAAAAGGAAAAAATACTTCCAAGGAAAACTAACTAAATTATTCCAAAAAATAGAAGAAATGGAGGAAATATCCAAGAATCACAGCCAAATAAAAGGTATGTTGGAATTTGAAGTAGATAAACTGATAAATGAGAGAGATAATAAAAATATCACAATCATAAATTTTCCATTCAATTCGTTGGACTATCTAAGAGAAGTTAATCAGTTTATAAAAGAGGATTTAAACTTTCAATAGAACTATTTATAATTCCTAACTAGACTAACCAAAAACAAAATTAAACCAATTGTGAAAATTTCACTAGACTCTTTATACACCAGAAATTTAATTTTTAAAGAATTCTGGAAAATGAAAGTTAACTCTAATAACAAGGGGACGAAAAAAATAAAATTTACTGCAGACTTATGTAAGAGATCAAGACTTAGGATTATAACAAGAGCTGATTACCTATTTTCATTGGATTTTTCTTGTTTAATTATTGCTTGTAATTTTTTTCTCCTAAGTTAGCATCATATGTATATATTTTGTTGTCTTTTATGTAATAAAGCGGTACAATTGAGCAGATTTCAGGAAGGAACTAACTAACACATCAGAATTAATAAATAATGGATTGAAAGAAAAGTAGATAAATGAAATATTAGAATTAAAAAAACAGATAATATAGAATGTGATGTTAATAAAGTTGGAAATATAGACGACCAGATTAACAACAGTAATTTAATGGAGATTCCTCTCTTAAAGATAACATAAAGTAATGATAGTACCAAAATATTTATAGGATTTTGGAATATCCAAGGACTTCAAGAAAAACTTTACAGAGATTCCATAAAAAAATATATCGCATTCCATTCAATCATTGGTTTTACAGAGACATGGACAACCAAAATGAAAGAGGAAGATAAGAGGTATCTTGAACAAGAATACATAGTATTATTTAGTATAGTAAAGAATTAGAAAATTTGGTTGACCATCTGGAGGCCTTTTATTGTTAATCAAAAAGCAAATTCGTGAGTTACTACATTATATAACCGAAAACTTTATTTTTACTATAATAGCTACCGGGCAGAGATTTAAATCAAATTGGGAAGATTGGAATCATACTCGTATATCTTCCCTTTTCAATTGATAAATTTGTCTAATGGAGATGATGATACTGTTAACAAATGAATACTGATCATAACTTTGATATACATAAATCACTGCATGGAATTTCAAAATGACTAAACATTTAATATTTCTACATTTTGATTTGACATCATTTTTATACTTATTTAATTTAGTATCATCAGTAAATTATGTAATGAATGTTAAACTACAATATTCTGACAAAATGATTCAAACATTAGTATGAAGATTTGAATAAACTGATTTACTTTATTTTTATGGTTATAACAAAGGTATTTTCAATGCTTATATTGATTTTCTTTACTAATTGCTTAAATTATTTGTCTTTATATAAATTACATTAGTTCTTATTATATGCAAAAGACTAATTTGAATTTGTGATTTCATTTGATTGTTTTATGCAGTTTTTTTGAAACCATTACATTTATTGTATACATAATAACATCAGTAGTTTGGGAAAAATATTCTTCCATTTAGTATAACAAAATTAAAATTTTTACAATAGAATTTTTTTTTCCAGATATCGGGAGCCTGAATGGCTTTAACCAGTCATCAAATATATTAATGTCTTCCATTCACAACTGTATGTCCATTTAAATCCAAAAAATCTGGTTTAAAATAAGGAAACAAAATAAAAAATTAAGCTACCCAGCCTTTACAAAAAACAAACTAAAAATGGTTTCTTAACGCAGTATGTGAATAAGATATGTGAGTGCAAAACAGACATCTTCAATTAAGCATCTTCTACCAAAATGAAAATCAGGAAAAATATCTAAATCCATTACTTTATCAGAAACCTCACATGATCTATCTAAACACAAAATGTCAATTATCAAAAAGCAATTACATTTCTTCTGCCTAGACAGACAACTTATTGTCAACTAAACTTCTTATCATTATGTAATAAAATTTTTTCTTTACACTTTACTCTCTTATCATTGCCAAACTGATATAAGATAGCTTTATTTTCCCTTGTATTAGGAAAATAAAGCTATCTTATATCAGCTATCTTATACAAGGTGAATAATAATTGCATATAAATCTTCAATCCTTTTAATTTCTTTGACTTTACAAAAAGATAAAATTTTGTTAAAATTTAATCAGTGAGGCCATCCTTCAATGTGGAGTCAAACTTGTAACATGTACCAATCTCAACATGTTATTGTTTAGAGTTACTTAATTTATCAAAAAGACTTTTCTGTAAGAAAAACAATTTAATTAAATGCTTTTTAGAAGAATATGGTAAAAATGAAGTTTTCATTTTATCTATAAGTCAAGATATTTTAGAAATACAATCCCCAAACTTTCAGAATGGTTTAAAGTCTTTAAGATTACAATGGGAATGATAGATGTGATATTTTAACTTTATAATTGCTTCTTTTAGATTTTCAACCAAAGCAAATATTCTGTCAACTTCACAAATCATTTCCTCTAAATGGGAGTTCTCTATAATCTAAAGTTTCATTAATATGAAAATACTTGTACGAATGTCCAAATTCTCTTTTAAATCAAAATGGGTGCTACTACCCCAAGGTGCAGAGTGCCCATTATGTTGATGTGATTAGCTGTTAAGATTAATTTTTGATCCTGATTGTGACTGTGAATGTAAAAGAGAGTGAAATTTTGTTAAGAAAGATTAAAAAATTAAAATATATTTATTTGTATGGCTAATTTATCCAACAGCTTTTCTACAGAAATTAAATCTTTCATTTGTGTTTCTAACATTTCTCACACTTTATATTTCATATCTACTTACACACTACATTTGCATTTATATTACTTAACATTGCTAAAACATTGAAAATTATTTTCTAGAGATCTCTCGTATAAATCCTAAAATTTTCATTAAACTTCTTTCAAGGTATAAAAAATTATAAACAAACTCAGAATAGCTTATTAAGTATTTGTGTAAAATAACAGAACAGTTCATTAATTTGTTAATTTAAATAAAGGGTAATTTGTGTTATGTAATTATATACAAAGAAAAGACTATGAAAAAATTATACAATAACATGCATGTTGAAACTTGTATATCATATCTGAAAAAATTTAAGTATTGTATTATTTTTATTTATTAACTTTGTAGAACTAGATACTGTTCTTCCTTCCAAAAGCTTTAAAAAATTTTATTAAGCCTGTCTTCAAAACTGATTTTCTTAATGCTTGTCTTACTGGTTTATGCTTGTTTCTAATTATTTTTCTCTCTCCTCTCTCATTATATTTATGAATTAGTTTAATCTTATTCCAGTGAATGATTTTATCATCAAGAATTTCATGATACAATGCTAATCTCTTAAATATGTTTTTTTTTTTTTAAATCTAGACTTTAAACGAGACAGTAATGTACATATTTGGCCACTATCTGTAGTTGTAATTTTTATTTTGTTTTTGAGTTATAAAATTTGATGATTAAAGATTAATAATCTCAAATTTAAGAATACAAGTTCTTGAATATTGATTTATACTGATATCTCAAATTAAGCAGATTATGTTTTGATTTATGAAATATTAATTGAATAAAAAATATTACAAAAATAAAATATAATTACAAAATTATATATATTTGCAATTTTATGTATACAGTAAAGTCTTGTTTTATGTGAGATTGATACACTTAGTTTCATGTTTTCATAGATGGTGAATGGTCACATTAACCTTTGGATGTATATTGATAATTCTAATTATTAATGCACATGTTGATTATTTTTTTTATTATGAAATTCAGTGTGGAACAGAAGTAATGATATAAAAATTAGAAGCAGTTTTCTGCAGCTTGCTTCTGAGAAAAAAAATTATTGAGAAGAAATGAAAATAGAACATTCTAATGTGGACATAAATAAAGAGGAAAAGAAACTATATGTGAACAGTGTAAGAGTTGCATAAAACTAAAATTTTTGACGTAAAACTGAAACCACAACAGGAGGATGGCATGAAACACATTAAAAACAGAAAAACATTACAAGTAAAAAGCAACCAAGTGTCAAGGCAGTCTAAGAATACTTGGAGGGAGAACAAGTTTGTGAAATATCATTTTATATGGTACCTACTGACACACAATCACCATGTAAAATAAGATTGTACTGTATATTATTGAAATGTTTTGTTTAATACTTAAACAAGAATTTATTTTTAGCAATTACTAGCCGAACGAGAGCAGCGTATTCAACAAATTGAAGCCGACATGTTAGATATAAATTCAGTTTTTCGGGATCTTGCTGCTTTAGTTCATGAACAAGGAGCTACAATAGGTGAGAATTTTTTAACATTATAATACTAAAATGTTTTTAAATTGTTCTACTCAAAATCATTTGTGGTTGTAGAAAAATACCAGTTTTCAGCAAAACATTATGCAATTTACTTCAGATATGAAAATCTAGAATGACAACATTACATTGGTTGTACAAGTTAATTTACACAAAAAACAGTTTATAATTTCCCAAAAACATTATTACTATTGTTGTGTTATTACTCTTTTAATACAGCTATGAGTTTTATTATTAATAATAAACTTGAAAATAAGCAATGTGAGCAATTATATAAATTTTAGAAAAATATTTGCAATACTAAAATCAAATCTGTGATTTCAAAGATTCAAGTAAAAGGAAGTTTTCCATTAATTACTGAAGTTCAATTATATAAACCAAGCAAACTATTATTCAAGGAATCAACATATTTACTGTTCCAAAAGATGTTATTGACAAATATTGTCTCATTATCAGTGTTTCTCACACAAATAGTATATACCTTTCCTTCTGAATCGTGGCTTTTCATATTTCAGGCATATGCTTTATCATCATGTAAAAACAAAAATTATAATCAAATTTACACTATAGATTATCAAAACTAATAATTTGCAGCTATATATATGTGGGTCAAGTGTAACAGGTGAAAGCCTTTTATGTTAATAAAGGTTGATTGATTGATTGATATGTGGGTCAAGTCATTCAGTTTTACAGCAAAAGTATGCATTTGTTACTTAGGAAGAAATCAAGATTAGATTATAGCTATAGATTATCTTGAAGTTGGCAAATTGCATCAAAAGTTGCCATAAAGTTGATTGAGATATTATTTCAGATAGATCTTTTCTTTCAGAGAGTTTTATTGAAGAATTTCAATGTATTTCAGTTTTTCAATAATAGTTTTGAAATAGTTTTTCAATCCAAACCATTTCCTAAAAACATCATTGTTGATTCTTCTAACTTCTGATATTTGCAAACTGTTTGCATATTTAATTTATGTCTATACAATTCAATAAATTGATCATTTAGTATTTGATATTTAGCAATATAATCCCAATGTAAATATTTATTAAACTCATGCATAAAATCAATGGATAATCATTTGTGTTTACTATGATCCAATCTCTGTGAGAAGCTATTTTAATTGTAAAGTCTTCAGTATATGGTTTATTTCTCCAAATTTTTTCCCAATTTAATCTATCTAGAAATTCTTCAATAAAACTCTGAAAGAAAAGGTCTATGCAAAATAATATCCTAATCAACTATCTTGAAGTTGGCAAATTGCATCTTCTGAAAGATTATTTAACACAGAAAATTCTCTCCAGTTAATACTTTTACTCATTATATATGTCTCCAATTATGGATGCATTAAAGTAGAAAATTTAATAAAAGTCATCTTACGAATTTCTAATTCAACATTTTTCTTTGATTTTGAGTCAGACAACCCAAATATTGTGTCAGAGATTTAATCCATAGTCTGTCATGTATATACTACTATTACTGTATTAAAAAATATTTTTACATTTAAGCTTCTGTTTGTTTTTGTATTGTAAGTTTCCTGGGAAAGGTTGATTAAGATCGAAAATATCCGAGAATGCTTTTTATATTTAACTATTTGTATTGATATATTTTTTCATATGTCCTGATTAAAAAAATAATAGCCAATATTATTAAAAACTTGCATGCTTATATTGTATATAAAGTATTTACAATTCATTGATGAAAAATCATAAATTCATCAAAAGAAATTTAATGTCCTAGCTAAAACACATTAAATTCATTACAAAATATATCTTTAAAGTCAATAATCATTATCCTATTAACTACAGTTTTTACTTTCTTATTAATAGCTCTCAAAACTAAGCAGGAAATTTAATGAGGCATTCTTGCTCTCAGATAGTTTCAATAGTTAAAAATGAGGAACATTGGTGTTCATTATGCACCAGTCAATAACAATTTTTAAATCAATCTGATAACAGATAACAGATTAATTATGCTTTAATATGTGTTAGAGTAATATTTGATTCAGATATTTCTAAAATATATCACAAGAAAACAGATGTAAGGTTATTAATAAAATGAAATTAAAGGTCTTTCAAATTTTAAATAAATTATTCAAAAAACATATTTTATAACTGAAAGTTTGATAATCTGAAGCATTTAGTTGCTGAGGCATTTTCATTTCCTAAGATAAAATTATGGTTAAACATTGCAAACTAAACATTCAATTATAGGAGCTATCTTACTAAGATGAGAGAGGAAAATAAGTGTTTGTTTCTCATGTTGAATTAAGCATTGAGTGCGAATGGTTTAAATGTTAAATAACTTGTCCTTGTTTGTATTTTGACTCAATGCACACACATTAGAAAGAAAAAAATTCAAAACTATTGGAGGAGTCATAATCTGTTTTACAGTTAAGTGCTTAATCTATTGAATAATTTTGAGATTTTTGTTTCTAATGTTAACTGAAATTAAAAAAAATAAAAATTATTTAAAATGTGTTCATTTTATACAGAAAATTAAATTGGCTAAAAATCTTTTTTTTTAATCATTAAATTAATGTGCATAGGATTAAGCTCTAAATGATAGAGTACATTCACCTTTTGTGTTTTACTAAGTTTATTAGTTCAAGTTACACTGTGCATGTTCTTGATAATTATCTTGTGTTATATACACAATTTATTCTTTCATATAATTCTTCTAATTCTATCTGTCATTTTTTGCTGGCTGAAAGTTTTATACTATATAAAAGTATTCTAAGACTTATAGAATATACTAATAAATAAAACTTTTACATAAAAAATAAACTTATATAAAGTTTTATAATTCATAAAAACTAAAATACTTGTTTGTATAATTATTATATTTAATTTTATGATTATATTTTCTTATATTTATACTAGATACTATTGAAAGTAATGTTGAAGCAGTTGCAGAAAATACAGCCAGAGGTACAGAACATTTATCCAAAGCTAGTAGATATCAGGTAAAATGCTTTAAAGTTTCACAGTATAATTCTCATAACTATGGTGTAATGAATTTTCTGTTGTTTAACAATAACCATTCATTTCAAATACAGTATATAATTTTCAGCTAATTTCATAACAAGAATGATAGTCTCTGTAATGAAAAAACAAACATTATATTCAAAGGAAAATAGTTTGGAGCCAAAATAGAATGTTATATATATAATACGTATATTCTATTTTAATCTAACCAGCAGATAGACCTGGTGTTGCTCGGGCAAAAAGTAACAATAGCGAAGATTAAGATTATTATGTTATAGTCAATCTTACCCATTTTCACAGAATGCAAGAATTAGGTCCCCCTGTTTCCAGACTAATTAGAGAATTTTTTAAATGAGTCTAAAGATATGTTCGATTTCCTGCAAAAACAAAAAAACTGCATTTGTGTCTGTAAATCTTGCACGTTGCTTTCTCTTGACACTTCCATTCTTGACACTTCCATTCTTAACACTTCCATTGTAGAAGCATTAATCCTGTCCCTCTCCCTCCTGGGGAGAATTTCGAAAAATCCCTTCTTAGTGTACGTTCTTGTGACATACCCTAACTATGTACCAAATTTCAATTTTCAACTCCTAACCGTTTGGACTCTACACTGATTATCATCATCAATCTGTCTTGATTATATATAGATTCTAGAAGTGCTTTAAAGTTGGAATGGTGTAGAAAGAGAAAGGTTTGAGATGGACAAAGTTTTAATTCACCTACACTTTAATGAAATGTTGTGCATTGATGTGGGTGTATATGTGAGCCTGTGGGGCAATTAAATGATCAATGATGCACAAATTCAAATTTGCTAGTATCTTGTAAAACTGCAAAAAAACTAGTTATGTTATTTTTCCACTAAGTCCCTCAATACAGTTTGACTTGGCTGCCCTTTACCAGTATTTTTTGATATCATAAAATGCAAAAGATCCTTTTCAGGACCAATCTGACAGTGGAATGGAATCTTACTCGTCACAAGAAACTCTTCTGAAGGTGAAAAGTTGTTCCATAACGTTTTCCATTCAGCTTGTGGATTTCCTTTAGTCTTCCATAATTTTTTTCTATGTGATGAAATACTTCTATTCAATTTTGTTTAGTCATTGATGCAAAATCATTGTCCACTAACTTTTTTACATCCTCTAATTTGAACACAGTTATGTCAAGCAATGTATGCTTTTAACTGAGTCCATATAAATTTATGATGATGGGGAAGCAAGCTAATACCTGTGTGATCTCTGGATGCAGCCTCTTCATCAGTCTCTTAGCATACACTAGAGTTTTTATGCATCTTAATTATTTCATAAAGCTCAGCTCTGTATGGTTGATCAGGAAATGAAAGACTGACTAATTCACCATAATATTTCATTTTTTGTTTTCATCTGTTGCGGGATGGAAGTCTCTCCAGTTGATGACTGACATGGAGAATTGTCTGCAAAAATGTGTGGTTTTTTTTTTTTTTTTTCCTGGAATGTTGGGAATAACTTGATTCTTAAACCATTTCAGAAATTCATCCTCACCCATTTCTTCATGGTAATCTGCATTGTTGCCTTTGGAAATGAGAATAAAACCATTTTCAACACCCGACTTGTTTTCATTTCCCACATGAAGAATTAGCAATCATCTGCCTTTTCCAATCAGAACTGGTATTTATCTGCAGTTTGAACTGTTTGCAAAAATTTAATTCTGGATGCAACTTATGTCATTTCTTTCCATAATTGCATCATGCCAGTTAATTTTACAATAATGAAATCCAAACTTATTCACAATCGTCCTTAATGATTTAATGCTGATGCGTGTAATAGATGATGTAAGGTTGGAATTTTGACTGCACAGTAAAGCTATGAATATGTTGCTGATAAATCAAAATTGTCCACAAAATTGTCTAGAGTGTGTGCGCAAATGTCAACAACCATTCAGTTGTTGCTGATCATTGGATTATGTTTCTCCAATGCTGTCTGTCCCAATAGCTTCTCAGCTGCCACATTGCCGTACTGAAATCAGCCTTGATTGTGTCCAGCCAGTGTGTTTTCTGTCCTGCTCTTTGTCATGAGCTGATATATCCTAGCATGATATCCTTTTCTTAGTCCATTTGCATGCATAATAAGCCAAAGATATGAAAGTTTTTGCTTAGTGATCTTGGCCTCTAATGACATTTCTGCTTTGACACTATCAAGAACACTCTGGTTTGTGATCTTAGCTGTCCAGATGCCTTTGAACTTTGGTGCTGGAGAATAATGCTCTGCATCTATTTTCCTTCTATCAGCTTTTTTAACAATCCAGCTCTTACATCCATACATCATTATAGGGAAAACAACAACATTTACGAGTTAGTATTGCTGAAATAGGAAAGGTGATAGAAGAGTAAAGATATATGTATTAAAACCAAATAAAGACTGACCTTTCGTCTGGTAGTTTGAACAGTCTTGTGAGTCATCCTTTGGAATTGGTATGAAGATGGAGCACGTCCAATCTTTATATGCCAGAGGATCTGGGAAGCCAAACAATGGCCAAAAGTGAGTAAGTCAATTACCATCTCTTTGACAACTCAGGTTATCAGGTATTGATAACTTGTCAGCAGAATTGATTCAAGCAGTACCCAAAAGAACTGTATAGTCCACTCAAGTTCTACAGAACAGTGATTACCAAAATGGGCCCTACTGTCCTTGGAGCGGTGAGTAAATGTAGGGGATAAAAAGGAAGCAAAAGATCACTGGAGACTGGTCACTATTCAGTCAGTGCCCTTAGATGAGGGTTCAGGTCACTGACAACCTTTCTTCTTACCCATTTTACCAGGTGTACAAGCTTAAATCCGCTGTTTGCTAATAGATGGCGTTAGTAAGCGTATTAAGCTACCGTGGAGACGCCATATTTTTTTTTTGATGATTTTGACATTTGTCAACATTAATCAGTGCACATCATCAGCGATTTCATACGACATCATACATTTTTCCTTTGGTAATCATGCCTAGTTTTGTGCCAGAAAAACAGCATATGCGGAAAGCTCTGCTTTTCTGCTTCAATTTGAAGAAATCGGCTGCCGAAGCTCATCGAATGCTTGTGGAGGCCTATGGCGACAGTGCTTTATCGGAAACCATGTGCAGAGATTGGTTTCGTCAGTTCAAAGACAGCAATTTTGACCTGAGCGACAAGAAGCGTGAAAATCGGCCCAGGAAGGTTGAAGACCATCAATTGCAGGCTCTTTTGGACGAGGATGATATCCAATCACAAAAAATGCTTGCCGAGCAACTGGGTGTTACTCAACCAGCCATTTCCATGCGTCTACGTGCCATGGGAAAGATTCAAAAGATCGGAAAATGGGTGCCGCACGACTTGAACGATAGGCAGATGGAGCGACGCCAAAACACATGCGAAATCTTACTCGCCAGACAAAAAAGAAAGTCGTTTCTTCATCGGATTCTAACTGGTGACGAAAAATGGATATATTTCGAGAATCCTAAACGCAAGAAATCGTGGGTTGATCCAGGCAAACCATCAACATCTTCCCCAAGACCAAATCGCTTTGGACGGAAGACGATGCTGTGCGTTTGGTGGGATCAGCAGGGTATCGTCTACTATGAGCTGTTGAAACCTGGCGAAACTGTCAATGCCCACCGCTACTACCAACAACTGATCAAATTGCACCATGCTCTGCGTGAAAAAAGGCCAGATTATCAGCAAAGACACAACAAGCTGATTTTCCTCCACGACAATGCACCATCGCACTCGTCAACATTGGTCCGAAACTACTTGGAGACACTCGACTGGGAGGTGCTACCCCATCCCGCTTATTCACCAGACCTGGCCCCTTCTGACTATCACTTATTTTCGTCGATGGGCCACGTGCTCGCTGAGCGCCACTTCGATTCTTACGAAAATGTCCAGAAATGGCTTGATGAGTGGGTTGCCTCGAAAGAAAAAGAATTTTTTTGGCATGGTATCCACACATTGCCCGAGAGATGGAAAAAATGTGTCGCTAGTCAGGGAAAGTACTTTGAATAAATTTGTTTTTGCTTGCTATGAAAAAAACGTGTTTTTTTCTGACTAAAAAACAGCGGATTTAAGCTTATACACCTGGTAATAGAGGAAAGGGAAACATTTCATTTACTGGTTCCATATGTCGAGAACAATGTACGATAAGGACATGAAGTATAAGGTTGATAGAAAAGCCTTTCTTGCACAAGGAAAAAATGGGTTGAGTATCAATTTATGGAACCAAGGGGGTGGTGGCTAAAAAAGTGGGAATCACTGGTCTAGAGTATTTGCCCTTGGCCTTTTTTCCTGTTGTGCATCAATATTTTTCTAAAGAAAAAGACAGCAGACAGTCTTGGCTGCCGTCAGTTATTCGATAGTAACTATTCTTAAAGAAGCAAAGCCTTTTCATACACATTAAAAATCACTTCCTTGTATTCCACTACCAGAACATGAAGCTTCCATAACACTGTTTAAAATTGCAGTGACATGTATAACACACGAGGAAGAAATTTGTGGCAAGTTACTTCTGATAACTGATTAACCAATAAGCATTAGTCATTGGTGTCCAAGTTGATTCTTTCTATAGACAGACTAATCTTTGTTCTTTACAGAGTGAGTGACACATATAACTATAGCATTTCCCAAAATAAGAATGGACCTAATTAAATTTCTCATTCAATTGTGAAATGACATAAGATTTAACTAACAAAAAATTATTCTGATAACAATTTGATTTATTCACACACACACACACACACTAATATATTCATGTTGATAATTAAATTAGCAATTACTTAAAATTTAATATTTACTTTTTTCTTTTGAAATTTTTAGCTTGGCAATAAAGTTTTTTTTTAAATAAAATTATTTTATAAACTGATTAGTTGTAAATACAGTCAAACCTGTTTTTATGCGCTCTTTTTATGTGCGATTTTTATTTGTGCGACTTGTTTTGTGCGATTTTTTTTATTTGTGTGATTTGTTTTGTGCGATTTTTTTTGTGTGGTATATTGAAAATTTCAATCAAATTGGAACATAATTGACTCCTGTAAAATTTTTTATAACTCTATTGGATGTTTTCTATGACATCAGCAGGTTTTTTCATTTTTTATTCAGTAAAATTTTTTTCTCATACGTTTTTTTCGGTCCCCTCTTATTTTAATAGCATAAAAACCATAAATATTATGTTATATTTGAACAGATGCGGTAAGTTAGCTCCCCTCCAGCTTTAGACTGCAGGTGTGAAATTTCAGGCCTTGTTAAATGAAATAACACTTCCTGCAGCTATATTTTCAAATAAAATCATTATTTAACGATTATTTTTAACTTTTTAATGTTAGATCGTTTTAAGTGGAAATAATTAATTAATATAAAAATTAAAATTCTTAGTGAATTTTTTTTCCCATTAGGTGTTGCAGAAAAAGGTCCAAGGAGTTAAAAAAGCAATTCCTAGTTATTCTGTACGGTTTCGAGTTATTTTCTACGTGAGACTTTTTTATGCGGTCCCTATTCACCGCATAAAAAAAATATTTTTAAATTGTGTTGCGAAACTATTTTTTATAGCCACTCGTGAAGTTTCGTGCGATTTTTTTTTTTTTTTATGCGTTTTCTTTTATGCGGTCCCTATCCCCCGCATAAAAACAGGTTTGACTGTACAATATAAGGTACATTGCAAAAGTTTAGGTCCACTCCTTTCAGTTGAGCAAACATAACACAAACACATCTAAAGAAACCAACACATACATTTATTTGTGTAGCTAGCAGAAACATGTAAAAATAATACATCATCATTAAACTAACATATTATTAGATGACTGTAAATGCATAAACACACAAAGTGAGATAATCCATGTGTTGCAAAAGTTTAGTTCCACCGTTTAAAATTACATATTATCATTTCAGAAACCCCTCTTTTTGCACACCAATATCAAAAACATGATGAGGCATGCTGTCTAAAAGTCACTGGAGCACATCTCGACTTATCCCATACAGAGATGATGGCTGTCTGCAGTTCTGCAAGAGTTGAAAACTGACGTTTGTTGGCATACACCTTCCTAGCGAGGATTTCTCAGAGGTTCTAAGATCAAGGGAATTAGCAGGCCACTCCATTACATGCACACCATTGTCTAAGAACCACTCCCATGTAGTGTGTGCAACATGGATTAGTGCATTGTCCTGTTGGAATGTCCAGAATGGTCCTCCAACCCTGTCTCCAAATGCCATGAGGTGCACATCCAACAGTTCCTAGTAGTCTCTAGCCTTCATATGCTCACTCAGAAATGCGATGTTAGTCTTCCCATTGTATCCGAATCCGGCCCAGACCATTACTGATCCTCCTTCCATTTGGCATATGGAAAAAATCTTCTTGTCCTTTCTGATGCCATGCTAGTAGTAGTAGCACCAGCCATCAGGATCATCTAAATTAAATTTTTTTTTGTTGCTGAATACTACTCATCTCCATTCTGTATTCCAATTTGAATGTTCTCTAGCCCATTTTACCTGTGCTCTCTTATGGTCTGATGTTAATCTGAGCTGATGTTTCTTCTTCTTGTACAGCAGTCATCTGTTGAGCCTTACAGCCCTCTTGATAGCATTGACATGTATGTTAACCATTGGATCACGTGCCAACTGTCTGAATGATGATCCCAATTGTTTTGGGGTGTTTATGACCCGTCAAAGATGACATTCGCTGAGTGTTTGTGAATGTCCTGAACAGGGTTTTTGGTTGTAATCCTTTTGGTTATGTACGTAATTGTTCACCATGTTATGTGACCGATTAATTCGTTTTGCTATGTCCTTTGCATCCTTACTGCTTTAATGCTTTAATCTTGCCTCTCTCATAGGCGGATAACATCTTACCACGGCCCATGTTTTCATAAACGTTATACTGCTGCAACTTTGAATTGTGTGATTTGCTTGATATGACCATTTCACTCTTAACACGTATGAAATAGTTTGTAACGATTAACTTGCAGGTTCATATCATTATTTCTCCTGGGGATGTGATGGAACTAAACTTTTGCAACACATGGATTATCTCACTTTGTGTGTTTATGCATTTACAGTCGTCTAATGATATGTTAGTTTAATGATGTCATATTATTTTTACATGTTTCTGCTATCTACACAAATAAATGTATGTGTTGGTTTCTTTAGATGTGTTTGTGTTATGTTTGCTTAACTAAATGGAGTGGACCTAAACTTTTGCAAGGCACCTTATCTGCTTCAATATGACAGGATTGTTTTTTAGGAAGAATAAATAAGTTTGTATATATTTTTAAAAAATAACTTTTTTCAAATTATATATTTATATATATGTATTTATTAATATGATTTTTAATTTTTTTTTAATTTTAGAGAGGTTACCGAAAGAAATTGTGCCTCCTCCTTTTGATTCTAGCCGTTGTTATTTTAGTAATTGTACTTATTGTTATATTATCAAAGAATTAATGTATTTCACTACTCGAAAGAGAGAATAATCAAAAACCCTTCGAGTAATGTTTATGTTTCAATTTATATTTCCTCAAAAAAAAAAAAGATCAAATCAATTTACCTGAATAAGTTGCAAAAATATTTTAATTTTATCCAAACAAACTATAGAGAGTATGAAGCTACTTGTTACTGGTTTTGTTTTTTGTGCATTGTATATAAAAATTCTTTTTTCTCTTTTGGCTGTCAAATTTTGAGAAGAAAACAGATTAAATCTATTACTACTATTCATATTAAGAACTAAGAGATTTACTTTTATTTAACAAATGTCTGTTCATTATAAGAGTATTTATAAGATTTTGAAATATATATATATTGGAAATTTTAGTTAACTGTGTTGAATTATATGTATTATTTCTTTTGTAAACTATATCTTCTATATTATGTAAGTTTTATTGTATAATAATGTTATAAAAATCATTTTATAGAAAATTTTTCCTTGTAAATTTTAACTAGTCATACTAAAATTTTATAACAGTCCCAAATATTTATTTTCTTTTAATTATAGTATTATATTTGTGTGGGACCAAATTAAGGAAAAATACAGAATGTTAAAAGAAAAATATCATCGTCATCCAACAGTTTTGGAGTATTTGAAAACAATTGTACAGCATATGATATGTTATCACATATATATAATTTCCAAAGTTATCTTTACATTTATTTAACAACGTTTTAATTCGTAATTAAATTAAATAAAATAAAATTTTATCTGTTAAGTTTTATAAACAGTTTTGATTCATTTTTATTGAAAAAAATGAAATTCAAAGTTAACAGGAATTGAAACAAGACATTTTCCAATTCTGAATTTACCTGTCTATGGGTACTTTTGAGTAGAACACTCGGTCATAAGTTCACCAAGATTTTATATGTTTAACCATTAATTTTTTTATAACCGAATTAAATTGTTTTATTAATACAGAGATGTGATGACTTTTTCTGTGTGTACTCCAGCAGTCAGGAAATTTCCAACCTCCTTGATGCTGTCACTTATGTATGCTGCAGATGTTCTCTCTTTTCTGTCTTACAGTAGCAATGGCTATGATGATGTGCTCCTGAAGATCCTAAGATCTCTGAATGAAGTTGCATAAACTATTTCTTTCATGTAACCCCACAGAAAGAAATCAAAGGGGATCAGATTTGAAGATCTTGGTGGCCACATTTTCTGGCATACCAGATGACCTGCACTTTCTGCTGTGACAAAGCCATGACTAATAATGATGTTTATGATTTGACTTCTGCACCATCTTTCAGTATGGAAAAAAATCTCTCTAAAACTTTGAGTTTTTCCACCAGATGCCATTTGTTGCTTTTATATATCTTAAACCATTCATTTTTTATGGCAAATTAAAATCAAGCATACTTTTGAGCAGAACACACTATAATAATGAAGTAAACTAGAATAGCCAATATATGAAGCACTGAAAGTACACCAAGTTGCACAATTTAAGTATCTAGAAAATGAGTGTTATCATGTAATAAAATCAGGAATTACTGTTTATTTTTTTTAAGCTGTGCTTTTAGTGCTTAATTCATATTTTCTTGCAGTTTTGTGGAAATGATGGGTAATACAATAAGACCTTGTCCAAGACACTATACCAGTTTGATAATGTAACCAAAACAATTTTTCATATTTTATTATTAGGGTCATTAAAACATTATTTGTACCTTTGTGATGCAACAGCATCATCTGTCAGGCTAGAGGTGCTAATTGCTATCTTCACACACACAGTGGACTTGCCTTTCAAAGGAAGAAAGATGTTCAGTCATTTGTGTTAGTGGGTTTGTGGACAAGGCAAAAAAACCATGGAAGCAATCAATCATGGGCAACAATGGACAGTTGTTTTTGTGGAGAGGAGGAGTGGTGTATCTGATGTCCACACGAGGTTAGCAGCTTTATGGAGGGAGTGTATCAGTCAGAGCCATATTTTGCTGAATATTGGAGGACAAAAGCAGTAAGCAGCCAGCAACAGCACACAAAACACAACATTTAGTGTATGTCCAACTTTATAATGGAGGACAAGGTGAATCACAATCTATGAACTGTAGGATGGAACTCTGCAACCCATCATCCATCAGCACTGGAAGATGACTTCTCTCATCACTCAGTAGAAAGTGGCTTGTGCAGACCTGCCAATGGTACTGAAGCCATACAGCTCAAATCTTGAAGTTTCTTGAGAGTCCAGTCACAGGTGACATATCATGGTTCTTGCATAACATGCCAAAAATGAAATGTCAGTCCATGAAGTGGAAGCACACTGGGTCCCTCGACCTAAGAAGCCAAGGCCAATAATGTTCAAGAAATAAATGGCAACTGTATTCTAGGGTTCTGGAGGAGGGAGCAGGAGGGGATTCTGCTGTTGGCTTGGCTGCCCTATGGTGACCAGTACTGCAAGATACTGCAGCAACTCTGCTGATGCATGCAGCAGTGCCTCTCTTGTAAATTCACACAATAGTTGACAACCTTAAAAATATGGGATAGCTTATCTGATAACATAGGGATAACATTGAACACATTATACAGAAGTGATTTTTGGTTTATTCTCCAGAATATTGTCAGGAATAAAAAGAAACAGGAACCAAAATCTGTGTCATGAGGCAGCATGCTATGAGCCCAGATACCATGAAAGACTTGAGAGCAACATAGTGATCTTTGTGGTGACACATCCTTAACATATTTTGGTTTGCTAAGTTTTTTTTTATAACTTAGCAAACATTTAATAAGCAAGAACAAATTTCATCATGGCCACATGTGCATTAAAGAATGATTAGATTTCAAGTCATGACCTTCAAAATAGAAGGTCCACAGCTGCTGTATGCAATATCTCATTGGTGAACAGTATTTGATGCTGGTAGTTTTTTTTGTAGATTAAGGGAAAACACTGCAAGTTTAGGGTTCTTATCGTGTTCATATCGCGCATCTTAGCAGCTTCCTTTAAATGATCTTTATTTAATGCAGTTACTTCTCTGACTTTTCTTTTGCTGTCAAGAGCTTGTTGAATTCCACCGACTTTTAAACAAATCACACGGTTTCTAGTGTCCTTCGGATGCAGATGACATGATACATTGAATTTAAATTTTGCACAATTTTGATATACTGATTTCGTAACAGGTTTTCTGTTTTCAGTGGCACATTTCGTAAAGCTCGTATGTTTTGCGTGCTGTGTATTGCAGTATCGACTTGAAACAATTCCTCCAGACTTTTTCTCAATAAAGAAACAAATTTGGCGATGCAGAATGTGTGGTCTTAAAATATTTTTGACTATAAATTCAGTATTTATTAATGTAATATTATTGAATCTATAAGTTTCACTTTTTACGTTAATCAGTATAAATTTAAATTCTGATCATCCGAAAATCGTCTGAAATTCCAATGAAATTCAGTCGCAATTAAACAAATCCAAAAGCTAGAAAATTACTGCTAATTGAAAATCCTTATCAAAAATGAATTTTTTCGAGAAGAAATTAAAAGTTTTTTTGAAAAATGTATAAAGATTAAACTCGAAAATTAAGTATTCGAATGAAATACAAATAAATGTAAGATGGCAATTTTGTAGGTTTTGCATTTAATTTAAACTCTCTGGAAGTTTAAATTTTTATTGAATAATGTGAAAAATGGAATTATCATTATCTCAAACTTCCTCGGGATGAAAATAGTATGAAATTCAGAAGAAAATATAAAAGCTATGAAATTTAAATATATAAAGTTACATCCCAAAACTTATTCAGAAACATGGCAGAGTGTTCGTGTTCGTCCAAGCAAAGCGCTCGGACAGGTCTATTTTACTCTCGAGGGGACATCTTTTGCAATAAAGTTTTTGCGATTCTGAATATTAACTAAACAAACAGTTTTTCTCGAAATAAATGTTTGTTTAGTTAATACAAAATAAATGAGTTTTTAAAATTTTTTGTTGTCTGTTGTATTCAGAATCGCAAAATCTTTATTGCAAAAGATTTCCCCTCGAGAAAAGATCGACCTGTCCGAGCGCTTTGCTTGGACGAACACGAACACTCTGCCGTTTCGTTTTCGCTGGCCCACCCTGTATAAATTACATCCCAAAACTTATTCATAAACATTCAAAAGAAAAAAAAAAAACTTTATACACATGCATGAGCTAAAAAGTTATCACAAATCATTATTTTTCATGAAAGAATTTCATTCGATTCTCATCCCAAATACTTTTCAATATTTGAAAAATTTTTGAAAATTCAATTACAAATTTAAAAATTATTTAATCAATTAGTACTAATTCCATAGATTTAAAATTTTTTCAGTTTAACTATCTTTCATGAAGGTTTTTTTTATTGAGAATCCGAATGTGTTATGTTAATCCCAAATAAGTTTTCTGATGATGACTGATTCGAATAAGATTTAATGTCGCGCTGCATAGCGCCAAAATCGCCACTTGACGACATTTTTATTAAAGTGGCGATAAAATTACAATACTGGCGATTGCAAGTGGCGATAAAAACCCTAGTCGGCTTGTTTTGACATTCAGTGTGTGGTGCAAGGGACTGTCAACGTGAAATTAAATCACAAATCACACTTGGGGAAAAACAGCAAAATGTTGATCTTCCGTACAATGACAGTGTATATACTTTTTGTATCAAACAGATTCTCTGATCATTCAAATCCTGTACACAAACAAACCGTAGCGATCTTATCAATCTTTATCCACGTATACGAACACCATCTAGGATCAACCGAATCGCCTGTGAAACAATGTTTAAACATTGTGATGAAATGTATTATTCGGAATTATTCGTTAAAAAATTATTCAAAAATGATTCCTATTGCTAACAAGGGTAGGACCAGACGTTCGGGTCTCTTTGGACAAGGAGCTGCTCGTGTTTAATAGGATCCACTTCTCAAGCGTTTCCAAAAATTGGGACAGGAAAGTTCTAAAGACATAAGCTAGACACTAAATTTTCAGAGGCCCAAACTGGCGATAGCTGAGTGAATAAGACGCTAGGTACTGGAGCTAGACAATGTAGGTTTGAACCTTCGGAGTTTTAGTTTAGCTTAGTTTTTTTATATGTTAACTTTATTTTTACTGTATCATTAGCATTATTATTACTATTGTTATTCCTAACGTTTAAACCCTATACAACAAGAAATTCAAAATTGTGACAAGCTTTAAACCAGAGGAATAATAATGATGTTACACACAAAAAACAACTAAAATGAAGTTCGAACCTACATCGTCTCTTCCTCCAGAGCCTCTTACGCATTTGGCTAATCTCCGTTCTGAGACGTGAAACTTCCAAAGGCTTATAAGCTAAACACTAACTTTCAAGTTTCCAAAAATTGTGCCTCTAGAAAAGTGGGTTCTATTATTTGGACGAGGAGCTATTTGTGTTTAAGACTTCATGCTCACCATATTTCATTCGAATTGGAGACCCGAACAGCTGGACATCTTATAAGTGACAGCTTAACATGTTACTTTGGTTTCCAGACTCCAAACAAAAGGCTACCAGCACCTGTATTAATCATCAAGTAAAACTGATGGCAATAAATAATTTGAGGTGGCGAAAAAAATTAAAAACTGGCGAAATGGTGGCGATATTTTAAATTTTCCAGACTGACTCCTGGAAATTCCAAAGAAATTCAGCGTTAAAAAAATGTAAAAGTTATGAAATTAGTACTAATTATGAATATTGAATCTGCAAATTTAATCTTTTTCTTGGTTAGTAGAAACTGAAATTTCATTAAATCCTAGAACCTATTCGAGAAGAAAAATCGCATGAAATTCAATTGCAATTGACACAAATGTAAAGCTCCAAAATTCGTACTAATTGAAAATCCTTCTCGAACAGCAATTATTCAATCTCGAAGTATAATGGCTTAATGATAACTTTTGAAATACGTAAAAAAATTAAAATTATATTCAATGAAATTCGGGTGAAATTAAAAAAATTACAAAACATGTAAAATTGCTCATTCAAAGATTTGTTAAGTGAAAGTGTTATTTATAGTCTTCAAGATGATAGTTTAGATTAGCCAACAGAAATTTCGGCATTTTTATCATCCCAAATATTATCTGGAATTAAAATCGAAATTCCACCGAAATTCAGATCCACTTCAAAAATGTAGAAACTATATATTTCGTATTAATTAAACACTGTTTTATGAAATATAAATTAAAATTTCAAATTTTTTGTTAGTAAATGGAAATTTACATCATTCTAAAATTGTACGAAATTCAGTGACAAGCAAATTTTATGTTTATCTTCAAATTAAAATTTGTATTGTCTAATTAATAAAATGAATTGAAATTCTTATCCTTTCAGAAGGTTATTCGGAACGGAATTCGGATGAAATCCATATGTGAATAAAAAATAATTATATAATTTTCAAGTTTTTCTTTGTATTGACTGACGTAAAAAATTACATCATCATCATCCCACAGCTTAAACGACTTTCATCCTATTTAAGGTAAAATGAAATCCATTATCCAGATAAATAAAATTTTGCTACAGGCAGGCAGTGTGACTCCCTGTTTAAGTTAAATTTTGTATTGTCTGATGTGAATAAAAAAATGACAAACCTATGAAATCGGTATTTATTAAAAGATAACCGAACCTACACTCAGCAGATGATTTTAGTAATTATTCTTTCTGATGAGTGTGGATTAGGTTGTTAATATGGCGGCACGGCGATTATAAGATATGCAGGAAATTAGCATGTAAGTCGTAAAGGTAACCTGCAAACTGGAATTTCTAAAAGAATGCATGAAGAAGAGGGTCTTCTCCATGTTAGCTATTGAGACGATTATATTAGAAAAATCGAGTGCGAACAGGTTGATAGAAGAGTTGTATAGAACGTCGATAGAAGAATTTAAAAATTTGAAGGAACCAAACTCTTCAATACTAACTTTCTTCAAAAAGATGTGGGGACCCAAGGCTGTGGATGCCAAGGTTATTTGCCTTTGCCAAACGCACAAGGAAGGTAAAGAAGTTAGACCAGTAGTAGGAAAAAAAATCCAGCAACGAGAGTCGCGCAACTTTCCCGGCTGTTATGAGTTTTTATTTTTTTAAAAATGACTTTAATAAGCAAAATAAAGATTGTGTGTGGCGCCATCTATATCAGATTTTGTTATAAAAATTTTTATATTTAGATTTGTATCATTTGGAGAAATTATCCAGAAATTCACTAATTCTTTTGTTAAGTTAATTACAAGGATGGACTGAAACTGAAGATGGAACAAAAGAGTTCGTTAAAGATACATCTTTTAGACATAAACATCGTATTTAAAAGCAGAAATCTAGTCACCAGTGTATACGTTAAGCCACTACAGTATTTCGTACACTAATTCGAATGACACTTCTCCATATAAACTGATGCATTCCTGACCCTTGTTAGGAAAGTATATTTGTATTGCAGTAGTGTACATGATAGATTGAAGGAACTTAGTATAATTACAGAAATGGACAAAACTCTGGGCTAGAAAACTAGCAGAATAATGGGACTAGAACAGGGTTGTCCAAACTTTTTCCTAATGGGCCAAATTAGAAATTTGGGTATATTCAATGGGCCACAAAGGTACTTTATATATGCTTTTAAAAAGTTCAAAATCAAATTTTAATAACAAGTATATAAAATTGCAAAAATACTGTAAAATACTAAGTCGTTTAAGTAAAAAAAATACACTCACACACACACAAAAACATAAATAAATAAAATAAATTGAATGCGATTTTTGACATTGCCTTCCTTTTATAATATTGTCAATACCTGCTTTTATGGTACTAATCTTTATTCTAAGAAGGTTAGTTAAATGGGAATCACTCGACCTATTTCTTTCAGCAGTTTTGATATTTTTCGTGCACGAAAAGAATTGTTTACAACAGTATATACTACCCACATACATAACAGTTTTCTAGATAAATTGACAATTTCAAAAAATTAGAAAGAAATAAAGAATAAAAACACATCTTCCACTTAGGCATTAGGCTTAGCCTCAAGATACTAAAAATGGCTGACCCTCTTTTGAAAAGAGGGATTATGTGTCTTTTTCAGCCACCTGATGAAAGGGAACTGTCACTAACAACATCACTTCATTACAGAAATCTTTGAAACTGAAAAACAATTAAAATGACAGACCACACCATCTACATTTTTGGTTGGAAAGTTACAAATTGACGTCGCAATGACGTAATTGGTGACATAAAGTGTATCTAGTGAAACGAGAATAATTTTACGACATACTTTACCAAAATAAATGAAAATATACCTAATAAATTTAGGGTGCAGTGGGCCGCATAAAAATATTAAGTGGGCGCAGTGCGGCCGGCGGACTGGCCATCCCTGACTAGAAGCTACAAAGGAAGTAGACCAAAAACTCAAAACACCAGACTCAATACAATCACAAAGTTCACTTTTAACAAGATCCTGAAGATCATTATGAAAGAAATGGCAGACCATAAGTCTCTAAACTAATTTTCAAAATAATGCCAAATATTTACAGTGTATTGAGGGATGGCTAAGATAAGTTAAAGTAAGAAGAGAAAGCAGGTGTATACAAGATAACTTATTAAAAGATGTGTAGTTCCCACATGAACAAAACGGGAGGACCCAACTTCCAGTGCAAGTGGATTTCATTTATAGTCCAACTTTTATCTCGACATTGGTCTCCACGACCTCTAGATCTTCCTCTCCCGCAAAAACACACATTGTTAAAAGAGTTATTTAATAATAACAATTTTAACGAAAAGTTAAATTTAAAAATTTTCAAATAAACTGTTTTTCAGTGTTAAAGAATCAATCGCATCAACCGCATTATTTGAAAATCGCGTAAATTGGACCGTGTAAAAAGAGGGATAGGTATGAGAACTGGAATTATGTTAGGAGACATTTCAATTTTTAAAATGTTTAGAAAATTAATTTAGTTTAAAATATTAATTTATTCAAATGTAAAAGAAGGAAAGTTTATCAGAATACACCATCTTTAACTTCCTATGAATCAGAGGAAGTTGGGGAGTTCCTTCTAAAATGAAAGTTTTAGGAGGGACAAGAATGAATCTTGGACAAAATCCCATTAGACCACTGATTTTGTATAAAAGGTGGAGGTCACCTTTTATCCACGCTTTTAGTCTTGTACAGCCATGCTTCTAGCCACAGGCTATAGTTTGTAGTTCCTGCCTTATTTTTGGTGCATCAATTTTTTTAAATATTATTATTTAGATTATTTACATTGAATAATTGCTTAAATGTTTTATCTATTAGCTTATATTACTGATCTTTTACACAAGTCTGCTGAGAATATCATCTTTACTATTTCTTCATTATCTGAATTTATTTTCTTTTTCCAAATCTCTTTTAAAATTAAATTTCTAGTATACTGAGAATCTACGGAAATTTTCATCATTGTTTTATTACATTTTTAGTCAAGCAAAATTAAACTCTCAATCGAATTATTTGATATGTCTAATTATATTTTGGAATAAAGTGTACCTAGGTAACCCCTATGGCGGCACTTCCGGAATCTCGATAGCATTTTCTATTAGAAATGCAAATTTTTAATTTTCGTGGGCCCGAGGTCGCACGTTCTAACCTAACCTATTCTAATAAATTACCAAATTATTAGTAATTTATTACGGAATACAATGGGTTAGGTTAGGTTAGGGAATAGAATAAGTTAGAACATGTTCCCTGATTCCAGCAAACAGAAGAAAAGAATAATTTGGTAATTTATTAGAATAGGTTAGGTTAGAACGTGCGTCCTCGGGCCCACGAAAATTAAAAATTTGCATTTCTAATCGAAAATGCTATCGAGATTCCGGAAGTGCCGCCATAGGGGTTACCTAGATACACTTTAACCTATAATTCTATGAATTGACTAACTTCTTTCGTATAATCTATCGAGTTAAACGGAAAATTTATAATTATTATATCTCATTAACTAATTTATCCATTTCGAATTCTAACATACCTTTTATTTTATCATAACTTAGTTATAACTTCTACTTCTAGTCTTTGTGACACTCTTGTTACTTCTCCTCGAAAAAACTTGGTTTCCTCTTTTAATGACTTCTGTCTTTATTCCTTGTAATTCCACATTCAGCTATAAAAAATTCTCCTGAATTAAATCGTATATGGATTCGAACTTATACTGGGATTCTACCTCTATTCAGTCCTTTAACGTATCAAAATAATCTTGTATTTTTTAGATTTCTCAGACCTTCATGATTATCTTTACAGTATTCCTCTTCCACTTGTTGAAATTTTTCACTTATTGAAACATGCAATTGATTTTTTTTTTCTGTTTCCTTGGAAATTTCCTTGCGTGGTGTGCCCCGCCCCCTTTTTTGCATATCCGCCAAAAACATTTGCTGAGGGGAACGAGGTAGAGGCCCTGGATTTTACTCAATTCCAGCACAAATCAATAAACACAAAACAAGATTCAAAGATAATCCATTAGCAATATCCAACTCGCTAGCCGCACCTTTTTCCGTTATATTTTTGGCCTTCTAATACAATAACAGGCAATATTTGATCCTCTTCAAAAATCCACTCGCACCTCCAGTGTCTAGCACACAACCCAAATTTGTTGGTGAAAAAGTAAAACGGTGTCTTCACATTAAAAGTTCTTTATTGTGTTCAAATTTTACAAATGTCAGTGCAAGCAAATATATACAAACTGTAGCTCATTTTAAACATCGCTGGTGGTCCGAGTTGATTGACAAACAAAAGTACTGCATAATATTTAACTAAATATTCATTTATAAAAAATAGTAATTAGAACTCTTATAATCCCCTTCATTAAAATGTTTTGAGCAAATCCTTCATTATTAACATTAAAAGTGTCAGACCGACAAGAAGAAATAATTGTCTTATAACACTGTCACTTGGAAAACAAAAAAAACCTTATATCTTTTTGGAAATGTTTTGCCTCATTGTCATTATTACATCCATATACAGCACAAGGCATTTTGACGTTGTTAAATATTCAGGAAAACTTACAAACAATGAATAAACTACTCTTAAATCAGGAAGAAACACGTTTGTTTACTCTCTTTGTGACGTCACTCCTCACTTTGTACTTGCTCAATATCATTCGTTCGTGAATCGTGCCAAGCTCCTCTTGTCATGTCCTTTTTGTTCCAATTACTACTATTTAAACAACCTTTATGGAAAAACGGCTATTCAATAACAATTTAAACTTGGAGATTAAATAATGTATAAAATTAAAATTTTTATGACAGAAAACTTAAATCAGAGGAAATTCACATGCAAATAAGAAAAATCCAGCAACGAGTTGCTTAACTTTTCCGGCAATATTTAAAGCTGCATGTGTGGCGGCATCTGTTGCGATATTTTATTATTAAAAACTTTTTATATTTTTAATTACTGTATTATAATATGGCAAAAAGGTTAATTTTGAAGGTAGGGATGGGTTTTGTAAAAAATTGTAAATGCTAATAACGAGTAAAATCGTCATTCAGTTCGACCCTTTTGGAGATATGACGCACGACTCACTTTATCTCCCACTCCGTCAACCTTTAACTACTAAAATTTAATACCATCAATGCCCGTAATACACAAATCTCCTTGCAAAATTTCAGAAATTTGTCCCCTCCCAACAACATTTAGTGGCACCATTGTAACAATGGCACCACGAAATGTTGCCGGGAAAGTTGAGCAATTAAAAAATTTGAAATTCTTTTCATCCCAGACACTTACTTGGAAAAAATTGGAAAGAATTTCAGACGTGAATGAAATTGAAAAACCATAAAATTATTCCAATTTCAAAAATTTTTATTAAATCTGTAAATTCAAATTACTATAAAGCGGGGTGTCAAACTGGCAGCCCGCGAGCCGAATGCGGCCCCCGATGCAATTTTTCGTGGCCCACAGTCACCATGCTCTGCAATAAAATGAAAAACAGAACAATATGTTACGAAGAAAATATTAAGTAACTGTCGCTTCGTTGCTATGACGTCATATGTCATATGCTACGATGCTACACGGTCAACCGTGGGAGACTAGGCCGCGGTTGCGCACTTCGCCAGTAACTTCAAGCAAATTTCAATCTAGACATGCCAAGCTTCAAAACTCGCTTAAAAAGTCTTCTTTTCGCTTTACAGAGCCATATACGGCGGGCAAGGCGCAGCCGCCACAGTGAAGTGAGTAACTGTATTCTCTTTCAATTTTCGCTAAAAGCATCTTCGCTAAAGGCATTTTCGCTAGTTTCTTTGTCCCGATCGGCGTATTGAAGATTTGTGGATTGGTGTTTTTTTTTTTTTTAACTTACTAGCAGATAAACCCGGCGTTGCTTGGGCAAAAAGTAACGATAGCGAAGATTAAGATTATTACATTATAGTCAATCTTACCCGTTTTCACAGAATGCAAGAATTAGGTCCCCCTGATTAACTGATACCAGATAATTAGAGAATTTTTAGATGGGTCTAAAAATATGTTCGATTTCCCGCAAAAACGCAAAAAACCGCATCTGCGCCTGTGAATCTTGCACGCCGCTTAACACTTTCATTGTTAAGGAATACACTTCTTTCATCCCCACGTGGTACCCTACTAAAATACAGTTAAAAACAAAAAATTGCATCTAAAATAGTACAGTACAGTAGAAGCCGAGTTTTTTAGGATAAGCCTTAATCCTCTCCCTGTCTCCCGTGGGGGGAAATCTCGAAAATGAAAGATGAAAACAACAAAATTATATCGGTTATAAAAGATCCATTGTGAGTAAAAGACCTAGCATTTTTAACAGATATTACAGACCATCCGAATGATCTTAATATTACATTGCAAGGCAAATGCAATTGCAAATTTTGTAAAAAACTGACGTTGTTTAAAAATCATTTCAAAGAGTTACAAAAAATGTGAGCAATTATTTTCGTGCAAGAAATTAAATAAAACGGCTTACAGATCAAGATTAACTGATAAACATCTATCTGCCATAATGAAGATTGTCTGTTTTTAGTCTTTGAATCCAGATATCGGAAAACTAGTAGGAGGAAGAAAGTGCTGGCAAATTTCAGAAGAAAACAATTAATTTTAGTTTTATAAATGTTTAAATAAAAGCAATACTATAGCAATTATATATTGTTGAGTAGAATTCACTGAACTACATAATGTGTTTAATTGCCCTATCTATATTCCCACATTCTCACTTCAAATTATAATTTTAAGAAAATTTGTAAATGTGATGTGGCCCGCGTGAATCTTATCAGTCGCATTAAATGGCCCGTTGTTTAAATGTATTTGACACACCTACCATAAAGTAACAGAAAAAAAACCATTTGAAATTTTCTATCATCCTAAAACTTATTGGGAACGAAATTCGGGGAAATTCAGACGCAAATAAAAAATTCAAAAACCTACAGAATTAATATTAATTAAGAAACCTTAATGACAAATTATTATCGAATCTGGAAGTAAATATTTCTATTGGTAAAAATTAAAATTATCATCACCCGAAAACTTATTTTCGACGAAACTCGAATGAAATTTAGGTGAAATTAAAATGCAAAACCTATACTAATACTACTCAAAAAAAATTTGTTATGAAAAATGCTTATTGAACTTCCAAAATTTCTATGCACTAACGTAAAAAATTGAAATTTTTATCACGAAAAAATTTTCTTCAGATGAAAATCGTATGAAATTCAGATGAAATTAAACAAATATAAAAGATATCAACTTAGAACTAACTGAAAATAATTTCTGAAATGTAGTTATTTAATCTTCGAGTTGAAATTTTTATTGACTAACGAAAAAATGACAGACATATATCACCTCAGAAAGTTATTCGGATTGAAATACCAATGAAATTCAGACGTGAATGAAATTATTTTTCATACAATATGAAAAATAATTATTCAATCTCCAAGTTTAAATTTCCATTGAATAACGAAAACTCGAAATTTTAAAATTTTTCTAATATTCTTAATATTTTAACCATTCGAGTTACCAATTTTTTGTAGTTTTGCTCTCTTCTTATTCCCAGGAAGTCTTCAGTTACATTCTTAAAACACATCCGTTTTCTTTTTTTCTTTATCTGTTAGACATGTTTCCAAATCTGGATCTTGTTGAAGTTCTCTAATTTGAGATCCAAGAAAAATACATTTTTTGCTGGTGAGAGATGAGGAAATTAGCTTGAAACACATCAATCTCCTTCCATTTGTATCCACGTCCTTTAGAAATTGTTTAATAAGGCCTAACTTGATGTGAAAGGGGTAAGAAATATGTCTTTACGAGCTATCAAACTCTCGTGTTGTATATTTTTTCTTCGCACTTCTCAAACATTTGGTGGACAGTTCTTTTTGGTGTAGTGATTCGTTCTGTCACGACTATCCTAAATTCAGTAATATTTGTACTTGGGTGGAGAAAATTGTATTCCTGAAACCTTGCTTTTTGCTTGCATAATCCCAAGTCACGGACTAAACCATTTAAATCAGCTGAAGTTAAAAAGTGTCTGACTGGATTACTTATTTCCTGATACACAGGATCATTTTTTCAGGCGATGATGATAAATCCTCATTGATACTCGCTGTCTATTTCATTTATTGATCTCGAAGGTACTGCAATTGCAAATTAACACCATGGCTCAGAAGTGGTATAGCCAACTACTTCAAAAATTTTCAACGTTTGTACAAACTGTGAATTTGAGTGTAATGAAGATTTAATATACTTATAATTAAAAAACTGTGCCTAATAGCGAACATTTTGATTTAAGATTTCGATTTCTCATGAAGTGTTTCAGAAACACTTATTTTCACCTAATACAACAAAAACCCTCTGTAGAATAGTATAGTTATTCCACGTCCAAATAAGAATTTAGACATGGAATATGAATAATTTATGAACAATTCAATTACCAATTTTAAGTTTCTATTGACTAACGTAAAAATTTAAATTTCCTTTAAATCGCAAAACTTTGGATTTAGACGTGAATGAAAACGTACAAAATTAATATTACTAAAAATATCTTTATAAATATGATAAATATTTAAATTTAAAGATTGAATAACGTGAAAAATAAAAGAATTTATCATCCTAAAACTTATTTTGGACGAAATGCAAATAAAATTAAGACGAAATTTAAATTGCAATTTAAAGAAATGTAAATGTTATACAGCTAACGAGTTAAAAAACCATTATGAAAAGCGACTACACCACGCAACAATTTTTTTCATGGGTAGTGAGTGATTCCTGATTGATTATGCTGAAGAAGTATAGAAAATGACCATTATTTTCAGGTGCATCTGTATATTGGAGCACTCTACCCCGTTTTCGTTTTGAATGTCCTTTTCCTAATCTCCAAGAGGGCACCAAACAACAGAAAATTCGTGAGTTCTAGCCTATTCTGCAAATATAAAAGAAACTAATGAACAGTATTTGTCCGGTGTCTCATGCAACTAAGTGGTATGCTGACCAAAATCCCATTCCTTGTTTTCTAGGCCAAGTTAACCCCCTCAATGCAATCAGTGCCACCTTGTGGGTGCGCTGATTCGACGTTGAATCATAAAGTTTGAAGTGGAATGCAGGCAATTCCAAAACTTTATATAATATAAAAATGGCATGAAATTCGTAGGAAATTCAGTTTTAAATAAATAATGTGAAAACGATAAAATGAATAATAATGAAAAATTCTTTATGAAATATAATTATCGAATATTGGGTGTAAATTTTTTATGGTGTAACAGTGAAAAATTGAAATACTTATCATCACAATGATAATTTCAAATGAAAATCGTATGAAATTCAGGTGAAATTTTAAAAAATTGTAAAACCTTTAAATTTATACTAATTAAAAAACATTTTTGAAATGTGAATATTGAATAATATAATAAATTAAAAATATTTTATCATCCCTAAACATAAATATAAGATGAAAATCGTATGAAATTTGAATGGAATTCGGTTTGAATTATACAAATGTAAAAAATATATAAAATTAAAAATAATTAAATAATCTTTATGAAATTGTGATTAAGTAATATAAAAAAATTGAAATTTTTATCATGGAAAAAAAGTATAAAATTCGAATGAAATTTAATTTCAATTAAACAAATGTAAAAGCCATCACTGAGTAACTGATTGAAAATTTTTGGTGGAAAATGAGTATTTAATCTTTAAGTCAAAATATTTATTAATTAATGCAAAAAAATTTGAAATTCTTGTCTCAGAAACTTATTCGTAAAGAAATTCACACACGAATAAAATATACGATAAAAAATCTATAAAATTTGAATTCATAAAAAATTTATGATAAAGAATTATTCAGTTTTAAAATTTAAATTTCTATTGAGTGTATTTCAAAATGACGATGGAAAAAATCAATGTTCTGTAAGGCTAATAACAGTACATTTGCAAGGTTGTATTTGAAAATCAACTGTTCATCGCACTTTGTTGCATCTGGAAAAGCTATTAAAAAATTGAAATTCTCATTAATCCAAAACTTATTTTAGAAGAAATTCGGATTGAATTCGATCCCGAATCCTTAGGTGGTGAAAGAATGTTTTATGATGTCCTACACTTCCCGTATTATTGATGTCCCGCTAAGTGTCACATGCAATAATCTATTCTCACAAACACAAGAGTACTGTATTGCTCCAGACTTTTTATTTATTTTTATATAAACCATTGATTTTATTTGAGATTTTTTTGTGTGAAGTAATTATGTGAGGACCGAATTGAGCCGGTCCGATTTTAATTTTTCATTATTTCAAATCCCTTCGGGAGATAACGATCGAGATCCGCGATAACGATCAAGCTTCGAAGGATGTACAGTCTTTCGCCGTCAAACCCGCTTCCCTCCTTCTCCGGATCCCACCTGAGTCATGGAACTCAAGTCACCACCCTCCATCGCGATTGGTGATCGTTACGGAAGGGACCGGGGGTATATAAAGGGGGAAGATATCTAAGAAGAGTGCTGAGGTCCGAGGACCGGGGAACGGCCCGTTGACCCGAGTCCTGTACGAAGGCCATTCCAAGACGCCGGAGCCTCCGCCTACAAGCCGATCCTGCCGCCCACCTGCCGCACCGCCAGGAAAGACGCCTGAAGAACCGTCAGCCGAGCCGAAGAATATTCTCGATCGTAGTCGATAACCGAGAGGTATGAATCCCCTAACAATTGTGAGCTCTCTCTCTCCCGCGATTAGGGACGGAATGCGTCGCTTCGATGTAATCGATTCTATGTTTTAATAAATCTTATCTGTGTTGTCCTGCTACTACGGATATTGCCTTTTTCTTATCGACGACCCCACACTTCCTCCACTCGACCTGACAATTAACTAACCGATCCCGACAAGTCGGGATATTACGATAAATTTAGCCATCCTAGACAGTGGGTTGGGTCTTGCCGACCTATTCGCCGAAAAAAAGGAGGTACGACTCCGTCCTACCCCCGGCGTTCCCACAATTACTTAGCAATTCTTTCTTCTGCAATATTTTAAAATTACAATTTCGTAAATGCAAGAGCAACGAAATCTTAAATTCCGAATCCTCTTAACTAATATCTTAAAGATAAATACATTATGATCGGATATTTGACCATTTATTATTTGTTGCTAATAACTTTATAAAGTTTAATGCTGAAATTTTAATAAATTATAAAATTCTCTCGTTTTTCCTGTGTTATAATTCGAGAAAACTTGTATTTTGTTCACATAAGAATCTGAAGAAGGCACCTTAAATCTAATGTGTTGTAGACAGTGTAATTCTCGATAGTGTGCTGCTGAATATCAATTCTTGATACTGCTGTTTATCCTAATAGAGTTAACAGCAGTGTCAATAATTGATATTCAGTTGCACTCTTGGTAACCAGTAGGCTACATGGTTTTCAGTGTTACTTGTACAGTACACTCGTATTGTGACATTTATTCAGCTGTAGCAATTCCTCCTTCAACAATGTTATGAAAAATACGATAAAATTTTAATATAATTGTTTTAAACATTAATAAATATAATTGTAATAAATTATTATGAATCAACAGATATTTCATTAAATGTTTTATAGTTTCTAGCAGTATATATTCTTGCAAATTTACGAAGCAGCAACTTTCAACTTTAATAAAAATAAATATGAATTACACAAACATTTAAAAAAATCTCATTTGTATAAGACAGACTACAATTATTTTTACTTTTACCCAATATTTCAGTGTGAGAAGTAATTGTATGTACACAATGGACATCAATTCTGAATCCAGATATAATTTAATTATAAAGCTTCGAGGTAAATGTGAATCGTGGCGATAAAATACTGGATTTCGTTTCGATTTTTAAAATTACCGTGTGCATTGGTTTACATAAGTAATTAGAAAAGGATAAAATTAATAAATTTTCCAAGACTTTTTAAAAAAATTAATAAAATATTTAACAAACCTTTATAATTCTTCAGATTGGTTTACGAAATATTAAGAATGTGGAGCTATATTTTCCGAACAGATAGACCTATTTTCCTGAAAATTTCCAGAAACATTTCCCCCTAATATACAAACCTTCCTGAAAATTTTCAGAAATTTTTAAGAAAAGTTACAAGAGTTATTAAGCTCAAATTGGGTGAAAAAATCGTGTTCCCACACAGACACGAACGTCAATACATACAGAACCTCCCAACTTTTTCTCAACGTTTCGCGGCCCCCCGAGTCCAAAAATGTAAAAACCTTAGGGAGTCATTTTTTGACAGATTACCACACTTTTCCTCTTATATACCAGCCGAGAAAATAAGATACACGATTCAATATTCTAGTTCAGTCTTTGCAACGGTTAACTGACACTTGAACCACCCTGAATTTTCGAAAAACTGAATAAATGTGCCGAAGTGTTAATTTTCATTATTCTTTCATAAATTTAACTGTAATAATTGAATAGTCCACAATTTTTAGACGTGAGAAAACTTCGAAAGTTGACAAATTAGTAAACTTTTTTTCCCTTTATATTTGTTTAATTTGGATTTGAGTATTTGAATTATTATATTGGATATAAGTTAATGTTTGTCTTAGCAAATGTCTCATTCAAAATGCAAATAGAATTTAAAAGTTACAACTGAAAATAACGAATGCGAATTTAAAATTGTAATGAATATTGAGATAAAGATTATAATTGATAGTACGTGATTTCGAAAATGTCAAGTATAAGCCCCTCGACTTAGAAAACTTTTATTTTAAAAGGAAATGAATTTAATTCTTATTAAAACCCAAGTAAATTAGGATAACTTTCCTTTTTTTAAGTTAGGAATTATTCTTAAAAAATCGATAAAAATTTAATTTTCACGAAGAATTAATAATTCATCACAAAGAAAAGACTACGAAGTGATGAAGATTATCTTAATAATCGATGTTCATTTATTACTGAATTCATTATTAAAACTATTGCTTCTAGTAATTTCATCTTTTATTTGTTAACTAGCAGACACGATAAAAAGTAAGAACGACATATATTATAATGACACCATATTAAAAGTTTGGTTATTTTAACCGACCATTGTTATTTATCAAGAAGTATCAAAGGGAATTAAATTGGGGGGAGGGTAGTGTTTTCGGGTTTCATAGCAGCCTGTACTTTCTTCAGGGTCTTAGAAAATAACTCTGAAAAATTTGGTGAAGATCGGACAAAGGTTTAGGAATTAATAGGGGGATGAAATCAGGAAGAAGTGAAGCGGCCCGGTTAAATGGTAGCCTCTATGGTAGCTTCAGGGTCCTAGAGAATAAGTCTGAAAACTTTGCTCCAGGTCTGTCCCGATATTTTTTCTTATTAATTCTGCATTTAACACCTGTTTTCTTTAATAGACAAGTTACTATTTTAAAGAAACAAGAGCTAACTACTTGTGATTAAAATTAGTGAAATTACAATTAAAAAAATAATACAACTTATTGTATATCAATAGATATAAAATGAGATATTTAGCAAAGACATCAAATTTGCAAGCTCAAAAATGAATTTTATACAATTATATATTATGCAAAATTAACACATATATTTTAAACATACAAAATAAAATCTTTAAACTTAATTCCTAATTTTATTTAAAAAACTTTATATTTTGACATGGTTTTATAGTCGTATGACGCATGGCACAGACTTTCAACCAATTTAAAAAAATTAAATTGCCAATAAATCATTTAAAATTTTTGAAAAGTTTAATATTTTTTTATTTTATAAATTAAAATTTTATAAATAATAATAATAATATTTTACATTTTTTAAATGGAAATATGAAACTAAAACATCCATTTAATCTTGCTTTTATACGTCAATGTACTTTACTTGTCGATCGATCCATATACACTTATGAGTGGTGTGGTTCGGGAGCATAGAAAATTAAATTTTATATATTAGGATTTAAAAATAATAATAATAATTTTGTAGTTTTATTTAATTTTATAAAGTTTTAATGGCATAGACGGCATTCTACCGTTTTGGGGAACCATGGATCGAATTCTGGCGATCGAAAAACTAAGAATTTTTCGGGCCCCCTGGTCACCCCCACACACTGGTCGAATCCATGTTAAGCATGGAAAAAAAGGCCCCATTAGTGTACATAAGACGGGGAGACTTATAAGAAGCCACAGACATTAACTCATCTTACAAATTTCCAATTCGAATAAGTACTAAATAATAAAATAATGGAATGATTTAAGTTTATGAACTAGCTCCAACTTTCAAGTATGAAAACTATTATTAATAATATATATACTGAAAGATTATTAATTGTAATTTAATACATCATTCGAACGTTATACTTTAATATTATTTTCTTAAAAAATTTTTTAAAAGTGAAATTAATTGATAATTTCTTCTTGGAAAGGAAGATATTGCTATGTAATTATATCTACATCGTTATATAAGCCTATATAAAATGTTAGTTTTAAGTCATATCGGTGTAATGATCAACAATAGTGAGTAACGAGAAGTGATCATTAAGTATCAATCACTCATAAAGAAATAATGAGATTCTGAAAAAGTATTTCATTTTCAACAACTCTATCGAGTTATTACCTATCAATTTACTCCATATTATTGTTGACAATTGCCATGATTATGTATAGATTTTTGTAGATAACTGCTTTACTACAGACCTAGTTAAAATAAAAATTCAAATTTTAAATATTTAGGTGTGAGACATGTGAAGTAACGCATGGGCAATCTATTATGTAGGCCTTCTGGGTGGACTTTCTATAAGAAACTGGCCCCCATTTAGGTGTTAGAAACGTGAAGAAATTCGGAAGACTCCACTTGGCCAGCTCCTTTGGTGAGGGTCGAACCCACGACCAACATACTGCAATCTAGGAATTTGCGCCCGAATATAGATCGGCTTTTAAATATTAATAGCATTCATAGAAAGTTAACTTGATCCTCGTTCCATTATATAATCAGGCTTGTAATAGGATTGGCTGGAGCAGAATGGGGATAGAAAGAGCCCTCTTATTATCTGTGGATCAAGAAACGTTAAAACGAATTTACGTATATTTACTCCTGTTTTAGTGCCATTTTTCTCACTCGTTTTATTACTCGTTTGAATAAAAAATTTCACAAAAAAATAATCAAAAATGTTAAGTAACGTATAAGGAAACAAAAAACCTACACAAAGAAAATTATTCGTTTTCTATTTTCGTAAATAGGTCAATGCTGTTGCAAAGTAATTACTGTATATACAAAGTCAGACATCTTAGAATATTAATTAATTCTGACATTTAGGAGTTTTGATCTTTAATAATTATTTTCAAAATAAAATGAAGACCTCTAAAATATTATGAAATCTTAAACCACTTATTTGCATGTTAATGTCGCGTGATGCTACCGAATGCTATTGAATAATAATTTGGAAGGTAATAATGACAGAGTAGCATTAATTTCTCATTATTATAAATGGAAATATGAATAATTAATGTATTAAAATTACTATTATTTTCATATTTATAGCTCTAAAAAAATATCAATTTCAATTTTTAAATATTTTCTAATAAAGAGGAGTCTAAATTATTTTAATGAACTTTTCATTTTTAATTTTTGTTTTAAATTAAATTATGAGGAATTTTTCAATTGTTTTATCTTCACAACTCCCCAGAAAATTAAATTAATCTGTTTAAGTACATTATGTATCGATACAGGATTTGTAATTATCTGTCTCCTATAAAGATCTTAATGTGTTTAAACATTAAGTTGACTTCCAGGAAAGATTGAAGATAAAAAGAAAATTAAAAATTCTTCATAAATTATTGTAAAAAATATTAAATAAAGGAGATACTCTGCCCTTCTACAACTTGGAATTTTATCCAGTGAGAAAATTAAGACACCTCACACCTCTACAGGATCCTCTTGTTAAAATTCTGTGAAAAATATACAAGAGCTCCTCTATGTATCTCTATCCCTCTGCACCTCATCCTGTATACCTATGGGGTGTGCCTTTTTAGGCACACCCCACAGGTTCTTAACCTTTGAGTTAGGTTCTCAACCACAACTGATCTAGATCTTTAAATTTATTTAATATTTAATTTAAATTAAAACACTAATTTACAACAGGTGTTTACAAATAATAGTTTAACTTTTCTTATGATTTATAAATTACATCATTATAATTTAATATAAATTTGATAATTTATGATAATTATGTATGGAAGATAACTTAGAAAACTTACAACTGTTAATTATGTAAATAAATAATAGACTGAATCATGACTTTTCTTAGAATTAAACGGAAAATTCCATGATTCATAACTGATCATGCATTATTTATAGTATAATAGATGTGTAATTATAATTGCTGAGATTTATAATATTCTATGATTAAAAAATTAATCTTTCATTTGATAAATTTTGGTATAATTATGTAAAAGCAATTAATAAAGATAAGATTCCTACTTATATCTTGTACATCATGAAATCAATTGAACTAGTTAAAGGAGTGTTTGGTTACTCCTAATTTGCATATTGTTTCATCCTTTCGTAAAATGACAGGCTAATTCAGCAGGTAGTTTACTTTAAAACAGGTGTATCAACCACACATAAGACAACCGAAACGTATACATATTTTCAAGTATTTTAATTTGTAAATCACCCATAAATTTATATACATTTTTGGATATATTTCTGCATTTTTCACACTCCAATTAATTATTATTTCAACGTTATATTTTATTATAAGACACCAGAAAAATAACCTTAACTTCCTTCTATACAAATTTCAAGCAAAAATATTTTATTATTTTGTTCTAAATACAATTTAATACGTTTCAAATCAATGTTGATAATGTTTGAACTCAATTATTGAATTAAATTCTAAAGAAAATGCATAAATTTCTACAGAATAAGTTTAAAATATTTCATAAAATTACGTTTAAGTTAATTAAGTGTTAATATTTACAATATATTTTTGAAAAATTAACTTTAAATTAATCTCGAGAATGGTGTTATTAGGTTAGGTTATAGATAGATGAAATTCGAAACCGGATATAAAAACTTAGGGGCAGGAGGCCTCGATTAAGTACTGTACATACGGACTTCTGTTCCTTTACCGGAAATCACGTGATTTCAATTCAAAAATTTCCCCAGACGGAGTCACATAGATAACCGGCATGACTCTATTGTTATCAGGAAAAGTACGATGTACAGGGACAAGCCACTACTAATTTGAGGTGGATAGCATATATTTTAAATGAAATAATATTTTGCTCGTTTATTTAATTAAAATAATTTTTAGAAAGGTAAAATGCCGCAATTCTGGATGCTGAAATTAATGAAAAATAATACAGATGCCTAAAATTCTCTTGAATAATGATAATTAACTGTGACAAAATTTTATTATTTAATTTTAAAATATGGTTTTAAAATGTCAATAGAAACTATAACACGAGATTCAATTTTAAAATACAATTATTTTTCTAAACAATAATTAAATATTCATTTACTCATGAGAATGTAAAATGACAAATAAACAATTCATCCAGTTTAGATTAGGAAAATCTATTTTTCAATGAAATTTTATTCTCTGTTCTTAGTTTCTGTTATAATTATTTAATGTAGAAATGTTTCCGGGTAAGCAATAATGACACTTCCTAGTAATGCCTACACTCCAAAACACTAGGGCACTCTAACGATTATTTACGAGCGAATAATTTTATATATTAATTATAATTTATGCTGCTATTACTTAATTGATACAATAAATTTAAGAAATATAATTTTATTTCCCACAATTGTTTATTAATTTTAATTAAAGCGGTTCTTCCTTCTTATAAAATTTATTCTTCAATAGATTATAAACAAAAAAACAATATAAGAAGTGCGCCGATTTTCGCTCTAGCGGACGAATTTTAAAGAAAAGTTTCCCGAAAATCGACAGGACAGTATGTACTGTGCACTGCTGAACACCTACTCTTTAATAACGTAACCTCTTCATTGCGCCATTCTTGTAAAGCGTCAATGAAGATACGTGAACGGATCTTTCCCACATTATATAGAGGTACGATTTTGCATTATAAATCACGCTATCATCACCATAACACATAATTTTCAAACTCCCAACACTCTACTAAGTGTAATTATTGTTGAATGTGCTCCATACGGTTTAGCACCACCCCCGATTTAGCATCAAATTAACAGGCGAACAAACGGTAAACGCTAAATCGAAGTTTTGTGGTGTGTATTTTTATAAAATATTTTTAAACATAGCTTCTAATAAAATTGTAAAACTTTCACGTAAAAGGGATAAATGTAATTAATAAATTACCGGAGAATTTTAATGTAAATTAAAACCTTAAATTATGATAGGACGTTTTCAATTAGAGAATTAATTAATATAATTTAAGAAGAAATATAAAAGAAATTTAAAAAGTTAATAAACAATTAAGTTAAATATAATTAAAATTCTTTGTAATCTTAGTACAAATCTTCCTATTTGTTCATCGAAAATAGTCGCTGTTAATCTCTTTTCTATCCATTGAACGAATTCAATTATCCGAATTTTGTGTTCTATTTTTAGATTTTCCATTTATTATGGTGCATTGAACAATTACAGATTAATATAAATTTATATATATTAAAAAAATAAAATAAATTTTTAAGATTATTTTTCCAGGAAATCAATTATAGAAATTTGATTTGTTCTTTTCATTTACTATGTTCCAATTTATTTTCTTATTTGTTTCTAGAATTCTAGATACAGAGCTTTATAATTTTCCAAATTTTTTCAAATTTCTAGTTCAGTTTAAATTCTGGTTTATTTATAAATAATTTTTAAATGAATGAAGTACGAATTATATAGTTTACTTGCTGCGTGGCCCGGCGTTACTCGGGATTTGGGGGTGGAGAGACCCCCACAGTAGGGTTTTTCTAGAGTATCGAAGAGTATTCATGCGAAATTTGGTGAGGATACCTTTATCTGACAAGCATACATAATAAGTTAGGAGGGCGTGGGTTTTAGGGGTGGTTGGGAATTAGGTTGAATGGTATAAAATTCTTTATCTAACATACAAACATTAATTGTTCAACAAAAGTATAAGAATTTTTACTGATTTGTTTGTAAAAACATCTACAAATTGACATGAAATTGTAAATTTTCTAGAACTTATTCTATTACTCTACAGTGATGATTCTTTTAAAGGATTTCATTCCTATAAATTGTTATTTAGATGAACAGTAATTCACATAGAATGCTTAACTTCTTTACATTATTAGAGCATTGACTCGATTTTCTTTCGTAAAAAAAATCGATAAATAATCCTTACAGAGTAAACAATTCGATTAAATAAATTAACTCGCCGCTCTTTTATATAATTGAAATCATTATTATCAAAATATAAAATTTATTTTATATTTAAATGCAATATTGTAATGTATTTTATTCTGATTAAGGGTATAAATTTTAATATATTAACATAAAACTAAATTAAATTAAGAATTAATTTAATAACTTCTTGTTTAAAATATATAAAAAAGACAAAGATTTTTACCTATAGGATCGTAACTGTCAAAGGAAAAACATTGTTTTGTGTTGGAATACGACGTTTGATGCTTGTTTAAAGACGTTACCGACAGACAGCTTTCTCTGTTAGATAATTAATGGAGCTGGATAGAAAATCTGTTTAAAGGTTATACAGTTTTCTTAATGCTTCATTACTTGATAATTAGTTTCAATTTGACTTCACTCTGCTAATTGTTACGTCTTGATCATGGCGGAAACTAAGAAAACTGAACATGTAACAGGATTAAATATTTTTATTAATATTTTAAGATACATTTAATCCAATATTCCTTACATATCCGTAGGGAAATTTCGATTATTTTTAGAATAAATTTAGTAGGAAGTTTCTCTTTATACTTGAATAATTATCCGAATAAAATGTTATATTTTTATTTTTCCAGCTGTTTTATATAACAGGGGGAGAAATCGGTCAAAAACGTAAAAAACATTGGGGGTTTTCTGTATGCATGTTGTTAATTTGTGTCTGGGATGCATGATCCCCTACACACTAACATCCATATATATTGAACCCTTCACCCAACTTGAAGTTTAATAACTCTGTGTCTTTTGCCCAAAATTTCTGAAATTTTGGAGGAGGGTTTATGAATTAGGGGCATCAAGTCTATTAAATTTTAGTGGTTAAAGATCAGGGAAGTGGGGAAATAGAGGAGAGCACGCAATTTTAACTTTTTTTTTGCCGGGAAAGTTAGGCAACTCGTTGCTGGATTTTTCTTATTTTTGATCCCTTAAAAATAAGTTACAATATTTTTACCTTATAATATATCTATCGGATGTTAAGGAAATGTATAAATCAGGTAAATTTATACGTAAAATTTACATATTTTTAATTATAGTATACTTTAAACTAATATAAATTATTAAGATCTCTACGAAAATCGAACTAATACGTAAGGGCAATGGGACTTGTCACTAATGTTGTCATATGACTTGAGGGGAAACGTTCTGTTTGACATAATTAGTGAACATTTTAGTCTATAGGCAAGATGGATGTTTAATTATCTACTTAATTTCTAGGCAATTAGTCATTAAGAGTTTATTTTACAACTTTATGTCAATAGAAGAGATTGAAATGAAATAATGTCAAGTTAAAATTTGATACTGCCAAGTGAAATATCTAAATAATTTCCAATGAAAAAATATTTAATTAAGATAATTAATTTTTATCAATCAATCAATTAATCCTTTCCCAAGTCATTTAATTGATAATTATTACATTATTGGAAATTTCTTTGTCATTTAAAATATTTAATAAAGTTTTTGAAAATAAGAAAATATATTTATATATTTTAAATCTTAATTAAATTAACGATATTTATTTTAATTTTTTAGCAAAATTTAATAATTGAAATGAATATAAAGAAGAGAGAATAATCCTATATTTAATTTTCTCATTATTTATTTAAATAATTATTTTTGAAATTATAAAATATTTATTTATTTTATAATTCAACTATTGAATTAATAAATGAATAATTGGACATTATTCAAAGGACAAATCAAAATATTGAATAATTGGACATTCAACTCATAAATTCTGTTGAATTTATGAGTTGAATGTCCAATTATTCAATATTTTTGCTTTGATAAAATTAAAAATTAACTGGAAACGTCCGATAAATGAATAAAAAAAGAAAGTAAAAATTCTCTAAGGGAAATCCTATAAAATTCTTTTAAAATTGAAGAATATTTTTAATTATTCATTAAAAATCGATAATAATTCGCATCGTTTTAGAAGGATGCTCAATGATTTTCTCCATCTGAAAATTGAATTAAATATAACCTAAATATAACCAAGAGAAAATTATGTTAATTATTATATAATACACCTAATTTGTACATAAGGTAACCCTCAAGTGCCTATTAAGCACTTGAGGGGGTCGAAAGCTGTACTTGTGCTGTACGGCGTATGGCATATGTAAAGATGCTGTAGATGCATCTACAGCATCTTTACATACGCCTTTTAATACATCGATAATTTACTTAGATGCACAGACGTTTTAATAATACATTTTTAAATACAAAAACACAGAGCAATTATACATGCAATTATATATAATGTTTATTCGATTGCATATTGAATTAATTGGCAAATACTTATTAAATATTTATTTAATTTATATAAAATGATGTTTATTTATTTAATTAAATAATTATGGATAAATCCAGCCATTTAAATATTCGTTAAATAAAATTTATAACAACCTTAAATTATATTAAATATTTCGTCCTTAAACATAATTATCATTGGAATATTAAGTTTATAGGTAGTAATATATCATGTATATTGTTATATTATAAAATGTTTAGATTCAAGGAAGAAATTTATTTTCAAATAATATGCAGTTCAACATGTTCAACACGTTTTCCTTCAACATACAGACATCTTTGTAAATGAAGTATCATGTTTCTATGCATAAGGATCAACATCTTTCACCTGTCAAGATGCTGATCCCCTTGAAAAGATGAAGGAAAATATCCAAAAGAGTAGAAAAAGATGAGGAAGGATGTGCTTGGAGAGGAAGGAAATAAGCTATTGTACTTGCTAACAGTTAATTCTACTAAAACTTCTATATGAAGTTCATATAGAATGACTTTTTTTTTAAATTTATATCATACACAATTCTACATTTCTGTAAATTATAATTAAAATAATGTATTAAATACAATTAAAATATATTTATTAATTTATAAAGCTTTAATAATTCATATAATAAAGTAAACTACGTCAATTGTATATTAAATTTTATTTTTAATCGGGGATAAAATGAAATTTGACAAACATATTAATTTTTATTTAGCAATTATTATTATTTTATACTTAATAATTGATAAATAATATATACATATATTAATTTGCTTGTTTTGAATTAGATTTAATAAAATATCACATTAATTAATTATATTCATATGCAACAATTTCGCTTTTAATTTGATTAAAGTTCTCATAAATATACCATTTTAAATTAATTTCTATAATAAAAATAAACAAATAATTTCATAAAAATTTTAAATTTAAATTATTTTAAAAAGCGATTAACTGATTAGAAATAATTAATTTTAAATACGTCATAAATACTTTAATTATGTAAGAAATAAATGACATTTAAGAATTAATTTTAAATCTTTTATTTATTCATAGTGATTTTAATGAGTTATATTTTAATTTATCAAATTATTTTTTAAAAGATTTTGCCATTTTAAAACCATCGAGTATGCATTTCTACACGGAGGTGAAGAAGGCGAATCAATTATAAATGGAATGTAAATATAATAAAATTAATTAAGATTATTCATATTTTATTTTTAAGTTTTCTAATTAATTGTCTGTTAGTTGGAAACAAGAATATTTAAGGATTTATCGACCTATAAACGTCTATCTTACAAATCATCTTGTTATATTGTATCCATAGAACGTACTGTATATAAATATGTGTTTAAATTATATACATTTACTCGTAGTTTATAAATAAATAAAATTATATTTAAGAGTATTCTTAACTAATTTTGAAGGGTAAAGAATACTACATTAGTTTATGAGGGTTTCTCAATCTGTGAATGGCTGTGACATATTTATGGAGTGATGTGGGTGTTGGATCCTTATCCCGGTGTGCTTAATTTTTCTTTATTTTGATTGCACTTACATTTTCCTCCCAGATCATTCTCTGAGTAAGGTATTAGTTATACCACTAATGAGTGGTAAACTAGAGGTTAGGAATCTTCCATTATAAAATATATACTAGAACAGGAGGTGCTCTTCTAGTATTTAACTTTAACCAGATGAAACAATTCTTTTTCATAAATTAAGAAAGTTAATAAGGGCTTATATCATGCGTAATTATCCTTTAATTGGTTTAAACATGTGTTATAGCCAATTTTCTGTTACCAATTATCATCTTTATACCAACCTTATTATTATTTTAAATTTTTATATTAATCCAGCCAAATTTACACTAAATTATCATTCAATTAGTACTATAATGCTTAATAATTCATCAATATTTAATTTAAAATTCTTATTATTTAAAGTTTGTGGAATTAACTTTAATATGTAATTTTAATATGTTATTAAAGTATATTCTTTAAAACAATAAAATTAAAATTTTTTCTGCATCTTTTATTATTAATTTAGCATCGCCTGATGAAAGATTAAAAATATTAAAATTTTAATAGTCTAGCGAATTTGTTTTGGGTAAACAGGCAAGATCTAGCAACAAGTACTGACTTGATTGAAAATTATTTTATTAACAAATTTAATATAAAATTGATAAAAACAGAAAAATTGATTATATTTATTGCTTAAAAATTACCAATTTAATTATAAAATATATTTTGTAGTTTATTTTTTTACAAATTAATGACATTTTGAACAATATAAATCATATAGATTATTTTTACTATTTTCTTCAACTTTCAAAAGTCTAAAATTACTTTATTGATTGTTCTTCACTCCCTGCTTTCAAAAATTACATAACGTAATATCCCAACTTTAATAGAAAGTGCTATTTTAAAAGAAAAATTGAGTTATACACAGAAAAATAACTTGAAAAAATTTGTTACCTTACCATTAAAATAAATAATTATCAAGTTTACTTCAGCATTGTAAATGCTGCATCGCACTAACAGATTTGTTGCACATTATTTTAATATTTAAAATATTCCCCTACACTTATTATAGCCCCTATAGTCTAATATAACTACACTGTAGTCTTATTCATTTAACGAAACTTCATTAATATAAAATTTCCTTAAATATATGAAGCTACAAATTATTAAAATTTACTTTTGATTTAAATATTGTTTTATATAAATTATTTAAGTAAAATCGAACAACTATTTGTTGTGGCATCGTTACAATGACGGGATGGAATTTTTAATTTTTTAATCTAAAACAGGCTATATGCTCTCGATTTTAGTAGTGTCTTGCCCCTGTAAATCATACTTTTCCTGTTAACAAGAGCGCCATGCCGGTCATCTAACTCCATTCTGAAGAAAATTTTGAATTGAAATAACGTGACTTTCAGCCTGAACCGGAAATTTGTGTGTAATTAAACAGGGCCTCCTATCCCCAAGTTTTCTATATTTGGTCTCGATTTTCATCTATTCAACTCGAGATTAAAGAAGGACAGACTGATAGATAGAAATGCCAGTGAGAATTTATAGATGTGTAATTTCAACATTGCTGCCCAATAAAGTATTCAATTATATAAACGAACAACCTCTAAATGGCGGCCACTCTTCCACCAACGTTCTTTTCTGAAATGCATACAAGATAGCCTCTAAAAGACGACCCATTTCTAAAGAACGAATATTTTTTATGTTTCCTACATTGTCCGTTGTTTAAAAGTTTGGAGTCATGGAAAACTTTAACTGTAGCACAGGATTTATTTGGATTCCAGGATTTTTTATTTTGTTTTAATGATTTTTTGAAGTTATTAGGGCACCTAATAAAATCATTCTTGAATGCAATCTTCTTTTAAATTAGAAGGAAAGCTTTTATTTTAAATTGCTTTCTGTGCTTAATTTGATTTTAGTGTAAGTAGTTTTGTTCTTTGTCTTATTATTTAAAAGTAACTTTATGTAAGTGCAAATAAATAACATATACAGATTTACAGATTTTTATATCACAAAGTAACTTATAGATATATAATTTAACGTGCTACATAAACAAAATTAAATTGTAAATATTGTCCCAATCACAAATATATTTTTAGAATTTATAAATTAAATTATATAAATTTTTTAAGATAATTGTATTATCTTTAAAAAAAACAAATCTACGTTTACAGGAAAACAACATTAAAGTCCAGGAATAGGCAAAGGTTCGAACTTTTCCTAAGGCTCACGTCTGCAAATATTGGAATAAAATTGTAATTTCCCAACAGAAATTCTTGTCAATCTTTTAAAATTATTGGAATTAAATTTTCTCTGGTGACGTTTATAGTGACAATTAATTATTCCAGTAGTCAATTTTCTAAATTTTTATGCCTTAAGGCTCTTTAAACTTTTTTCTCAACGTTTAAAACTTTATATAATTTATATCCCACGTTTTAATTATGGTATCAATTTAACGGTGTAAATATTTATTACAATTTAACCGTTGATTATTATTTAGATTATTAAATTGTAAAGTAATTATCGTGCATATCCTTGTTTCTAATTATAACACCCATATGAATATTTTACAGTATAAAATATTCTTAAGAATAAACATAATTTCTATATAATTTTTAAAGAATATTTAATATTAAAACATTAAAATATATATATATATTATATTCTTTTAACAGTGCAGGATATGAATAATTGTATTATCATTGATAATTGAGTTCAACAACTGAAAGGTGTCTTTGTGAATTAATTTAATTTATTTATTTTATCAATAGAGAAATTCGATTTATACGAATTAATAATAAAGTTAAAATTAAAATAGGAAACTTTGTAAAAATTTTTGAAAAGAATAATTAATAATCGTTTCCCTTCAAAGAAAAATATCATTCGACAATTTGTTTCTTTGTAATAAAAGAAATTCTTATTTATTTATTAATTTTTTTAATATAAAATGTAAAAATTTTAAATGATTTTTAAGGCAAAATTTGCATACAAATAACATTTTTTTGCTTTAAAATATTTAATTAAAAGTGTATAAAATGTCATTTAATATGAAGTAAATACGAAAAATAGTTATTAATTATAAAAATATATTGATAACAAACGTAATTAAAAAGAGTGATAAAAAATTAAAGAATTAAAACATTAATTAGAACAAAGTCAAAACTCTTGTTAAAATTAATAAAAAATTAATTTTAATAAGAGAGATCGTATTTATTTTAATGTTTCCTTCTTCATCTTATCTTTTCTCCTCTTCCTATCCTCTCTCTCATCCTCTCAATCTTTATCCTACATCTTTAATTAGGCCCTATCCCTTAACAACAATATTAACAAAGGCTACATTATTATGTAAGCTAAACAAGGTACAACTTAGAGCCTTATATTATTTTAGACTACAGCTGATGACGTTACATTATAAGGTCTAAACCATAAATTTATCACTATTTGGCGAAGAGGGAGAGCCTTTATATGTTGTAGCTTAGAGTCACAACGAGTTTAAATTCTTGCTTCTAACTCTTAAAATTTAGAATGTTTAAGTGTATTATATCTTATTAAACATTATATTAAATTATATTTAAATTTAAATTTTTTTACTGCATTCAATTAAATTTAATTGAAACTAAAACATCTTAATCATATTCTATGCCAATTGCTATATATATAAAGTATTTTAATTCTAAAATTTAGGTTAAACAAATTCCATTAACAAATAATTTTTTATTTATTTATAATTTTATTGCCTTAATGTTTAAAAGTTTTAAATATATATATTACATAAAATGCAATATAAATATATAAAAATTTACTTTATAAAGGAGAGTATAATTGTAATCACACTAACTTAAATTATACATTAAACATGTTGCAACAAAGAAAACTATATTTACTTCTAAACTATTAAAATAAAAATAAAAAATTGTAATTTGTAACAAATTACCAATAAGTTGGATTATTTTGTAAATAATTCACTAAAGATTCACTAGAACGGTAAATTTATCCGGAAGCTTAATCGATAATTTTTATGCAGATGCATCATAAACATTTATATTTATACATATATAAAAAGGCATTACACGAAATATTGCAATTGTAAGAAGGAGAATTTATTGTTAAATTTTGTAATTTGTTTATTCGGAATTTAATGGTTATTCGTCAGCTTTTACAGAAAAAAAACCTTATTCCGCTTACTATAATTTGTCATTGCTCTCTACAAGAGACAGCGGGAGGTTATTGTTCTTTTCAGTAGAAATTATTTAATTCTAAGCAGAAAAAAGGTACTAGATAATAAACTGGGAGGAAATATACCTCTAGAGTATTCTAAATTAACATTAAAAATAAAGAAATAAAAATATATGCAGTAGGAAACTAGAAAGATTAACTTACAGTTTACCTTTCTAGCTCTTCCTATATTTTAAAAATTTATCAGGAAGTAGATTAATAATAGTGTAATTTGTTACGCGTGGATGAATTTGTCGATACAGGTGTAATTAAATAATAGCTATTACTTAAACGTAGAGAATTATGTTAAGTGTACACAGTCACGATGTAGTTTTAATACTATAAATAATCTATAAATGAGTTTACATGATCTTACTTTAATTCTAGGGAAGAAAATATCTTATGTGGAAATTTGATTTTAAAGAAGAAAATAATCAATCATAAGTATATTTTCCGAGAAAATTTTTTGATGATAAAAAGAATCAGTAATAGGGTACGTAGCGTGGGTTGTTACCTGCATAGGGAGGGGCAAACTTTCTACGAAAATACACTTGTTCTAACGCATGCTCAATGTTAATCTACAACCACGTGTTGGATATTTAGAAAAGAGGACGATGCTAGCCCTTTTCCTCCCATTTCTGCTATTGGACCGAACTCGTGATGATCAATTCTTTATCCCTGTTGTGAATATTTACCTAGTTGAGTTTGAACAGAAGATTAAAAAAAAATATATTAAGGTTAGTCCTTGTTACTTTTTTTTAATGGATACAACTTTTATAACCAGTTTCAGTTCGTGTTTAATTGATTAAATATTAAATTTTTTTATATTATAAAATGAATACTTGTTTTATTATTAAATTATATAATTTTTTATTTAATAAACAAAACAATTCAAGATTGGAATATACTTTATTGCATTGAAAAGTTACTTTACTAACTTTTAATATGTATTATTATATTGAATGGATCTGTAGATGAATGTTTATTCTAATACTTATATCATTTTTAAATATTGCATTAAAATTATACAGTAGTGACTTAAACATTACTTCTTTTTCTATACCTTCTTTCCTAATCAATTACGTACATTAAACAATTTTTAATAAATTATTCTAAAATATTTAATTTAAAATAAATTTTTTATTTTAATTATTCGTAATTCCGCTTGTTTTTAAAATGATTTTAATAGGGTCCACTATTAATTAGGTCTCGATATATGTATATATGTGATTATAACAATTTAATTTAGAAAATTTCCTTTGAAAATGAATTAACTATTAATTTAAATTAAATCTGTAATGATTAATTATAATAAAAGCGAGAAAAGTATGGTTATTTGCCATATTATGAAGAATATAAAAAGCAATTATTACCAAATTTAAAAGTAAAATATTTATATTATCAAAAAAATTATTAAAGAATTAAGCATAAAATGGTGTAAATATATTTAATTTTTATTTTTTAAGATTTAAGGAGGCATTGAATAAGATTAATGGACTCAAGAGTTCAACGAATTATTCAATTATTTTATTGAAAAATCAATTCTAAATCCGATAATTAATACTTAATAACATAAAAAAAAGGAATTTTTAAGATTAATTAATGTTTTCGTTTGTTAAAAAAAAGAATAAATCGAAAGAAAGTAAAAATAATTAGAAACATTAACTATAATTAGAAATATGGACCCTAATATCTATTACCTCATTAATATATAATTAAAAAACAATTATCGGGAAGTAGATATATTGAAGTTACTTTGAATTTTATAAAAGTTGGACGGGGTAGAACCACGCCAAATATTCTTTGATGTCCAATTCGGTCTCGTAGTCAAAGGGGTGGAGGTAGGCGTGCCTAATTGTGCTGATTTAATATTTACCATCAGTCATTACATACATTTACAAATTATACACATGAGAACGTCTCAGCGATAAAACCTTTATTTGGCTTCAATTATTTAATATATTTAATATAATATGCAATATGAATATAACACTTATAACTTAATCTATTTACAAATATAATATTATATACACATCAAAAGAAAATAAATAATAGAATAATGTTTATAAAATATTCATTCTCCTATCGTTAAATGAGTGTAAGACTTAATAAAACTTTAACTGAATACAAAATAGAGATTTTTTTAATATAGAAAATGTAATTAAATTTACTAACTTATTTTTGGATAAGTTTATAAATATGTATATTTAAATTATATATATATATATAAAGAGAGTAAAGTAATAAAAAAGTGTTATTTTTTATTAAATTTATTTATATTTTCGCTACATTATATTACAAAAGAACAATCAGTTAAATTGAATTTGACTTATGAAACAAGCGAACTTTACGAAATCTTCAGTTAAATTACAAATATAAATACTAGGAGCCTATTGAATATAAAAAGGAATACACGATAATCAAATTGATTCTCAGAACTGACAAAAGGCCAAAGAAAATTTTAAATAAAAATACGATATAAAAGTATTTCTCAGAGAGAGCAATTTCATTTCATAGCCAATTGTTGAATTGAATCATATTCACTGCTAAAACCCTTATATACATTTCATTAATTATTCCATCATACTAATGTATTCCGCTGCAAAATCGTTGCAAACAGATTAAATAATAGATGCGTATAAATAAATAATTGATAAAGTAACAAAAAATAACTGCTACTTTATAGCATAAACTATCAAAAAGTTAAGATAGACTACCCACTGATACATCTAAATTGACTTAAGTTTAACTTTACTATACTTTATTATTAGTCTGCGAGCGTGTACAATTTAAATTTACAATAAATATAATTAATTTATAAATTCATTTAAATTTTCTCCATTTTTTTCTCATTGAACTTAAATCTGAAAAAATTGTACATCTATAAATTCCCACTCTGTCGTTAATCTCAAGAACGGTATTAGATAAAAGTCGAGACCGAATATGAAAAGCTTAGAGGTTAACTATATACGAACTTCCGTTCTATACACGAAGTCACGTGATTTCAATTCAAAAATATTTCCCAGAAACGAGTTACATGGATGACCGGCATGACTCTGTTGTTATCAGGAAAAGTATGATGTACAGGGGCAAGACTAATAATTCGAGGTGGAGAGCATATATTTTAAATTAAATATGATTAAAAATTGCAGGTGATTGTCACCATGTCACAGTAAATAATTGTTCGTTATTTTGATAAATTTAATAAAAAGTATGACTTCGATTATGATACGGATAAATAGTATGAATCACTCGAATCGATTTTGTATAATTCTAGAATTTTTATATATACGATTCTAGAAAATTTCCATTTTAAAACTATAAGAAGAAAGCACAGGGGGGTCTTTAACCGAAAATTTAAGATAAATGCGTGAGAAATTTCTGTTAATATTTAATTCAGACGATTTTCTAATACTTAAATGAGTATAAATAAATCAAACATGCTTTATACGTGTATAATTTATTTACAAAAGTAATTTTATGCGCAAACCAATTCGTGATCCCTTCCTCTGTTCTTTCCTGTGTACAAGTGTATAGCTACCTAACAAAGAATTGAATAAATAATATTCCCATTCTTCATTTAAAGAATTTATGATGATTCATAATAAATAACAATAAATATCATTTAATACAAATTAATTAATTTTAACAAAATGCAGACCAGAGTCACAAATTACGTCTCCTTAAATATACTTAATTAAAAAAAATTACTTTGACTAATTTATCACAAACCCACGATAAATTAAAAATTATTTAATACAAAAATATTTAATTTTTTTTAAATTTAAATTAAAAATAAAAATTAATTACAAAATTAATTAATTTTTATATTAAATCGTTTATACATGAAATATTGTAATTTATTAATTAAAAAAATTAAACTAAATTTAATATGTTTTATTTTAAATATTAATTAATATAATTTAACGATTTTAAATTTATTATTTTTTTAAAAATTATGATTTAAAAAAAACTATAAAATGAAAGTTAAAAGGTTAGAACCATTCCAAAAATACACGGAAACTTCATCAGAAGTATTATTAAAATTTAATTATATTTTTTTCTAACATTTTAATAGGCTTTAAAAATTCTGGAGATGACTTTATACTCAATAATTTACACACGATAGTATTAATGCCTTGTTTTATGATGTTTTCTTAAAGGTTTATTTTGTATAAATTATGACGTGAAATAAGATATCTTTGCGAATTCTCCGAGAGATTATCGTGTATAAAACACACTTTTATCATTAACTAGTTTACTTTTAAATAAGATCGTACCACAGGAACATTAAAAAAGGATAGAAAACTTTTTTATAATTAGGATAAAATTTGTTTATTTTATAAAAAAATATGTGATAAAAATAAACAAATAATGCACTCAATAAATTTAAGCCTTTGGTATACGTTCTCTACGCTATAAATCAAAGATTTTAATCGTAATTAACTATCTACGTGTAGAAATTCTTTAAAAAATAACAAATAAAACAGACAAACACGTTTCGTCTGGGGGTTGTTCAAAGGTTATATTGTTAAAACAGAGAAAATGGCCGCTGTTTATTGCAAGTTTTCGACTGTATCATTAAATTTATTCATTCTTCATAAAATAAAGAAAGTTATTATTATATTTTTAAAAAAATTTAAGCATTTGGGATACATTATCTACCTTTATATCAAAGATTTTAATCGTAATTTACCTGTAAAAGAATTCTAAAATATAAAATTTTATTTATTTTATTGCTAAATTTACAAACCATACTTTTATTAAGTCTAGTAATAAATATTTTAAAAATATTAAATAATTCTTTTTCTAAAACGTGTTAAAAGTTTTAAAGGAAAAAAAATATATATAATTAAGTGAAATATATGGACATTTGATAGAAGTTATTAAGAATTTTTGCTATTTTAAAAGTTGTATATCCATTATTAGATACTAAATAACGATTTTCTGATGAGGAAAACTCTTAAAAATCCTGATGTAATCTGTTTACGTAATGAGTTTCCAGAATAATCAGAGGAAAAACTAAATAAATAAATAAAAGGGAGAAATTGTTAGATTCCTGCATGCAGCTGTCTTATTCACATTTTGTATGAAAAAAGCGATAGTTTCCTTTCATACAAGTTATCACCAAACTCCGTTAAATCCGAAAGTAACCCAAGATAAAAGATATAATAGAATATACCCCCAAACAATTATTAGAATCCTTGACAGAAAGTAATCAAACATTGTATCAATATACTGATAGCGTAAACAATGATTTTTTGATTATTCTCCAGAAAGAATGGATAGAGTTACACATAAAAGCGGGCCTATCTAGAAAGATATTCAATTTGTTATCCTTGATTGGATTACAAATAGAATTCGCTTCATTTTATCTTTTCCATTCCAACAAAAATATTAAAAAAAATTTTATTTTTTCGAATTTAAACATAATATTATATATATTTGCTTTAATCTGAATCGATTTGGATGTATAATAGAATATTCCAACAGAAATTTAGATCAAATGATTGTTTACGTTATAGAATTATATATATTATTTCTCTTTTAGGGGATACTTTACTAATAGAAAAAAGGAAACACATACATTTTTGTACATAAATACAAAGGTCCTGTGTTATATGTTACAAGAGGCCTTTCTTCATTCTTACTCCTTTAGCTCATCTTTTTCTATATGAAATTGCTCTGTCTTCACTCCTTTCTAGCTTTACTCCCCCTTTTAATAAGCATAAGCCTCCTGAGATTACTTTACATTATATAGAAAAGGTTCCTTGTTTAGGTGTTTGACAGGTGAAAAAAATCACGTATAGTTCATTGGTTGGACGTCAAAACCGGGTCAAGTACTAGCATTCGGTGTTTTATCCATTCAATCACTAGTGGGCACCCTCTATAAAATAATACTAATTTTGCAAGTGTGAGGCCTTACACTGTAGATTGGTATAATTTACGTGTAAATCCGACTCTGCGTAAAATGCATTTCATGTATAAAATCAAATTTGGTTTTATTCTTAATGATAGTAAATTATTATTATTATGTTAAGATTTCTATTATACAATTTAATATTAAGAATTTACAATGATAATTTTATATATTTAAATATTAATTTCTTATATATATATATATATTCCAGATTCAGACAATGAAAATGCGCATTCGTAAGATTTACCATTCGATAATCATGCTTAATCTGCTTATAATAATGTTGAATATATCGAAGAGCAATGGACAACCCTCACGTTGTTTGGCTCTTTGTCAAAGAGGAGGATTCGAAAACTGTCAAAGGTGCCGCTTCAGAATTCCCATGAGATTCGGAAAGAGAATGATGAACGAAACACCAAAGAAGTCATTTGTTAATACATTTCAACCATTTTCAAGATGGCTGAAAAAGTATCAGGATAGAGACAAGGATTATAATAATTCTTATCGATCAAAAATCTCTCTTATGCTTAAGGATAAATTTCGGGATAATTTGAACTGATGTGATTATACTTTTGTGGATTTTTTTTTTGTTTGTTTTTGGTCCCCCCAAAAATTACTTCCTGTATATTGTATAATGTTTGAGGATGACTTTTAACCACTGTATATTTATGGTTACGAGATTTGATGAATGTGGTGGTGAAGGGCGATCGTTATTATTGTAAAATAAAGTGATACACATGAATCTAAAAACGATGTACCTGTTATAATTAAATACTAAAGATCGTTCAATAAGCAACTTTCGGATTTATTCTTATTTTAAATTATGTACTCATTACAATTACTGTAGCGTTTTATTTTGTTTTGTTTGTATACAGCAGCGCGACCTGCCTTGAGGGGAGCCACCGGATAGGAATTTCTATTAGAAACTGGTCTATATTTAGATGTTACGATGAAGAAAATCCACATGGTCAATCAGGTGCGAACACACGACCAGTGGTTTTATATACTTGGACACTGGCGTGCTCTTTACAATTAGAAAGTTTGAAGGGATACTTTACGATACGATTTAACTAATTTTACAATCTTCTATAATGAGATAAATAGTAAAAATATTATATTGTTTAGAGTTAATTATTAATCAATTCTGTTTATTTAACAGCAGGAATTTTTTACACCCAATTGCGGGTTCGAATTCTGCTTCGAGTCAGTACCTTTATCTTTATTTAAAGAATACTGTATTCAGTTTTTCGGGAGGGCTTACATCTATCGAAATTTATAACAAACTGTAAGAAAAAAAGCAGAAATTAATAACAAAATTACTTAATTCTATATCTTGTGATGAGAATATGTCTTAAGGAATTATTTAACACCTCCATATTAAATTAGTATAAGGCTAATAACTTATAAAATATCCAAAAAGAGGACAAAACTTGAAAAATAATTGTTGAAATATCCAAGAATTGTAGTCAAAATTAATTTTTAAAAATACAATAATTAACTATTAGAACAATTTGTTCTTTATTCACAATTATTCATATGGTAAATCTGAATTGACAGAAGAAGACATCTGAAATAAAGATTTAACACAAAATATGCATAAAATTAGTTTTTATTATTAATGTTAAAATTAATTATTATTAAATTAAATTTTTAATGCTAGAATTATAGCTTTTAGGAAGGAAAAAAAATGTGAACAATTTAATATGAACCAAAGCAATTGATAATAATAATGTGAATAATTTATTTCTATGGTTCTAGAAAATAGCAGGAAAAAATAACAACTTAAACTTTGAATTTATTTTTATGATTCTTATCTTCAACAAAATAATTCTTTACATGAAATAAAACCAGAAATTTTCCTACTTAAAATATAAATATAGATTTATTTTATGTCTCTCCCTTGCCACCATTTAATAATAACAGTAAATACTTTTCTTAAATATTTAATTATATAATTTTTCTTTTGTTTCTTATAACATGTTCATGTTTAATTTAAAAACAAAAGTTTAAGGGCCAAAATATATACATTTTAATCAAAATTTATAGTTTTTGTTTAAAATTAAGCTAAAATTTTAAGAAGTTTAAATGAAAATTTACTAAACATTTTCATTTTTCATTAAACTTTAACAAACTTCTTTAAAAGTAAAAATTAACAAAATTAAACTTGATTACTTAATGTAATTTGAAGAATGCATGAAAATTATTAAATATTTTAAAAGTAAATAAATCATCATTGTATATAAATTAAACATTTTATAACATTAAAAGTAAACAATATTATTGCACCTTTACCAAAATATTTTTGTAAGAAACTGATAAAATAATTGTTTTTTTTTTGGTAAGAAAGAAAGTTTACAAGACTTATCTATATATAACTTACACTAAATCAATAAGTTTTTATGGAACTAAAACTTATTTTCTGTAATTAAAACTCTTTTAAATATTTATATTTTTGTTTTATTTATATGAAATAAATGTTCCAAATTCTAAAATTTAATATATAATTTTCATTATTAAACTTGTTATAGCTATAAACTATAACATATAACATGTAATTTCCCTCCACAATATAAGGAAAGGTCTGTTATATACATGATAGAAACATTTCTGGGAAATTTTTATTGTGTGTGGCTGACTTTCTCTTGCTAGAAAATAGTCGTTTGCAGTCTCGCCATGAGAGGCAACACATGAGGACACAGAACATACAACTCTGCCACCAATGTTCCTCAAACCACTACTAGGGGTGATCAACTGTTATACAAAATGGCTTTTCTCAGTAGCAAACCAGCAGTAGAGGAAGTGTGTCACTCAACAGTATATTTGGGATTGAAACATTCACCAGTAGTCCTCAGCACTTAAACACATTGGTCATCAATTCCCAAACAGCATCATTGCAAACAAGCTGACAACCTTGGGATGTTAATAGCAGGATGCATAACAGCCAGACATGCAAATTTACCTCTGCTAGTCACTTGTCATTAAATAGTGATATATGTTAAAAATGTTAGGCCCTAAGCTACAGACTCATAATGCAAATTTGGCCTTAAGTTTTTCTATCTTCCTATTTTACACAAAGCACATTATTTAAATTTAGTTTTTAAATTAAATTGATGTTTTTAAATATGAAAATAAACTCAGAATTAACACATTTAACAGCATAAATTATTAATTATCTTCCACTAAAATAAACTTAACATTTTAAAATATTAATAATAATTATTCTTTTCTACAATAATATAAAAGAATTTTAACATAATTAATATTTAAATTCATTAAAAATTATTATAACAGCATTAAACTGTTAAGTAAAATGGTATTTAAAGTATAATTAAATTAAATGGTGTTTACATTGCTATATTCCTTCATAGCATGATAATTTTATGGGTAATAGTTTATATTAATATAGTTTTTTGAATTAAATTTACATATTATATCAAAGAAACATATAGCTTATAATAATAATTAATTTGACTACTTTATTAAGCATAATTATATCTTAATAAGCTGTTTGTGCATTTAATTGGCTAAATTGCATTTATAAATATATTTAATATGATATAATTAAAATTTCTTCTAATTTATTTAATAACTGTGCTCTTCTGAAAAATATTTTAAAGAATTTTCTACATAATTTAGTTTTATCTTTAATGTTTTAATATTTAAATATTAAATTATTTATTAACCTTATATATTAATTATGTTTAACATTTAAATGAATTTTTTTAGACTGGAATTTAAATGATAGACTCATTTAATGATTTTTCCCTTTAATATACAGTATTTTAATTTTAAATTATAAATTTAAAATTATTTTTATGGTTTTTAAATATTATTTTAAGTTTAAAATAGTTAAAATTAATATAATAATATGTGATGTAATTTGAATCTAAGATCGTTTATAGAAAATAAGAAAAATAATTGTCGTCGTTTCTATTTTCTATAAATAATCGTAGGTAAAAAATCAATTAAATAATATTGCTGCTGACCATTTTAAGATATGAGAAGATGTATTTTCTATAAATGTTTATAACGCAGGTGAACACACACTTGGGGGCACACTAAGGAATCGGCACCCATGACGTAATGCAACGTAACACTACCATGCAGCATTGTCATAGTTAACACCTTAATTGTTGTTTACCAAATTACTGATGTAACGTGATTTATCCATCTTAATATTATATTTTTACCCTTTATGAACGGCAAAGTAGCTTATTCAAAATTTCTAAGTGGTCAGAAAGATTGGACAAATCTCACCTCTACTTCGAAAGCGATATGGAACTCACGAGCTGCTCTTTGACCCCTGTAGTTGTATAATGTAAAGCTTATGTCATATATGATATTGAACAAAGTCTAGGATATTTAGTGTATGATCCACTAACATGTTTAAAACTGACACTGAGTTTTGTGTAATAATAGAGCAAATTACTTATATATATATACATATAAATATTTAAACTTTAACATTCTAAAATAAAAAAGATATTTAATAATTCATAACTGAACGAATGCAATGTTAAACAATAGAGGAAATGATTAAAATTTAAATTATGTCAACTGTCTAAAACAGACGTACTGTACTGTACGTAAGAAATTTTCACTATAAATCTCCCTTTCATCCCACTTTATAAGTAATTTAATTAAGAAAACGTCTGGAAGAAGTTAATTTCGTGCACACATCTCTGTTGAATGTAACCATTTACTCATTAATTTAGATTTAATGATAAACTCCTTTGTTCTGTTTTACACAAAGCAAAAAAGTGTTAATTTTAAATTGACACCTCACTCTATTTCAATTAAAATTTCTTAATATTTCACGAAGAAAATTTAATTTAAGAAATAAAAATTAAGTTTTTAAAATTCAATTTTAATGGGTATAAATTGATATAAATAATGGAAAATATGACACAAAAAGATGTCATGTGTATTTGTAATCTCTAGAGAATTTTTCTTTATGATTTAGGATTTATTTTCTTTTGAAAACACGAATTATATAAAACATGGAGACGTCTATCAAAAATATGGAGACTTCTATCAAACTTTTCTTTCTGTCAGTCCCTCGAATTTCATTTCGAATCCAATTTTTAGTTGTAATTGAAGCGGGAAATATCTTGCATATTGAAAATATTAAATAAAGTTCTCAAAAATCTCGTCGTTTGAAATCAAGGAATGTTTGAAGACTCGAAAATGAATCCCAATTTCGGTTTGAAAACCATAATTTCAACTGTTTCATCATTGTTCCAGTCTTATCTTCAACACATTTTTTTATGTTTGTTCTTTGAGGCATTTAAATACGAGAAGAAATCTGATTTACATCGAGCTAACTTAGGTAAATGAAGATTCCAAGAACCATTAAAAAGTAATTTTATTAAAAAACTCGAAACTAGTATTCTCGACGGGGTAAAAGTAAGGTCGTTGCACCTCCATTAACATTTTAATCCATTTAGTAATCAAACGAGAACAAACTCTTTCCTACCCGAAGCGTATTGATAAGAATATGCAAATACGTGTCAACAAGTGTTTACACATAAAACCGAAAAACCCGAAGAGTTTGTATTAATTATATACGGTAATTTTCGATTATAATAATCGATTTATGTTAAAATTTGTGGGTTACCAGCCACGAGCCATGTTCTTATTCTTACTCCAAGGGTGTGCTTGCTTATTTATTTATTAATTGATTATTCAACTTGGCAAAAAATCCCAAGGCATTCACGGATCTCGTAATTAAGTCTTAAGAATTTCAGGTTAGAAGAATCAACCATCTAATTTATTCTAAGCCTCAGAGCGTAAGGGCGCTATTCATCATTTTGCAATATACAATCTGCGCCATATTGTAGATAAGATGGACACTTCATAAATGATACAATACTACAGAATACAATGATTCTTCAAGTTCAACACTGATTAAGTGATGAAGAATGTGTAGATTATTTACTTCAAATTATGTTTCAATTTGGTAATATGTTTATAATATTAACTGAACTTTTTGCGTGTATGCAATGGGGTCAATCAGCGCAGAAAAGAAACATAAAACGATTACTCCATCAGGACACTTCTAACCAATTTTGAACTATGAGTAAATTCATTTAAGTTACTGCATACAAACATCAAATTGTTTATTCTTCTGTACAATAAATTATTTATTATTTCATTTATTATTGATAATATAGAATAATAGTATTCAATATAATAGAACTGAGATATATTAATCTTTCATTTCTATCACATTGAACTTTGGTTTTCAAAGTTACTCTGGAGGTTAAAAAGTGATAAGAGGAATAATGAATGTAATATAATTTGACTTTTAAATTTTTCGTTTTTTCATAGAATTGCCAATGTTGCTGAAGTATGTGGATTTATACACACTTCAGCAACACACACATCACACATACACATCATTAATAAATCAAACATTTGAATTTATTATCAGGATATATATGATATATCCCGATGATAAATTCAAATGTTTGATTTAAATGATAATTCTAAAATATTTGATAAAAGTGGTGTAAAAAAAAGTGCTTAATTACAATTTTAAGAAAAATAAAATACAATATTTTATATTCTCATCTATTATATTTATTTAAATAACTTTGTGTATTCTGTCATATTGTTAGAATTTTCTCTTTGCCAAAAAAAGCAGAAAAGCTAATCTTTGATAAAGCCATTGTTGCACAGTTTAAGATAATTTCACATGTATTATATATATATATATATATATATCAATGTCAAATACACCAGGCAGTCAATCAATATTTGTCTATATATATAATATATGTAATCAAATGAACTAAGTGGCTATTATATCTTTTGGCAGTCTTAAAATGTAAATAAATAAAAGCAACAAATTATTACAAGACGTTACAAATAAAATCTAGGAATTTTTCTTCTATATTGCAAGAAACAGAACATCCAAGAAAACACATTAAATAGTAGGCTTTCCACTCTCCTCTCCAGGAATGTATTGGAACATAATTTTATATCATGATCAAAAGCTTCCCTACTCACTCACTGGACAGATTATAAAGTTATTTTCCTCTGGGAGCCTTTTTATATATGCAAGAAATAAATTTTTTGGGGTAAAAAGAATTTAAATTAATTTTTCATTTATAACACCAGTTTGATGAAAATATTGATGTAATTATATTTTTTGGCATAAAGGAACAAGTTTTTGTTTTTTCCTCCAAAAATTGATACTTTTTAGTCATCATTACATATTAGTGTACTGTGCCTGTGATTCCAAACATGATTATAGTTCTGAATTTTTAAGAGAGATGGTGATGATTTAGTTGGAATAAACTTCAGTTTCCAAAATTATATCTTCATAAAGAGTATTGAAATATCAGAGTGTAAGCTTGTATATATGTAGCAGAAACAACAGGTGAGTCACATTGCTATGTTTTGCCACGAATAAAACATATATGTTTTATAAATTAAATGCATAGATTAGGAGAAAAACCTTTTTCAGTTCACACCTGAAGATATGACACGTATAAAATTCGTATCTGATTTTTTTTTGTTTTTTTAAACGATATATCTAGAATATTTCCTGAAGTAGTTATATTAATTATTAAATAATCTTCTAGCCCACAATGTAAATTGAGATTAAATTGATTAGCCCAATTAAATATGGCTATAATAAATTAAAGGGCTTATCACATCAGGGAACAACTGAAACAAAGTATACTAAATTTTTTACAAAATAGCCTTTAAATATCCACAATCAAGTTTTAGAATGCATTTTGGGTACAAAGAACCCTCATCAGCCTACATACATCCATACAGTATAAAATACAAAATTCTTTCAAGACCGTCATAACACAAGTAGCAATTCCATACTAAAATAATTTTTCCATATAAATTGCACTGCAGTGCACTGTTTACATAATATAAAATAAGTAAATAACAATATTCTAAAAATCTAAATAAGTATCATACAATAAAAGTTTTTTTGTGTGATACTTGTTTATATTTATATCTCCAATTGATTCTGAATTGATTGTTTTTAAATATTATGGTAGCTTGTTAATTGAAATTACTTATTTCAAATCTAGTTATTTTTGGGAATATCATCATATATTTCTAGCTAGCTTTGTTGATTGTTAGACAGTAAATTGAATAAATTGTAGTTTTGTATTTGATTCTGTCAATAAAATGAGATGTGTGTAATGCAAAATTTGAGAATTCTTGCTAGATTCAATTTAATTTTGAGATGATAAAACAAAGTAACATTGGACAGAGGTGCTTAATAATTGTGCAAGGCCAAAATTCACTTTTCCTTTATAATAATGCCTAGTGCAGATTTCTCAGAACTGAGCAAATGGTTTGGTTGTAGTTTATTTTGCTTAATTAAAGGTTGATTTTGCAAACATTCTGCAATTGTATAAAGTGGTGTTAATATGAATACTTTCCAGGAACCTTTATGATCATCAGTAATTATTAAATATGGTTATCAACAGATTATGGTGAATATCAACAAGTATTTTAACTTATATGGCTTTTCTAATAGTTCTTTCATTCAGAATCATGGTCAACAGTCTTCACTAGAATAGTCAACAAGTAAAATTTTCATTGAAAGGATTTAAAGGTTTTAATGAAAGATGTATATAGTTTTTCAAGCAAATCATAGTTATAACTAACAGTGTCTGTTATAAAAATAGCCGATCAAAATACTTCGTCCTTATTTTACGAGAGAACCATTTACCAATAAGCCCAAGTCACCCAATTTCTAAAGCTCATTTTAGCTTGGTTAAAAAGCTTATATACAGCGCTTAATATAGAAAATAACAGCCGAGATTCGTTATATATATCGATCGATAGATCGATATATATAACAAATCTTTGGCGAATATTCTGCCTTGGACGAAAATAAAGAATTGTTTTTTCCTTTATTTTATTATTATTATTTTTTTTCTGCGAACAGAATCTACTTTTGTATGACTGTTTCTATTTGGAGATCATCCTCACTACACGTGATGTCTTTCTCCAAACAAGTTAACTGTTTATTGACTTGGAAACATGCATGAAACATTTTCTAAAACTGAAATCTTTTCAACGGGAAGAACACGGTGATTAATTTAAATGGAAAAATTTTTGTTGTTGCATTATGCAGATACAAATTGATGATGATTTATGACAAAAAGAATTTCCGATCCATGTATAAATAAACGCGATATCTGTAGAAAGGGTCGTATCTCGCAATTGTATAACGTCGCAAATAAGAATTTATTGCTTTCATTTTTAAATTAATTATTTTATTTGTACTGCTGATCTCCAAGCATAATTAGCCTCCAGCGTAATTGCAAAAAGTTTCCAAATTCAAAATATGCTAGGATTAAATTATTTTTACTTAATATATCCTTTCGAGACCGCAGGAAAGAACGACTTACAGTTACATTTGTTTTGACCTTGGATGCGATTTTCGAGAGATAAAAAATTATGAATGTCGTTACCTTTGTATTGATATCTCGTGAGTACGTTTTCATTGCTAACCTCAACTATACGCTTACATATCGGCTGGAAGTAAGCAATGCATTAATGACTAGAAAATTTTGACCATGGTTTTGCCCAAAAGTCGGCTAGTCTTGATTTTATGGATGATCAGGAATAACAACTCTCCACCTTCGCGAGATAGATGAGATTCTTTTCTCTGCCTGTTGGTGGTGATTAAATTACATTGTTACATACGATTTTAAGTGTTACACACACGTTCTGATGTAAATTATTTGTTTGGAGTTAGACTAAATTATATGGTGTTGCAATTAACATTATTAGTCATAAGAGATTGCTGGGATCTGGATATTTGATAGTTTAATTATGTCTACACCATTAACTACAGAAACGGTCGCGACCCAGAAAAATCTCTCCGGCTTACGTAGTAATTTTGAAACAGCGTGGGCACGAAAGAAAGGCAACCCCGTTTTTAGCGGTGTGGCATTCCTTGTAAAAGTGGGAATACGCTCCGTAATTAAACTACAGCCAATATCTTTCCCACGGAAAATATGTAAGATTTCGGAAAATGTCAGTTTAGTTCACGTTAGACGATCTCTGCCAGCATTAATCATATTGGCACACTTTGAATACAAACATCAAAATAATACAAAAGTATATCAAACCCATATAAAACGGGTTCGTAGTTATAAACAAAACAAGTTTAACGTAATGTCATTTGTAAATCTTAACGTGTTAAGATTTGCAAATGCCATTAAAAAATTCTTGTAGGTGATGTTCTTTTGCTAAAAATATAGATCTGAATACGGATCGGATTGATAGGATAAGGGCTATAAGGCGACACAACACGAGGGTGATCTGCCAAGGGAGAACTCTCAATGGAAAACTAGCTCCCATGTAAAGTGTTACTAACACAAAGAAAACACCACGTGACCATCCCGTTGGTGAGGTGGGGACCCTCGACCAGTATTCAATAGTGTTATCCACTTGCAAAGCAAGATGCGAAGCAAAGTTATTGAATAAAGTTAGAGTACCAACCTCCTGACGAACTGTTAGGGAGGATGGACTGCTCCATTTAAGAAGTGTTATCCACTCGGCCATTAAAGGGAAATCCAAGCAATATAGCAAATTATTTAAACATTTTCCTGCGGAAACTTTATTCTTTTCATTACAACAATCAAATGCATTGCATATTTTTATAACTCATCCCATAAGATAGGTACTAACGGGATCTTTTACCATGTTTAATATGGATTCGGGCACATCCACAATGGAAGCCGGATGGGACAGACTCAGTTCTAAGTAAATTATGAAAAATAAATTGATTTGTGATTTAATTTGAAGCAAACTCATCGCCATGGGACTTGTGGCACTGTGAGCAGCAAGAAAACAAAGCATATATTGCATATATGCTTTGTTCTCTTGCTGCTCATAGTGCCACAATTTTAGGATATAAACATGACAGGGCTCACAGAACGAGTGGAATGCCGTTCTGTGGGCTCTATGTTCTGCTTTGTTACTACCTTGAGATACTGAATATGTCGGACAGTTTTGTTGTTCGCAATTACAGCAAGTACAACGTCCTGAATCCACCATTTTATAAAAGATGAGATTACCACGTATCGCATGGTGCGTGTAGTAGCAAACTCGCGTGTTTTCCACATTATGGCCACCTCTTTGTGATACTGTCTTTCAATAATTAGGATTAAGACCAGAAGACATTCTCCGGATCCTAATCCTCATAGAACTCATTTAAAAAGCGTGATCTATCGAGATTACGTCCCTAACCAGTATCACACTGCATGTAAGAAGCATCACAAAAATCAATTATGTTCAGTCGTTTGAACACACCGTTCATCGACTTCAGGTTTTACAACTCAGAACGAGGATTACATTGAACAGTATCGATTGCATGTTAAGGCCCGTTTTGTACTTACCTTAAATTCTGTCTGCAATAAATGTCTTGATTGCAATACGCGTGTTTCTTCATATTTCAGTGTTGTCAGGTGATAGAGCAAAGTTTCCCTGATAATAAAACGTGGTTCCTCGAATTCCCCAAGTGTCCAAAAATATTTACAATTTTCTAATTTTTTCAAATCATAATGTACCAAATCAAATTCCAATTGCATTATAATATGCAAATTAGTTAAACCATTTTACTCACATTGATTTTCTTTTATTACTTGTGGCTATTTTATATAATTTATGGTAAAATAATTGTACACTTTTGCATAATAAACTGTCATACGAAACTTTAAATTCTAATATTATTTAGTAATTAATTTTTGGCCAAATAAAATTGTTTGATTAATTAAACAAATGTTATTTTCACTTAAATTTATAAATATGACTACTGAAAAGGGTACCAGTATTGTTAAATTTAGGGGCAACCCCTATCTCTAGAATAGGGGTTTCCCTAAATTTAACAATACTGGTTTTGATCGTATGGGTTTCCTAGTGCAACTTACAAACTGTCACGTGTTTTTGCACTCGCAACGCCACAATTCCCCTAGTGATGCACTTTAAAACTAAATTATCTCAGTCGAAATCTTTTCGGTATGTCACGCAACGTCACAATGGAAAGTTTAGTATTATTTAGACCACTACAGAACCCCAAAGACAAGATTGAATAAGAGTACTTTAATTATAATGAAAATCTGTATTTAAAAATTGTATCAAATATATATATTTATAATTATAGAAATAATTATTTAATTTTAACATCGTAACATATTTGTTTTTATTAATAAATGTTAAATATAATACAGTATTTTTAGATTCAAACAATCGTGTCGCCATCTAGTAACAATATTACAAACTAAATAGTACAATAGTTAATTCGTTAAAGTAATTGTTATAAAGGTATAGCTTTATTAGAAAAGATATTAATCGCGCAGTACGAAGTTATTTTCGATATTTTATAGATTTTTCTCCCATATTTCTTAAAAATTTTCTAATTTAGGTCCTGTATAAATCATACACATTTTTTGTATTTGTAGACCCTGAGAGGGATGAAATTAAATTCATACTTGCCATACACTCTACTCCCAACACCATAAAGATATATATATATATAAATCAATAATGAGTTAAAATACAGTAGTTTTTAAGTTGGAAAAATTTACTTATTATGTCAAAGAGTAAATCTATTAATTTTCTACACACATTCGTATTTTATTAAATATTTTCTAAGTGAAAAGGGTGAATATTTTCTACGTAAATATTACATGAAATATATGCAAGTATTTTACTTTTTAAAGGAAAATATATAATAAACTTCATTATATTACTCTCGAAAACAACTTATTATGTAAAAACAACCATAAGAGATCCACCTACGTTCAACAAGTGTTTACGGAAGTAAAACAGTGAAATTTGTGAGGCTCTTTAGGAAATCAAATAGAACTATTTGATAAAATAACACAGGCATGTGTTGGGTATCTCATTAATGATGTCATTTAAAATACAGACGCGTAATCCGAGAAAAACAGCGTACAATACCATTATCAAATTGCAGATATTGTTCAGCAAAGGGGAAAACATGCGGGGGTCGTCTGAACCTCTCGATTCCCTTTCTTATTTAAAAGAAACCTGTTGAAATTTAACGGGCCCATATGCTAGTTTTTACAAAAATTTAACAAAATATAGTCCTTTAAAATATTTATTATTTTAAAGGACTATCATAAAGATTATTCAAGTTAAAAATTTATTATCAAAACAAAAATAAAGAATAATGTTATAAATTTAATAATAGAAGATTTCAGAATATTACATAAAAAGTGAATTTTTTTGAAGAAGAAAATCATTTATTATATTTTAAACTTATTGGTTTTCGTGGTTTTAAACTCGTTGGTTTTAAAATAATGCTATTGCGAATTTAATCTTAAATTGGATACAAAGGAAAGCAGTTTTTAACTGTTTGATCTGAAGATGTTTTGATCTCTCGTAGGTTGAAATTTAATAAAAAGTTTTATGAAATGTTCCTGTATTAAATGTACTTTAAAATTTCCGACAGCCAAACAAAATATCAAAATAATAATCGCGGGTTACACTTTATATAAATAAATAAATAATTTTGTACTGAAAGAGTATATTAACTTATGAAATATATTCAGTTGATATTATATTATTAATAAAATATATTCACAAAATTGGAAGCAACAATGAATATCTTCACATTTTTATTCTCTTTAGCACCTCTGGATGTGCAAAAACGTTTAAAAATTGCAGAGTTGCAGCACAATCATAAAAATAAATAAATAAAAAGTCAATTCAAGTCAACCGTAAACACTAGTGTTCCTCATGTGTTGGAGGACAAAACTGTGAAGACATTCGTTGTTTTTTCTAATTTTGTAAATATATTTTATATTTCATTATAGTCCTAGCCATTTTACATATTTATTAATTATATTGTTTATACCATGAAATGGTGAGTGAAAGCGAGTTGCATTTCCATGAAGACGCTCAGAATTGCATCTTCATGAAAATAGAATTAACATAATTTCAAATAAAACTAAAATAATATATCCTAAGCTTAATTAATTTTTATACAAAGGCATTAGATCCTGACTAGTGAAACGTAGAAAGCGAGATATTAAGTCGGATGCTTCGACGTAACGTCAGATGTGTCACGTGTTCGATTCCTACTTGCGAAGAGATGGTTTGGTTCCTTTTTTGATTGGATATTAAAATTTTTACTCTGTTTAACTTGTATTTTTGAATATAATTATGGAATAGACGATACAGAAACGTGTTCTTTAAATTTTCTTTATAAATATCGCATTTATAACCTAAAATTTTAATTCCGTCATCATTAATGTCGCAATAATTAAGGTCTTCGAAATATGCAAAATGTCTAGTGTATTTCAGATTGGCCTTATGTTCCTTAAAACCATCAATGGCCAAACGGATAAAACCTCTGAGCACTGGAAAAATGTCACTTGATCACCTGTTGATCACCTGACCAAGTGGTGTTTTCATTATGTATCTAACCATATGTTTTAATGCTATACCAGCCTCACAACATAAAATTGCACGGAAGTGAATAAATACCTGCTTTTTCCATTTTTTTAAATATCAAATTTCCACTTTTGGAATGCAATTTTCAAATTGCAGCCTTATAGCTTTACATTGTCACCTATTGTCTGTCCGTTTAAGATTAGCATATATTAGAATTAATTTAATTAATATGCAATCGAAAACTTTTAAATAGTTTAATTTATAATGAATAATTATTTATTCTAGTAATTTCATTAAATAAATATTAAACAATTCAATTTATTTTTTAAATATTGTCTTTATATTTATATATATATATATATATAATCAAAAAATTTGTATAAAGATAAATTACAAAAGAAATATGAAATTTGATGATCAGCATCCTTTCATTAATTGTTTGGTATCATGTTCATGAAATTTCTTTTATCCATTTCACTCGGAAATGTGATATAACGAATAAAAACTGATCGTAGGAAGACGGAAAAGTTTTGAAAATCTATAGATTATATTTAGAAAGTAATAAATAAATAAATAAAAATGGAATAAATCGACCGAATTTTATTGAGATTAAAAAAAAAAAAAATAGTTTTATTATTATATTATTGTTATATACCTGAAAAATTGAAATTAAATATACTATTTGTAAATTAAAAATAAATTTATATATAGAATTAACGTGGATTTAACGTTACTAAAGTTTTAATAATTAAATAATATAAATTGTGTGTGTGTGAGGCATGATTTGTTCACTCTGTTTGAAGCTTAATAACTCCTGTGCTTTTTAATATAATCATTAAATTTTGGTGGTTAAAAGTCGAGGGGACGGAGATAATGGGGGGTCGTGTGTATCTTCAGTAGGGTCGGACTTAATAAAGAGTTTACTCGTTATTATCATTTACAATTTTTCATAAAACTCATCCCTACCCGAAAATTAAGCTCTTTGCTGTTTTATGATAGTTAAAAATATAAAAACTGTTTTAAATAAAATACGATAACAGATGGCGCCACCAAAATTTTAATGTTGCTGGGAAAGTTCAGCAACCCGTTGTTTTTTTAATTTAAAAGGTTACTTTGTAATGAAAGTGATTATAATAATATAAATGAAAAATATTTAAGAAATAATTATAAAAACATCTAAATTTATTTAATTAGCTAAGAGTTTTTTTAATTAAATTAATAATTAGGTAATTGTTAGAATATATAGATAACAGTGATGTAATTAGAATAAAGGTAAGAAATATGTGAATTTAAAAAAAAATAGAAATTATTAAAGAAAAAAGTAAAAAAAAAAAAAACATAGTTGAATTGCTGTGTAAAAATTGAGTTATTAAATTTTATATTGAGAATTTAACTTCCTGAATAAGACAAAGAAAAAAATTACTCTAATTAAATTTAAATAGAAAAAAATTATTATACAAGATGTAGATTTAATTTATTTTATTGATATTATGTAACGTATTTTTATATTATCTGTATGAAAAAAAAATATGTAGATTAACACGAAACAAAAGAAAGTTTGCAAAATTAAATAATAATTCTTACTAAAAGAATACGTATTACCTGTTTTATTAAAAAATAAAATCGTTTTATAATCTCTGGTGAATTACAGAATAAAAGTTTCGAAAAATAATTTTTGTATATAACGTATATACAATTGTTATATAATAATTGTTCTATAAATGTATATATAAATATACATTTTGAATGACCTGATCTCTTTATGAGAATACAATTTAAGATGTAGTAAGATTATATTAGATGATTAATATAGAAACTTTAAAAAAAATTAAAAATGAAATTTTACAAATAAGTTCAATACGCCATTGAACTAAGACTATTCAAAGTCTTTATATTGAATTATACTTTTAAGTAGAATTATTTGTTTCCTAAATAAATTTAATTTTCTAATTTAATTACATTCAAATGAAAGTAAAAATTTAGTATTATTAAAATTCCATTCTTATTATTAGATTTTAATTCAGATAATATATCCTTTTTATATCATACATTGACTCACTTTTTATTTCATTATGGAATAATCAATAAAATAATGTCATTACTCACTCATAAATGGATTTAAAGAATAATTGCATTAACTGATTTGTTGCATGTTATATTAATTCAAATTAAAAAGATATGAATAAATCCTTTTAACGAATGATTTATTTATATTAAGAAAATTCTTCATTCTATTCAATCAAATAATTTTATTCAAACAATTAACATACAATTAATTATAAGAGATAATGTTTAATCAAAAATATAATTATTCAAATACATTTATTACATTTTCACTTTCATTTTCTTTCTATTTAATATTTTATACATTTAAAAAGAGAGATGAAAATTATTAATTTGAATTGTTTTGATTATTAATTGTTGTAAGAAATAACTTAAAACATTTAATTAATTATTATATATTAATTAGAATTTTGTAATTTGTAAATGGTTAATGATAATTTGATGAGCCAGAAATACGAGAAGTTCTTGGGCTCTATGTAGCTTTGTTAAGTATTAATCATGTAGTAAATCTCTCAATTTCTTAATGCTGAAAAGAAAATGAAATATTAATTAATAATTTTTAAATATTCCAAATGATTCACTGTAAATGAGTTACTCTACAAATAGAATTTAAGAAATAATAAGTACAGGGTGGCCCAAAAGTCATTTAAACGTGTTTTTTTCATTCTAATTTCAACTTGGAATGAACCTTAAACCTTTTCGTAAACAAAATTGATGGAAAGTGAAAAAAATATGTTCCTGACTACCCTACTCTATAACAAATACTGTGTTAAGATTCTAATTTTTTCATTTGAATTTATTATTAAATTGTATCTTAAGTCGAGAGATAACTAAATATAACTAAATTTTTGATAGTATAATGCTGGAAAAATATTTAAACAATATAAACAAATAAATAATTTGAATAACTTATCGTGTTTTTCTAGTAAAAATGTATATTATTACTATTATTAAAATAAATTTTTACGCGTAGATACTCCATAAAAATCGATATGTTGCTTTTAAATTGATGAGAACTACATTTAATATAAAATTCGGTTAGTCACAGAATTTGGCATAAATATAGTATGAATAATTAGTAGAAATACATATAAACATGTATATAGAAAGACAATATAAATATTTACTTTATAAAAAATAAAATATAGACTTGAAATGCTTCTATCCATCAATATATTAAATTATTCGATTTCAATTTTCATTTCTTATATAACAATAACATTGTTTATTAGTATGAATTATATATTTAAATTGGTATTAATTAACCTTTTAACAGATTTGGTCCACTCGTGAAGTAAGAGCCTAGTGTATTATTAACCTCAACAATGTGGAGACGAAAGCAAACTGGACCATTACCCCTTACTTTAATTGTTAAATACAAATAATCTTTATACTAGTCTAAAGAACAATTTATTATTTCATAACGTGAAGCTATTATTTTGATTATATTACCTTCTTTTCCTTCCCGGACTAATTTCACTCGCCCAGTGTCCAGTATCTTTACCTGTGCCAATCATTTCAGAATTATCGCAACTCGTTCCAGGTAAGTTAAAAGAACAAGGACGCTTCCTGTTAGAACATTTAAATAAATAATCTATTTACAGAATGTCCGTGAAAAGTAATGTGTTTGTTTTCTCGTAAATATTGTAGGTAATTTTATAACTAACAAAATATCATATTTTCTCGATTAAAGCTCCAGGGGTTTATTTTTAAAACGTATATAACCCCGGGATTTATTACCTGTAACAGGAGACGAGTGAGTAAAAATTGAAAGATATATCTTAATTTCTATCAAAACCATGGTGCTTCCAGTTACTCAGCTGCTAACAAGTATCACAAGTAAACAAGACCATGTTACTGGTTAAATAATATTCGAAAATTTATCAATTATTTTGCCTCATGTATATTATGAAAAGTAATAATTGATGGTTTTACACAATAATATTTGCAGGAATTTATATTAGTATTTCAGAAACAGTACTATACGTGTTTGATGAGAAAACAATTTCCTCACTTTTCCATAAACATTCTGTATGTAATCACAAAATATATTAATTATGTCATACCATTCTCTATGTAATTTGATATAAGTTTTAAATATAGGCCTACTA